>NC_092039.1:107544400-108744400 GCF_003086295.3 Arachis hypogaea
TGAGGCATGGCATAACTGTGAGGCAGATTACCAGATCTTTGGCAACTGTCACAATTAAGTACAAACGCTCGAGAATCTTTATAGAGGGTAGGCCAGTAGAAGCCGCATTGGAGGACTTTTGTGGCTGTTCACTCACTTCCAAAATGTCCTCCATATTGTGATCCATGGCAGTGCCATAGGATCTTCTGTGCTTCTTCTTTAGGCAACATCTATGGATTACTCCGTCTGCACATCTCTTAAAGAATAGGCTCATCCCAAAGATAATACTTTGCATCCGTGATCAGCTTCTTTGATTGCTGCCTACTGTATTCTTTCGGTATGAATCTCACTGCCTTGTAGTTTGCAATGTCTGCAAACCATGGCACTTCCTAGATGGCAAAGAGTTGCTCATCCGGAAAGTTTTCAAAGATCTCAGTAAGAGGGAGGGACGCCCCTTCTACTGGTTCTATTCGGGACAGGTGATCTGCTACCTGATTCTCTGTCCCTTTTCTGTCTCTTATTTCTATATCAAACTCTTGCAGAAGCAACACCCATCTTATGAGTCTGGGTTTTGAATCCTGCTTTGTGAGTAGATATTTAAGAGCAGCATGGTCAGTGTACACAATCACTTTGATCCTACTAAATAGGATCTAAACTTGTCAATGGCGTAAACCACTGCAAGTAGCTCTTTTTCTGTGGTTGTGTAGTTCTTCTGTGCGTCATTTAGAACACGATGGGTAGTAAATGACATGCAGAAGCTTGTCATGCCTTTGTCCCAATACTGCACCAATGGCATGGTCACTGGCATCACACATCAGTTCAAATGGCAATGTCCAGTTTGGTGCAGAGATGATTGGTGCTGTGACCAGCTTAGCTTTCAGAGTCTCAAACGCCTGCAGACACTCCTTATCAAAGATGAATGACGTGTCAGCAGCTCGCAGATTACTTAGAGGTTTTGCAATTTTTGAAAAATCTTTTATGAACCTTCTATAGAATCCTGCATGCCCCAGAAAGCTTCTAATTGCCTTAACATTGGCAGGTGGTGGTAATTTTTCAATTACCGCTTTCTTAGCTTTATCCACCTCTATTCCCTTGTTCGAAATTTTGTGCCCAAGGACAATTCCTTCAGTCACCAGAAAGTGACACTTCTCCCAGTTAAAACTAGGTTGGTCTCTTGGCACCTCTTTAGAACAAGTGCTAGATGGTTAAGACAGGAGCTAAATGAGTCTCCAAATACTGAAAAGTCATCCATGAAGACTTCCAGAAATTTTTCCACCATGTCAGAGAAAATTGAGAGCATGCACCTCTGAAAGGTTGTAGGTGCAGTGCACAGGCCAAATGGCATCCTTCTGTATGCAAATACTCCAGATGGGCATGTGAATGCCGTTTTCTCTTGATCATTTAGATCTTCTGCAATTTGATTATAACCTGAATATCCATCCAGGAAGTAGTAGTATTCATGACCTGCTAGTCTTTCTAGCATCTGGTCTTTGAATGGTAAAGAAAAATGATCCTTTCTGGTAGCTGTATTGAGCCTTCTATAATCAATACACATACCCACCCTGTAACTGTTCTTGTAGGAACCAGTTCATTTTTTTCATTATGAACCACTGTCATGCCTCCCTTCTTAGGGACGACTTGGACAGGGCTTACCCAGGAGCTATCAGAAATAGGATAAATAATCCCAGCCTCTAGTAATTAGTGACCTCCTTCTGCACCACTTCCTTCATGGCTGGATTAGCTGCCTTTGTGGTTGAACCACTGCTTGGCGTCACCCTCCAGTAAGATCTTGTGCATGCATCTGGCTGGGCTAATGCCCTTGAGATCACTGATGGAGCACCCAAGAGCTGTCTTGTGTGTCCTAGCACTTGAATTAGTGCTTCCTTTCCTGTGGCTCTAAGTAGAGCTTATGATTACAGGAAAGGTATCATTTCTCCCAGAAATGCATATTTCAGGGATGGTGGTAATGGTTTGAGCTCGGGTTTGGGAGGTTTCTCCTCTTCCTGAGGGATTTTCAGAGGTTCTATTATTCTCTCTGATTCCTCTAAATCAGGCTGAACATCTTTAAAGATGTTCTCTAGCTCTGATTCGAGACTCTCAGCCATATTGACCTCTCTTACCAGAGAGTCAATGATATCAACACTCATGCAGTCATTTGGGGGTGTCTGGATGTTGCATAGCTTTGACAACATTCAACTTGAACTCCTCCTCATTGACTCTCAGGGTTACTTCCCCTTTTTGGACGTCAATGAGGGTTCGGCCAGTTGCTAGGAAAGGTCTTCCTAGAATGAGAGTTGCACTCTTGTGCTCCTCCATTTCCAGCACCACAAAGTAGTAGGAAAGGCAAATGGCCCAACCTTGACAATCATATCTTCAATCATGCCTGATGGGTATTTAATGGAGCCATCAGCAAGTTGAAGACATATCCGGGTTGGTTTGACGTCTTTATTCAAACCAAGCTTTGTGATAATAGATGCAGGTATTAGGTTGATACTTGCCCCAAGATCACATGGAGCTTACTTGGTACAATTACCCTCTAATGTGCATGGTATCATAAAGCTTCCGGGATCCTTAAGCTTCTCAGGTAAGCTTTTCAGGATGACTGCACTGCATTCTTCAGTGAGGTAAACTTTTTCAGTTTCCCTCCAATCCTTCTTATGACTTAAGATCTCTTTCATGAACTAGCATAAGATGGTATTTGCTCAAGTACCTTGCAAACGAATCTTTATTTCAAGAGTCCTAAGATAGTCTGCAAAGCGGGCAAATTGCTTATCCTGTTCCACTTGACGGAGTTTTTGAGGATAAGCATTTTGGCTTTGTATTCCTCAACCTTAGTTGCTGTAGGTTTATTACCTACAGAAGTGAGTTGGGAAGCCTTTTTAGAAGGGTTGTTATCAGCACTTGTATGTATCTGATCCCCCACTGACATTTGAATGCCAGGGGTGGAAGCTGGAGCGGCGTTAGACGCCAGCTCCTTGCCTGTTCCTGGCGTCTGAACGCTAGAATGTGCTTCCTTTGGGCGTTCAACGCTGATTCATTGCTTGTTTCTGGGTTGGACGCTAGAACTGAGCATGGTTTGGCGTTCAGCGCCAGCTTTCCACCATTTTCTGGCGTTTGAGCGCCAGAAGTATTCTTCTCTGGGCTCTGACTGTCCTCAGGTGATTTTGGTGGTTTGCTCATTTCTTGGCTTCCTGCTACCTTGAAGTGAAGTATTTAATGTTTTCCCACTTCTTAATTGAAGTGCTTGACATTCTTCTGTTATTTGTTTTGATAGCTGTTGTTCTGTTTGCTTCAATTGTACTTCCATATTTTTATTAGCCATTCTTGTTTCTTGTAGTATCTCCTTGAATTCGGCTAACTGTTTTGTTAGAAAATCTAATTGCTGATTGAATTCAGCAGCTTGATCTGCAGGACTGAGTTCAGCAGTTACTGTTTTAGCCTCTTCCTTCTTGGGAAGTTCACTGCTTAGATACAGGTGCTGATTCCTGGCAACTGTATCAATGAGCTCTTGAGCTTCTTCAATTGTCTTTCTCATGTGAATAGATCCACCAGCTGAGTGGTCTAGAGAAGTCTGAGCTCTTTCTGTAAGCCCAAAGTAGAAGATGTCTAACTGCACCCACTCTGAAAACATTTTAGAGGGGCATTTTCTTAGCATCTCTCTGTATCTCTCCCAGGCATCATAAAAGGATTCATTATCTCCTTGTTTGAAGCCTTGGATGCTTAGCCTTAGCTGTGTCATTCGTTTTGGAGGAAAATAGTGATTCAGGAATTTTTTGACAGCTGTTTCCATGTCTTTATGCTGTCCTTAGGTTGGTTATTTAACCACCTCTTAGCTTGATCTTTTACAGCGAATGGAAACATAGTAATCTGTAGACATCCTGATCTACTTCTTTATCATGTACTGTTTAGCAATTTGTAAAAATTGTGCCAGAAACTCTGTAGGTTCTTCATGTGGAAGACCAGAATACTGGCAGCTTTGCTGCACCATAATAATGAGCTGAGGATTCAACTCAAAGCTACTAACTCCAGTGGAGGGTATACAGATACTATTCCCATATGAAGCAGTAGTGGGGTTAGCATATGACCCCAGAGTCCTCCTGGACTGTTCATTTCCACTTAGTTCCATGATGGAGCAAGGGAGATGGTATGGATGTTGATATTATTTATTTTATTTAATTTATTATATAAAGAAAATTGATTTTTGAAATAATAAAATAAAATAAAATAAAAACCGAAATAAAAATAAAAGTAAAATAAATAAAGAAAGAAAATTAACAATTAACATAAATATTTGAAAAATTTTGAAATTGAAATCTGAAAAAAATTTGAAAATATAGTTTAAAACCAGTTAGAAAAGATTTTTTTTTGAATTTTGAATTTTATGATGAAAGAGAAAAACACATAAAAGACACAAGACTTAAAATTTTTAGATCTAATGCTCCTTATTTTCGAAAATTTTGGAGGGAAAACACCAAGGAACACCAAACTTAAAAATTTTTTAGAAATCAAAATAATTTTCGAAAATTATATCAAAATTAGCAAGAAAACACCAAACTTAAAGTTTGGCACAGGATTAAATCAAGAAAAATTATTTTTGAAAAAGATTTTAAAAAGAAGATACCCAATTGCCAAGAACATAAGCCAACGCTCTAACCAACTGAGTTATAAATGTAACACTTGTTTTGAATAGGTATATTTGGATTATTCCTTTTGGAAGACTAATGCTTTGGAAAAGAACAAGAAAAACAAGAAAAGGCACAGAACAAGAAAAACTAAAAATCAAACAAGAAAAATAAACAAGAACAACTTAAAGATCAAAGAAAAGAAATTCGAAAATTTAAAAGAAAAATATAAATATGCAATTAACACCAAACTTATAACAAGACACTAGACTCAAAGAGAAATTAAAAATTAATAAAGAAAAATAATATTTTTGAAAAGAAAATAAAAGACTCTGACCCAATTGCCAAAATCTTCCTAATCTAAGAAATAAAATAAACCTTTAGTTGTTCAAACTCGAACAATCCCCGGCAACGGCGCCAAAACTTGGTGCACGAAATTGCAATCACACTTTTTGCAATCCGCACAACTAACCAGCAAGTGCACTGGGTCGTCAGAGTAATACCTTACGTGGGTAAGGGTCGATCCCACGGAGATTATTGGTTTGAAGCAAGCTATGTTTATTTTATTATTCTTAGTCAGGATTTCAATTAAAATTATCAGTTTGAATTATTAGAAAAATAAAAGAGCGTGAATTAATTACTTGTAATGCAGTAATGGAGAATATGTTAGAGTTTTGGAGATGCTTTGTCTTCTGAATTCCTGTAATGTAATATTCAACTCAATTCCAAAGTGCAAAGTTCCTTCCATGGCAAGCTGTATGTAGGGTGTCACTATTGTCAGTGGCTACCTCCCATCCTCTCAGTGAAAACGGTCCAGATGCTCTGTCACAGCACGGCTAATCAGCTGTTGGTTCTCGGTCATGTTGGAATAGGATCCATTGATCCTTTTGCGTTTGTCATCATGCCCAGCAATCACGAGTTTGAAGCTCGTCACAGCCATTCAATCCTTGAATCCTACTCGGAATACCACAGACAAGGTTTAGACTTTCCGGATCCTCAAGAGTGACCGCCATCAATTCTAGCTTATACCACGAAGATTCTGATTAAGGAATCTAAGAGAAGCTCATTCAATCTGATGTAAAATGGAGGTGGTTGTCAGGCACACGTTCATGGATTGAGGAAGGTGATGAGTGTCACGGATCATCACCTTCTTCATAATTAAGCGCGAATGAACATCTTAGATAGGAACACACACGTTTGAATGGAGAAATAGAAACAATTGCATTAATTCATCGAGACGCTGCAGAGCTCCTCACCCCCAACAATGGAGTTTAGAGACTCATGCCGTCAAAGTGTATAAAAATTCAGATCTAAAAATGTCATGAGATACAAAATAAGTCTCTAAACGTTGTTTAAATAGTAAACTAGCAACCTAGGTTTACAAAATATGAGTAAACTAAGATAATTGGTGCAGAATTCCACTTCTGGGGCCCACTTGGTGTGTGTTGGGGCTGAGACTTAAGCCTCTCATGTGCTTGGGCTGTTTTTGGATTTGAACGCCAGGTTGTAACATGTTTTGGGCGTTGAACTCCAACTTGTAACCTGTTTCTGGCGCTGGGCGCCAGACTGCAGCATGGAACTGGCGTTGAACGCCAGTTTACGTCATCTATCTTTGCGCAAAGTATGGACTATTATATATTGCTGGAAAGCCCTGGATGTCTACTTTCCAACCGAATTGAGAGCGCGTCAATTGGACTCCTGCAGCTCCAGAAAATCTATTCCGAGTGCAGGGAGGTCAGGATCCAACAGCATCAGGAGTCCTTTTTCAGCCTAAATCAGATTTTTGCTCAGCTCCCTCAATTTCAGCCAGAAAATACCTGAAATCACAGAAAAATACACAAACTCATAGTAAAGTCCAGAAATATGATTTTTGCCTAAAAACTAATAAAATTCTATTAAAAACTAATTTGAACATACTAAAATCTACATGAAATTACCCCCAAAAAGCGTATAAAATATCCGCTCATCAATATCCATCCAGAAAGCAGTAGTAATCATGATCTGCTAGTCTTTCTAGCATCTGGTCTATGAATGGTAAAGGAAAATGATCCTTTCTGGTAGTTGTATTGAGCCTTCTGTAATCAATACACATACGCCACCCTATAACTGTTCTTGTAGGAACCAGTTCATTTTTTTCATTATGAACCACTGTCATGCCACCCTTCTTAGGGACGACTTGGACAGGGCTTACCCAGGGGCTATCAGAAATAGGATAATTAATCATAGCCTCTAGTAATTTAGTGACCTTCTTCTGCACCACCTCCTTCATGGCTGGATTCAGTCGCCTTGTGGTTGAACCACTGGCTTAGCGTCATCCTCCAACAAGATCTTGTGCATGCATCTGGCTGGGCTAATGCCCTTAAGATCACTGATGGACCACCCAACAGCTGTCTTGTGTGTCCCAGCACTTGAATTAGTGCTTCCTCTTCCTATGGCTCTAAGGTAGAGCTTATGATTACAAGAAAAGTGTCACCTTCTCCCAGAAATGCATATTTCAGGGATGGTGGTAATGGTTTGAGCTCGGGTTTAGGAGGTTTTTCCTCTTCTTGAGGGATTTTCACAGGTTCTATTATTCTCTCTGGTTCCTCCAGATCAGGCTGAACATCTTTAAAGATATCTTCTAGCTCTGATTCGAGACTCTCAGTCATATTGACCTCTTTCACTAGAGAGTCAATAATATCAATGCTCATGCAGTCATTTGTGGGTGTCTGGATGCTGCATAGCTTTGACAACATTCAACTTAAACTCGTCCTCATTGACTCTCATGGTTAATTCCCCTTTTTGAACGTCAATGATGGTTCGTCCAGTTGCTAGGAAAGGTCTTCCTAGAATGAGAGTTGCACTCTTGTGCTCCTCCATTTCCAGCACCACAAAGTCAGTGGGAAAGGCAAATGGCCCAACCTTGACAATCATGTCTTCAATCACGCCTGATGGGTATTTAATGGGGCCATCAGCAAGTTGGAGACATATCCGGGTTAGCTTGATTTCTTCAGTCAAATCAAGCTTTTTGATAGTGGATGCAGGTATTAGGTTGATACTTGCTCCAAGATCACATAGAGCTTTCTTGGTACAAGTACCCTCTAATGTGCATGGTATCATAAAGCTTCCGGGATCTTTATGCTTCTCTGGTAAGCTTTTCAGAATGACTGCACTGCATTCTTCAGTGAGGTAAACTTTTTCAGTTTCTCTCTAATCCTTCTTATGACTTAAGATCTCTTTCATGAACTTAGCATAAGAGGGTATTTGCTCAAGTGCCTCTGCAAACGGAATTTTATTTCAAGAGTCCTGAGATAGTCTGCAAAGTGGGCAAATTGCTTATCCTGTTCTGCTTGGCGGAGTTTCTGAGGATAAGGCATTTTGACTTTGTATTCCTCAACCTTAGTTGTTGTAGGTTTATTTCCTACAGATGTGGTTGGAGAAGCCTTTTTAGAGGGGTTGCTATCAGCACTTATATGTGTCTGATCCCTCACTGGCGTTTGAATGCCAGGGTTGGAAGCTGGAGTGGCGTTAGATGCCAACTCCTTACTTGTTTCTAGCGTCTGAATGCCAGAACTGAGCTTCCTTTGGGCGTTCAATGCCAATTCCTTACTTGTTTCTGGCGTTTGAACGCCAGAACTGAACATGGGTTGGGTGTTTAACGAAAAATAAAGAAAAGCATGCAATTGACACCAAACTTAAAATATGACACTAAACTTACAGAAAAACTCAAAATTAATAAAGAAAAATAATATTTTTTTTGAAAAATTTTTGAAAAGAAAATAAAAGACTCTGACCCAAAAGACAAAATTTTCCTAATCTAAGCAACAAGATTCACCGTCAGTTGTTCAAACTCAAACAATCCCCGGCAACGGCGCCAAAAACTTGGTGCACAAAATTGTAAATCACACTTTTTCACAATTCGTACCACTAATCAGCAAGTACACTGGTCGTCCAAGTAATACCTTACGTGAGTAAGGGTCGATCCCACAGAGATTGTTAGCTTGAAGCAAGCTATGGTTATCTTGTAACTCTTAGTCAGGATATCAATTATAATTATCAGTTTTGATTGGTAGTAAATAAAAAGCATGGATTAAATAATACTTATTATGCAGTAATGGAGAATATATTGGAGTTTTGGAGATGCTTTGTATTTTGAATCTCTGCTTCCCCCTGTCTTCATCTTCACGCACGCAAGGTTCCTCCTATGGCAAGCTATGTGTTGGTGGATCACCGTTGTCAATGGCTACCATCCGTCCTCTCAGTGAAAATGGTCCAGGTGCGCTGTCACCGCATGGCTAATCATCTGTCGGTTATCACTTATGCTGGAATAGGATCCATTGATCCTTTTGCGTCTGTCACTACGCCCATCCCTTGTGAGTTTGAAGCTCGTCACAATCATTCAATCCCTGAATCTTACTCGGAATACCACAGACAAGGTTTAGACTTTCCAGATTCTCAAGAATGCTGCCAATGGATTCTAGCTTATACCACGAAGATTCTGATTAAGGAATCCAAGAGATACTCATTCAATCGAAGGTAGAACGGAGGTGGTTGTCAGACACGCGTTCATAGATGGAGAATGGTGATAAGTGTCACAGATCATCACATTCATCATATTGAAGTGCGAATGAATATCTTAGATAGAAACAAGCGTGTTTGAATGGAAAATAGAAATAATTGCATTAATTCATCGAGACGCGGCAGAGCTCCTTACCTCAACAATGGAGTTTAGAGACTCATGCCGTCAAAGAGTACAAAGTTCAGATCTAAAATGTCATGAGGTACAAAATAAATCTCTAAAAATTGTTTAAATACTATAAACTAATAACCTAGGTTTACAGAAAATGAGTAAACTAAGATAGATAGTGCAAAAATCCACTTCTGGGACACACTTGGTGTGTGCTGGGGCTGAGACTTGAGCTTTTCATGTGCCTGGGCTGTTTCTGGAGTTAAACAACAGGTTGTAACCTGTTTTGGGTGTTTAACTCCAATTTGCAACCTGTTTCTGGCGTTTAACGCCAGAATGGAACATGGAACTGGCGTTAAACGCCAGTTTACGTCATTTATCTTCGAGCAAAGTATGAACTATTATATATTGCTGGAAAGCCCTGGATGTCTAATTTCCAACTCAATTGAGAGCGTGCCAATTGGACTTCTATAGCTTCAAAAAAATCCATTCGAGTGCAGGGAGGTCAGAATCCAACAGCATCAGCAGTCCTTTTTCAGCCTGAATCAGATTTTTGCTCAGCTCCCTCAACTTTAGCCAGAAAATATCTGAAATTACAGAAAAACACACAAACTCATAGTAAAGTCTAGAATTATGAATTTTGCCTAAAAACTAACAAAAATATACTAAAAACTAACTAAAACATACTAAAAACTACATGAAATTACCCCCAAAAAGCATTTAAAATATCCGGTCATCAACCCCCTCCTCAACATAACCTTGGACCACCATACTCACAAGCCCCTTTCCACTGTTCACCTCCATATGACCCTAATCCTTATCCACCATACCAACCACTATATGAACCATACCCAGAACCACCTCCTCAATATTCACCATCTCCATATCCTTATCAAGAAGAACCACCTTCCTACCATGCACCCTTTCTCCAAAATAATGAACCCTGCTATCCACCCTAATCCTCCATGGAGAACACACTTACTTCTCTCATTAGTCTCACCTCTACACTCCAAAATCTTATATCCCGCATGGACCAACCCTCCACGTCCAATATTCAACCCTCAAGCTCTAGTGCACTTCTTTTTCATCCACAAAATGATCTCTCCATCCCATCACCACCATCCATGGAAGAGCACCCACATCCATCAATCCAAGAGAAACATGATTCCAATGATTCTATTGACATGGAACAAGAGAGAAGGGACCATCTTCGCGAATCCATACTTCATAAGGAGCTAGAGGAGGCACTAAAGGTGAAGGTAGAAAAGACCTTTGCAGATGAAGGAGTAGTTGAAGGGAGTTGTCATAGAAAAGAAATCATCAAGGAGGAGTACGATTTTATACTTAAACAACTGGACAAAGCAGCAATTATTGAAAAGGAAAAAGTGGTTGAAGACTTAGGGGATGCTGAACCTCCATGGAAAAGTCAAGTCATAGAGCCTCTTTCCAAGACGGGTGAATTTGATGTTCAGGAGGGTATACAACCTCCAAGGCATATCATGGTTGAAGACTTGGAAGAGGTTGATCAAGAGATGGAGATTCAAGAAGAAGAGGCACAACCTCCCATGCCCTTGGTGAGCAATGAAGAAGAGATTGAATTGGAAGAAAGCTACCAAGAGGAAAAGGTTGAAATTGAAGAAGCTTGCAAAGAGGTGGAAGATGTCAAAGAAGAGCACAAGAGAGTGGAGCATGCAAGTTCATTAGAAACACCTCTCCCACGGCCATTACCGTCCAACACAATGTTCAAGTGGGTAAAATTCTTATCCGTGACCTTTACCTTCCCACTTGAATATGGGCTATTGGAGACGGATGGTCAACTTAGAGCTCTTTGTGGCATTAAGAGTAAGAGAAAGATGGTTAGTCGTGGGCAACACAATCCTAGGTTCATTATGGCTGAAAGCTCAAAGTTTAAATGCAAGTGTTGGTGCAGAGCTCAATTGAATGGGTCTAGGATGTTGTTTGGCCGCTTCAGTGAGAATTCAAATTGCTTGCCACCCGGCTGGAACAATGATGATCAACTTGAAGACAGGTGTCAAAACAAGATTTAGGATCCGGGAATATATGAGGATCAAGTTTGGGAGCTCAAAGCTTGTGGAGAACTTCATCAACGCTTGGTGAATTTATTTGGAGATGTTGAAGCTTATTGGAAGTCCAAGCGTTGGTGGCAGTTTCAAGATGAGTTCAAGCACAAGCCACCATGACAAGGAGCTCGCCAAATGTCCAACTTAAGGACTTTAACTAAAAGTGCTAGGTGGGAGACAACCCACCATGGTATGATGGTTCC
This sequence comes from Arachis hypogaea, assembly GCF_003086295.3. NCBI lineage: Eukaryota > Viridiplantae > Streptophyta > Magnoliopsida > Fabales > Fabaceae > Arachis > Arachis hypogaea. The sequence continues at coordinate 107,555,952 of NC_092039.1, forward strand.
TTTTTCAGTTTTAATTCTAGTCTGTTTTGTTTGTTTTTGAGTTTTGATTGGACCTAGAATCATGTATAACATTCATATTAGCATTGCATTCTGCATACTGCATTATTATAAAAAAAAATGGCACGCGATGCGACAGCATCGCCGACGCGTCCGCGTCATATGTGCCTCAAGGAAGAAAAGAGACTTTACAGAAAGTCACGCGAAAGCGTGGCTGGAGGCCATGCAACCACGTTGCTGACGCGTTTGCGTCATTTGCGAAAAATGCCTCCCACGCGTACGCGTCACCCACGCGAACGCATGACCTGAAAAGCGGCGTAAAAAGAGGGTGTATGGCAGCAAGTTGTGATGGAGTGGGGCTGGACTCGTGCTAGAAGCACAAGCCCTACCACGCGAACACGTGCCCCACGCGTCCGCGCCGTTTTTCAGAAAAAGGCCAGCCACGCGATCGCGTCCCCTACACGACCGCGTCACCCTAAAATTTGGCAAAATGAGTTTCAAATAGATAGTTGCGTGACCGCAAGTTTGCCCTCGCACTAATGGCATGAAACACTCCATGCGAACGCGTGACCCACGCGTCCGCGTCATTTCATAGAAGTGCAATCCGCGCGAACGCGTGACCCACGCGTTCGCGTCGCCTGCGCCGCACAGCTTATTCAGATTGGCTAAGATATCTTATCTTTTCTTCCCCAAATCTAAATCTTTTCATTCCCTTCTTATTTCTTTCTTCCTCCTTTCTTACTTTCTTTTTCTTTTTCCATTGGTGTTAAAATTTTCTTCTTTAACTATTGCATCTTTTTTTGAATTATTTTGGTGCTTCATAACTTGTTTTATTCTAATTGGGTATTATTATTCATAAATCAATGCTAATTTTTATAATACTAATATTCCTTTTGCATTGATATGCACTTACACTATCTTGCCTTACCCATACTCTCTTCCCCATTGTTGCAACTTTTGCACTATTGATATGCCATTTGCTTCCACTATTTTCTCACTTGCATGTTGTAGCTACCATGTAATTGAGACCTTTATTATTTGGCATTAACACCCATATTTTATTTATTTTTTATCTTTATTTCTGGGTTACTTTTCTTTCTTCTCCTCTTCTTTCAGGATGGCCACCGAGAGGGGAAAGAAAGAACTTCTATATGGGGAGATAGGCAAGTCAATCTGCACAATCTATAGAGAAAGGCATAAGTTGGAGCAGCCCGTCCACTTGTACATCTTAGCATGCACCGAGGACGGTGTAATCTTTAAGTGTGGGGAGGTTGATACCGACTTCTGTGGGTTAGTACCTTTCTGTCTCAACACTAATGTTTAAATTTTCTTTGTTAAATTAGTTGTTGCATTTCATGTTTGTTTGATTTTGTGCATATTTTACCACTTGGTTGAAGTAATATTTTCTTTTTTTTTCAAGAAACCTTTTATTGCATTTCACCAATTTGAATTAAAATTTTTGAGAAGCTTGTTTGAAGAAATATTATACTGGAACATGGTTTAGAGCTCGAACACACAAAACCAGTGAGATTTTGAGCCTACTTGATTGGTTGCATTTTATCAACCAATATTTTATTTTTAGTGTGTGTCTTTCTCTCTAAAATTGTGATCTATATCTTGCTTGATTCTATATTTCTGGTGCACGAAATTGTGATCATCAATGGTGCCATCAACATGGTACGCTCAATTGTAATCTCAACTCTTTATCACAACTTCGCACAACTAACCAGCAAGTGCACTGGGTCTTCCAAGTAATAAACCTTACGCGAGTAAGGGTCGATCCCATGGAGATTGTTGGTATGAAGCAAGCTATGGTCATCTTGTAAATCTCAGTCAGGCGGATTCAAATGGTTATGGAGGATTAATGATTAAAAGATGAATAAAACATAAAATAAAGATAGAGATACTTATGTAATTCATTGGTGAGAATTTCAGATAAGCGTGTGGAGATGTTTTGTCCCTTCCGTCTCTCTGCTTTCCTACTGTCTTCATCCAATCCTTCTTACTCCTTTCCATGGCAAGCTGTATGTTGGGCATCACCGTTGTCAATGGCTACAATCCCGTCCTCTCAGTGAAAATGTTCAATGCGCTCTGTCACAGCACGGCTATTCATCTGTCGGTTCTCGATCATGTTAGAATAGAATCCAGTGATTCTTTTGCGTTTGTCACTAACGCCCCACAATTGCGAGTTTGAAGCTAGTCACAGTCATTCAATCCTTGAATCCTACTCAGAATACCATAGACAAGGTTTAGACCTTCCGGATTCTCAAGAATGGCTGCCAATGGATTCTAGCATATACCACGAAGATTCTGATTAAGGAATCCAAGAGATACACATTCAAGCCTTGTTTGCATGTAGAACGGAAGTGGTTGTCAGGCACACTTCATAAGTGAGAATGATGATGAGTGTTAGATAATCATCACATTCATCAAGTTCTTGAGTGCGAATGAATATCTTGGAACAAGAATAAGCTGAATTGAATAGAAGAACAATAGTAATTGCATGAATACTCGAGGTACAGTAGAGCTCCACACCTTAATCTATGGTGTGTAGAAACTACACCATTGAAAATACATAAGTGATAATGGTGATCATTGGCTTCGGCCCCAGAGAGGGAACCAGAAGAACCAAGATGAAAATACAATAGCAAAAGGTCCTATTTATAGAGAACTAGTAGCTTAGGGTTTACAAAAATGAGTAAATGACGTAAAAATCCACTTCCGGGCCCACTTGGTGTGTGCTTGGGCTGAGTATTGAAGCTTTCATGTGTAGAGACTTTTCTTGGATTAAACGCCAGCTTTTGTGCCAGTTTGGGCATTTAACTCCTACTTTTGTGCCAGTTCCGGCGTTTTAACGCCGAAAATTATTGAGCTGATTTGGAACGCCGGTTTGAGCTATCAAATCTCGAGCAACGTATGGACTATTATATATTGCTGGAAAGCCCTGGATGCCTAATTTTCAACGCATTTGAGAGCGCGCCAATTGGATTTTTATAGCTCCAGAAAATCTACTTCAAGTGCAGGGAGGTCAGAATCCAACAACATCTGCAGTCCTTTTCAGTCTCTGAATCAGATTTTTGCTCAGGTCCCTCAATTTCAGCCAGAAAATACCTGAAATCACAGAAAAGCACATAAAATCATAGTAAAGTCCAGAAAAGTGAATTTTAAATAAAAACTAATAAAAATATAATAAAAACTAACTAAAACATACTAAAAACATACTAAATACAATGCCAAAAAGCGTATAAATTATCCGCTCATCACAACAGCAAACTTAAATTGTTGCTTGTCCCCAAGAAACTGAAAATCAAATAGGATAAAAGAAGAGAATATACAATGAATTCCAAAAACATCTATGAAGATCAGTATTAATTAGATGAGCGGGGCTTTTAGCTTTTTGCCTCTGAACAGTTTTGGCATCTCACTTTATCCTTTGAAGTTCAGAATGATTGGCTTCTATAGGAACTCAGAATCCGGATAGTGTTATTGATTCTCCTAGTTAAGTATGATGATTCTTGAATACAGCTACTTTATGAGTCTTGGCCGTGGCCCAAAGCACTCTGTTTTCCAGTATTACCACCGGATACATCCATGCCACAGACACATAACTGGGTGAACCTTTTCAGATTGTGACTCAGCTTTGCTAGAGTCCCCAATTAGAGGTGTCCAGGGTTCTTAAGCACACTCTTTTTGCTTTGGATCATGACTTTAACTGCTCAGTCTCTAAGTTTTCACTTGACACCTTCACGCCACAAGCACATGGTTAGGGACAGCTTGGTTTAGCCGCTTAGGCCAGGATGTTATTCCTATAGGCCCTCCTATCCACTGATGCTCAAAGCCTTGGATCCTTTTTATTTTTACCCTTGCCTTTTGGTTTAAAGGGCTATTGGCTTTTTCTGCTTGCTCTTTCTTTTTCTTTCTCTTTTATTTTGAATTCACTGCTTTTTCTTGCTTCAAGAATCATTTTTATGATTTTTCTGATCCTCAGTAACATTCTCCTTTTTCATCATTCTTTCAAGAGCCAACAATTTTAACATTCATGAACAACAAATTCGAAAGACATATGCACTGTTCAAGCATACATTCAGGAGTCAAAGGTATTGCCACCACATCAAAATAATTAATCTGTTATAAAATTCAAAATTCATGCAATTCTTCTCTTTTTCAATTAAGAACATTTTTCATTTAAGAAAGGTGATGGATTCATAGGACATTCATAACTTTAAGGCATAGACACTAAGACACTAATGATCATAAGACACAAACATAAATAAAACATAAAGCATAATTTTTGAAAAACAGAAAAATAAAGAACAAGGAGATTAAAGAACGGGTCCACCTTAGTGATGGCGGCTTGTTCTTCCTCTTGAAGATCTTATGGAGTGCTTGAGCTCCTCAATGTCTCTTCCTTGCCTTTGTTGCTCCTCTCTCATGATTCTTTGATCTTCTCTAATTTCATGGAGGAGGATGGAATGTTGTTGGTGCTCCACCCTTAGTTGTCCCATGTTGGAACTCAATTCTCCTAGGGAGGTGTTGATTTGCTCCCAATAGTTTTGTGGAGGAAAGTGCATCCTTTGAGGCATCTCAGGGATTTCATGATGAGGAATTTCCTCATGTCCATGAGTGGGATCTCTTGTTTGCTCCATCCTCTTCTTAGTAATGGGCTTGTCCTCATCAATGAGGATGTCTCCCTCTATGTTAATTCCAACTGAATTACAGAGGTGACAAATGAGATGAAGGAAGGCTAACCTTGCCAAGGTAGAGGACTTGTCCGCCACCTTATAAAGTTCTTGGGATATAACCTCATGAACTTCTACTTCCTCTCCAATCATGATGCTATGAATCATGATAGCCCGGTCTATAGTAGCTTCGGACCGGTTGCTAGTGAGAATGATTGAGCGTTGGATAAACTCCAACCATCCCCTAGCCACGGGCTTGAGGTCATGCCTTCTCAGTTGAACCGGCTTCCCTCTTGAATCTCTCTTTCATTGAGCGCCCTCTTCACAAATGTCTATGAGGACTTGGTCCAACCTTTGATCAAAGTTGACTCTTCTAGTGTAGGGGTGTTCATCTCCTTGCATCATAGGCAAGTTGAATGCCAACCTTACATTTTTGGGACTAAAATCTAAGCATTTCCCCCGAACCATTGTAAGCCAATTCTTTGGGTCCGGGTTCATACTTTGATCATGGTTCTTGGTGATCCATGCATTGGCATAGAACTCTTAAACCATTAAGATTCCGACTTGTTGAATGGGGTTGATAAGAACTTCCCAACCTCTTCTTCGGATCTCATGTTGGATCTCTGGATATTCACTCTTTTTGAGTTTGAAAGGGACCTCGGGGATCACCTTCTTCATGGCCACAACTTCATAGAAGTGGTCTTGATGCACCCTTGAGATGAATCTCTCCATCTTCCATGACTCGGAGGTGGAAGCTTTTGCCTTCCCTTTCCTCTTTTTAGAGGTTTTTCCGGCCTTAGGTGCCATAAATGGTTATGGAAAAATAAAAAGCAATGCTTTTACCACACCAAACTTAGAAGGTTTGCTCGTCCTCGAGCAAAAGAAGAAATAAATGAGTAGAAGAAGAAAAAAATGGAGGAGATAGAGGGGGCTTTGTGGTCGGCCAAGGGGGAGAAGTAGTGTTGAGGTTGTGGGAAAATAAAGGAGTGAAGATGGATTTATATAGGAGTGGAGAGGGGGTGTATGGTTCGGCCATTATGGGTGGGTTTGGGAGGGAAAGTGGTTTGAATTTGGATGGTGAGGTAGGTGGGGTTTTATGAAGGATGGATGTGAATGGTGAAGAGAATGGTGGGATTTGATAGGTAAGGGGTTTTTGGGGAAGAGGTATTGAGGTGATTGGTGAATGGGTGAAGAAGAGAGAGAGTGGTGGGGTAGGTGGGGATCCTGTGGGGTCCACAGATCCTGAGGTATCAAGGATAGCTCATCCCTGCACCAAGTGGTGAGTAAAACGCCCTTTCTGCCAATCCTGGCGTTAAACGCTGGGCTGCTGCCCTTTTCTGGCGTTAAACGCCAGTCTGGTGCTTCTTTCTGGCGTTAAACGCCAGTCTGGTACCCCTTTCTGGCGTTAAACGCCCAGAATGGTGCTAGACTGGGCGTTAAACGCCCATTTGCTGCCCTTACTGGCGTTTAAACGCCAGCAAGCTTTTCCTCCAGGGTGTGCTATTTTTCTTTCTGTTTTTCATTTTGTTTTTGCTCTTTCAATTATTTTTGTGACTTCACATGATCATCAACCTATAGAAAACATAAAATAACAATGAAAAATAGATAAATATAACATTGGGTTGCCTCCCAACAAGCGCTTCTTTAATGTCAGTAGCTTGACAATGGGCCCTCATGGAGCTTCACAGATGTTCAGAGTAATGTTGGAACCTCCCAACACCAAACTTAGAGTTTGAATGTGGGGGTTCAACACCAAACTTAGAATTTGGTTGTGGCCTCCCAACACCAAACTTAGAGTTTGACTGTGGGGGCTCTGTTTGACCCTGTTTTAAGAGAAGCTTTTCATGCTTCCTCTCCATGGTTACAGAGGGATACCCTTGAGCCTTAAACACAAAGGATTCTTCATTCACTTGAATGATCAATTCTCCTCTGTCAACATCAATCACAGCCTTTGCTGTGGCTAGGAAGGGTCTGCCAAGGATGATGGATTCATCCATGCACTTCCCAGTCTCTAGGACTATGAAATCAGCAGGGATGTAATGGTCTTCAACCTTTACCAGATCATCCTCTACAAGTCCATAATCTTGTTTTCTTGAGTTGTATGCCATCTCTAGTGAGATTCTTGCAGCTTGTACCTCAAAGATCCCTAGCTTCTCCATTACAGAGAGAGGCATAAGGTTTATACTTGACCCTAGGTCACACAGAGCCTTCTCAAAGGTCATGGTGCCTATGGTACAAGGTATTGAGAACTTTCCAGGGTCCTGTCTCTTTTGAGGTAATCTCTGCCTAGTCAAGTTATCCAGTTCTTTGGTGAGCAAAGGGGGTTCATCCTCCCAAGTCTCATTACCAAATAACTTGTGATTTAGCTTCATGATTGCTCTAAGGTACTTAGCAACTTGCTCTTCAGTGACATCTTCGTCCTCTCCAGAGGAAGAATACTCATCAGAGCTCATGAATGGCAGAAGTAAATCCAATGGAATCTTTATGGTCTCAGTGTGAGGCTCAGATTCCCATGGTTCCTCATTAGGGAACTCATTGGAGGCCGGTGGACGTCCATTGAGGTCTTCCTCAGCGGCGATCACTGCCTCTTCCTCCTCTCCAAATTTGGCAATGTTGATGGCCTTACACTCTCCTTTTGGATTCTCTTCTATATTGCTTGGAAAAGTACTAGGAGGGAGTTCAGTAACTTTCTTACTCAGCTGACCCACTTGTGCCTCCAAGTTTCTAATGGAAGACCTTGTTTTAGTCATGAAACTTTGAGTGGTTTTGATTAGATTAGAGACCATGGTTGCTAAGTCAGAGTAGCTCTGCTTAGAATTCTCTGTCTGTTGCTGAGAAGATGATGGAAAAGGCTTGCCATTGCTAAACCTGTTTCTTCCACCATTGTTGTTGTTGAAGCCTTGTTGAGGTCTCTGTTGATCCTTCCATGAGAGATTTGGATGATTTCTCCATGAAGGATTATAGGTGTTTCCATAGGGTTCTCCCATGTAATTCACCTCCTCCATTGATGGGTTCTCAGGATCATAAGCTTCTTCTTCAGATGAAGCGTCCTTAGTACCGCCTGGTGCAGCTTACATTCCAGACAGAATTTGAGAAATCATATTGACTTGTGGTGGACGAAATTGTGATTCCCTTTTTTCTTGTAATTGGATTTATAAAAGATGTATACTCTGAGGGCATTGTTTATTTTCTTCACAATCTCGTTCAACTAACCAGCAAGTGTACTGGGTCGTCCAAGTAATAACCTTACGTGAGTAAGGGTCGAATCCACAGAGATTGTTGGTATGAAGCAAGCTATGGTCACCTTGCAAATCTCAGTTAGGCAGATTAAAATAGTTTATGGGTTTTAGAATAAATAATAAAAAGAAGAAATAATAAAAGGGATAGAAATACTTATGCAGATTCATTAGTAGAGGTATCTTTTAAGTATATACAGCTGCTGCATGGCTCAAGGATGCCTGCTCTCCTACTCCTTCTACTCAATCCTTCTTACTCCTTTCCATGGCAAGCTTTGTATAGGGGTTCACCATCAACTGTGGCTACTTTCATTCCTCACGGGGAAATAACCTGTGCGGCTGTCACTCGCACAGCTAACCAGTCTGGAGGCATCACCCATGGCTGATGGCTACATCCCATCCTCGCAGTGAAAACTATGCAACGCACTCTGTCACAGTACGGCTAATCACCGGTTGGTTCCCGCTCCTACTGGAATAGAATCCCTCTTTTGCGTCTGTCACCAACGCCCAGCAGGTTAAAGTTTGAAGCACGTCACGGTCACTCATGATCGGAATCCTACTCGGAACACCACAGACAAGGTTGGACTTTCCGGACTCCCAGGATCCTACTCGGAACACCACAGACAAGGTTGGACTTTCCGGATCCAGATGAATGCCGCCAACTATCTAACTTATACCATGAAGATTCTGTTGGGGAATCTAAGAGATATACATTCAAGCTCTGTTGCATGTAGAACGGACATGGTTGTCAATCACGCGCGTTCATAATTGAGAATGATAATGAGGGTAATCTGACTCATCACATTCATCATGTTCTTGGGTACGAATGAATATCTTGGAATAAGAATAAGAGAGATTTGAATAAAAGAAGATAGAATTTCATTAATACTTGAGGTACAGCAGAGCTCCACACCCTTAATCTATGGTGTGCAGAAACTCCACCGTTGAAAATACATAAGCAAAGAGTTCAGGCATGGCCGAATGGCCAGCCCTCTCTAACGTGATCAATGATCCCCTAAGATGAAGAATAAAACAAAACTGAGATCAAAGATGTCTAATACAATAGATAAATGTCCTATATATACTAGACTAGCTACTAGGGTTTACATGAGTAAGTAATTGATGCATAAATCCACTTCCGGGGCCCACTTGGTGTGTGCTTGGGCTGAGCTTGATGAATTCACGTGTAGAGGCATTTCTTGGCGTCAAACTTCAGGTTATGACGTGTTTTGGGCGTTCAACTCCGGATCATGACGTTTTTCTGGCGTTTTACTCCAGACAGCAGCGTGTACTTGGCGTTCAACGCCAAGTTACGTCGTCATTCTTCGAATAAAGTATGGACTATTATATATTGCTGGAAAGCTCTGGATGTCTACTTTCCAACGCCGTTGAGAGCGCGCCAATTGGAGTTCTGTAGCTCCAGAAAATCCATTTCGAGTGCAGGGAGGTCAGATTCCAACAGCATCAGCAGTCCTTTTGTCAGCCTTCTTCAGAGTTTTGCTCAAATCCCTCAATTTCAGTCAGAATTTACCTGAAATCACAGAAAAACACACAAACTCATAGTAAAGTCCAGAAATGTGAATTTAACATAAAAACTAATGAAAACATCCCTAAAAGTAGCTCAAACTTACTAAAAACTATATGAAAACAATGCCAAAAAGCGTATAAATTATCCGCTCATCAACTTGCTGAGTCAATATTTTTTTCTGAGCCAATATGGCATTCAGAGTATCAATCTCAAGAACTCCTTTCTTCTGATTTGTCCCATTACTCACAGGATTCCTTTCAGAAGTGTACATGAATTGGTTATTTGCAACCATTTCAATGAGTTCTTGAGCTTCTGCAGGCGTCTTCTTCAGATGAAGAGATCCTCCAGCAGAACTGTCCAATGACATCTTGGACAGTTCAGACAGACCATCATAGAAGATACATATGATGCTCCATTCAGAAAGCATGTCAGAAGGACACTTTCTGATCAATTGTTTGTATCTTTCCCAAGCTTCATAGAGGGATTCACCTTCCTTCTGTCTGAAGGTTTGGACTTCCACTCTAAGCTTACTCAATTTTTGAGGTGGAAAGAACTTTGCCAAGAAGGCATTGACTAGCTTTTCTCAAGAGTTCAGGATTTCTTTAGGTTGTGAGTCCAACCATATCCTAGCTCTATCTCTTACAGAAAAAGGGAATAGCATAAGTCTGTAGACCTCAGGGTCAACCCCATTGGTCTTGATAGTATCACAGATTTGCAAGAATTCAGCTAAAAACTGATGAGGATCTTCCAATGGAAGTCCATGGAACTTGCAATTCTGTTGCATTAGAGAAACTAATTGAGGCTTAAGCTCAAAGTTGTTTGCTCCAATGGCAGGGATAGAGATGCTTCTCCCATAGAAGTCGGGAGTAGGTGTAGTAAAGTCACACAGCACCTTCCTTGCATTGTTGGCATTGTTGTTGTTTTCGGCTGCCATGTCTTCTTCTTGCTTGAAGATTTCTGTTAGGTCCTCTACAGAGAGTAGTGCTTTTGCTTCTCTTAGCTTTCACTTCAAGGTCCTTTCAGGTTCAGGGTCAGCCTCAACAAGAATGCTTTTGTCTTTGCTCCTACTCATATGAAAGAGAAGAGAACAAGAAAATATGGAATCCTCTACATCACAGTATAGAGATTCCTTGAGATGTCAGAGGAAAAGAAGAATAGAAGGAGGAGGTAGAAGAAGAAGAATTCGAACTTATCAAGAGAGATAGAGTTCGAATTGTTGATAGTGGAGGAGTGTTAGTCCTTAAATAGAAGGATGTGAAACGAGGGGAAGAACTTTCGAAAATAAAGTAAAAGATTTTGAAATAATTTAAAATATATTTTGAAAATTTGATGAATGATTTTCGAAAAGTAAGATTGGGAAAGAAATTAAGTGATTGTGAAAAAAGATTTTGAAATTAGAAATCAAAAAGATATGATTGAAAAATTAGTTTTGAAAAAAGATGTGATTAAAAAGATATGATTGAAAAGATATAGTTTTAAAAAGATATGATTGAAAAGATATGATTGAGAAACAATTTAAAAAGATTTGATTTTTAAAATTAATGACTTGGCTAACAAGAAATTTAAAGGATATGATTCAAACATTAAACCTTTCTTAACAGAAAAGGCAACATACTTGAAATGTTGAATCAAATCATTAATTGTAGGCAAGTATTTTTGAGAATGGAAAGAAATTGATTTTGAAAATATATGATTGAAAAGATATGGTTTGAAAAAGATTTGATTTTGAAAAATTATGAAAACTTGAAAAAATTTGAATTAAAAACAAAATCTTCCCTCTTGTGCCATCCTGGCGTTAAACGCCCAGAATGGTATCCATTCTGGCGTTTAACGCCCAAAATGCTACCCTTTTGGGCGTTAAACGCCCAGCCAGGTTCCCTGGCTGGCGTTTAAACACCAGTTTTCCTTCCTCACTGGGCGTTTTGAACGCCCAGCTTTTTCTGTGTAATTCCTCTACTGTATGTTCTGAATCTTCAATTCTCTGTATTATTGACTTGAAAAGACACAAATAAATTTTTTTTTGAATTTTTAATGATGAGGAATAATCAAAATGCAACTAAAATCAAATAAACAATGCATGCAAGACACCAAACTTAGAAGTTTGTATACTATTGACACTAACAAATTGAGAATGCATATGAGAAACAACAAAACACTCAAGACATGAGAATTTAAAGATCAGAGCAAGGAAATCATCAAGAACAACTTGAAGATCAACAAAGAACATAATGCGTGTAATTTTCGAAAATTAGAAGAATAAAGACATGCAATTGACACCAAACTTAAAATTAGACACTAGACTCAAACAAGAAACATAAAATTATTTTTGGTTTTAAGATTTTATAATTTTTTTTGGATTTTTCGAAAATTGAGTGGAAAAGAAAATAAGGATATCAAAATTCTTAATAAGAATTCCCAGGAATCATGCAATGTTAGTCTAAAGCTGCAGTCTAAAAAGATTAGACATGGCTAGCCAAGCTTCAGCAGGACATTACATTCAAGAGCTAAATTGATGAGAATCAATCAGCTTTAGTGATGATGAAAACATCATATAAAACTCTAGAATTCATTCTTAAGAACTCTGAAGAACAAAATAAAATAAAATTACCTAATCTAAGCAACAAGATGAACCGTCAGTTGTCCAAACTCGAACAATCCCCGGCAACGGCGCCAAAAACTTGGTGCACGAAATTGTGATCATCAGTGGCGCCATCAACATGGTACGCTCAATTGTAATCTCAACTCTTTATCACAACTTCGCACAACTAACCAGCAAGTGCACTGGGTCGTCTAAGTAATAAACCTTACGCGAGTAAGGGTCGATCCCACGAAGATTGTTGGTATGAAGCAAGCTATGGTCATCTTGTAAATCTCAGTCAGGCGGATTCAAATGGTTATGGAGGATTAATGATTAAAAGATGAATAAAACATAAAATAAAGATAGAGATACTTATGTAATTCATTGGTGAGAATTTCAGATAAGCGTATGGAGATGCTTTGTCCCTTCCGTCTCTCTGCTTTCCTACTGTCTTCATCCAATCCTTCTTACTCCTTTCCATGACAAGCTGTATGTTGGGCATCACCATTGTCAATGGCTACAGTCCCGTCCTCCCAGTGAAAATGTTCAACACGCTCTGTCACAGCACGGCTATTCATCTGTCGGTTCTCGACATGTCGGAATAGAATCTAGTGATTCTTTTGCGTTTGTCACTAACGCCCCACAATCGCGAGTTTGAAGCTCGTCACAGTCATTCAATCCTTGAATCCTACTCAGAATACCACAGACAAGGTTTAGACCTTCCGGATTCTCAAGAATGGCCGCCAATGGATTCTAGCTTATACCACGAAGATTCTGATTAAGGAATCCAAGAGATACACATTCAAGCCTTGTTTGCATGTAGAACGGAAATGGTTGTCAGGCATGCGTTCATAAGTGAGAATGATGATGAGCGTCACATAATCATCACATTCATCAAGTTCTTGAGTGCGAATGAATATCTTGGAACAAGAATAAGCTGAATTGAATAGAAGAACAATAGTAATTGCATTAATACTCGAAGTACAGCAGAGCTCCACACCTTAATCTATGGTGTGTAGAAACTCCACCATTGAAAATAAATTAGTGATAATGGTGATCATTGGCTTCGGCCCCAGAGAGGGAACCAAAAGAACCAAGATGAAAATACAATAGCAAAAGATCCTATTTATAGAGAACTAGTAGCTTAGGGTTTACAGAAATGAGTAAATGATGTAAAAATCCACTTCCGGGCCCATTTGGTGTGTGCTTGGGCTGAGCATTGAAGCTTTCATGTGTAGAGACTTTTCTTGGAGTTAAACGCCAACTTTTGTGCCAGTTTGGGCGTTTAACTCCTACTTTTGTGCCAGTTTCGGCGTTTTAACGCCGGGAATTCTTGAGCTGATTTGGAACGCCGGTTTGGGCCATCAAATCTCGGACAAAGTATAGAATATTATATATTTCTGGAAAGCCCTGGATGTCTACTTTCCAACGCAATTGAGAGCGTGCCAATTGGGGTTTGGTAGCTCCAGAAAATCCACTTCGAGTGCAGGGAGGTCAGAATCCAACAGCATCTGCAGTCCTTTTCAGCCTCTGAATCATATTTTTGCTCAGGTCCCTCAATTTCATCCAGAAAATACCTGAAATCACAAAAAAACACACAAACTCATAGTAAAGTCCAGAAAAGTGAATTTTAAATAAAAACTAATAAAAATATAATAAAAACTAACTAAAACATACTAAAAACATACTAAAAATAATGCCAAAAAGCGTATAAATTATCCGCTCATCAATTTCCATGGTTTAATGTATGCATATACTTATATGATTGAGGCCTTGTTTTACTTAGCTTACATACCCATATGGCCTTACCCTGTATTATCCTTTGCAAACCAATGTTGAGTATATTTTACCCCTTTGTTCTTTACTTTAGCTTATCACTAACTCTAAGCGAAAAATAATAATGTCCTTAATTTGAATCCTTGATTAGCTTAGACTAGTGAAAGTGCTCATGAATTAAGTGTGGGGAAAGTGAATTTCAAAACATTTGGTTTGGGAATTGAGTATGTTAGACTTTGTGTGAAAATGTGAAAAATGTTAAGAACATGTTTATGCATTCAACACCTTAATCATATGCATTGAAAAAGGAAAAAAATATGTTAAAAAAAGAAAAATAGAAAAAGAAAAAAATAAATAAAAAGAAAAAAAGAGCAAATAAACAAAAAGGGGACAAAATGCCCCAAGTTAAAGTAATAATATCAATGCATATGAGTTGTACTTAAATTTGGGATGCATGAATATGTGGTAAACATAGTTAATGGGCAGTTAGATCTTGTATTGTGATTACATGGATTGTCTTAAGTTAGGTGAGAAAAGTTTAGGTTAATTAAGGATTCAGATTTTAGTCCACTTGACCAAATACAATCCTACCTTGACCCTAACCCCATTACAACCCTTAAAAGACCTCTTGATTTGTGTATTCGTGCATTAAACTTTTGTTGATTGGTAGAAGAAGAGCAAGCCTTAGAAAGCAAGGTTAGTAGAGATTTGAGAGATCGAACCTTAAACACCTGAGTGATTAGAGTGCATACACTTCCAGTGAGGGTTCGATGCTTGATTCTTTGTTCCCGGCTTTCATGAGCTATTTTCTTCTGCAAGTTTACTTGTACTTTATTTTGTGATTTGAATTAGCGAAATCCAGTTCATATTTGTTCTTGAAAGATTTATTTACTTTTAACCAAAGTAGGTAGAAACATCTTAGCATATAGTTGCATTCATATAGATAGGTTGCATTTCATACATTTTACCGTTCCTCATCACTCCTTTATAGCTTCTCTTGAGCTTAGCACGAGGACATGCTAATGTCTAAGTGTGGGGAGGTTGATAAACCACTATTTTATGGTTTATCTTGTGCTCAATTGAGTAGTTTTTATCAAGCCTTTGCACACTTATTCATACTATTTGCATGGTTTTACAATTCCTTCCCAGAATTTGTTCTATGATTGAAAACTTACTTCCTAGAGTCTTTAATCTGTGTACTTTAATCATCTCTTATTACCATTCAATGCCTTGATATGTGTGTTAAGTGATTTCAGAGTTTATAGGGTAGGAATGGCTCAGAGGATGGAAAAGAAGCATGCAAAAGTGGAAAGAATACAAGAACTTGAAGAAATTGCTAAGCTGTCCAACCTGACCTCTTCGCACTCAAACGGTCATAACTTGAGCTACAAAGGTCCAAATGATGCGGTTTCAGTTGCGTTGGAAAGCTAACGTTCAGGGCTTCGATTTGATATATAATTTGTCATAGTGGCCGCACAGCTAGGCAACGCAAATGCGTGATCCACGCGGACACATTGCAGTGACGAAAATAAGCGTGGCAGATTTTGTTCCCAGCGATTTCTGGGCTATTTCCGGCCCAGTTTCAAGCCCAGAAAACTCAGATTAAATGCTGCAAAGTGGAGGAATGAAAAGGGACGACTCATAATTCACTTTTCATAATTTAGATGTAGTTTTTAGAGAGAGAGGTTCTTTCCTCTCTCTTAGGATTAGGATTTAGGATTTCTATTATGTTTAAGCTATGACCTCTTCAGTTACAGGTTCAATGTTACTTTAATTTATGTTTCTCTTCCATTCTTAGATACTCTAATGCTTTTATTTGATTTATGTTGCCAAATTGGCTTATGAACTTTTTATGTTAGGATTTTCTTAATTAATGCAATTTGAGGTATTTTCAAATATATGATTTTTATTTAGCTTTCTACATTCTTGGCTTTGGTTGAGTAATTGGTAACTCTTGAGTTGTCAAACTCATTGTAATTGATAATTGATATCTTTGCTGATTGATTTAGATTCCTATAACTCTAGTCTTTCCTTAGGAGTTGACTAGGACTTTAGGTGTTAATTTAATTTAACTACTTGATTTAATGGGAGCAAAACTATAATTCTCATCACCATTGATAAGGATAACTAGGATAAGCATTCTAATTCTCATACCTTGCCAAGAGTTTTCTTAATTATTAATTTATTTCTCTTGCTATTTAAATTACTTGTTCTCTATTTCAAAAACCAAAAATATATCTTTTTCCATAACCAATAATAAGTCATACTTCCCTGCAATTCCACTACAAGAAAACACGTCTTTTGCCACGCTTTTAAAGCGTGGCGAAAAGTTGAAAAAAGCGTGGTGATAGCTTTTCGCCACGCTTTTTAAGCTATCACCACGCTTTCGAAAGGGTGGCCTATCAAAGGGTGGCGGTTGCTCTATCGCCACGCTTTTTGCAACCTATTGTCACGCTTTTTGTTTGCCACGCTTTTTTACAAACTGCCACTTGGAAAAGCGTGGCTGTAGGAGGGAAATACGGCCACGCTTTAAAAGCGTGGCGATAGGTAGAGATATGGCCAAACTGTAAAAGCGTGGCGGTAGGGCAGATCTGGCCACGCTTTTCATGCGTGGCAGTAGACCAGATATGGCCACGCTTGTAAAGCGTGGCAAAAATAGGAGATAAGGCCACGCTTTTAAAGCGTGGCAAAAGGGGAGGTACGGCCACGCATGTAAAGTGTGGCAAAAGCGTGGTAGTAAAGGAGGTATGGCCACGCTTGAAAAGCGTGGCGAAAAAGCTTAGATACAGCCACGCTTTCTAAGCGTGGCAATAGACAGAGATATGGCCATATGGCCACGTTTTTAAAGCGTGGAAAAATAGATGGTCAGTAACCTAGTTCCCTTTTTAATCTTCATAAATAAAACCTTACATGAATTCATAGATAATTTTTAATTTAGTCAATGACCAATAATCAAGTAATCCAACTTTCATAAAATTGTCACCAAAATAAGTGTGTGATCACATAACAACATACACTAACAAAATACCAAAAGTGAAAATCATAACTACTCACGAATTCCTACTACATGAATTAGAATTCCTAATCAAAGTCTTCTTCAAAATACCAAAAGCGAAAGTCATAACTTCTCATGAAATTCCTAATACATGAATTAGAATTCCTAATTAACCAAAGTCTTCTTGTACTTCATGCCAAGATATAAAAACTTTCTGTATCATTGCAAGGTAAATTGTTTTGACCTGTGCCCTGCAAAATAAAAAACACAAATGAACAAAGATAAATGAAAAATGGATGATGTAGTAAACTTCAGCCCACTAATTTTTCTAACAATCAGATTTGACATCAAACTTAATTTTTGTAACATAAAAAGCGTTCTAACAATCAGATTTAATTTTGCTACATATATCCACTAATCTGCACAAGGATTCTGAAAATCTCCTTTATATTTGATATCAAACAACCAACTTATTATTCAATAAATAAATCCGATTTATAGCATCAATAAAAACGTGATACAATCATATGTTTCGACACCTGACTCCCATAATTCTTTTAATTCTTCAATCAACGGTTGAAGATAGATATCAATGTCATTTCCCGGTGATTGTGGTCCAGGAATGAGTAAAGATAGCATAAAATAATCAGGCTTCATGCTCATCCAAGGGGGTAGATTATACACCATCAGAACAACAGGCCATGTACTATGTGTACTGCTCAAAGTTCGGAATGGATTGAATCCGTCGCTTGCTAATCCAAGTCTCACATTACGAGGCTCCTTTGCAAAATCTTCATGTCGATTGTCAAATGCTTTCCAAGATTGACCATTGGCAGGATGCCTTAAGGACCCGTCTTTAACAAGCTCATTGTGATGCCAAGACATAGCTTCGACAGTTCTTGTGCACATAAAAAGCCGTTGAAGTCTGGGAATCAAAGGGAAATGCCTTAGAGTTTTTGCAGCAACTTTGCGAGGCTTTCTAGATGAGGTAACATCATCCTCTTCTTCATGATGCTCAATATAACGGGATATTCCACAGACATGACAAGATGAGTCATTCTCATACCCGTTCCGATACAACATGCAGTCATTGCGACATGCATCGATCTTTTGGTAGTCAAGACCCAAGTTCTTCACCATATTCTTGGTTTTATCAAAAGAAATAGGAATATTCAAATATGGCATTGCTTCTTTCAATAATTCCAAGAGAGAAGTAAATGACGCATTACTCCAACCATGCAAGCATTTTAACAAGTAAAGACGAATGGTAAAGGATAATCTTGTGAATCCTTTGCACCCGGGGTATAGTTCTTGGCTTGCCTCGTCTACCAATTTATAAAATTCATTTGCACATTCGTTAGGCCCCATGTTTTGTCCGTCAACTTGTGTATTATCTCGAAATCTATCACGTAACAACTCATCAATGTTATCATTGCAGTTATATTCACCGCCTATGTCACTGTCAATATCCATAGCAAAAAGTGATTCCCCATGATTAAACCACCGCCTATAACGTTTTACAAAACCGTGACATATTAGATGATCATATATGTCATCTCTCTTTAACCAAAATATATTACAACACTTTGCACAAGGGCATTGAATTTCTTCCCCTTGAGGAACTCCCTTTGATGAGAAAGCAAAGTGTAAAAATCTTTCTACACCAACTTGATATTCTTTCTCATGACGTGGTGTATCCATCCAGTCTTTTGACATATCCATCGAAAACCTATATATTTCACGTAGATAGCTAAGTTTCTAAATTGAAGTCCTTACTGTTTGTCTCACTAACTGCAAATCTAGCTTCCTACTTAACTAAGAGACAATATTGTGCAAGCCTCAAAAATACTTTGAAGGCATTAGACATAAAATAACAGAGAAAATTGAATTTTAGCAATGCTTAAAGAAGTGCCTAAAGTGATGAGTGCCTCAGGAAAGCACCAAGTTGCACGCATGACATCAATAACAAATTAATATATGTATTTAAATTTGCATAAACCAACCTTAATTACTGTCTTAATCCGTTCCACAACAGCAACAAAATGGTAGCACAGCAGAAGTTGAATTAGAGAGGTAGCAACGTCAGCGAACAGCTACTCAGCAGTAGCAGATTATCATATTACCACAGGAGCAGCAGAACAAAGAAGTGGCAATAGTAGTGGATAGATAACAAAAATAGCCTGAACAATAGACAATATAATAATAGTGCATGATTGAGAAATGCAAATACAAATTCAAATGGCTGTTCAGAATTTCAGATTATATTAGATAATGGCAGCATAATGCAAGCATCAGAAACCACATCAAAGTAGGGACACAATGTTTTCTATCACAAACAAATGAATAACCTCAATCTCTTAGAATTATCAGAAATCCTTCTCATTGAAAACATCAATTTAATTTCTATTTACTTTCAGATATCCAATGTTTTAGGCCACAGTCCCATGTGCTTTTGTACAATGTGAAATTAATTTAATTATTTACTTAATAGTGAAAAGAAAATGAAAAATAAGATCATGAATAATTGTTGCAAAAGAATCCAAGTGCAATTGCATGATCACACAACAAAATCAGAATGAGCTAAACCGGATTAATCAAACAGAAATAAAATCAAATGAGATGAAAGGGGAACCTGGGAAGCAGAAAATTAGAGCAGAGGAAGGGAAGGGAAAACAGTAAAATTAGTAGCAGCCAATGATTAAGGATGTAATGAGCATGAATGCATAATAAGCACAAAGAATTGCAACAAGGAAACGAGTTGCTAACACATGGCACGAAGCAGCAACACTTATTAAACAACAGCAGTAAATAGCATGTTTCCCAGGTTCAAGCAAGCAGCAAACAGAATTCATATGACTTAACCAGTTCCACAATCTGAAATCATTGCAGTTCATATAATATGGACAAAGCAACAAGCAGAGTAGAACTCAGCAACAACAAACCAAGAAAAATTAATGAAACAGTAACACTTCCTCAGCATCTATTTTGGACAATGAAAAAAAATACAACAAACAGCAATCACAAGTCCTGAAATCAACACCAAAACAGCACAATAAACAAGTTCATCCAGGGCAGCTTTCAGAGGAAAGACAAATTCTTTCCGAACAGCAGTAGTAAACAAAACAAAACCTACATCCACTAACCAGTCCAGATTCTCTAACCACCTAATTCAACTAAACTAAATTAGTTGAACTAAACAAGCTAAATAGAATGAGCTAAACCATATTAATCAAACAGAAATAAAATCAAATGAGATGAAAAGGGAACCTGGGAAGCAGGGAATTGGAGCAGGGAAAGGGAAGGGAAAATAGTAAAATCAGCAGCAGCCAATGATTAAGGATGTAATGAGCATGAATGCATAATTAGCACAAAGAAATGCAACAAGGAAACGAGTTGCTAACACATGGCACGAAACAGCAACACTTATTAAACAGCAGCAGTAAATAGCATGTTTCCCGGGTTCAAGCAAGCAGCAAACAGAATTCATATGACTTAACCAGTTCCACAAACTGAAATCATTGCAGTTCATATAATATGGACCAAGCAACAAGTAGAGCAGAACTCAGCAACAACAAACCAAGAAAAATTAATGAAACAGTTACACTTCCACATTATCTATTTTGGACAATGAAAAAAAATACAACAAACAGCAATCACAAGTCCAGAATTCAACACCAAAACAGCACAATAAACAAGTTCATCCAGGGCAGCTTTCAGAGGAAAGACAAATTCATTCCGAACAGCAGTAGTAAACAAAACAAAACCTACATCCACTAACTAGTCCAGATTCTCTAACCACCTAATTCAACTAAACTAAATTAGTTGAACTAAACAAGCTAAACAGAATGAGCTAAACTAGATTAATCAAACAGAAATAAAATCAAATGAGATGAAAGGGGAACCTGGAAAGCAGGGAATTGGAGCAGGGAAAGGGAAGGGAAAACAATAAAATAGGGTCTAGTAGTGGCTCTTAACAGAATCTTGGACAAGTGCCCCGAGAGTGCCATGCTGAAAAAGAATAAAGGTAACTAATTAGTTCAAATAAACGACATCATATCAAGTATTGATAAGTAAGATGATTGTATGATTATCTTAAAATTCATTCACGAAGTCACAGTCCACCAATAGAAATGACATCATATAAAGTCAGTAACTTAAAACCTCTTCAGGGGAAAGCAAATAATAAAGAAAGCCATTAGTGGTGAAAATATTTTTTAGGCAAAAGGCAAAAAACAGTGAGAATTAATGGAATACCAAAACCAGCAAGAAAACACACTTTTTATGTGACTTCAGCATCTTTCATCAGAAGCGAGTTTTTATGCAAAGTGGAGAGAAGAATCCAAAATAAAATACAATTGACGCTAATAAGTGAGTGATGTTAGTCCCTTAAAATGAGCACGGGAGTTTCAACCATATCATCTCACAGACGCACACACACACTGGCACATATAATCACTTAACAAGCATCAAGCGGAGAATTAAAAAAAATCAAAAAAATGCTAAGATGTTGGTCTTAACAATGCAACTGTTTTAGGCTCCAGGCCACCATTGTATTATTCAAGACACACAAACAAAGTGATGATGAAATAATGCTCATTCATCATCGTCCATACAAATTAAGTAATACTCTTAACTTAAAAAACACCGATCCACCAAATAAAATTAAAATTAAAATAACTAGTTTAAAATAAAAATTAAAAACATCAATTTAATGTACTTAAATAATGAGATTAATATTTGGTTCTAGTCAACTTCTATAATTCCATTTATCAGCATAAAATATGGTTTTGACTTCAATCATTCACAACTGCACAAGGAAGAAGATAGATTTTACTCTTTCTGACACCAACACGAGTAAATTACAGAAGCCTTGTGTCTCACGTGGCTGAGACATTTCATTCATCATCATCAGCATTCATCATAGTAGGAAAAAGTTCATGGAATCCATTATTACACGCGAACAACATATATCATAGGCCGATTTCTTTAAAATTGGAGTCAAAATTGTTGTTTTAATTTTATCTATCATATTAAGCCATAAAAATCACATTTCTAATTTTCTAAAATAAATTTAAATTATGGGTTAATTAGTCATTAATTAACCGAGTTTTACAGACGTTGAGGGTTATTCCTGATGTGGTACTGGCTGTAATTGTTTTCTGATTATATTTGCCTTGTATCGCTTGATGGTGGTAATTAATTTTGTTTTGAGATTGAGTTTTGATGGTGATTTGATTTAATTTAGGCTGGAGGCTGTAACAAGATTTGATTATATGTAGGGTCGGATGCTGTAATTAATTATATTGTGTGATACTAATTGAGTTTTGAAATTCTTTTAACTAAAGAAGTGGACTTTGAATTTTGGATAATTAATTGTTAATGATTTGGATAGATTCATAGGACGAGTGATAATTACTGCAGCTGAAATTAATTCTTTATTTTATATGTATCCTCTTACGACAATTCTTAAAAACCGTCTACTGAGAACCAGCAAGGACGATGTTCTCACCCCCTGCAAATTTTCCTTTTCAGGACAGACGAAGACTCTAAACCTGTGTCACTGAAAAGGTGAAAGATTTGAGGTAAGAACAAACCACACGTTTTCAGTAGGGATTGAAAATGCCGTAAAAATAATGAATTCAATGCAAATAATTAACTTACTTAGTAAAACTATTTTTTTAATCCTTTGAAAATACTTTTATCTCTACTTCAAAATTAGTCATATTTCAACCACAACATCTCATAATCAACTACGGTCCTAGGCCTAAGCAACTTAATCAACCACTAATTCATCACAATCCAACCAATTTTCAGCCACAAACACAAGTAAGAAGGTTCAAACACAATCAAGCAGTTATATCAAATAGAACAATTAGCAATTAAACGTAACTATTCACATAGGCAAACCAATTATAATATGCACACCCAAACAATGTCATATAAATGCATATGATACATGCCTGTTCCTAATGCAGGCCATGAGCTCATGTGTCGGTTGCCTACCCACTCCCGACATTACCCGGGCACGAGTCCTAGATATGTCTTTCCAGATGCATACAGTGTGCTTATAAGTCGTACGGCTAGGCCGCATACAGTGTGACTTTCTAAATCAATAAGCGTACATCTGAAAAACAGTTCTCAGTGTGTGGGCGTCCCCACTTTACATTTGGCACTAAGGCCCAATCAATATCACATCTGCTCTCCTGTGGAAGACATTTCATTAATTTAATATATTTTTTAATCTTTGTTCTCTGCTCTCCTGTGGCAGAGATTCCTTTTCTTAAAAAAACCGAGTTCAAAACAACACTTAAAACAAAATCCCTCCTTACAAAATTGGATTTAAAACATGATATTTTTCTTATTAAATCGAGTTTAAAAAAAAATAAAACACACCTTTTCTCAACTAAATAAATCTCAAATAATTTAATTTTTTAAAACCAAATCTTTTAAAATAACTTTTCAAATAAAACTTCAGATTTTATAAAATTTCGGTAGCACTTCTCCTAAAACTCGGGTTTAGCCACCCTTTTCGGATCCCAACTGAACCATTTTCAACCTCTTTTCAATTAAGAAATCAAATACATATTCATCAAATTCAGTCACAAATACAACTCAAATTCATCATTCACTCATTCCAAACAATCTTAAATTATTTACAAATACCCACTAGACTTCCATGGCATTCATAGTTTAAAACAGTTAATTTCAAAATAAAATCTCCTACATTCGTACGGAACCAAAATCCTCGAAAGTTTCGAAAAAGCTTTCTGATTGAGCTGCTGAAGAAGAAAGCGTCAGAAAGCGTCAGAAATCGTTTGTGCTTCCTAGAACTCCAGTTAGCCAAATTCAAAGAAAAGAAGAGTTACGTTACCGTCAATTTTTACCGGACAAAAATAATGCTAATGCGTAAAAGATGAGGATACGAACATTTTTACCAGATTAAATTTTTTATTGAAATTATGGAGTTTAAAGAAATTGAAGTAGAAAGGTATAAGGGTTCCACGGCTTTCTCTATCACTCTCGGTCAGTATCTTCTCACCGTGCAAGAACATGAAATCCAAAGAAGCTAGATGATGATGATTAATGTGATAAGAAAGGGTTAGGTGTCATGGTTATTGAATGGAAAGGAAACGTGTAGTAATATATATATATATATATATATATATATATATATATATATATATATATATATATATATATATATAAAAGCCTTATTTAGTTCTTTATTTCTTACTTTTTGTTTTCTTAGTGAAACCGTTGAAGGTAATAATAATAATAATAATAATAATAATAATAATAATAATAATAATATATGTATTTTTTTGAAATATCTTATTATAATAATAAAAATAATTTAAAAATTTTAATAGATTTTAAACTCAAACTATCATAAAATTTATTTTAATTACTGTTCATACCCTGGGTCGAGCTGTCTGACCCGAGATGTTCTACAGACAAAGCGACCGACCTCTTCAGGTCAGGACAACCCGACCTCTT
Source organism: Arachis hypogaea (assembly GCF_003086295.3). Lineage (NCBI taxonomy): Eukaryota > Viridiplantae > Streptophyta > Magnoliopsida > Fabales > Fabaceae > Arachis > Arachis hypogaea. The sequence goes on from NC_092039.1 coordinate 107,580,238, forward strand.
CTCAAAGATCTCGACCAAGTCACAGGAATGCCCAAACAAAGGGCCCAAATAGAGGAACACGTCTCAAATCCAAGGGCAGCCCAAAGCCCATAGAGATAAAGGCGGTTCCCTTAAAGATGACCTCACTTAAAAATAAGATAAAGATAAGATAAGATAACTAACTTATCTTATCCACAGAAGGTCACATCTCACCATTATAAATACACTGGAGCACCCAAGTATAACTCATACACTGATTCTACTCAATGCCTGTTTAATACCCTTGCTAACTTAAACATCGGAGTCCCTTGCAGGTACCCCCCACCCTCCGGGGACGAAGGATCAGCACCACTACCAAGTCCAACAAGTCGGACACATCAGCTCCGGCCGCCGTACACCTACCGGACACGTCGGTTCCGACCAACACAGACGATCTCATCCAAGATCGGCCTACAGTTTCAGGTAACCCTCGGAACATTGGCGCCGTTGCCGGAAAACCTGGAAGTCATCCCATTAACATGGCGGATAACCATGACAACGACCACGATTCAGGTTTGGAAGATAGAACGCCGCATAAAAACGCGGACACGATACTCAAGGATACTCCAGAAACCAACAGAGACAAAAATTCATCAAATCCAGGAGTAATAGAAGCACTTCAAAATCGATTGGAGCAACTTGAGAAAGAAGCCCAACATCGACGTGAAAAAGAAGAAGATCTACGCCGGGAAATAAGGCGGCGCCGAGAATTAGAAGATAAGCTTATAAAACTCGAAGCTGATCTCAAAACGAAAGCTACTCGACCATTCACAGAGGATAGCTCTCATAAAGATCAAGATCCATTCACCAGAGAAATTATGAAAACCAAATTCCAAAAGATTTCAAGCTTCCGGATATGACTCTATATGACGGCACCTCGGATCCCAACCATCATCTCAGCAACTTCAGAAGTAGAATGTACCTCACTGATGCCTCAGATGCAGTTCGCTGCAAAGCCTTTCCAACAACTCTAACCAAGACAGCCATCAAATGGTTCGACAACCTACCTCCGAAATCCATCTCGAGTTTCGACGACCTGGCCAAGAAGTTCCTGGCCCGATTCTCCATACAAAAGGATAAAGCCAAACACGCACCTAGCTTACTAGGGATCAAGCAAGGAGATCGAGAGAGCCTTCGCAACTACATGGAAAGATTCAACAAAACATGCATGGACATACAAAATCTTCCAACAGAAGCTGCCATTATGGGCCTCATAAATGGCCTACGAGAAGGACCATTTAGCCAATCTATATCAAAGAGATACCCGACATCCTTAGACGAAGTACAAGAACGGGCACAAAAATACATCAACATGGAGGAAAACTCTCGACTTAGCGAAACCTCAAGGTTCGGTTCTGCCTACCGAGATAAAGAATCCAAGAAAAAGAAAGATCGCTCCGGAGAGAAAATCAAAAAATATCATAACTATACTCCTCTTAGGGTATCCTTGGTAGATGTTTACAAAGAAGTCTGCCATACAGAGAAAATCCCTCCAGCTCGGCCACTTAAAAGTAAAAGCGGAGGAGGAAATCGGAATGAATACTGTGAATATCACCGACTTCGAGGGCATTCCACCAATGAATGCTTCGATTTGAAAAACATCATAGAAAAACTAGTAAGAGAAGGAAAACTAGATCGGTTTTTGGCTAATCGGGATGACGAACTAAGAAAAAGAAGAAGGGATGAGGATGTTGGACGATCTGAACGATCACCTCGCACACCGGAAAGACACATTCACGTAATACACGGCGGATTTGCTGGAAGAGGAATCTCCAAATCATCTCGCAAGCGACACCTCAAAGAGGTATACCACGTCGAAGGAAAAAAGGAAGCCCCAGACATCCCAGCAATCACGTTTACCAAGGAAGACGCATCCGGAATCATCTCGGGACATGACGACCCCATGGTCATTACAATCATATTGGCAAACGCCAACCTTCACCATACACTAATTGACCAGGGAAGCTCTGCCGACATCTTATTCAAAACTGCCTTCGACAAACTCGGTCTAGAAGAAAAAGAGCTAAGAGTGTACCCGAACAGCCTGTTCGGACTAGGAGATGCCCCAGTTCAACCGCTGGGATACGTATCGCTGTATACAACCTTCGGAAAGGGGAACCAATCCAGAACACTCAAGATAGACTACATCGTGGTCGACGTAAGCTCAGCCTACAATGCCTTAATAGGTCGGACAACGTTAAATCAACTCGGTGCAATAGTTTCAACTCCACATCTATGTATGAAATTCCTAACTGCGGAAGGGATAGCTACAATAAAGGCAGATCAAAAGATGGCACGTCGCTGTTATAACGAAAGCCTAAACTTCCGAGGTGAAGGAGGAGAGTTCCACACAATCGAGCTCGGTGGAGTTCAGAGGCGAGAAGAACTCCGACCACAACCCGAAGGAGAAGTAGAAAGAATCCAGATCGGAGACACCTCGGATAAAACAACTAATATTGGCATGATCCTAAAAGGAGACATAAAGGAATCACTAATACGGTTCCTACGAGATAATGTTGATCTCTTCGCATGGAAAGCCGCCGACATGCCAGGTATTGATCCCGAACTAATGAGCCACAAATTGGCAGTCTATCCGGGATCCCGGCCGGTACAACAAAGACAAAAACTTGGACCAGAACGAGCTCAGGCTGTAGAAGAACAAGTACAAGCGCTACTTGAGGCCAGGTTCATAAGGGAAGTCAAATATCCACTATGGCTAGCAAACGTCGTCTTGGTGAAAAAGTCAAATGGGAAGTGGCGAATGTGCACCGACTACACCGACCTCAACAAAGCCTGCCCAAAAGACCCCTACCCACTCCCAAGCATCGACGCTCTAGTGGACGCTTCATCAGGATATAAGTATCTCTCATTCATGGACGCATATTCAGGGTACAATCAAATCCCCATGTATCCACCAGATCAAGAAAAAACCTCGTTCCTAACAACCGAAAACAAACTACTGTTACATAGTGATGCCTTTTGGTCTCAAGAACGCAGGAGCTACTTATCAAAGGCTAATGAATAAAGTTTTCTCATATCACATCAGAAAAATCATGGAAGTATATGTAGACGATATGTTGATAAAGACACAAAGCGAAGATACATTGTTATCCGACCTGACTCAAGTGTTTTACACCATCAGGAAACACAACATGCGGCTCAATCCCGCAAAATGCACCTTCGCAGTAGAAGCCGGCAAATTCTTGGGCTTCATGCTCACACAAAGGGGGATTGAAGCAAATCCAGACAAGTGTCGAGCCATACTCAACATGAAGAGCCTAACCTGTATCAAAGAAGTACAACAACTCAACGGGAGGTTGGCCGCTCTATCCCGATTCTTTGCAGGAGCCGCGATAAGATCTCTTCCCTTCTATGCTACTTTAAGAAAGGGAAAACAGTTCGAATGGATGACAAAATGTGAGCAAGCCTTCCTAAACTTCAAGGAGTTCTTAGGACAGCCACCTATCCTATCTCGGCCACGAGAAGGAAAACCGCTCATATTATACCTCGTAGTAGAGAGCCGGGCAATAGCCTCAGCACTAGTCAGAGAAGACGAATATGGGCAAAAACCTGTCTACTTCGTTAGCAAAGCACTACAGGGATCCGAGCTGAACTACCAGAAAATAGAAAAGTTTGCCTACGCCCTGATCCTCACATCCCGGCGGCTTCACCCATATTTCCAAGCGCATACCATTAAAGTTCGAACCAACCAACCCATAAAAGGGATATTGCAGAAAATAGATCTAGCAGGAAGAATCCTACAATGGGCAATCGAGTTGTCTGAATTCGACCTCCAATACGAGGTGCGTACAGCAATCAAATCGCAACATCTGGCCGACTTTATCGCAGAATTTACAGACATCCTAGAAATCCCCATAGAATGGAACATATACGTAGACGGATCCTCGAATAAAACAGGAAGCGGTGCGGGTGTGATACTTGAAAGCAACCAAGGAACTCAACTTGAGCTCTCCCTTAAATTCGGATTCCCGACCTCAAACAACCAGGCAGAATACGAAGCACTATTAGCTGGTCTGAAGCTGGCTAGGGAGGTTGGAGCTCGGAAACTCAACATTTACAGCGACTCACAAGTCATCACCTCACAAATAACAGGAAGCTACCAAGCCAAAGATCCGACCATGAAAAAATATTTGGATAAAACCAAAGAACAACTCGGACAACTCGGGAAATATAGGATCCACCACATACCTCGTGAGCAAAATGCCCGAGCTGACGCCCTTTCAAAATTAGCCCGCACCAAACCAGGGGGCAACAACAGAAGCCTCATTCAGGAGGTATTACAGAACCCGTCAATAGCAGAAGAAGAAAGAATCCTAGCCATAATAGGTCGGGATCAAGGATGGATGACCCCATAATAAACTACCTCAAAACAGAAGAACTCCCTACAAATGAAAAGGAGGCAAAGAGGCTGAAAAGGGAGGCACAGTACTACACTATCATAAACAAGACGCTGTACAAAAAAGGGATATCAACACCTTTACTAAAATGCGTACCAACTTCCAACACAAAGGAAGTCTTGGAGGAAGTACACAGCGCCATTTGTGGTAATCATCTCGGAGCGCAAGCTCTCACCAAAAATATACTCCGGGCGGGATTCTATTGGCCAACTCTACAAAAGGAGGCTACAGAATTTGTAAGGACATGTCCACCATGCCAGAAGCATGCCAACTTTCACATTGCCCCATCAGAAAAGCTCATCAGCGTGACCTCACCCTGGCCATTTGCGAAATGGGGACTCGACCTTCTCGGACCCTTCCCACAGGGATCGGGACAAGTAAAATTCCTCATAGTAGGAGTAGACTATTTCATAAAATGGATCGAGGAAGAACCCCTAGCCAACGCCACCGCTCAAAAAAGTCAAAAATTCCTATATAGGAACATTATTACGAGGTTCGGGGTACCATACTCCATCACCACAGACAACGGTACCCAATTTACAGAGGCAGGCTTCAGAAAACTGGTGGCCGACTTGAACATAAAACACCAGTTCACCTCCGTCGAACACCCCCAAGCCAATGGACAAGCCGAAGTGGCCAACAAAGTCATATTGGCTGGGATAAAGTGGAGGCTACAAGAAGCAAAGGGAGCTTGGGCAAGGAACTTCCACAGGTCCTATGGGCATATCGAACAACCCCCCATTCCACTACAAACGAATCACCATCCGACTAGCATACGGAACGGAGGCAATGATTCCAATAGAAATCAAAGAAGGATCTCTCCGAGTAGTCCACTAACGAGCAAACTCCCAACTTCAGAGAGAAGAGCTCGACTTGTTACCCGAAATCCAAGAAAGAGCTCGGATTAGGGAAGAAGCCCTAAAGCGACGAATGGCTTCCAGATATAATGAAAAGGTAGTGCCGAGAAGTTTTGCAGAGAATGATCTCATCCTAATCAGAAATGACATTGGAAAAACTCGACCCGGAGAAGGAAAGCTGGCAGCAAACTGGAAAGGACCCTATCGAGTCATTGAAGTACTGGGGAAGGGCTACTACAGACTGTCCGAGCTTGATGGACGAAAGCTTCCCCGATCATGGCACGCCTGCAACCTAAGAAGGTACTACAGTTAGAAAAGGTAAATGATCTCACTAAATGGATGCGCTCTTTTTCCTGAAAAGGTTTTTTAATGAGGCACCATATCGAGACCTAGATCGTACCCGACTTAAAGCGACAAGGAAATTCCCACATGTATATATTTTCATTTTTTCTTTGAATAAAGTTTATTTAGATATTCTACAAGATTCCAAGACGCATTAATCTGAAGTATTCATCGTCCGATTATAAAGCAACAGGTCAGCAGAAAGTGAAAAACAAATTCACTGCGCGACCACAATAAAGACAATCGTCCGATAAAGGTGAAAACGCGATTCACCCAAAAGACGATCTAAAGACGCCAACCATTTTCTACAAATCGGCAAAGATGAACACAGAATAATGTAAGAAGTTATCGAAAGCAATCAAAAAAAAAAGAACCTGACGAGGTCTTACGGATAGCTAATATAATAACTTAAAAGACTGGCCGACATTCAGAAATCGAACCAAGTCAACCCAAGTTATAAGTAAACCCCGGAAAGAGGTCTGGCCAACCCTATTAAAGAGGATTACTTTAACTTAGAAGGGCATGACATAAAAAAGTCAGCCCAAAACTAAAAAGTTATACAAGTAGTCCCTGAAAGAGATCTGACAAAGATCCAAAAAAGAGGACTACGAAAAATAACTTAAAGGAGATCGACAAAACCAAGTCGGACTCCTACCATTAAAAAAGTTATACAAGTAGTCCCTGAAAGAGATCTGACAAAGATCCAAAAAAGAGGACTACGAAAAATAACTTAAAGGAGACCGACATAATCAAGCCGGACTCCTACCATTAAAAAAGTTATACAAGTAGTCCCTGAAAGAGATCTGACAAAGATCCAAAAAAGAGGACTACGAAAAATAACTTAAAGGAGACCAACATAACCAAATCGGACTCCTACCACTAAAAAGTTATCAACATAATCCCTGAAAAAGACCGAGTAAAGGCTCAGAAAAGGGGATCACAAAAATAACTTTTGAGGGGGACCAACGTAAAGAAATCGGTCATAAGGCGCTAAAAATACAAAAAGAGCGAGGAAACCGAGAAACAAGTCGGACCCCCCACAGGAACGGCCTCAAAAGGATCCAAGCTACAAACGATAAAGCACGCAAACAACCTAAAGAGGCCAGAACAACAAAATTTCAACAGATATCATGCATAATACGATAAAAGCTTCAAGAGGTCACCACAAAACCAACCTCAGAAGCTACTTTTGTTTTTCAAAAAAGAGTTGCAAGACAGACAACTAGAAGTGTCAAACAAAACAAAGTTCAAAAGCCCACAAACCGGGCTATTTACACAAAATATCCAGAAAAAGATTAGCTAAAGATCGGGAGCTTTCTCGGCAGCATCAGTATGAGGAGAAGGAGGACGAGTCTGAAGGGGCACAGCATTTACGGTTCCATCATCCCGGTTCAGAATCTGGTAATCCGGATCAGATGTAACAGGAGGAACAGAGGAGGTTAACACCTTAAGAGAAGGCACTGGGGGAGGATCAGTCTCTTCATCATCCTGGTCATCAGGGACAATCTTACCATCTCTCACGACATTATCCAGGCTGATGAGAGTCAAGTCGGCATCAGGAGCAACAACCCGGAACTGCTCCATCAGGTTTTCAGAGGCAGCAGTTACGCTACCCATAAGGTGACCCTGAAGCTCACCATAATTAACCCGAGTTGTTTCCAACTCCTCCCGAAGATGCATCAATTCCCTATAAGCCGAGACATAGCTATCCTTATGTTTCAAGGCCATGTCTTCGGCCAGCTTTAGAGAAGCGGCAAGGGCAATAGAGCTGGCCTTCTCACCCTCCAGTTCCTTCTCCACCTTGGCCAGCTTCACCTCCAACTCCTCCTTCAGACCCTTGATTCGATCAAACTCTGACTTGGCCTCCTCCATAAAAGATTTGGTAGCATGAACCGGAATCCCCTGAATTGTTCGAAAAATAGCCGCACCCATGTGGGCCATCTTCACACTATTTTGGGTAATAAAATACAAATGCTTTAAAAGAGACACGTCGTCCATGGAAAGCCCACCATAGGGGGCAATTTTCTGGTCAACAAATTCAACGGCATCAAAGTCCGGAGCATCCAAGTTAAAGGGTTTGGATGTTTTTTGCTTTTTCAAAGGTGGGGCACCAGAAGCAGCAGCAGAAGTTTGAGGAGGATCGACCTGATGAAACTGGGGAGTAGGAATTACTTTCCTCGGCCCAAGGGAACTCGGCACAGGGGGCTTCAGGGGGACCTGTGAAGATCCCTCGCCGGCCACCTTGGCCGAGATGTTCAGAGCAGCAGTTACCTTCTTTGCCCTTTTGAAGGCCTTCATAGAGTCGTTATTCTTTGACATCTCTATAAAACACAAAAACAGTCACGACAAAGAGTTACAAAAGAGGAAGAAAAAGGAAATAAGTACAGAAACAAGTCAGACAAATACCCAAAACAGTCCGAACCAAGGATAGGTCATTCAAAAACCTTTTTGTATCAAGATGGGGCGGTTTCCCCATAGATCCTCAAGAACAACAACAAAAGCATGCTCAACATCATCAAGCATCTCCCAAGTATAACGAGACACTCTCACATCCCTCTGCCACTCTAGAGGGAAATAAGGCTCATCATTTTCGTCAAGAAAAAAGGGGCGGGCCCCCTCGACAGCACAAACCTTAAAGAAGTAATTCTTGAAATCCTTAAAGGACTCATCATACATAGCAAAAACTTTGTGGCCCTGGGCGGACCTGAAGGAAACCCAGGAAGCCTTCTTTTTTGAAGAACCGCCAGGCTTGGCGGAAACAAACAAGTAAAGAAACAGAGTCTGGGAAGGTGTTACATCTAGTTCACAGCAGAGAAGTTGAAAAATTTTAATAAAACCCCAGGAATTGGGGTGAAGCTGGGATGGAGCAATATTACACGACCACAACAGGTCGGTTTCAAAAGCAGTAAAAGGAAAAGTAACATTCAACTGGCTGAAAAAGTATTCATAGGCATAAAAGAAGGGACGCTCCCTCTCAATGGAAGTCGGAAAGCGAACCCTCTCATCAGAATCAGGAGCAACAAGCTCGTAATCCCCCTCGTGAGCATTGTTACCACAAATCCTATGATGCTTCCTCAGCTCTGTACAAAATTCAGCATCCACAACGGAAACACACAACAAAACAAGGGAGTCCAGCCAATCGGACATCCCCTCGGGAACTCTGGAAGACATCTATACAATGTTATTGCGAGAAGACATGAGGCCAACTAAATCCTACAAGTAAGAAAAGAAAATGAGGTTACTACAAACATCTCGGACAAAGGGGAAAACAACTCGGTCAATACTTCTGAGGCAATGAAAAGCAAGAAAAGGAAAACCCCAAGACTCAAACCAAAAGTCTCGGGGCATCCTTTGGAGGCAGCAACAATGCAAGGTTTCCAGATCACATCCCAAGCATTTCTCAAAAAAGGATTCAAAACAACAAGCGCTTTTCATCAAAGAAAAACACGGCAAATCATTACAGAGCCTACCAAACAAAACATTCCCAAAGCAACAAAGCATGGGACCATTAAAGACGCAACCTTTTTCGAAAAAGGATCAGACAGGAAGCAATCTCCAAAACGTAAGAAACAGATACAGATCTTCTACCAATACCAAAAGTAACCAGAAAGCAACAGTAAAACCCCAGAAAGCCTCAACAGAAATTTTGAGAAAAACCACAAGAAGGAAGATAAGAAAAGCATATCACAACAACAAGTAAAAGATCGTTCTAAGATCCAAACTTTTGAACATGCAAAACCAGAACATTCACCAAAATTAAAGACGAAGCTACGGAAAAAGCAAGAAAAGCTAGTACCAACCTGGAAAAGAGCAGCAAGCTTCAAAGAGGGAAGACGAAATCTGGAAATGCCTTCTCACGAAGAATGCGTACAAAAGTAAATGTCGCAGGAACCAATGCAAGATCCAAGCGCCAGAGAACACCAAATGACGCCGCAACGAAAGGGAAACAGAAGTACAGAAGCAGAGAGTGGAGAGAACTGAGAAAAGAAGTTACGAAAGAGCAAAGGAGAGAAACCGTTTTCAGGTTTTTTCAAAATCCAAAGTAAAGAGCCTAGGAGAAACGGGGCAATTAATGCTCTAAATTAAAAGCATTAAACCCTCGCACGTTCCCAAAAAAGCGCCGGTGTAAAAGCGCGCGTCTTCTAGAGGAAACATTCTACATTCAAAGCTGATACAAAGGAATCGACAAAATGCTTGAGTTCGGCTTCACCAAAGAAGGACCGAAGTCAAGGACTCGGCCTAAAAAAAGAAGACCGAGCTCAAGCAGGGGCACTGTTCATACCCTGGGTCGAGCTGTCCGACCCGGGATGTTCTACAGACAAAGCAACCAACCTCTTCAGGTTAGGACAACCCGACCTCTTCTCAAAGATCTCGACCAAGTCACAGGAAAGCCCAAACAAAGGGCCCAAATAGAGGAACATGTCCCAAATCCAAGGGCAGCCCAAAGCCCATAGAGATAAAGGCGGTTCCCTTAAAGATGACCTCACTTAAAGATAAGATAAAGATAAGATAAGATAACTAACTTATCTTATCCACAGAAGGTCACATCTCACCATTATAAATACACTGGAGCACCCAGGTATAACTCATACACTGATTCTACTCAATGCCTGTTTAATACCCTTGCTAACTTAAGCATCGGAGTCCCTTGCAGGTACCCCCCACCCTCCGGGGACGAAGGATCAGCACCACTACCAAGTCCAACAAGTCGGACACATCAGCTCCGACCGCCGTACACCTACCGGACATGTCGGTTCCGACCAACACAGACGATCTCATCCAAGATCGGCCTACAGTTTCAGGTAACCCTCGGAATAATTACTTTTAGAAAAATAATATTCTTTAAATAAAACAATATATCATTATTTAAAGAGTACAAAAATTCGGAATGTTATATCCTAGCTATTTTACAAAAATTTTCGTTCTCGAAAATTAATTCAAAACAAAAGATATTTCATATCACTTATTTTTAAACACAATTAAAGAAGAAGCAAAAATATCTCAGCATATATATATATATATATACAACTTTCAAATACTTTGATATTCATATGGCATAAAGATATAAGAGTAAAAGTGTGGTTGCAAAACAAAAGTAACAAGGGAGGTTTGATACAAAAGATAACATGGTTTAATCATGTGATGGTAAGGCAAGACAACGAAAGGTTATAAAACATGCATGGGGTTAAAACGACGTGCTTAACGTCCACACACTAATCTAATTTCAAGTCACTCAAAAAGATACAGGGTCTCAGAGAAAGGTCAAGCAACTCGGACAAGGTTCACAAAGATTTCAAGGATTTACTTTGATGCATTATGTAACAACCCACCATACAGAGTCTTATGCTTAAGTCATAATTCAGAGATGGTAAGGTATTACGACCTCTAAAATAAAAATTTAGTACGTATAATAGTATGAATGGTTGATTATAACTAGGAGCCTTTATAGAAAAAGGGGTAAACAAAAATCGCAACGTGAAAGCGCAACTCTCCGGTCGATAACGTAACGAACAAGGGTAAACCAACGCGAGATTATATATATACAAAAGAGTGTCAAAAACAGGAATATCAAGACTCAAAATCCGGCTGCGAAGATAACCGGTCCGAGCGTAGCAATATATACAAATGATAGAATAAGGAAAACCCCAAAGGAAACCCAAAGGGACACAAATACAGAAACCTATTCTCCAAAATCTCCCATAAGAGGAGTCATCACAGTTTGTATTATTTAATGGAGATAAAAGTATCTAAGCAAAACATATAAACCAAAACATAGTCCCGAGAACAAAGGATCTTCGCAAATCTAGAAGTCTCCAGCATGCCTCAGCGAGAAACCTCACGTCTTGCATCTGAAAACCACAAAATCTGCATGGGTTAGAACCAGAGGTCCCCAGCATGGTAACAGCTTCCACATATATAATACATAATAATAGAGGAAAGCCGAAGGCAATCCTAGAACTTCCTCTAGATAATTCAAAGCTTATAAACAAGCTAAACAATAAAAGGCATCTGACTAAAGATTCTTCAGCCTAACTAATACTTCCCTTTCCAATTCCTTCACACCTCCCAACTACCAGCAGGAGTATAATGTAGCAAACACAGTTATATCAAACAAGGAATATACAAATAGGAACAATTAAGGCATTTAGACAATTAGCAAGTAATATGCAGTCAAATAGGCAATCTCAAACAATTCATATAGTATGCATATAATGAATGCCTGTCCCTAGTGGCTGATGATATCATCTATCGGTTATAGAGCCAACCCGACAAGTCCTGGTAGCTAACCATTAGACTGTCCCTTTGTCGTGTCTCCCCAACTCGAGTAATACTCAATATAAATTTGATCATAATCATGATCCATATCCATCACCCTCACTGGTGAATATTTACGGGGGTGAGCTCATCCGGGGCTTTCACAGTGCCCGGCCATCCTGACGACATAGGGTCAAAAGAGCTTTGAGTCTCAACCTAGAGCACGTGGTGGCTAGCCACTGCTTCCAGGGAAACTCTCATCTCCAACAGTGGAAGTGCAACATTCACAATTCATTCAACAACATATATGCATTTATACTTAGCCATAATCATGGCTCCGCCGTAACACGGCAATAATCTAGCCATCCGGCTCACGGTTAAATCCATAACCAGCCAATTCATTAACAATTACGGCCCTTCGGCCCATGACATAACAAGTACTTCCACCACCATCCTCCGCATCTCACATAATCATCTTTGATCCTCATTGATCATTCATTTTTCCCTTGCTTCACTCGTAAGTTACCACATCCCCTAGATCCTTTTCTCATTGCTAGGCATATCATAATGATTTAAGACATAAGTGGTGAGATCGGAGGCTTAGAAGTATGAAATTTGGCTTTTAAAACTCAAAAATCAACTTTGGGATGAAAACAGGGCCACGCGTACGCGCACTCGACGCGCACGTGTGGATGGCCACAAAACTCATCGACGCGTATGCGTCATGCACGCCAACGCGTGGATTGAAAAATAGCCAAGCGACGCGCATGCGTCAGCCACGCGTACACGTGGGTGCTCTCGTGCCCCAGGCACAAAACTGACACAATTCTGGCACAATTCTCTGAAAAATGGCTGGGCATTGGGTGCAGCACATCGGCGCGCCCACGCACACCACGCTCACGCGTGGATGGCGCTTTCTAGAAGAACGGCACGTACGCGCCAAGTGCGCCTACCGCAAATTACACTAGGGTTGAGAATCTTACCACACCCAAGGTCCAAGGAGACAAGATTAACCTTCTCCTTCAAGAGAGTTGGGTCCTATAACATCAAAGAGCCCAAAATCTCAACATCTTTGCTCATGAAACTCGAAAATAAGGCTGGAAATTCGAAGAGTAAAACGTGGCTTACTGGTGCACGAAATTGTGATCATCAATGGTGCCATCAACATGGTACGCTCAATTGCAATCTCAACTCTTTATCACAACTTCGCACAACTAACCAGCAAGTGCACTGGGTCGTCCAAGTAATAAACCTTACGCGAGTAAGGGTCGATCCCACGAAGATTGTTGGTATGAAGCAAGCTATGGTCATCTTGTAAATCTCAGTCAGGCAGATTCAAATGGTTATAGATAATTTATGAATAAAGCATAGAGATAGAGATACTTATGTAATTCATTGGTGAGAATTTCAGATAAGCGTATGGAGATGCTTTGTCCCTTCTATCTCTCTGCTTTCCTACTGTCTTCATCCAATCCTTCTTACTCCTTTCCATGGCAAGCTGTATGTTGGGCATCACCGTTGTCAATGGCTACAATGCCGTCCTCACAGTGAAAATGTTCAACGCGCTCTGTTACAGCACAGATATTCAGCTATCGGTTCTCGATCATGTCGGAATAGAATCCAGTGATTCTTTTGCGTCTGTCACTAACGCCCCACAATCGCGAGTTTGAAGCTCGTCACAGTCATTCAATCCTTGAATCCTACTCAGAATACCACTGACAAGGTTTAGACCTTCCGGATTCTCAAAAATGCCGCCATCAATTCTAGCTTATACCACGAAGATTCTGATTAAGGAATCCAAGAGATAAACATTCAAGCCTTGTTTGCTTGTAGAACGGAACTGGTTGTCAGGCACGTGTTCATAAGTGAGAATGATGATGAGCGTCACATAATCATCACATTCCTCAAGTTCTTGAGTGCGAATGAATATCTTGGAACAAGAATAAGCTGAATTGAATAGAAGAACAATAGTAATTGCATTAATACTCGAGGTACAGCAGAGCTCCACACCTTAATCTATGGTGTGTAGAAACTCCACCGTTGAAAATACATAAGAACAAGGTCTAGGCATGGCCGAGAGGCCAGCCCCCAATAATCTAAGAACTAGACGTCCAAAGATGATCTAGAGATCTAAAGTGATCAAAAGATATGAATACAATAGCAAAAGGTCCTACTCATAGAGAACTAGTACAGCTAGGGTTTACAAAAATGAGTAAATGACATAAAAATCCACTTCCGGGCCCACTTGGTGTGTGCTTGGGCTGAGCATTGAAGCATTTTTGTGTAGAGACTCTTCTTGGAGTTAAACGCCAGCTTTTGTGTCAGTTTGGGCGTTTAACTCCCATTCTTGTGCCAGTTCTGGCATTTTATGCCAGAATTCTTGAGCTGACTTGGAACGCCTGTTTGGGCCATCAAATCTCGAAAAAAGTATAAACTATTATACATTGCTGGAAAGCCCAGGATGTCTACTTTCCAACTCATTTGAGAGCGCGCCAACTTGGCTTCTGTAGCTCCAGAAAATCCACTTCGAGTGCAGGAAGGTCAGAATCCAACAGCATCTGCAGTCCTTTTCAGCCTCTGAATCATATTTTTGCTCAGGTCTCTCAATTTCAGCCAGAAAATACCTAAAATCATAGAAAAATACACAAACTCATAGTAAAGTCCAGAAAAGTGAATTTTAACTAAAAACTAATAAAAATGCAATAAAAACTAACTAAAACATACTAAAAACATACTAAAAACAATGCCAAAAAGCGTATAAATTATCCGCTCATCACAACACCAAACTTAAATTGTTGCTTGTCCCCAAGCAACTGAAGATCAAATGAGATAAAAAGAAGAGAATATGCAATGAATTCCAAAAACATCTATGAAGATCAGTATTAATTAGATGAGCGGGGCTTTTAGCTTTTTGCCTCTGAACAGTTTTGGCATCTCACTTTATCCTTTGAAATTCAGAATGATGGGCTTCTATAGGAACTCAGAATCCAGATAGTGTTATTGATTCTCCTAGTTAAGTATGATGATTCTTGAACATAGCTACTTTATGAGTCTTGGCTCAAAGCACTCTGTCTTCTAGTATTACCACCGGATACATACATGCCACAGACACATAACTGGGTGAACCTTTTCAGATTGTGACTCAGCTTTGCTAGAGTCCCCAATTAGAGGTGTCCAGGGTTCTTAAGCACACTCTTTTTGCCTTGGATCACAGCTTTATTATTTTTTTTCTTTTTCTTTTCCCTTTTTTCATTTTTTTTAATTCAATGCTTTTTCTTGCTTCAAGAATCATTTTTATGATTTTTTAGATCCTCAGTAACATGTCTCCTTTTTCATCATTCTTTCAAGAGCCCACATTCATGAACAACAAATTCAAAAGACATATGCACTGTTCAAGCATACATTCAGAAGTCAAAGTATTGCCACCACATCAAAATGATTAATCTGCTATAAAATTCAAAATTCATGCAATCCTTCTCCTTTTCAATTAAGAACATTTTTTTATTTAAGAAAGGTGATGGATTCATAGGACATTCATAACTTTAAGGCATAGACACTAAGACACTAATGATCATAAGACACAAACATAGATAAACATAAGCATGAAAATTCGAAAAACAGGAAATTAAAGAACAAGGAGATTAAAGAACAGGTCCACCTTAGTGATGGCGGCTTGTTCTTCCTCTTGAAGATCTTATGGAGTGCTTGAGCTCCTCAATGTCTCTTCCTTGCCTTTGTTGCTCCTCTCTCATGACTCTTTGATATTCTCTAATTTCATGGAGGAGAATGGAATGTTCTTGGTGCTCTACCCTTAGTTGTCCCATGTTGGAACTCAATTCTCCTAGGGAGGTGTTGATTTGCTCCCAATAGTTTTGTGGAGGAAAGTGCATCCCTTGAGGTGTCTCAGGGATTTCATGGTGAGTGGGATCTCTTGTTTGCTCCATCCTCTTCTTAGTGATGGGCTTGTCTTCATCAATGAGGATGTCTCCCTCTATGTCAATTCCAACTGAATAACAGAGGTGACAAATGAGATGAGGGAAAGCTAACCTTGCCAAGGTAGAGGACTTGTCCGCCACCTTATAAAGTTCTTGGGATATAACCTCATGAACTTCTACTTCCTCTCCAATCATGATGCTATGAATCATGATAGCCCGGTCTATAGTAACTTCGGACCGGTTGCTAGTGGGAATGATTGAGCGTTGGATAAAATCCAACCATCCTCTAGCCACGGGCTTGAGGTCATGCCTTCTCAGTTGAACCGGCTTCCCTCTTGAATCTCTCTTCCATTGAGCGCCCTCTTCATAAATGTCTATGAGGACTTGGTCCAACCTTTGATCAAAGTTGACCCTTCTAGTGTAAGGGTGTTCATCTCCTTGCATCATGGGCAAGTTGAATGCCAACCTTACATTTTTCGGACTAAAATCCAAGCATTTCCCCCGAACCATTGTAAGCCAATTCTTTGGGTCCGGGTTCACACTTTGATCATGGTTCTTGGTGATCCATGCATTAGCATAGAACTCTTGAACCATTAAGATTCCGACTTGTTGAATGGGGTTGGTAAGAACTTCCCAACCTTTTCTTCGGATCTCATGTCGGATCTCCGGATATTCACTCTTTTTGAGTTTGAAAGGGACCTCGGGGATCACCTTCTTCATGGCCACAACTTCATAGAAGTGGTCTTGATGCACCCTTGAGATGAATCTATCCATCTCCCATGACTCGGAGGTGGAAGCTTTTGCCTTCCCTTTCCTCTTTCTAGAGGTTTCTCCGGCCTTAGATGCCATAAATGGTTATGGAAAAACAAAAAGCAATGCTTTTACCACACCAAAGTTAGAAGGTTTGCTCATCCTCAAGCAAAAGAAGAAAGAAGAGAATAGAAGAAGAAGAAATAGAGGAGATTGAGGTGGCTTTGTGGTTTGGCCAAGTGGGAGAAGTAGTGTTTTGGTTGTGTGAAAATGAAGGAGTGAAGATGGGTTTATATAGGGGTGGAGAGAGGGGTAGAGTTCGGTCATGTGAGGGTGGGTTGGGAGGGAAAGTGGTTTGAATTTGAATGGTGAGGTAGGTGAGGTTTTATGAAGGATGGATGTGAGTGGTGAGGAGAATAGTGGAATTTGATAGGTGAGGGATTTTTGGGGAAGAGGTGCTGAGGTGATTGGTGAATGGGTGAAGAAGAGAGAGAGTGGTGGGGTAGGTGGGGATCCTGTGGGATCCACAGATCCTGAGGTGTCAAGGAAAATTCATCTCTGCACCAAGTGGCGAGCAAAAATGCTCTTTATGCCAATTCTGGCGTTAAACACCGGGCTGGTGCCCATTTCTGGCATTTAACGCCAGCTTCTTGCCCATTCCTGGTGTTTAACGCCAGTCTGGTGCCCCTTTCTGGCGTTAAACGCCCAGAATGGTGCCAGACTGGGCGTTAAACGCCCATTTGCTGCCCTTACTGGCGTTTAAACGCTAGCAAGTTTTCCTCCAGGGTGTGCTATTTTTCTTTCTATTTTTCATGCTGTTTTTGCTTTTTCAATTGATTTTGTGACTTCCCATGATCATCAACCTACAGAAAATATAAAATAACAAAGGGAATTAGATAAATATAACATTGGGTTGCCTCCCAACAAGCGCTTCTTTAATGTCAGTAGCTTGACAGTGGGCTCTCATGGAGCCTCACAGATACTCAGAGCAATGTTGGAACCTCCCAACACACCAAACTTAGAGTTTGAATGTGGGGGTTCAACACCAAACTTAGAATTTGGTTATGGCCTCCCAACACCAAACTTAGAGTTTGACTGTGGGGGCTCTGTTTGACTCTGTTTTGAGAGAAGCTCTTCATGCTTCCTCTTCATGGTTACAGAGGGATATCCTTGAGCCTTAAACACAAGGGATTCTTCATTCACTTGAATGATCAATTCTCCTCTGTCAACATCAATCACAGCCTTTGCTGTGGCTAAGAAGGGTCTGCCAAGGATGATGGATTCATCCATGCACTTCCCAGTCTCTAGGACTATGAAATCAGCAGGGATGTAATGGTTTTCAACTTTTACCAGAACATCCTCTACAAGTCCATAAGCTTATTTTCTTGAATTGTCTGCCATCTCTAGTGAGATTCTTGTAGCTTGTACCTCAAAGATCCCTAGCTTCTCCATTACAGAGAGAGGCATGAGGTTTATGCTTGACCTTAGGTCACACAAAGCCTTCTTGAAGGTCATGGTGCCTACTGTACAGGGTATTGAGAACTTCCTAGGGTCCTGTCTCTTTTGAGGTAGTTTCTGCCTAGACAAGTCAGCCAGTTCTTTGGTAAGAAAAGGGGGTTCATCCTCCCAAGTCTCATTACCAAATAACTTGTCATTTAGCTTCATGATTGCTCCAAGGTACTTAGCAACTTGCTCTTTAGTGACATCTTCATCTTCTTTAGAGGAAGAATACTCATCAGAGCTTATGAATGGCAGAAGTAAATCCAATGGAATCTCTATGGTCTCAGTGTGAGCCTCAGATTCCCATGGTTCCTCATTAGGGAACTCATTGGTGGCCAGTGGACGTCCATTGAGGTCTTCCTCAGTGGCGCTCACTGCCTCTTCCTCCTCTCCAAATTCGGACATGTAGGTCATGTTAATGGCCTTGCACTCTCCTTTTGAATTCTCTTCTGTATTGCTTGGAAGAGTACTAGGAGGGAGTTCAATAACTTTCTTGCTCAGCTGACCCACTTGTGCCTCCAAGTTTCTAATGGAGGACCTTGTTTCAGTTATGAAACTTTGAGTGGTTTTGATTAGATCAGAGACTATAGTTGCTAAGTCAGAGGAGTTATGCTTAGAATTCTCTGTCTATTGCTGAGAAGATGATGGAAAAGGCTTGCCATTGCTAAACCTGTTTCTTCCACCATTATTGTTGTTGAACCCTTGTTGAGGTCTCTGTTGATCCTTCCATGAGAGATTTGGATGATTTCTCCATGAAGGATTATAGGTGTTTCCATAGGATTCTCCCATGTAATTCACCTCTTCCATTGAAGGTTCTCAGGATCATAAGCTTCTTCTTCAGATGAAGCATCCTTAGTACTGCCTGGTGCAGCTTGCATTCCAGACAGACTTTGAGAAATCATATTGACTTGCTGAGTCAATATTTTGTTCTGAGCCAATATAGCATTCAGAGTATCAATCTCAAGAACTCCTTTCTTCTGATTCGTCCCATTGTTCACATGATTCCTTTCAAAAGTGTACATGAATTGGTTATTTGCAACCATTTCAATGAGTTTTTGAGCTCCTGCAGGCGTCTTCTTCAGATGAAGAGATCCTCTAGCAGAGCTATCCAATGACATCTTGGACAGTTGAGACAGACCATCATAGAAGATACCTATGATGCTCCATTTAGAAAGCATGTCAGAGGGACACTTTCTGATCAATTGTTTGTATCTTTCCCAAGCTTCATAGAAGGATTCACCTTCCTTCTGTCTGAAGGTTTAGACTTCCACTCTAAGCTTACTCAATTTTTGAGGTGGAAAGAACTTTGCCAAGAAGCCATTGACTAGCTTTTCCCAAGAGTTCAGGCTTTCTTTAGGTTGTGAGTCTAACCATATCTGAGCTCTGTCTCTTACAGCAAAAGGGAATAGCATAAGTCTGTGGACCTCAGGGTCAACCCCATTGGTCTTGACAGTGTCACAGATTTGCAAGAATTCAGCTAAAAACTGATGAGGATCTTGCAATGGAAGTCCATGGAACTTGCAATTCTGTTGAAATAGAGAAACTAATTGAGGTTTAAGCTCAAAGTTGTTTGCTCCAATGGCAGGGATAGAGATGCTTCTCCCATAGAAGTCAGGAGTAGGTGCAGTAAAGTCACCCAGCACCTTTCTTACATTGTTGGCATTGTTGTTGTTTTCGGCTGCCATGTCTTCCTCTTGTTTGAAGATTTCTGTTAGGTCCTCTACAGAGAGTAGTGCTTTAGCTTCTCTTAGCTTTCGCTTCAAGGTCCTTTCAGGTTCAGTGTCAGCCTCAACAAGAATGCTTTTGTCCTTGCTCCTACTCATATGAAAGAGAAGAGAATAAGAAAATATGGAATCCTCTATGTCACAGTATAGAGATTCCTTGAGGTGTCAAAGAAAAAGAAAAATAGAAGGAAGAGGTAGAAGAATTCGAACTTAGAAAGATAGAGTTCGAATTGCACATGTTAGTCCATAAATAGAAGGATGTGAGAAGAGGGGAAGAAATTTTCGAAAATTAAAGTGAATTAATTAAAAGAAATTTTGAAAAATGGTAATTGATTTTCGAAAACCAAGAGTGGGAACGAAATTAAGTAATTTTTGAAAAAGATTTTGAAATTGGAAATAAAAAAGATATGATTTGAAAACTATTTTGAAAAAGATGTGATTAAGAAGATATGATTGAAAAGTTATGGTTTTAAAAAGATATGATTGAGAAGATATGATTGAAAAACAATTTAAAAAGATTTGATTTTTAAAAATCAATGACTTGGCCAACAAGAAAAGATATGATTCAAACATTAAACCTTTCTCAACAGAAAAGGCAACATACTTGAAATGTTGAATCAAATCATTAATTGTTAGCAAGTATTTTTGAAAATGGAAAGAAATTGATTTTGAAAATATATGATTGAAAAGATATGATTTGAAAAAGATTTGATTTTGAAAAATTATGAAAACTTGAAAAAAATTTGAATTAAAAACAAAATATTCCCTCTTGTGCCATCCTGGCGTTAAACGCCCAGAATGGTATCCATTCTGGCGTTTAACGCCCAAAATGCTACCCTTTTGGGCGTTAAACGCCCAGCCAGGTACCCTGGCTAGCGTTTAAATGCCAGTTTTCCTTCTTCACTGGGCGTTTTGAACGCCCAACTTTTTCTGTGTAATTCCTCTGCTGTATGTTCTGAATCTTCAATTCTCTGCATTATTGACTTGAAAAGACACAAATTAAAAATTTTTTGGATTTTTAATGATGAGAAAAAATCAAAATGCAACTAAAATCAAATGAACAATGCATGCAAGACACCAAATTTAAAAGTTTGTATACTACTGACACTAACAAATTGAGAATGCATATGAGAAACAACAAAACACACAAAACAAGAGAATTTAAAGATCAGAGCAAGTAAATCATCAAAAACAACTTGAAGATCAATGAAGACACATGAATGAATGCAAGAAGAACAGAAACATGCAATTGACACCAAACTTAAAGTGAGACACTAGACTCAAACAAGAAATATTTTTTATTTTTATGATTTTGTAATTTTTTTGGTTTTTTCCGAAAATTATATGGAAAAGAAAATAAAGAAATTCAAAATTTTTAATAAGAATTCCAGGAATCATGCAATGTTAGTCTAAAGCTTTAGTCTAAAGGAATTAGACATGGCTAGCCAAGTTTCAGCAGGACATTGCATTCAAAAGCTAAATTGATGAAGATCAATCAGCTTTGGTGATGATAAGAACATCACTTTGAAACACTAGAATTCATTCTTAAAAATTCTGAAAAATACCTAATCTAAGCAACAAGATGAACCGTCAATTGTCCAAACTTAAACAATCCCCGGCAACGGCGCCAAAAACTTGGTGCACGAAATTGTGATCATCAATGGCACCATCAACATGGTACGCTCAATTGCAATCTCAACTCTTTATCACAACTTCGCACAACTAACCAGCAAGTGCACTGGGTCGTCCAAGTAATAAACCTTACGCGAGTAAGGGTCGATCCCACGGAGATTGTTGGTATGAAGCAAGCTATGGTCATCTTGTAAATCTCAGTCAGGCAGATTCAAATGGTTATGAATGATTAGTGTTGTGTGAGGAGAGAGAGTGCTGAAAACTAGGGTTTTGGTTTAGTTTAGTTGGGCCAAGGGCCCACTTTGGGTCTGGTTGGCCCGGTTTGGTCCGTTCGGTCCAATCTTGGTCCAAATTCTATAAAATTCGTACCAAAATTCTCGTCTCAATCTCCTCTATTATATTAAGCCATAAAAATCACATTTTAGGCTTTCTAGAATAAATTCTCATTTATGGGTTAATTAGCCATTAATTAACCGGGTTTTACACATTAAACAAATCCAAATTACATCAAAGAATATACTAGTCAAGAAGAGGAGTTTAAATAATACAAGGCAGATATCCAAGAAATTTAAGAAGACATATGCAATCAGGATCGAATGAGAAAGCATATGAACAAGCAAATAGGGTTGGAGAATAATCAGTTAACTCTCTTCAGGAAAAGAAATCTCGAACTAGAACCTCAAGGCAAATCATGAAAGAACAGATACGAAACCGAGTAACATCAAGAAATCAACTCCTAACGTTCCTAAAATTTACGATTCACATTACCTATTACTTCTACTTTGTCTATGATAGTTCATTAGTGTTTCCATATACATGAATCTTTAGTATTAAGTTGGCCAGACCTAATACAATGAGAGATGCAACGGTCGACTAACAGCATTAATCAATAGACAATCATGCATTTGAAACTCAAACTCTTGTCAGTGGGACAAGTCCTACTGCATGACAAACACTCAGAGTATGCAATAAAGCATAGTCAGTCCATTCCCAAGGCTCTAACGAGAACGAACTGCTCTGATACCATAATGTAACACCCTAACTTTTAGCACGTCATGATCGTGCCAAAAGTAAGGCATTACTAATCCATTTTCTTTTATCTCTACTTCAGATAAATAATTACTTTTCTGAAATTTTCTTATAAACTGAAATGCGATATCGACGTAAAGGCTCAATATTAAATAAAAAATAAAAAAAATCAGGTCCGTAATGCCTTGCTTTTGGTACGATCATGTGTCAATTATGTATGTATATGATTATATTAGTGGCCGAAGCCTAAGGAAACAAAAACAAGAAAAAGCCAAACGTGGCATGTTTATATATAATCATATACATACATAATTGACACATGTTTGCTTTTATTCCATTAGTCATCCTCATACACACATGGTTGTTCATGCTTTGAAGAAAAAAAGAAATCAAAGAGCCGAGGGAGAGAAAGAAAACCGTGAACCCCTGATGAAATTCCAACTTTGATTTCTCGAGATTCATAACTCTAAGTGAAAATCTAATCCGGTAAAAGTGTTCGTATCTTCCTCGTCTACACGTGTTATTTTTGTCTGGTAGAAGTTGACGGTGACGTAGCTCCTCTTCCCCTTGAGTTCGGCCAATTGGAGTTCTAGGAGGCACAGGCAATTTCTGACATTTTCTTCTTCAGTAACTCGGTCAAAAAGCTCCTCCAAAATTTTCGTTGACTTTGATTTCATCAGAGGTAGTGGATTTTATTTTGAAATTAACTGTTTTAAATATGAATACCATGGAAGTCTAGTGGGTATTTGTAAATAATTTAAGATTGTTTGGAATGACTGAATGATGAATTTGGTTGTATTTGCTTGTATTACTTCTCTGTGATTGTGCTGTTTGACTTATTTGTATGTTGCTTTGAATCCCTTACTTAAGCTGTTAGTTCACGGATGTATTGAGATGAGATGTTGTGGTTGAAATATGACTATGTGGTTGAGAGATGGTTAGTATGACTAATTTTGTGATTAAAATCTGTTTTGATTTTTTGATTGAAAAGAGGTTGAAAATGATTCAGTTGGGACCCGAAAAGGGTGGCTAAGCCCGAGTTTTAGGAGAAGTGCTGCCGAAATTTTATAAAATCTGAGGTTTTATTTGAAAAGTTATTTTAAAAGATTTGGTTTTAGAAAATTAAATTATTTGAGATTTATTTAGTTGAGAAAAGGTGTGTTCTATTTTTTAAACTCGATTTAATAAGAAAAATATCATGTTTTAAATCCAATTTTGTAAGGAGATATTTTGTTTTAAGTGTTGTTTTTAGCTCGGTTTTTTTAAGAAAAGGAATCTCTGCCACAGGAGAGCAGGGGACAAGGATTTAAAGAATATATAGAAAACAAAGATTAAAGAAATATATTAAATTAATGAAATGTCTGCCACAGGAGAGCAGATGTGATATTGCTTGGGCCTTATGCCAAATGTAAAGTGGAGACGCCCACACACTGAGAACTATTTTCCAGATGTACGCTTATTAATTTGGAAAGTCTCACTGTATGCGGCCTAGCCGTACGACTTATAAGCACACTGTATACATCTGGAAAGCCATATCTGTGACTTGTGCCCTGGTAATGTCGGGAGGGGGTAGGCAACCGACACATGAGCTCATGGCCTGCATTAGGGACAGGCATGCATCATATGCATTTATATGACATTGTTTGGGTGTGCATATTATAATTGGTTTGCCTATGTGAATAGTTACATTTAATTGCTAATTGTTCTACTTGATATAACTGCTTGATTGTGTTTGAACCTTCTTACTTGTGTTTGTGGCTAAAAATTGGTTGGATTGTGATGAATTAGTGGTTGATTGAGTTGCTTGGGCCTAGGGCTGTGGTTGATTATGAGATGTTATGATTGAAATATGACTAATTTTGTGATTAAAATCTATTTTGAGTTAAGAAATTTAAAAAAAAGTAATTGTTTATCTGAAGTAGAGATAAAAGTATTTCCAAAGGTTTAACAAAATATTTTTACTAAGTAAGTTAATTATTTGCATTGAATTCATTACTTTTACGGTATTCCCAATCCCTACTGAGAACGTGTGGTTTGTTCTCACCAAATCTTCCACGCTTTCAGTGACATAGGTTCAGAGATTCAGTAAGAAGCTGCAGATGATTAGTAGATTTACTTGTGATTCCTGTTGTTTTTATAGAGTTTCCTCGCCCTTGTTGCTTCAGGGTTTTTATTTTATCCAGAGGGATAGGTATTGTATTTGAGTTTTACATTGAATTTAATTGTATGGCATATATTATTAATAATTATGTGATTTTAATTACTAAAATTTATTTTCGAAATTTTCTTATAAACTGAAACGCAATATCAACATAAAGGCTCAATATTAAATAGAAAATAAAGAAAATCAGATTTGTAACACCTTACTTTTGGTACGATCATGACGTGCTAAAAATTAGGGTGTTACAACTACTCACAGTGGAAGGAGAGAATATGGATCTTCGTGCAACCAATCGACTATGACATTTGAAAGATTATTATCAACGGACCTGATGTTCTGACAAAGCAAAATGCTGATGGAGAAGTGGTGCCAAAGGAAGATAACGAGTGGACAGAGAATGAAAAGAAGAAAGTTGAACTCAATGCCAATGCAATCAAGCTAATGCATTGTACTGTTAGTTTTGAAGAGTTCAAAAAAATTTCAAGATGCAAAATTGCCAAAAAAAATTTGGGACAAGCTACAAATCTTCCATGAAAGAACAAAACAAGTAAAAAAGACAAGAATAGACATGCTGATGAAGGAGTACGAGATGTTCTTCAAGAAGGAGGATGAAAGCATTGATGGACGCTATGAAAAAGATTTATTCCGAAGAAACTCTAGTGAGAAGAATTTTGAGAAATCCCACTAAGAAATAGAAAGTAAAAGGCATAACCATTTTCGAGAGGAATAATTTAAAAAAAATATCTATAATGAGCTAAGAGGCAATCTGTTGGCCTATGAACCTACCCACATGTCTTAAGACAGAGATGATAAAAAGAAAAGTGTAATATTAAAGTCAAGAATGATGGTCAAAGAAGAAGAATCTAATGATAGCATAACACATGATGAAATGGAATTCTTTGCAGGAAGATTAAGGAGATTAATAAGATACAAAGATAAAGCAACAATGATGCGGTATTTATAACCCACAAACTAACTAGTAAGTGCACCGGGTCGTACCAAGTAATACCTCGGGTGAGTGAGGGTCGATCCCACGAGGATTGATGGATTAAGCAACAATGGTTGATTAAATTACTTAGTTAGATAAACAGAATAGTATGTTTGAGAGTTCAAAAGATATTAAACAATATAAAGAATATTAAAGAAAGTCAGATAAATAAGTTGGGAATAATATATGGAGAAACAATTAAGGCTTCACAGTTATCTATTTTCCGGATTGATTTTTCTTACTAACTATTTTAATTATGCAAGATTTAATTCATGGCAAACTATATGTGACTAGACCCTAATTCCTTAGACCTTCCTAGTCTCCTCTAAAATTCATCAACCGCCAATTCCTTAGTCAATTAATTCTAATTAGAAGCTGCATGATCAAATTTCAGTTTATATGCCACAAAAATCCTAATTATCCAAAAATAAGAGGATTATATGTCACGTGTTCCGTTAAATCCAGATAATTAAAATTTAGGAGAAATTGTTTTTAAGTTGTTGTTCAAGTAAAGAGCTTTTCCAAGTTATACAAGAACTCAATTAGAAAGAGGGTTATACTTCCGTTCCACCCAAATTCACAAGATAAAGAACGAAAACATGTCTTAAATTTATAAATCAGTACATAAATTAAAATGGAAAAAGTAGTAGAATCAATCCGCAAATAGACAGAGCTCCTAACCTTAACAATGGAGGTTTAGTTGCTCATGGTTCAGAGAGAAAACTAAGATTCTGATAAAATGTATTTTGGTAGTCTGGAATCTCCTCTTTCCCAGAAGAAAAGTTTCTTCTTTTTATATCTAATCCTAATAAATTTAAAAATCTAATTTCTGAAATTAAAATAATAACTTTCCCTAAAATAATATTTAAATTTAAATCAGAATTAATCAAATAATCAGCAAGTATTCAATTGATGGATGGAGACCACTTGTTTCGTCCATTCTGCAGCTTCTAATCTGTGTTTTCTAGGCTGGAAACTGGATCAAAAGAGCCCAGAAATCGCCCCCAGCTTTTTTCTGCGTTTTCTGCACGTGGCGCATGTCACGCGTACGCGTCAGTCATGCGTATGCGTCGCTGAGCAAATCTTCAAATCATGCATACGCGTCAATCATGCGGACGCGTCGCCATGGAAAGCTCCAAATCACACGCATGCGTCAGTCACGCATACGCGTCGCTCCTCGCTGCCATCTCCTTTGATCCTTGTGCTGCAGAAACTCCATCAAATCCAGTCGAATGCTATCTAGAATAAACAAAATTGCAAAAGACTCAAAGTAGCATCCATATTGGCTAAAAGATAATTAATTCTTTATTAAACTCAACAATTTAGATGCAAATTTACTAGGAAAAGATAGGAAAAATTCTCACGCATCACAACACCAAACTTGAATTGTTGCTTGTCCTCAAGCAACCAAAATTAATATAGGCTTAGAATGTGAATTTGCATGAGAATGAGAGTTCGATTAAGCTCATGTCTCTTCTTGTAGTGGGGTTTACAACTGCAATCTTGAATAGTTTTGGCATCTCACTTTCCTTTGAATCAGAAGGATGTCACTGTTATTCGGAATTAGAATCCGGATAATATATGAATTCTCTGATCTTTTGTACTTCAATTTAATCCTTGAACACAACAATTTTTTTTCTGGTGCTTTGCACCTTGAGCCTAGCCGTGACTTTAAATGTTTTGTCTCAAGCTTTACTTGACACAGAAACACCACAAGCACTTAACTAGGGAACTTTCTTTAAGTTCTAAAATTTTTTTAGTTACTCCCAGACAGTGGTGCTCAAAGCCTTTGGCGTACTCTGCAATTGATCTTGACTCTAAATGTTTTGTCTCAAGGATTACTTGACACAGGAACACCACAAGCATGTGACTAGAGAAACAACTCTTTGAGCTTTTAATCATGTCTGACCTCCCTAGCCATTGATGCTCAGAGCCTTGGACCTTGCTCTTATTTTTCTTTTGCTGTTTCTTTTGCTTCAAGGGTTAAACTTTCAGTAATTTTAGAGAAATCATAATAGTTCTCTAAATTCCTGTTCCTTATACATCAACATCCTTTGATTCAAATTCGACAATGCACTGTTCATGTCATGCATTCAGAATTACAATTAATACCACCACATTTGAATAAATGAGACTATTCTTAAAATTAAACTTAATTTCTCATGCATTACACTCTTTTTTCTTCTTTCTTTCTTTTTTTTTTATTTCAAGCTCAGTGGGACAATACATGAGACATCTTTTCAGAATTCAAGCAATTAAGAGAAAACTAAAATGGAACCTAGGACTCTAGCTAATAATGGGTCATGCAATAAACAAAGCAAAATAGCAGAAAATTGGAACATAATATAGTAAAATTGGAAAGGAATATAGAATGAAAGGAACTCAACCACCTTAGTTATCCTATCGGTCGTTTTATTCTTCAGGTTGTGCTCCTCCGTGAAGATGATTTGCCTCCCTTTTGGTGCCATAAAAACAAAGAGAAAATCCTTAAGCGGAGCGTCAACACCAAACTTAAAGGTTTGCTTGTCCTCAAGCAAGGAAGAGCTGAAAATAGAAAGAGAC
The DNA here is from genome assembly GCF_003086295.3 of Arachis hypogaea. Classification (NCBI taxonomy): domain Eukaryota; kingdom Viridiplantae; phylum Streptophyta; class Magnoliopsida; order Fabales; family Fabaceae; genus Arachis; species Arachis hypogaea. The sequence continues at coordinate 107,608,409 of NC_092039.1, forward strand.
AAATATTATGATGAAAGAAAAAGAAAAGGATAAAAGAATAAGAGAGAATTAGGATTGGAAGATGGAAAAAGAAAATTAAAACTGGGCGGCGAACTAATGTAGTTGTGCGGCACAAGCGATGCGTACGCGTACGGCACGCGTACGCATGGGTTGCGAATTCTCATTAATGATGCGTGAGCGTCAGGCACACGTCCGCATGCCCTTGGATTTGTGCGATTCACGAGAAGCCAGCCGCGCGCACGCACAACTCTCTGTTCACGTGGCTTGGGAACCAACATTTTCAATCGACGCGTGCGCATCATGCACGCACACGCGTGGATGGCCATTTATGCAAATGTCGCGCATGCGTCAGGGACGCGTATGCGTGAACCAGTTTTGTGCTTCTAGCACACTTCCAGCCCCAAGCCAACACAACTCACTGTCCAAACACTTATTTACATCGAATTTCAAGGTCACGCATACGCGTCACTAACGCGTACGCGTGGAGTGCCAAAATCACCAATGACATGCACGCGTGGGGTATTCGTACGCGTGGGCTTGTTTGTGCGAAAGGCATCATTTCTGCGCCACTCCCGTGCAACTCTCTGTTTTTTTTTATTTTTCACGCACACCAATCTGACGCTTGCGCGTCGTGTGCTTCTTCTTCTTCTCTCTCTCTCTCTCTCTCTCTCTCTCTCTCTCTCTCTCTCTCTCTCTCTCTCTCCTTTTTGTGTCCGGCTCCTGTTCTAAGATAGCTGCATGATTTGAAAAACAGTAAAAACTCAATAAAAAATCAAACAAGTAAGAAAACTACTACTATGAAAAGTACTAAGGATACAAATTTATCGGATTACCTCCCAACAAACGCTTCTTTAGCGTCACTAGCTTGACTGTCAGTTCTGCTAATTCAGTAGATGAGCGGACCTCTGGCGATCAATCTCGCCTCCAAGATAGTGCTCCAACCTCTAGCCATTCACTGTAAATTTTCTATCAGAATTCTCTTCCTGTATTTCCACATGACCATATGGTGAAGCTCGGGTAACTACAAATGGTCCTGACCACCGGAATTTCAGCTTCCTGGGAAAGAGTTTGAGCCTTGAATTGTACAGAAGCACTCTCTGTCCTGACTCAAAGACTCTGATGACAATCTTCTTGTCATGCAATAGCTTATTTTTCTCCTTATAGAGCTTGGCATTCTCATAGGCTGAGTATCTGAATTCATCAAGCTCATTTAACTGAAGCATTCGCTTAATTTCTGTAGCTTCTGAATCAAGGTTTAGATACCTGATTGCCCAGTAGGCTTTGTGCTCCAGTTCAATTGGCAAGTGACAGGCTTTGCCATAGACCAACTAATAAGAGGACATGCCAACGGGAGTCTTGTACGCTGTCTGGTATGCCCAGAGAGCATCATCAAGTTTCCTAGAACAGTCCTTTCTTGAAACACTGATGGTCTTCTCTAGAATCCTTTTGAGTTTCCTATTGGAAACTTCAACCTGTCCACTTGTTTGAGGGTGATAGGGGGTTGCCACTTTATGACGGACTCCATTTCTCTGCAAAAGAGAGTCCAGCTGTCTGTTGCATAAGTGACTTTCACCGTCACTAATGAGTGTCCTTTAAACACCAAACCGGCTAAAGATATATTTCTGAAGAAAGCTCAGTACCACCTTGGCATCATTGGTGGGTAGAGCCACAGCTTCCACCTACTTGAACACATAGTCAACTGCCACTAGAATATAGTTGTTTGAATGCGAGGGTGGGAAAGGTCCAATGAAATCAATACCCCACACATCAAACAACTCAACCTCGAGAATCCCTTGCTGTGGCATTTCATGGTTGGCAGGGAGATTTGTAGCCTTTTCACATCTGTCATAGTGCTTCACAAATGCTCTTGAGTCCCTAAAGAGAGTCGTCCAGTAGAACCCGCTCTGAAGGACTTTTGTAGCTGTCCTTTCACCACCAAAGTGGCCTCCATAATCAGAACCATGACAGTGCCAAAGAATCTGCTGTTTTTCCTCATCTGGGACACATCTCTGGATTATGCCATCTGAACACCTCTTAAAAAGATATGGTTCCTCCCAGATATAGTACTTTGCATCAGTCAACAGCTTCTTTACTTATTGCCTGCTGTACTCCTTTGGAATAAAATTCATGGCTTTATAATTTGCAATGTCTACAAACTATGGAGCCTGCTGAATGAGGAACAATTGTTCATCTAGAAACGTCTCAGTCACAGCTGTGGGTGGTTGTACTCCTGCTTTAGGTTCAATCCTAGAGAGATGGTCAGCTACTTGATTTTCTAACCCTTTCTTATCTTTTATCTCAATATCAAACTCATGAAGGAGCAACACCCATCTAATTAATCTTGGTTTAGAATCCTGTTTGGTTAGAAGGTACTTCAAAGCAGTATGATCAGTATAAATAATAACCTTAGAACCAATCAAATAGGAACTAAACTTATCAACAGCATACACAATAGCTAATAATTCTTTTTCTATAGTTGTGTAATTCTTTTGGGCATCATTTAATACACGGCTAGCATAGTAAATGACATGTACAAGCTTACCATGTCTCTGTCCTAAAATAGCTCCTATAGCAAAGTCACTAGCATCACACATCAATTCAAAAGGTAGATCCCAGTTAGGGGGAGCTATAGTGGGAGCAGAGATAAGGTTTGCTTTCAGAATTTCAAAAGCATGCAGGCAATCAGAATCAAAGACAAAAGGAACACCAACAACCAACATGTTGCTTAATGGTTTGGCAATTTTTAAAAAATCCTTTATAAATCTTCTATAAAATCCTGCATGACCCAAGAAATTTCTGACTGCCTTAACATTAGCTGGTGGTGGTAATTTTTCAGTTACCTCTACCTTTGCTTTTTCAACTTCAATCCCCTTACTTGAAATCCGGTGTCCAAGAACAATACCTTCTGTAACCATAAAATGACATTTTTCCCAATTTAAAACAAGGTTTGATTCTTGACACCGTTTCAAGACAAGAGATAAATGCTTAAGGCAGGATTCAAAAGAATTACCAAAGACAGAAAAGTCATCTATAAATACCTTAATGAACTTTTCAATCATGTCAGAAAAAATTGAAAGCATACACCTCTGAAAAGTTGCTAGAGCATTGCAAAATTCAAATGGCATTCTCCTGTAAACAAATACTCCAAAGGGGCATGTGAATGCTGTCTTCTCTTGATCTTGAGAGTCCACTGCAATTTGATTATAACCAGAATATCCATCTAAAAAACAATAAAATGCATGACCAGCTAACCTCTCAAGCATCTAATCAATGAAAGGCAGGGGGAAGTGATCCTTTCTTGTAGCAGTGTTGAGCCTCCTGTAGTCTATACACATTCTCCATCATGTGACTGTTCTTGTAGGAATGAGCTCATTCTTATCATTCTTGATCACTGTCATCCCTCCTTTCTTGGGGACTACCTGCACAGGACTTACCCAAGGACTGTCAGAAATAGGGTAAATAATACCTGCTTCCCATAATTTCATTACCTCTTTTTGGACCACTGTTTCATGGTTGGATTGAGTCTCCTTTGTGGTTGCACAACTAGTTTAGCATCATCTTCAAGGAGGATCTTGTGCATACACTTGGTTGGACTAATCCCCTTCAAGTCACCAATGGTCCACCTAAGAGCTATTTTATGGCTCCTGAGCACTGAAATAAGCGCCTCTTCCTCTTCAGGCTTCAAGGAAGAGCTAATAATCACTGGATATGAGTCATTCTCACCCAAGAACACATATTTCAGAGAAGGAGGTAAGGATTTGAGCTCAAGCTTGGGGGCTTCCTCCTCTGCTTTAGGCGTGTAAACCACAGCCTTCTGGGGTGGTGAATCATCAACTTCAACTAATTCATATTCAGAACTAGGATCCAGAATATCATCAAGTACCTCAGCTTCCAGTACTTCTTGAACAAGTGGTTCAATAGCATCTATTTTCATACACCATTCAGAATCATTAGGGTGCTTAAGAACTTCAAAAATATGAAGGACCACCTGTTCTTCATTGATCCTCAGGGTTAATTCACCATTTTGCACATCAATCAGAGCTCTACCTATAGCTAAAAAGGGTCTTCCAATTATAATAGAGGATTTTACCTCCTCTTCCATGTCTAATATCACAAAATCAACAGGAAAAATGAATGGTCCTACTTTAACAAGTAAATCTTCAACAACACCCACAGGTAATTTAATAGAGAGATCAGCAAGTTGAAGAGAAATACGAGTGGGTTTTACCTCCTCAATTTGAAGCTTTTTCATTACTCAAAGTGGCATGAGATTGATGCTAGCTCCAAGGTCACATAAAGCTCTCTGAATGGTGACATCTCCAATGGTGTAAGGAATCACAAAGCTCCCTGGATTTGGCATCTTCTCAGGAATTTTATGTTGAATAATGGCACTACATTCCTTGGTTAACACCACTGTTTCTTGTTCCTTCCAATTCCTCTTGTGGGTCAACAATTCTTTCATAAATTTTGCATAGAGAGGCATTTTCTCAAGAGCCTCTACAAAAGGGATGTTGATCTGTAACTTCTTGAAGACATCCAAAAATTTAGAAAACTGCTTTTCTTTGGAAGCCTTCTGAAGTCTCTGAAGATATGACATTTTTGGCTTGTATTCTGGAACTTTTGGCAAGGTAGGATAAGTGTCAAGAGAATCAGAGAATGGGTTGTCTGCACGCTTAGGAAGGGCGTGGTCTACTTCTTCCTCCTTCTCCTTTGGAGCTTCTTTTTCAATTGACTTCTCATTGACTTTGGTCTCAGATCCAGCCACTTTACCACTTCTCAATTCAAGGACCTTGCAATCTTCTCTTGGGTTTACCACTGTATCACCTGGAAAGGTACCTGTAGACTTCTCAGGTATTTGCTTGCTCAGTTGACCCATTTACACCTCCAGATTCCTAATAGAAGCTCTGGTTTTTTGCATAAAACTCTTCATCATCTTCCAGTTAGAATCTTCTTGGGATTTAGAGTTTTCCTGCTGAGGTGGTTGCTGTTGATGAGTCTGAAATTGGCGGTTATTGTGATTGCTCTGTTGGAAGTCGCCCTGAGAATTATTGTTGAAATTTTGATGTCTCTGAGGTTGGTCTCTCCACCCAAATTTTGGGTGATTTCTCCATCCCTGATTGTATGTCTGAGAGTACGAATCATTATTGGGATTTCTAGGACCACTCCCCATGTAATTGACCTGTTCAGAAGAGGATTGAGCATAATTATAATTATCATTTTGCATAAAATTACCTGTCATGTCATAGGGGACCTCTTGAGGTGGATTTTGGGTGTTGATAGCTGAGACTTGCATGCCACCCATCTGTTGAGTAAGTAGGCTTATTTGCTGAGACATAAGCTTATTCTGAGCAAGAATAGCATTAAGAGCGTCCATTTCCACCACACCTTTCTTCTGAGAAGTCTCAGAGTTCACAGAATTTCTGTTAGATGAATACAAATATTGATTGCTAGCAACCAATTCAATAAGCTCAATAGTCTCCTCAGGTGTCTTCTTCATATGCAATGAACCACCTGCAGAATTATCTAAGCATATTTTGGACATCTCACCCAATCCTTCATAAAAGATATCTAGTTGGGTCCATTTGGAGAACATGTCCGGAGGGCATTGCCTAGTCAGCAACTTGTACCTCTCCCAAGCTTCATAGAGGGTCTCACCATCCTTCTGCTTGAAGGTCTGAACCTCCATCCTAAGCTTAGTAAGCTTCTTTGGTGGGAAGAATTTAGTAAGAAACCCAATAACAACCTTTTCCCAAGTATCCAAACTCTCCTTGGGTTGAAAATCTAGCCAAAGCTTTGCTCTATCCCTCAAAGCAAACAGAAAGAGTATGAGTTTGTATACCTCTGGGTTCACTCCATTTGTCTTCACAGTATCACAAATCTGCAGAAAATTAGAGATGAATTGATTTGGATCTTCTTGAGGAGACCATCATACTGGCAGTTTTGTTGCACCAGAATGACCTCAATGCTCTTTCCATAAAGGTCTGCAGTAGGAGCAGTGTAAGAGCCAAGCACTCTCCTTTGTTGCTCATTCCCATTCGGATTTGCCATGTTGGCATTATCAACATTATTGGGATCCATAGTGGATTCCGCGTCCTTGCAAAGTCTTGTTTGTTGCAAACGTCGCTTGAAAGTCCTTTCAGGTTCAGGATCAAAGTCTAACAGATGTTCTTTGTCTCTGTTCCTGCGCATAAATAAACAGAAGACCAGAAAAGATGGAACTTTCTACGTCAGAGTACAGAGAATTCCTAGTAAGGTGACCTGAGTAAAGAGATAAAATATTGAATAAAACAAATACTACTAACCAAGAAACACCAAACTTAATTTCAGAAACTAAGAGAAAAAAATTAAATAAAATAAATCAAAATATTTTTTGAAAATTTAAAGAAATAAAAAATGCCTAATCTAAGAAATCAAACAACCAGTGGCTGTCAATCACAATCAATCCCCGACAACGTCGCCAAAAATTTGGTGCGGTATTTATAACCCACAAACTAACCGGCAAGTGCACCGGGTCGTACCAAGTAATACCTCAAGTGAGTGAGGGTCGATCCCACGAGGATTGATGGATTAAGTAACAATGGTTGATTAAATTACTTAGTTAGATAAACAGAATAGTATGTTTGAGAGTTCAAATGACATTAAACAATATAAAAAATATTAAAGAAAGTCAGATAAATAAGTTGGAATAATATATGGAGAAACAGTTAAGACTCAGAGTTATCTATTTTCCGGATTGATTTTTTTTACTAACTATTTTAATTATGCAAGATTTAATTCATGGAAACTATATGTGACTAGATCCAAATTCCTTAGACCTTCCTAGTCTCCTTTAAAATTCATCAACCGCCAATTCCTTGGTCAATTAATTCCAATTAGAAGCTGCATGATCAAATTCCAGTTTATATGCCACAAAATCCTAATTATCCAAAATAAGAGAATTATGTCATGTGTCCCGTTAAATCCAGATAATTAAAATTTAGGAGAAATTGTTTTTAAGCTGTTGTTTAAGTAAAGAGCTTTTCCAAGTTATACAAGAACTCAATTAGAAAGAGGTCATACTTCCGTTCCACCCAAATTCATAAGATAAAAACGAAAACATGTCTTAAATTTATAAATCAGTACATAAATTAAAACAGAAAAAGTAGTAGAATCAATCCATACAAATAGATAGAGCTCCTAACCTTAACAATGGAGGTTTAGTTGCTCATGGTTCAGAGAGAAAACTAGGATTCTGATAAAATGTATTTTGGTAGTCTGGAATCTCCTCTTTCCCAGAAGAAAAGTTTCTTCTTTTTATATCTAATCCTAATAAATTTAAAAATCTAATTTCTAAAATTAAAATAATATATTTTCCTAAAATAATATTTAAATTTAAATCAGAATTAATCAAATAATCAGCAAGTCTTCAATTGATGGATGGAGACCACTTGTTTCGTCCATTCTGCAGCTTCTAATCTGTGTTTTCTGGGTTGGAAACTAGGTCAAAACAGCCCAGAAATCGCCCCCAGCTTTTTTCTGCGTTTTTTGCACGTGGCGCATGTCACGCGTACTCGTCAGTTACGCGTACGCGTCGCTAAGCAAATCTTCAAATCATGCGTACGCGTCAGTCACGCGCACGCGTCGCCATGGAAAGCTCCAAATCACGCGCACGCGTCAGTCACGCGTACGCGTCGCTCCTCGCTGCCATCTCCTTTGATCCTTGTGCTGCAAAAGCTCCATCAAATCCAGCCGAATGCTATCTAGAATAAAACAAAATTGCAAAAGACTCAAAGTAGCATCCATATTAGCTAAAAGATAATTAATTCTTTATTAAACTCAACAATTTAGATGCAAATTCACTAGGAAAAGATAGGAAAGATGCTCACGCATCACAACACCAAACTTGAATTGTTCCTTGTCCTCAAGCAACCAAAATTATATAGGCTTAGGATGTGAATTTGCATGAGAATGAGAGTTCGATTAAGCTCATGTCTCTTCTTATAGTGGGGTTTACAACTGCAATCTTGAATAGTTTTGGCATCTCACTTTCCTTTGAATCAGAAGGATGTCACTGTTATTCGGAATTAGAATCCGGATAATATTATGAATTCTCTGATCTTTTGTACTTCAATTTAATCCTTGAACACAACAATTTTTTCTGGTGCTTTGCACCTTGAGCCTAGCCGTGACTTTAAATGTTTTGTCTCAAGCTTTACTTGACACAAAAACACCACAAGCACTTAACTAAGGAACTTTCTTTAAGTTCTAAAATTTTTTTAGTTACTCCCAGACAGTGGTGCTCAAAGCCTTTGGCGTACTCTGCAATTGATCTTGACTCTAAATGTTTTGTCTCAAGGATTACTTGACACAGGAACACCACAAGCATGTGACTAGAGAAACAACTCTTTTAGCTTTTAATTATGTCTGACCTCCCTAACCATTGATGCTCAGAGCCTTGGACCTTGCTCTTATTTTTCTTTTGCTGTTTCTCTTGCTTCAAGGGTTAAACTTTCAGTAATTTCATAGAAATCATAATAGTTCTCTAAATTCATGTTCCTTATACATCAACATCCTTTGATTCAAATTCGACTATGCACTGTTCATGTCATGCATTCAGAATTACAATTAATACCACCACATTTGAATAAATGAGACTATTCTTAAAATTAAACTTAATTTCTAATGGATTACACTCTTTTTTCTTCTTTCTTTCTTTTTTTTATTTCAAGCTCAGTGGGCAATACATGAGACATCTTTTCAGAATTCAAACAATTAAGAGAAAACTAAAATGGAACCTAGGACTCTAGCTAATAATGGGTCACGCAATAAACAAAGCAAAATAGCAGAAAACTGGAACATAATATAGTAAAATCGGGAAGGAATATAGAATGAAAGGAACTCAACCACCTTAGTTATCCTATTGGTCATTTTATTCTTCAGGTTGTGCTCCTCCGTGAAGATGATTCGCCTCCCTTTTGGTGCCATAAAAACAAACAAAAAATCCTTAAGCGAAGCGTCAACACCAAACTTAAAGGTTTGTTTGTCCTCAAGCAAGGAAGAGCTGAAAATAGAAAGAGACAAATATTATGATGAAAGAAAAAGAAAAGGATAAAAGAACAAGAGAGAATTAGGATTGGAAGATGGAAAAAGAAAATTAAAACTGGGCGGTGAACTAATGTAGTTGTGCGGCACAAGCGACGCGTACGCGTACGGCACGCGTACGCATGGGTCGCAAATTCTCCTTAATGATGCGTGAGCGTCAGGCACACGTCTGCATGCCCTTGGATTTGTGCGATTCGCGAGAAGCCAGCCGCGCGCACGCACAACTCTCTGTTCACGTGGCTTGGGAACCAACATTTTCAATCGATGCGTGCGCATCATGCACGCACACGCGTGGATTGCCATTTGTGCAAATGACGCGCATGCATCAGGGACCGTACGCGTGAACCAGTTTTGTGCTTCTAGCACACTTCCACCCCAAGCCAGCACAACTCTCTGTCCAACACTTGTTTACATCGAATTTCAAGGTCACGCGTACGCGTCACTAACGCGTACGCGTGGAGTGCCAAAATCACCAATGACATGCATGCGTGGGGTATGCGTACGCGTGGGCTTGTTTGTGCGAAAGGCATCATTTCTGCGCCACTCCCGCGCAACTCTCTGTTTATTTTTATTTTTCACGCACACCAATCTGACGCTTGCGCGTCGTGTGCTTCTTCTCTCTCTCTCTCTCTCTCTCTCTCTCTCTCTCTCTCTCTCTCTCTCTCTCTTTTTTGTGTCCGGCTCCTGTTCTAAAATAGCTGCATCATCTGAAAAACAGTAAAAACTCAATAAAAAATCAAACAAGTAAGAAAACTACTACTATGAAAAGTACTAAGGATACAAATTTATTGGGTTGCCTCCCAACAAACGCTTCTTTAACGTCACTAGCTTGACTGTCAGTTCTGCTAATTCAGTAGATGAGCGGACCTCTGGCGATCAATCTCGCCTCTAAGATAGTGCTTCAACCTCTGGCCATTCACTGTAAATTTTCTATCAGAATTCTCTTCCTGTATTTCCACATGACCATATGGTGAAGCTCGAGTAACTACAAATGGTCCTGACCACCGGAATTTCAGCTTCCTGAAAAGAGTTTGAGCCTTGAATTGTACAGAAGCACTCTCTGTCTTGACTTAAAGACTCTGATGGCAATCTTCTTGTCATGCAATAGCTTTTTTTTCTCCTTATAGAGTATTCCTTTTACCATAATTGTTTCTTTTTAATTATCAGTTTTCAATCGCTATAACTCCTCTTAATTTCTCTTTTTGTTTTTATTCCTTTCTCTCAATTGCATCCTTTGATATCCATTTTTCTATCTTTTTATTCTCATGTGTCATTATTCTTTCTCTATTTTATTTCTTTTATAATCATAGTCTCTTTCACTTGCCTCACTTAGGTCTTTTAGGATGTAGCTGTTTTTGGTAATTTTATTTCTCTTTTTTCTTGTATTAGTATCTCTTCTTGATATTCTTAATCTCTTTTTAATACTATAACCAATTATAAATCTCTTCTTGAGCTTCTCCCTAAGTGTTTTATGAAAAAGATTCTAGAGTTTAAGTTACTAAATTATCTTTCTACATCATTTATTATAATTACCGTTATTTTCTTAAATTTTACGACACTTACCTCAACTTTAAATTAAATTCTTTTTACTTTTTTTAATTTCTAAATATTACACTTACATGTTACGTTTAATCTCAAAATTTTAATTAATTATAATTTGATTCATAAGCTTTACTTAATTATACTTTAACTATCTAATTTTTTATTAATTACACGAACTCTTTCACATTTAAATTAGTTACGTTTTAATTCTATAACTTTAATAAAATATATTCTTATACATAATATATATTTATAATGATTATTATATATTTGTATATGTAACAATAATCTTAAAAAACATTAACTTTAATACTTTTTTATTGGATGTGTTTATACACAAGATTTAACACTTTGGGTGAGAAATAGGATTTAGGGGATGTTGAAGGAGACAAGGCAGCAGGCTTGAAAACTTTGGCAATACGCTTGGGTGTTAAGCAAGTAATTTATTTTTCTTTCCTGCATTTTCTAAATATGAGACTTTGGTATATTATATATCCAGATTTATTCATTATTTATCTTTTTCTAGGCATTCTGGTTATGTATATCACTTATTCAAGCTTATGGAATTGCTATTACAATGGGAGCATTATCTCCTGTTTTATGGAGCAAAATTGTTACGGTAATGTGATATTTGCATATATAGATTATTATAAATAATTATTAGTGTGTACTGTGCAGTAATAAAAAATGTACCTCAGTTTATAGTTTGCCTCTCTCTTCACAAATTTTTACATAGAAAAACTAATGAAAATCCACAATGTATATTAATCTATTCCAAAAGTTTCAATAATAATGATATCAATTCGAATAACTATTTGGAGGTTACACCATTTTTATAGAAAATAAGGCATTTTATTCTAATTCTTTTATTCAATTTATTAATATCTTAAATTTGTTGTAATTTTTAATTTGTTAGGTTGTGACACATATCATTATGGTTTTATACGTTTGGAATTATGATGTTAATTCAGTAGATTTATCAAGCAAAGATTCGTTGCACTGCTTTGATATGTTTATGTTTAAGGTAAGCAATAACTTTACTTAGAGCTTGTTTAGAATGCTAATAAGAATTAAAATTTATTAAGTGATAATTTTTTTTTTTTGGAACAACTAAAAATGAATAATTTAAAATTTTTTTAAAATTTTAATTCTCATTTTTAGTAAATGAGACAAAAAAAAGTCTGATTTCTAAATCTACTCACACACTATTTAAACTTGAATTCTATTATATTAATATATTATTATAGTCATTCAAAATCATGAAATTGAATTTCAAATTTTGAATTCTATTTTAAAAAAAAAATAAAATTCTTTTTCATATTAAATGAAATAAACTCTTAGTAAAACAATATGAAGTATTATTTTTTGGGCTTTGCTTGTTACTGAATTTCGCACGATAAGTTGATTATGTAAATGGAGTAGCTCCATTTTTTTCCATGTTAAAAAAATTAAAGATTAATAGAAGGAAGTCGAGCTCATGATGGTTATCGATACACAATTAGTTAGGAATTAGCATGATGAACATGTTAGTTAGATAGTTTTAGAGTTTGTTAGGAGAATGCCAGTATAGCACTAGTTAGTTAGAGATTAATTTAAGTCTTGTAGATATTTGTAGTCACAAGACACTGTATATATAAACCTATATGTAACTAGTTAGAGAAGTGAGATTCATCATTATAGAAATATGAATACAAGAGAGCAATTTCTCTCTCTGCATTCATAGCTCTCTGCTTCTTTTCTGTGCATGAGTTCTCCCTTTGCAAGCTCCTGCACACAATCTTTTATCATGGTGCGGTGAGCGTGGAAGGAGCTAGAATTCGAAATGCAGTAACTGAAGAAGAAGTTGAATGATGAATCCATTGTTGCGAATTAATTGTTCATCCAAGTTCTTACTCGAAACAATCTTCATTTTCTCATCTTGATCTACTCCTTCAATTTTTCTTTACTTACCTCCATTATTCTCCTTCAACTTTGAACTCATTCGATAGAGTTAATGAGAGTTACTCTATTTCTCATCTAATCGTCACACTGATAGAGATTTGGAGGCTCTGATCACGAGATCGAACGTGAAAGATCCTGGATCTATCTCAAAAACCTATTGAAGAATCCAGTAAAACATAGATCTTGAGACTGTGTAATGGCCGATTCAGAAGGTAACTTGAATAAGGAAGATCAACAATTCTTAGCTTCATATCTTCAAAAACTGGCAAAATTAATGAATCTTCACCTGGCACTGATGCATAATCAAATGGCTCAAGCAGGGAAGATGAACTCGAACCTATTACAAGATGTTTTGAGTCCATTTTATCTCCAACCTAGCGACAATCCAGGTATACCTCTCACAACAAATCCATTAACAATTCTAAACTATCACTCTTGGTCGAAGTCAGTTTTGTTGTCGTTGAAATCGAAGAACAAGTTAAGTTTTATCGACGGTTTCCCCCCAAAACTAGACAGATCTGACAATTCATTTCAGGCTTGGGATAGGTGCAATAATCTAGTCTTGTCTTAGCTGCATGCATCTATTAGTAGTGAAATTTTGCACAGTATTCTATCATGCAATGTAGTGTGTGATCTCTGGAAAGATCTTAAGCTCCGATTTTATCAGGGAGATTTGTTTAAAATTGCAGAATTGGAAGAGAAAATGTTTGCTACTAAACAAGGTGATTCCTCCATCACATCTTATTTTACAAGACTCAAAGGCTTATGGAAGGAATTGGATGAATTCCAACCAATTATAAAATGTGAATGTAATGATTCATTCTCATGCGGCATTGAGCTTATGAAAAAGTATAGGTCTCAGACTCATATTGTTTGATTATTGGAAGGATTGAATGATGATTACTTAACGGCCAGATCTCAGATCATGCTCATTAAGCCACTCCCTAATGCAAATGAGGTTTATTCATTACTGTTGCAGCAAAAGCGCCAGCTAACACGCTCGAGCCATAATGATGGGAAGCTACTAATAAACGCTGCCATGAACTTCAATAACTCCTCCAACAATCGTTTTGGTGGAAGTAGACAAGATGACTCATGTGGCAGGGGCAGAGGGCGTTCCAACTAGGGGAGAGACACTAATGGACGTGGTCAATTGAGGAAGTGCTCTCATTGCAGGAGGACTGGACATTTAGTTGACACATGCTACCATAAGCATGGGTTTTCTCCTCACTACAAGTATAGTGCTGACTTAAAAACCATCAACAATGTGAACATTGATGAAGATTTGCAAAAGATTAGTGAGCCTAATTTAATTTAGAAGATAGTGAGAGCTTAGACTACTTGTTTACGAAGGAATGAAAACAAGTTTTAATTGAGTTATTCCACAACCATGGTGGCAAGCCTGCTCAAAACATCAATCTGGCTACGGAAGTTCATGCCCCATCCAAAGGTATATACAAAATTCTATTTATCTCCAAACATAAATTGAAGTGCACATATTGGATTCTCGACACAGGTACCACGGCACATGTGGCTTGTTCTTTAAACTTGTTCACTAGTTTTCAAAGAGTAAATCTAATCACATTTCAATTGCCAGATGGTTCAAGAATTGTCACTGCCATCAACAGTACAATTAATTTTTCAACCAAATTTCAACTTCAAAACGTTCTATATGTTCCATCTTTTACTTTCAACCTCATCTCCATTTCAAAAGCTACTACATCCTTTTTATGCCAATTTACATTTAATGATTTGAATTATGGGATCCAGGACAAGATGAGCTTAAGGATGATTGGCACTGCTGAACTAACTTTAGGCCTGTATATCATGGATTCTGCCCACATGCATACACTGCACTCACTCTCACAGCAATCTCAATTAGTCAATAAGAAAGATTGTGTGAATAATGTTGTAAATAAGTCAGATTTGGCAGCTCTATGACATAGTAGACTAGGACATATTGCTAATAATATAATAGAAGCTATGCAAAAACACTATGATTTTCTTCAGAACCAAATGAAACATGTCCCTTGTGAACCCTGTCATTTTGCTAAACAAAAGCATATTTCTTTCCCTCTTAGCAAAAAAAAAAAATCCACTTCTTGTTTTGATATCATCCACATAGACATTTGGGGACCATTAGCTGTTGCTTCTAGTCAAGGCCATAAATATTTCTTGTCCATTGTGGATGACAAGGCAGATTCACCTGGGCATATTTCATGAAGAGCAAAGCTAAAGTAGCGCATTTAGTTCTCATTTTTGTACAATTAATTGATACACAATTTCAAAAACGAATAAAATGCATAAGAAGTGATCATGGTAAAGAGTTTCTACTACACACTTTTTATGAATCAAAAGGAATTATTCATCAAACTATTTGTGCGAAAAATTCACAACAAAATGGAGTCGTGGGGCGCAAGCATCAAGATATGTTGAATATGGCTAGAGCGCTTGTTTTTCAAAGCCATTTGCCTTATCATATTTGGATTTTTGCTATAGCTCATGCCATATATATCTTGAACCATGTTCTTTCTAGCTCTATAAATGCATCAAGCCCCTTTCAAGAAATGTTCCAC
This sequence comes from Arachis hypogaea, assembly GCF_003086295.3. Lineage (NCBI taxonomy): Eukaryota > Viridiplantae > Streptophyta > Magnoliopsida > Fabales > Fabaceae > Arachis > Arachis hypogaea. The sequence goes on from NC_092039.1 coordinate 107,623,549, forward strand.
TCTTTACCTGACATCTCTTCATTTTCGAACATTTGGGTGTTTCGCCTTTACTTCCACCATAAGTGCTCATAGAAAGAAATTAGAAAAGAGAGCAAGAAAGGCTATTTTTTTAGGTTTCAAAATGAACACTAAAAGTTTTTTATTGATGGATCTATACTCAAAAGAGGTATTTCTTTCAAGAGATGTCATCTTCTATGAGGACATTTTTCCTTTTCACCAATTCAACGCTTTTAATGATTCACATGGTGCATTTATTTTGGATACCTTGCCATTCTATCATAATGATTTAGCACATTAAGCCTTTGCACTCATCATCTATGATGCCTCAAATGTTGCCAGTTCTTTTACAGATACCCTCAAGCACACAAGCACATCACCCTACTCATGCATCGTTAGATCAGCAGACGTCACCCTTGCATTCTCCACACTTGCATGCTAAGCACAACATGCCAGCATTGGCTTCAAGCCCCCATCTAACTCACCATCACATGATCATGTAGCTTTAGAACAACCTCATGTAGACCAGCATCTTAGGCACTCAAATAGGATTAGAAAACCACCTACACGTTTAGCAGATTTTCAATGTGTGCAGGTTCTATGTGAATTAGATTCTTCTTCTGGTGCCTTATCCTCATTTTCACAACATCCTGTCTCTCAATTCATTTCATATGAACATATTTCCCTGTCTTACAAAGCCCTTTCCATCGCCATCGACAACCTCACTGAACCTCAAAGTTTTGAGCAAGCTATTCAGCATGATTGTTGGTGCCAGTCAATTAGGAATGAACTTTTGGCCCTCGAAACTAACAAAACCTGGGTAATCACTACTCTTCCAAAGGGTAAGTGCATCGTTGGGTGCAAGTGGGTCTTCAAGACCAAACTCAAGACAGACTGCTCGGTAGAATACCACAAGGCTAGGTTGGTAGCCAATGGCTACACTCAATTAGCTATATTTGACTACTTTGATACATTTTTCCCTGTTGTGAAAATATCCACATTTCGAGTTCTGCTGGCTCTCACAACTCAGAAGGGTTGGTTCCTTCACTAACTCGACGTGAACATGACATTTCTATATGGGGATCTTCCTGAGACTGTTTACATGAAGCTTTTCCCCTGTCTCTCTGCACCTCTAAACAGTGTATGCAAACTTGAGCATTCTCTCTATGGTCTTAAGCAGGCCAATCGGCAGTAGAATCATAATTTGTGCTCAGTATTGAAGGAATCAGGTTACACCCAATCACGAGCTGATCACTCTCTATTCACCAAAAGCAGCTCCACTGCCTTCACTACCCTTTTGGTGTATGTTGACGATCTTGTTCTAGCTGGAAATGACATGAAAGAAATTGAAAGAGTGAAAGCCCTCTTGGATGCCAAGTTTAAAATCAAGGATCTGGGGGATTCTCAAATACTTCCTTGGGTTTGAAGTTGCAAGGAGTAGCCAAGGCATCCTTCTCTACCAACGTAAGTATGCAATTGATCTCTTAGATGAGTTTGGCTTTCTGAATACCAAGCCCATCTCCACCCCGATGAATTACACTGCTCCCCTATCAAAGTATGTTGGTTTACCCTTGTCTGACTTGACTCCTTATCGCAGGCTTATAGGGAGGCTGCTTTACTTGACGAATACTCGTCCTGATATTAGCTTCGCTGTCAACAAGCTCAGTCAATATCTGGACTGTTCCACGAACGTGCATTGCAAGGCTGGGCTGCACATCTTGAAGTATATCAAAGGTACTCCAACAAGAGGAATTTTGTTCTCCACCACCTCTGACTTATGCCTTACTGGCTATTCTGATTCTGATTGGGGAACGTGCCCCGATACATGGCGTTCGGTATCCGGATTCTGTTTCTTCTTGGGTTCCTCTATTGTCTCATAGAAGAGTCAGAAACAGCTTACAATGGCGCGTTCTTCTGTGGAGGCAGAATATCGCGCATTGGCACTGGCAACATGCTAAGGGAGATGGCTCACGTACATTCTCAGAGTTTGCAAGTCCCCTTACGTAGGCCGATTACCCTGTTCTGTGACAATCAATCAGCGATTCATATTGCTTCGAACTCAGTTTTTCATGAGTGTACCAAGCACATCGAAATCAACTGCCACACTGTTCGAGATCGAGTGCATGATGGTTCTTTGAAGTTGTTACCAGTCCCTTCCTTTGAATAGGTCGCTGATATTCTCACCAAGAGCTTGGCACCAGGGCCGTTCGCAAAGATTCATTGCAAGCTTGGAATGCATGTCATTCATATTCCAAGCTTGAGGGAGGCTGATAGAAGGAAGTCGAGCTCATAATGGTTATCGATATACAGTTAGTTAGGAATCAACATGATGAACATGTTAGTTAGATAGTTTTGGAGTTTGTTAGGAGAATGCCAGCATGGCACTAGTTAGCTAGAGATTAATTTAAGCCTTGTAGATATTTGTAGTCACAAGACACTATATATATAAACCTATATATAACTAATTAGAGAAGTGAGATTCATCATTATAAAAATGTGAATACAAGAGAGCAACTTTTTTCTTCGCGTTCAGAGCTCTCTGCTTCTTTTCTGTGCATGAGTTCTCCCTTTGTAAACTCCTGAACGCAACCTTTTATCAAAGATCATTTGTGTTTAATCTAATAAAACCAAAAGCTAGTTTTAAAATTAACTTCTTAATATATATATATATATATATATATATATATATATATATATATATATATATATATATATATATTATTTCAATTCAACTACTCTAGCTGAATTTCGGTTAAATTTCTAAATTTTTTAACCTTTATACTGATTTTATTTTCGGAACTTTGGATATTTGTTCCTTGACTTAATTATTTCAATTCTTTCTTAATTAAGCGATGCTGTATGGATAAAACTATTATGCTTGTGAAGACTAGAGTTATGAGATTTATCGTTTTCATATTTTTTTGTTGTAGCTTGTAACTGTGGAAAGTGTCCTTGTAATATTTGTTCGTTGAAGAACAAGTGAGATTGTGGATTTAATAAATAGTGCAGCATTTTCCATACGTTTCAACTAGATGAATCTTCGTGCAAGTTTATTATATATTTTTTTTCAAGTAAATTATTGTTTTCATAAGATAGATAATAGGTATTTCCCTGTTGCTCCTACAGGCAGAAATAAAAATGTATTTGTATAATAAATATATGACTTAATGAGAAACTTGCATGTGAATTATATAATTCAATTCTTTAATATTAAAATACGTTTCAAATTAATCAAAAACAAGACTAAAATATTCTTTTAATTAATTTTTGGAAAAGGGTTAAGGAGTTTTCTAATATTTTTAAAAAATAATATTTTAAGATTAGTATTAAAAAGAATAAAATATTCCTTTATGTTTAAAATTATTTAATTATATTCTAAATTAATATTTGAATGTGATTTTAAAAAGAATAAAATATCTATAGAATTAATTTAAAAACACTACTAAAAAAAAACTTTTTTCTACATTAATTGGATAATAATTTGTGAGAGGCTTATGTGTGGTGAAGAAAGATGAGGAGAGTGAAGGCCTTTTTATAATGAGAAGATCTACAATAAATATGAGTTTTAGCGATGTTAAATTTTATAACTTTTTAAAATCGTTTTTTTAGGTAGTTTTAGATAATGGTTTTTTACAGTGTTATATTTGAATTTAATTTCTCATTATTTTATAGCAACAAACTAAAATTGTTCTCTTTGACTATTTTAAAGAACGGTATTATAATTATTATTATGATTTATTTTTAAGCAACAGTTTTTTAATGTTATTTAAATAATTTACAAAAGAAACGCATAAAAAACGTTACCAAAATGCTACTACACTTTAAAATCGTTCAATTAAATGGCCTTAGACAACAATTTTTACAGTGTTGTTGTTAAAGTTTAATTTTTTATTATATTATAACAACAAAATAAAATTATTCTCTTTGACTATTTTAAAGAACATTTTTATTACCATTACCACAATTTTTTATTAAACAATAATTTTTTAATATTATACAAATTAAAAGATACATATAAAAATAGTTATAAATAATCATACAAATTTAAACAATTTTCTCTATAAATACTAAATTTGTAGAACACTAAAATATTATTGTTATAAATATATCACAAATATTATTTATAGAAAAAATAAATTTAAAATAAATTTATAACAAAAATATTATATATTTTTTGTTTAATTCCTACTCTAAAATTTAGCATAATATTTTTTTAACACTTCAAAAAAATTTCAGCAACTTTCCTTCAGAATAAAATACAAAGCTGATCTTTTTCCCTCCCTCTACTAATAGCCCCCACATGTGCACTAAAAGTAACGACGACACACGGCGATGTCTGGAAGGGTGAATGTGTCTGTCGAAGTAATCAAATGGTGTGTACACGTGACTCATTAAATAATTTAGCTATAATTGTGACTAGCTTTTGAACTTTCAAGTGTATTTTTGTCTGTTCTTCTTAAAAAATAAATTATTAAACTCAAATTAAAAAAATATTTTAATTATCCTTTTCAATTATTTTATTTGAAAAATTATCCTTTTAGGTAAAATAGAATATAACTAACCTTAACTGAAAAAAATTAATTCTAGTTTAAATAGAATTAGATTCCTTCGAATTTTGGATGTCAATTTTATAAAGTCTCTTATAGATTTAAGTAATAAAAAAATACATATTTATTTTGTTATTTCATTCTTATAGATTTAAGTAATAAAAAATATATATTTATTTTTTTATTTCATCTAAATATAATTTATGGGAGAAGATTCTTTTTATGATTCAGAATCATTTATTATAAACCGTAATAAAATTGTATTAGAAAATAAGAAAAATAGAATCTAACCTAATCACTATCTCTAGATTTGTTTTTTCGCCGTTGAATTAATAAAACAGTGTGCTAAAAGGGTTATAAAATCCACCATCTTAGTCCCTAAAATTTTATCACTATTAGATCAAAAAATAAACCCAAATCACGTTTGTAATCAAAATATATCTTAGCCATTTCTTACGATTTGTATCATTGTACGAATTATCACAAGATACTTTAATCTTATTGAATTTCTTTCATGGCGTGAATTCATGAGTTTGATATTTTTTCAAGGTTTTTAAAGGATATTTTTTATCCTTATTAATTTATTCATATAAAAATATATTAGGTGATTCATTCCATATAATTTTTTGTAGAATTTAACTTAATCACTATTCCTGTTTTTATTTTTTTGTCGCTAAATTATTAAATTAGTGTACCAAAAAGGTTTTAAAATCCACCATTTTTGCTTATAAAATTTTATCACTGTTAGGTCAAAAAATTTAAACTAAAATCACGTTTACAATCAAAATATATCTTAAGCATTTCTTACGATTTGTATCATTATACGAATTTTTACAAGGTACTTTAATTATTTGTTAAATTTGTTATCACTTTTGTAACAAGTTTCTATTTTTTATAAAAAAAAAAATTGTTACAAAATATTACTTTGTATTGTAACAGTTTCATTTTTTGTTACAAAAATCTGTTGTAACGAGACATATTGCAACAGGTCTTTTTTGTTACAAATTCTTTCTGCTTGAAATTTCGGTTTTTTGTAATAATTTTTTTTGTTACAAATATTATTTTTTCTTATAGTGAGCATAGCCCCACGTGTGCACTAAAAGTAACGACGACACACGCCGATGTCTGGAAGGGTGAATGTGTAACACCCTAACTTTTAGCACGTCATGATCGTACTAAAAGTAAGGCGATACAGACCCAATTTCCTTTATTATAAATTTACTATTGAGCCCTTACGTCGATATCGCGTTTCAGTTTTTGAGAAAATACCAAAAAATATTTTATTAATTAAAATTACATTACAAAGATCTTCAAATAATAATAATCACACAATTATTAATAATAATAAGTACTATACAAATAAATTCAATATAAAATTCGAAAACAATACCTATCCCTCTGGATAAAATAAAACTTAAAGCAACAAGAGCGAAGGAACTCTATAAAAATAACAGGAATCACAAGTAAATCTACTATTCGTTCGCAGCTTCATATTGAATCTTCGAGCCTGTCACTGAAAGGATAGAAGATTTTGGGGTGAGAACAAACCACACATTCTCAGTAGGGAATGTGAATGCCAAAAGAGTAATGAAATAAATTGCAAATAATTAACTTTACTCAATAAAACTATATTTTTATCAAACCTTTTGAAAATACGTTTACTATTACTTTAAATAATTAATTACCTTCTTTAAATTTCGAACTTAAGACAAATCTCAAATACAACCTCAATACTTAGTCACCTCAATACACAAACTAATAGCACAAGAAACAGAACAACACACAAAAAATAGCAATAAGACAAACAGCACAATCACAGAGAGACAAGATAAGCAAACACAATCAAATGCAAATGTACAAACAATGATGATGCATGTCTAGTCCTATCACAGGTAATGAGCTCATTTGTCGATTTCGACCCGCACCCGACGCAATCCGACTCGCAAGTCAAATAAGGCATTCCAGCGGCATAACTTCTGCAAGTTTCTACTTCTTGCAGGCGCTGATTCTCCAACTGAAGTATGCCAAACATGACCTCTGCAAGTACTTGCAGGCACTGATTCTCCAGCTGAAGCATGTGCCAGTTTCTCCTAGAAGCCATTCCATACACACGGGCGTCCCCGCACAATCATTCACATATAAAGGCCACATCTTAACATTTTTCCATTGGCACCATAACCATTTACTTTCCATCACCCTCTCGTGACCTTTTAAACATTTCATAATCACACGTGCCATGTTCTTTTCTCATTCTTTCTTCTTCTTAACAAACCGAATTCATATCATAACTTAAAATAAAATCTCTTCTCAAAAGAATGAATTTAAAAGATTATACTTTTTTTAATAAATCGGATTGAAAATAACTTTTTCCGTAACAATTCAAAATCAAACAATATTCATAAATCAAATTGGCTTCTAAATAACGCCTTAAACAAAGTCTTGGAGTTTTATAAAAATTTTGGCAGCATTTTCTTTAAAATTAGGACTATGACACCCTTTCAGGTTCTAACCAAACCATTTCTAATTCTCAGAAAATATTTTTGATAATTCAAACGAATCAAATTCAGTACTAAAAACCTATTTTCAATTCTCACAGATTACTTCCGATAAACCAGCAGGTCAAGTCCAATATCCAAAACATTTATAAATCTGAAAATCCAACTAGTTCCAATGTGAAAATATTTTCTAATCTCAATTTATTACTAATAAAACGAATTTTCAATACAAAATCTGTTTCTCAATATGAGTAAATATGTAAATAAATTATTTTCCACTATAAAATCATGTTTCAAAATAAATTTATAAATCAGATTTTCGAAATAAAACCACTTTTTTGGTTACTTTTACATAAAATTGGCCAGAATCTCCTTTTAAAAATTGGACTTCACCACTCATGCGGGCTCCCTCAAATTCATCACTTTCCAAACCAAACTCAAATCCAACTCCATTCAATAATTATCAATACAACAATTTTTCAATAATTAACTCATCATTCAGTCATTCCAAGCAATTATAAATTATTTGCAAATATCCACTTGACTTTCGTAGCATTCATAATTTAAAACAGTTAATTTCAAAATAAATCTTCTACCTCCGTATGAAATCAAAGTCAATAAAGATTTCGTAAAAGTTTTTTGATCGAGCTGCTGAAGAAGAAAACGTCAGAAATTGTCTGTGCCTTCTAGAACTCCAATTGACCGGACTCAAAGAGAAGAAGAATTTCGTCATCGGTAACTTCTACCGAACAAAAGTAGCACCAACATATAGAAGAGAAAGATACGAACACTTTTATTGGATTAGATTTTTTATTAGAGTTACGAATAAAAAAAATTAAAGTTGAAAGTCACGGTTCCATAGAAGTTTCTTGGTTGCTCTCTCTCGGTCCTTTCTTTTCTTTTTCTTGTATGATTCGGTGATGAGGGAAGAGAAAATGAAGAAGATTAAGACTGATGGTGATGATTAGCTTTTATAAGGTAGGCTAGATGTCATAAGAAGATGGATATATATTATATACATATGTCACTATCATACATATATATATATATATATATATATATATATATCCATATTATATACATATGTCACTATCATATATCATACGTATGATAGTGACATATGTATATAATATATATATATATATATATATATATATATATATATATATATATATATATGCTTGCATGCCTCTACGTTTCGCAAAACGTGGATTCATTCACAATATGAAAGCAAAATAAAGATATATGAAGCAAAATAAAGATGTAAAACGTGAAGGCACATATATATATATATATATATATATATATATATTCCTTAATGGCTTCGGCAATAGGGAGATGAATAATAATAATAATAATAATAATAATAATAATAATAATAATAATAATAATAATAATAATAATAATAATAATAATTCTTTTATTATTTTATTTTTTGAAATATCTTATTATAAAAATAATTTAAAAAATCTTAATGAATTTTAAATTTAAAGTATTATAAAATTTAATTTAATTACTTTTAAGAGAATAATTTTCTTTAAATAAAATAATAAATTATTGTTTAATTTTTTAAAAAATTCGGGATATTATATCCCACTTACTTTACAAAAATTTTTGTTCTCAAAAATTCATGCAAAACGAAAGATATTTCATACCACTTAACTTTTTAAACACATTTAAAGAAGAAGCAAAATATCTCAGCATATATAAATATATACAACTTTTAAATACTTTGATGGTCATATGACATAAAAAAGGAAGAAATGTGGTTGCAAAGTAAAAGTAACAAGGTAGATTCGATGCAAAAGATAACATGGTTCAATCATGTGATGGTAAGACAAGATAACGAAATGTTATAAAAGATGCATGGGGTTAAAATGACGTGCTTAACGTCCACACACTAATCTAATCTCACACCAACTTCAGGGCTTCAATTCCAAACTTCAACCTGAAGTATATTCGCCACTCCAAAATGTACTTTAACAAGTAGACTATTCGTGAATTTTCTCAACCTCATCAAACACTTCGCAACCCAATATTGGTCACAAATATATATTCCGTAAACTTCTCCACAGGGCTCAAAACCCTAAAACATCTTATGAAGTCACATGCTTACAAGCTCTACCTTTCGTGTTCATGAAACTCATTGTAAAGAGCTAACACACCACTTGCTATGTATAACGGGTCGCACGTGACATCAAACAAATCTCAAGTCACTAAAAAGATACAAGACCTTAGAGAAAGAACAGGCAACCAGACAAGGTTTACAAGGATTTCAACGATTCACTTTGATGCATTAAACAAGTCCAAAATTACATCAAAGAATATACGAGTCAAGAAGAGGAGTTTAAATAACACAAGGCAGATAGCTAAGAAGTTTAAGAGGACATATGCAATTAGGATCAAATGAGAAAGCATATGAACAAGGAACAAGGTTGAAAAATAATTAGTTAACTTTTCAAGAAAGAAATCTTGAATAAGAAACTCTCGGCAAACCATGAAAGAATAGATTCGTAACTGAGTAGAATCAAGAAATTAACTCCTAACGTTTCCAAAACCCACGATTCACGTTACCTATTACTTCTATCTCGTCTATGATAATCCATTAGTGTTTCCATATACATGAATCATTAGTATTAAGTTGGCCAGACCTAATACATTGAGAGATGTAATGGTTGACTAACAGCATTAATCAATAGACAATCATGCATTTGAAACTCAAACTCTTGTCAGTGGGACAAGTCTTACTGCATGACAGACACTCATGGTATGCAGTAAAGTATAGCCAGTCCATTTCCAAGGCTCTAACAGGACAAACTGCTCTGATACCATAATGAAACACCCTAACTTTTAGCACGTCATGATCGTACCAAAAGTAAGGCGATACAGACCCAATTTCCTTTATTATAAATTTACTATTGAGCCCTTACGTCGATATCACGTTTCAGTTTTCGAGAAAATACCAACAAATTATTTTATTAATTAAAATTACATATCAAAGATTTTCAAATAATAATAATCACACAATTATTAATAATAATAAGTGCTATACAAATAAATTCAATATAAAACTCGAAAACAATACCTATCCCTCTAGATAAAATAAAACTTAAAGCAACAAGAGCGAAGGAACTCTATAAAAATAATAGGAATCACAAGTAAATCTACTATTCGTTCGCAGCTTCATATTGATTCTTTGAGCCTGTCACTGAAAGGGTGGAAGATTTTGGGGTGAGAACAAACCACACGTTCTCAGTAGGGAATGAAAATGCCGAAAGAGTAATGAAATAAATTGCAAATAATTAACTTTACTCAATAAAACTATATTTTTATCAAACCTTTTGAAAATACATTTACTATTACTTTAAATAATTAGTTACCTTCTATAAATTCCAAACTTAAGACAAATCTCAATTACAACCTCAATATTTAGTCACCTCAATACACAAACTAATAGCACAAGAAACAGATCAACACACAAACAAATAGCAATAAGACAAACAGCACAATCACAGAGAGACAAGATAAGCAAACACAATCAAATACAAATGTACAAACAATGATGATGCATGTCTAGTCCTATCGCAGGTAATGAGCTCATTTATCGGTTTCAACCCGCACCCGACGCAATCTGACTCGCAAGTCAGATAAGGCATTCCAGCGGCATAACCTCTGCAAGTTTCTACTTCTTGCAGGCGCTGATTCTCCAGCTGAAGTATGCCGAACATGACCTCTGCAAGTACTTGCAGGCGCTGATTCTCCAACTGAAGCATGTGCCAGTTTCTCCTAGAAGCCATTCCATACACACGGGCGTCCCCGCACAATCATTCACATATAAAGCCCACAGCTTAATATTTTCCCATCGGCACCATAACCATTTACTTTCCATCACCCACTCGTGACCTTTTAAATATTTCATAATCACACGTTCCATGTTCTTTTCTCATTCTTTCTTCTTCTTAACAAACCGAATTCATATAATAACTTAAAACAAAATCTCTTCTAAAAAGAATGAATTTAAAAGATTATACTTTTTTTAATAAATCAGATTGAAAATAACTTTTTCCGTAACAATTCAAAATCAAACAATATTCATAAATCAGATTGGCTTTTAAATAACGCCTTAAACAAAGTCTTGGAGTTTTATAAAAATTTTGGCAGCATTTTTTTTAAAATTAGGACTATGACACCCTTTCAGGTTCCAACCAAACCATTTCTAATTCTCAAAAAATATTTTTGATAATTCAAACGAATCAAATTCAATAATAGAAATCTATTTTCAATTCTCACAGATTACTTCCAATAAACCAGCAGGTCAAGTCTAATATCCAAAACATTTATAAATCTAAATATCCAACTAGTTCCAATGTGAAAATATTTTCTAATCTCAATTTATTACTAATAAAATAAATTTTCAATACAAAATCCGTTTCTCAATATGAGTAAATATGTAAATAAAATATTTTTCACTATAAAATCATGTTTCAAAATAAATTTATAAATCAGATTTTCGAAATAAAATCATGTTTTCGGTTACTTTTACATAAAATTGGGCAGAATCTCCTCTTAAAAATTGGACTTCACCACCCATGCGGGCTCCCTCAAATTCATCACTTTCCAAATCAAACTCAAATCCAACTCCATTCAACAATTATCAATACGACAATTTTTTCAATAATTAACTCATCATTCAGTCATTCCAAGCAATTATAAATTATTTGCAAATATCCACTAGACTTCCGTGGCATTCATAATTTAAAATAGTTAATTTCAAAATAAACCCCCTACCTCCGTACGAAATCAAAGTCAATAAAGATTCCGTAAAAGCTTTTTGATCAAGCTGCTGAAGAAGAAAACGTCAGAAATTGCCTGTGCCTCCTAGAATTCCAATTGACCGGATTCAAAGGGAAGAGGAATTACGTCACCGTCAACTTCTACCGGACAAAAGTAGCACCAACATATAGAAAAGAAAGATACAAATACTTTTATCGGATTAGATTTTTTATTAGAGTTACGGATCACAAAAAAATTAGAGTTGAAAGTCACGGTTCCATAGAAGTTTCTTGGTTGCTCTCTCTCGGTCATTTCTTTTCTTTTTCTTGTATGATTCGGTGATGAGGGAAGAAAAAATGGAAAAGATTAAGACTGATGATGATGATTAGCTTTTATAAGATAGACTAGATGTCATAAGAAAATGGATATATATACATATGTTACTACCATACATATATATGCTTTCATATTGTGAATGAATCCACGTAAAACGTAGATTCTATATATATATATATAAAACGTGGATTCATTCACAATACGAAAGCAAAATAAAAATGTGGAACGTGAAGGCATGCAAGCATATATATATATATATATATATATATATATATATAATGCATATGAGACCAGCTTTAAATTTTTTTCTTTATTTTTTAATGGCTTCGGCCATCGGGAGAAAAATAAATAATAATAATAGTAATTCTTTTATTATTTTATTTTTTTAAAATATTTTATTATAAAAATAATTTAAAAAATCTTAATAGATTTTAAATTTAAAGTATCATAAAATTTAATTTAATTATTTTTAAGAAAATAATTTTCTTTAAATAAAATAATAAATTATTGTTTAATTTTGTTTTTAAAAAATTCGAGGTATTATAGAATGTGTCTGTCAAAATAATTAAATGGTGTATATACGTAACTCATTAAATAATTTAGGTATAATTGTGACTAGCGTTTGATATTCAAGTGTATTTTTGTCTATTCTTTTTAAAAAATAAATTATTAAACTCAAATTAAAAAAAATACTTTAATTATTCTTTTAAATAAAATAGAATATAACTAACCTTAACTAAAAAAAATTAATTGTAGTTTAAATAGAATTAGATTCCTTCGAATTTTGGATGTGAACTTTATTATAGATTTAAGTAATAAAAAATATATTTATTTTTTTATTTCATCCAAATATAATTTATGGGAGAAGATTTTTTTTATGATTCAGGATCATTTATTATAAACCGTAATAAAATCGTATTAGAAAATAAGAAAAATAGAATCTAACCTAATCACTATCCTAGGATTTATTTTTCTGCCGCTTAATTAATAAAACAGTGTGCTAAAAAGGTTATAAAATCCACTATCTTTATCCCTAAAATTTTATCACTGTTGGATCAATAAATAAACTCAAATTAGGTTTACAATCAAAATATACTTTAGCCATTTCTTACGATTTGTATCATTGGGCGAATTTTCACAAGGTACTTTAAACTTATTGAATTTTTTTTATGGCGTAGATTCAAGAGTTTGATTTTTTTTTTTTTAGAGTTTTTAAAGGATATTTTTTATCCTTGTTAATTGATTCATATAAAAAATATATTAGGTGATTCGCTCCATATAATTTTTTGTTGAATTTAACCTAATCACTATTCCTGTTTTTGTTTTTTCGTCGCTAAATTATCAAATTAGTGTGCAAAAAAAGTTTTAAAATCCACCATTTTTTTCTATAAAATTTCATCACTATTAGGTAAAAAACTTTAAACTGAAATGATGTTTACAATCAAAATATATCTTAAGCATTTCTTACGATTTGTATCATTGTGCGAATTTTTACAAGGTACTTTAATTATTTGTTATCACTTTTGAAATAAATTTCTGTTTTTTATCAAAAAAATTTGTTACAAAATATTATTTTGTATTGTAACAATTTCATTTTTTGTGACAAAAATTTTTTGTAACATGACATACTGCAACAGGTCTTTTTTGTTACAAATTCTTTTTGTTTCAAAATTTTGATTTTTTGTAACAATTTTTTTATTACAAATATTATTTTTTCTTGTAGTGAGCATAGCCCCCACGTGTGCACTAAAAGTAACGACGACACACGCCGATGTCTGGAAAGGTGAATGTAACACCCTACCATACAGAGTCTTATGCTTAAGTCATAATTCAGAGATGGCAAGGTATTACGACCTCTAAAATAAAAATTTAGTACGTATAGTAGTATGAATGATTGATTATAACTAGGAGCCTTTGTAGAAAAAAGGGGTAAACAAAAATCGCAACTCGAAAGCGCAACACTCCGATCGATAACATAACGAACAAGGATAAACCAATGCGAGATTATAAATATGCAAAGGAGTGTCAAAAACAGGAATATCAAGACTCGAAATCCGGCTGCGAAGATAACCGGTCCGAGCATAGCAATATATACATATGATAAAATAAGAAAAACCCCAAAGAAAACCCAAAGGGACACAAATACAGAAACCTATTCTCCAAAATCTCCCATAAGAGGAGTCATCACAGTTTGTATTATTTAATGGAGATAAAAGTATCTAAGCAAAACATATAAACCAAAACATAGTTCCGAGAACAAAGGATCTTCGCAAATCTAGAATTCTCCAGCATGTCTCAACGGGAAACCTCACGTCCTGCATCTGAAAACCACAAAATCCGCATGGGTGAGAACCAGAGGTCCCCAGCATGGTAATAGCTTCCACATATATAATATATAATAATAGAGGAAAGCCAAAGACAATCCTAGAACTTCCCCCAGATAATATCAAAGCTTATAAACAAGCTAAACCATAAGTGGCGACTGACTAAAGATTCTTCAGTCTAACTAATACTTCCCTTTCCAATTCCTTCAGACCTCCCAACCACCAGCAGGATTATAATGTAGCAAACACAGTTATATCAAATAAGAAATATACAAATAGGAACAACTAAGGCATTTAGACAATTAGCAAGTAATATGCAGTCAAATAGGCAATCTCAAACAATTCATATAGTATGCATATGATGAATGCCTGTCCCTAGTGGCTGATGATATCATCTGTCGGTTATAGAGCCAACCCGACAAGTCCTGGTAGCTAACCATTGGACTGTCCCTCTATCGTGTCTCCCCAACTCGAGTTATACTCAATATAAACTTGATCATAATCATGATCCATATCCATCACCCTCACTGGTGAATATTTATGGGGGTGAGCTCATCCGGAGCTTTCACAGTGCCCGGCCACCCTAACGACATAGGGTCAAAAGAGCTTCGAGTCTCAACCTGGAGCACGTGGTGGCTAGCCACTGCTTCCTTCCAGGGAAACTCTCATCTCCAACAGTGGAAGTGTAACATTCACAATTCATTCAACAGCATATATGCATTTATTCTTAGCCATAATCATGGCTCCACCGTAACACGGCAATAATCCAGCCATCCGGCTCACGGTTAAATCCATAACCAATCATTCGGCTCACAGTTAAATCCATAACCAGCCATTTCATTAAAAATTACGGCCCTACGGCCGATGGCATAACAAGCACTTCCACCGCCATCCTCCGCATCTCACATAATCATCTTTGATCCTCATTGATCATTCATTTTTCCCTTGCTTCACTCGCAAGTTACCACATCCCCTAGCTCATTTTCTCATTGCTAGGCATATCATAATGATTTAAGACATAAGTGGTGAAATCGGAGGCTTAGAAGTATGAAATTTGGCTTTTAAAACTCAAAAATCAACTTTGGGATGAAAACAGGGCCATGCGTACGCGCACTCCACGCGCACGCGTGGATGGCCACAAAACTCATCAACGTGTATGCGTCATGCACACTAACGCGTGGATTGAAAAATAGCCAAGCGACGCGCACGCGTCAGCCACGCGTACGCATGGCTGCTCTCGTGCCCCATGCACAAATCTGGCACAACTCTCTGGAAAATGGCTGGGCATTGGGTGCAGCACAATGGCGCGCCCGCGCACACCACGCGCACGCGTGGATGGCGCTTTCTGGAAGAACGGCGCGTACGCACCAAGTGCGCCTACGCGCGGGGGGTCATTTTGCTAAAAATTTTCTAAGTTAAAAGCTGCAGAATTCACAGATTCAACCCCCAATCTTCCAACGGACATAACTTTCTCATTTTAAATCGTTTTTCATCCGTTCTTCGAACGGCATAGACATCCCGGATCCAATTTTATTTCTAAATAGATTTGGCACAAAATAGAGATCCGTACTCCAAGTTATGTCCCGTCAAAGTATGCCCAAAAATCATATTTTTCATACAAAACCACAAAGTGTCATTTGCAAAATAAGCTATTTTCAACTCTTTTCAAAATCAATCAAAACATGCCAATTTCATCCCTTTTCTTTGAAATCAATCAAAATATATCAAATTCAACATCAAGCCTCCTCAACTCACACATTGACACTTTACCACAATTCACCAAAAATCACTATCCCATCATTTTAACCCACTTCACCCAAGTGACTCAAACTCAAACACATTGACATATCATATACTCTTCCTCATGCCAATTTTCAACAGCACCAATTCCAATAAATCATCATTGTATACAATCAACATCATACTCACCATCAACATGGTTCCACCCACAATCCAACCATAATCAATCATCAAGCATATATCACAACATGCATATTTCTCATACATCATACCATTAAGGCATCAATAATCATCATCACATATATGACCACATCATATATTTCAACCATTCAACAACATCAACAATTCAATGCCTATCTTAGGGCCTCTACCCTAAGTATTTCCTATCACATTACATATTAGATACGGAAAATCGAGATCATACCTTAGCCGATTTCCCAAGCTCAACCGGAGCACTTCCAAACCACTTTTTCCTCAAGCTCTCAAGGCCTCAATACTTCCAAGAACAGATTTTTTACCACCAAATCCTTTTTCAAGCTTTTCAAAATCACCATTCAAGCTCCAATATTCACACATACACAACCTAAGCCACAATCATCATACCCATACACAACATCTCAATACCCAAACATCATAGAACAACAATTTACACTAGGGTTGAGAATCTTACCACACCCAAGGTCCAAGGAGATAAGATTAACCTTCTCCTTCAAGAGAGTTGGGTCCTATAACATCAAAGAGCCCAAAATCTCAATATTTTTGCTCATGAAACTCGAAATCAAAGCTGGAAATTCGAAGAGCGAAACGTGGCTTACCTCAAGATTGATTGTATGGGTTTTGTAGAGCTCTCCGCGGTGAACACGTGGCCACAAACGGTGCGGCAATCGGAGCTCTAGATCAAAAGTTATGGTGGTTTGAAGATTAACCAACGGAGAGAACTTGAGAGTGTGTTCTTCCCTTCCCCTCCACCATTTCAGCGTGTGTGTGTGTCTAATGAGAAGAGAGAGTGCTGAAAACTAGGATTTTGGTTTAGTTTAGTTGGGCCAAGGGCCCACTTTGGGTTCGGTTGGCCCGGTTTGGCCCGTTCGGTCCAATCTTGGTCCGAATTCTATAAAATTGGTACCGAAATTCTCGTCTCAATCTCCTCTATCACATTTAGCCATAAAAATCACATTTTGGGCTTTCTAGAATAAATTCTCATTTATGGGTTAATTGGCTGTTAATTAACTGGGTCTTACATTCTACCCACCTAATTGGGAATTTCGCCCACAAAATTCAAATGCAATTACCTGAGAATAAGTGCGGATAATCCGTTCGCATCTCCGACTCAAGTTCCCAAGTGTGTTCCTTAACACCGCCTCGACTCCATGCCACTTTGACTAATGAAACCTCTTTTCCACGCAATCGTTTGATACTAGTATCATCAATTCTGACCGGAGCCACTGAAAGCGTCAAATCTTCTCTTAACTGAATCGATTCAGGTTCTAACACATGGCTGGCATCAGGAGTGTACTTCCGAAGCTGCGACATGTAAAACACGTCATGCAGGTTCGAAAGATGAGGTGGTAGAGCCATCCGATACGCCACCGGTCCGACCCTCTACAGGATCTGAAATGGACCAATATATCGAGGATTCAACTTCTTTGTTTTAATCGCCCTACCTACTCCTGTAGTTGGAGTAACCTTAAGGAAAACATGATCTCCTTCCTCAAATTCTAAGGGCTTTCGCCTCTGATCGGCGTAACTCTTTCGACGACTCTGCACCATAAGCATCCTATCTTGGATTTTCTTGACTTGTTCAGTGGTTTCAGCTATCATTTCTGGCCCCAACAAGCCTTTCTCCCCAACTTCATACCAACATAGTGGAGATTGACATGTCCTCCCATACAAGGCCTCATACGGAGCTATTCTGATGCTTGCATGGTAACTATTATTGTATGCAAACTCCACTAACGGCATATACCAATCCTAACTCGCCGGTTGGTCCAAAACACAAGCTCTCAACATATCCTCTAGTGTTTGGATCGTTCTCTCGGATTGACCATCTGTTTGAGGATGGTAAGCTGTACTCAAGCTTAATCGGGTTCCAAAAGCTTTCTAAAATGCACCCCAAAACCTTGAAGTGAAACGAGGATCTCTATTAGAGATTATAGTAGCAGGTACACCATGAAGTCTCACAATTTCCTTTATGTATAACCGTGCTAGCTCCTCAAGGGTGTAAGTCATCCGAATGGGTAAAAAGTGAGCTGACTTCGTCAGTCGGTCCACAATCATCCAAATAGCATCAAAACCAGCCCTAGTCCTTGGCAATCCCGACACAAAGTCCATTGCAATACTTTCCCACTTCTATTGCAGAACCTCTAAAGGTTGCAACATCCCGGAAGGTCTTTGATGTTCAATCTTTACCTGTTGACAAGTTAAGCACTTTGAAACATATTCCGCCACATCATTCTTCATACCCGGGGCCACCAAAATATCGCCTTTAAATCATGGTACATCTTAGTACTTCCCGGATGAATGGAGAATCCACTTTTGTGTGCCTCCTTTAAGATATCCTGCCTCAAAGTGCTAACATCCGGCACAATGATTCTACCCTTGAATCTCCATAACCCATCTTTTTCTTCCGACACTCTCCACTGTTTTCCTTGCTCAACGGCCGGTAACACCTTCGACAGTGCGCCATCATCTTCATGAGCCTTTAGGAGTTCGGACTTAAAATCACTTGAGATTTCTAATCGGCTCAAACACAAAGTTTCGGATACTTCTCGAGCACCAATTTTCAGACTCTCGAACTCCTTGAGCA
Organism: Arachis hypogaea; assembly: GCF_003086295.3. Lineage (NCBI taxonomy): Eukaryota > Viridiplantae > Streptophyta > Magnoliopsida > Fabales > Fabaceae > Arachis > Arachis hypogaea. The sequence continues at coordinate 107,642,564 of NC_092039.1, forward strand.
AATTTTCTTCTTGAAGTGCCATCCAAGCAGTATACAGCGACTTCTGACTCAACGCATCCGCTACTATATTCGCCTTTCCCGGATGGTAATGCAACTTAAAGTCGTAGTCCTTCAACAATTCCATCCACCTCCTCTGCCTCATATTAAGCTCTTTCTGATCAAAGAGGTACTTCAAGCTCTTATGATCAGAGAAAACTTGGAACTTAACCCCATAGAGGTAATGCCTCCACACCTTTAGCGCAAACACGACCGCAGCAAGCTCCAAATCGTGCGTAGGATAATTAACTTCATGCGGTCTCAACTGCCGTGAGGCATATGCCACCACATTATGATGCTGCATCAGCACGCACCCTAGACCCTTCAATGAGGCATCACAGTACACCTCAAATGGCTCGTTCGGCTCAGATAACACTAACACAGGTGCAGTGGTCAACTTTTTCTTCAATGTTTGAAAGCTCTCCTCGCATTCAGGAGTCCAAACAAACGGAGTGTCTTTGCGGGTTAACTTCGTCATTGGCAAAGCTATATGTGAAAAGCCCTTGATAAACCTTCGGTAATAGCCATCTAAGCCCAGAAAACTCCTTATCTCCGTTACGGTGGTTGGTTGCTTCCAATCCATCACAGCTTCCACCTTAGTTGGATCTACGGCTATTCCCTTTTTACTCACCACGTGACCCAAAAACTTCACCTCACTCTTCCAAAACTCACACTTAGACAGTTTCGCATAGAGTTTCTTCTCCTTTAGAATCTGCAACACGGTCCTCAAGTGTTCCGCATGCTCTTCCTCAGTCTTGGAATAAATTAGTATGTCATCAATGAAGACAACAACGAATTTATCCAGAAACGGATGGAAAACTCTATTCATGTAATCCATAAACACTGCAGGAGCGTTCGTCAATCCAAAAGACATCACAGTATACTCGTAATGACCATAACGAGTCCTAAAAGCGGTCTTAGGGATATCCTCACCCCTCACCCTTATATGGTGATAACCGGATCGGAAATCGATCTTGGAGAAAACTCCAGCTCATTGTAACTGATCCATGAGATCATCAATTTCTCGGCAATGGGTATTTATTCTTTATTGTGACCTTGTTCAACTGCCTGTAATCCACACAGAGCCGCATACTCCCATCTTTCTTCTTTACTAGTAGCACTGGTGCACCCCACGGAGAGACACTTGGTCGTATAAAATTCTTTCCAACAAATCCTCTAACTGAGACTTTAGCTCGTCCATCTCTAATGGTGACATCTTATAAGGAGCACTTGAGATTGGTCCGCCCAGGCACCAATTCAATAGCAAACTCAACCTCTCGGTTAGGTGGAAACTCATCAATATCATCGGGAAACACTTCTGGAAACTCACACACAACCGGAATCTGTTCCAACCTTTGATCATCACCCGAAACACCCACAGTTAACAACAGGATACCCTGACATTCGGCTCCGGAACAGTTCACCGTCATCGAATTCAAGTAATAATTATTCACCATGACCGGCCCTTCTGTATCCTCCGGCATAAAGTGCACCGTCTTTGTAGAACAATCAAGCAGGACATGATTCTCGGATAACCAGTCCAATCCCAAGATAAGATCAAGACCGATCATCGACTAGCAGACTAAATTATGAACAAAATTGCGCTGCTTGAACCTAAAGGAAACTTTCGGCATCCTAGCCTAGTTACCATGGCTTCATGGGTAGCATTATACATTTTTAGGTCATAACCTAAGGTTACAATCTTCAATCCTAACTCATGGGCTTTCTCAAATGCAATGAATGAATGCGATGCTCCCGAATCAAATAAAGCATTTAAAGTTTGACCAGCCATTTCACAGTTATCTCGAATGAGTGTCTCGGATCCCTCGGCACCTATAGCTGAAGTGGTGAACACCCGACCAATCTGTTGTGCTTTCCCAGCACCTTGTTTCTACTTCTCCGGACAGTTGGCGGCTTTATGCCCCTCCTTTCCACAATTGTAGCACAAGCCCCACCCGGCCTTGCACGGGGTTCCCGAATGGTGACTCCCACACCTAGTGCAAGCTTGATCATTCTAAGGCTGCTTCCCAAACTTCTTCTTTGGGAGTTGTTGTAGTTGTTGGGCTTCTAGAAGAGCCTCCCTTCTTGAAGGACAGACCTCTAGGTGCAAAGCTCTTCCCTCGGTTCTGTGGGAATGAATCTTTGTGACTCCCTCTCTCAACAGCTGCCTTCTTCACACACTCTTCAGCAACTCTGCACTTGTTCACCAACTCGGAAAAAGTCCTGATCTCCATTGGTCCTACTGAACTGAAGATATCACTCCTGAGTCCTCCTTCATACTTAACACACTTCCATTCCTCATATTCTACCGGAGTCCCTTGGCACATACGAGAGAACCTGAACAGTCTTCAAACTTGTCAGTATACTCTGATACGGACATGGTACCCTGCTTCAGCTGTAGTAACTCAAGTTCCTTAGCCGTCCTGGCAGAAGTCGGAAAGTACTTCTTATAGAACTCCTCTTGGAAGACATTCCAGGTGATATAGTCATCACCCTGCTGCAGAAGACGTCAGATACCTTGCCACCAATGCGACGCTTCACCAGTGAGCAAATAGGTAGCAAACTCGACACGCTGTCTTTATGTACCACTTGCGCTTGTAGTGCTCGCTCCATATCTTGAAACCATGTATCAGTCTCTGTCGGGCTAGTAGTTCCCTTGAACAAAGATGGATTAACCTTCAAGAAGTTTGCCAGTGTCATCGGGCCCTGAACTCCACCTCCATCATTACCATGTTGTTCATCTGTTGACCAAGAGCCTCAGCAGTGGCTTGCATACAGCAGCCATATTCTCCAACGCCGTCATAAAGTTCACCGGGTCATTAGGGTTAATCTCTGGCGCACGAGCATTAGTACGACTCTATCACGGCCTCTACCGCATCCACGGGGCGCCATCTGGTTCCTATACACACCAAACAATCGATATTAAGTTGATCAGTCTCAATATCGGAAGTCTAGTACTTCAAGGTCCCAAATGCATGCTCATGAACATTTATGCCAATTATATCAAGCAGATATACTAACAGCACATAACACGCACACAGAGAATGCACAGAAGTATAGTCAGTCGTCCCTCAGGCTCTACAGGAAGAACTTCTCTGATACCATAATGTAACACCCTACCATACAGAGTCTTATGCTTAAGTCATAATTCAGATATGGCAAGGTATTACGACCTCTAAAATAAAAATTTAGTACGTATAGTAGTATGAATGATTGATTATAACTAGGAGCCTTTGTAGAAAAAAGGGGTAAACAAAAATCGCAACTCGAAAGCGCAACACTCCGATCGATAACATAACGAACAAGGATAAACCAACGCAAGATTATAAATATGCAAAGGAGTCTCAAAAACAGGAATATCAAGACTCAAAATCCGGCTGTGAAGATAACCGGTCCGAGCATAGCAATATATACATATGATAAAATAAGAAAAACCCCAAAGAAAACCCAAAGGGACACAAATACAGAAACCTATTCTCCAAAATCTCCCATAAGAGGAGTCATCACAGTTTGTATTATTTAATGGAGATAAAAGTATCTAAGCAAAATATATAAACCAAAACATAGTCCCGAGAACAAAGGATCTTCGCAAGTCTAGAAGTCTCCAGCATGCCTCAGCGGGAAACCTCACGTCCTGCATCTGAAAACCACAAAATCCGCATGAGTGAGAACTAGAGGTCCCCAGCATGGTAACAGCTTCCACATATATAATACATAATAATAGAGGAAAGCCAAAGGCAATCCTAGAACTTCCTCCAGATAATATCAAAGCTTATAAACAAGCTAAACCATAAGTGGCGACTGACTAAAGGTTCTTCAGTCTAACTAATACTTCCCTTTCCAATTCCTTCAGACCTCCCAACCACCAGCAGGAGTATAATATAGCAAACACAGTTATATCAAACAAGAAATATACAAATAGGAACAAATAAGGTATTTAGACAATTAGCAAGTAATATCAGTCAAATACAATCTCAAACAAGTCATATAGTATGCATATGATGAATGCCAGTCCCTAGTGGCTGATGATATCATCTGTCGGTTATAGAGCCAACCCGACAAGTCCTGGTAGCTAACCATTGGACTGTCCCTCTGTCGTGTCTCCCAACTCGAGTTATACTCAATATAAACTTGATCATAATCATAATCCATATCCATCACCCTCACTGGTGAATATTTATGGGGGTGAGCTCATCCGGGGCTTTCACAGTACCCGGCCACCCTGACGACATAGGGTCAAAAGAGCTTCGAGTCTCAACCTGGAACACGTGGTGGCTAGCCACTACTTCCTTCCAGGGAAACTCTCATCTCCAACAGTGGAAGTGTAACACTCACAATTCATTCAACAGTATATATGCATTTATTCTTAGCTATAATCATGGCTCCGCTGTAACACGGCAATAATCCAGCCATCCGGCTCACGGTTAAATCCATAACCAGCCATTTCATTAAAAATCACGGCCTTTCGGCCCATGGCATAACAAGCACTTCCACCGCCATCCTCCGCATCTCACATAATCATCTTTGATCCTCATTGATCATTCATTTTTCCCTTACTTCACTCGCAAGTTACCACATTCCCTAGCTCCTTTTCTCATTGCTAGGCATATCATAATGATTTAAGACATAAGTGGTGAGATCGGAGGCTTAGAAGTTTGAAATTTGGCTTTTAAAACTCAAAAATCAACTTTGGGATGAAAATAGGTCCACGCGTACGCGCACTCCACGCGCATGCGTGGATGGCCACAAAACTCATCGACGCGTATGCGTCATGCACGCTAATGCGTGGACTGAAAAATAGCCAAGCGACGCGCACGCGTCAGCCACGCGTACGCGTGGGTGCTCTCATGCCCCAAGCACAAATCTGGCACAGTTCTGGCACAACTCTCTGGAAAATGGCTGGGCATTGGGTGCAGCACATCGGCGCGCCCGCGCACACCATGCGCACGTGTGGATGGCGCTTTTGGAAGAATGGCGCGTACGCGCCAAGTGCGCCTACGCACGGGGGTTCATTCTGCTAAAAATTTCTAAGTTAAAAGCTGCAGAATTCACAGATTCAACCCCCAATCTTCCAACGGACATAACTTTCTCATTTTAAATCGTTTTTCATCCGTTCTTCGAACGGCATGGACATCCCGATCCAATTTTATTTCTAAATAGATTTGGCACAAAATAGAGATCCGTACTCCAAGTTATGTCCCGTCAAAGTATGCCCAAAAATCATATTTTTCATACAAAACCACAAAGTGTCATTTGCAAAATAAGCTATTTTCAACTCTTTTCAAAATCAATCAAAACATGCCAATTTCATCCCTTTTCTTGAAATCAATCAAAATATATCAAATTCAACATCAAGCCTCCTCAACTCACACATTGACACTTTACCACAATTCACCAAAATCACTATCCCATCATTTTAACCCACTTCACCCAAGTGACTCAAACTCAAACACATTGACATATCATATACTCTTCCTCATGCCAATTTTCAACAGCACCAATTCCAATAAATCATCATTGTATACAATCAACATCATACTCACCATCAACATGGTTCCACCCACAATCCAACCATAATCAATCATCAAGCATATATCACAACATGCATATTTCTCATACATCATACCATTAAGGCATCAATAATCATCATCACATATATGACCACATCATATATTTCAACCATTCAACAACATCAATAATTCAATGCCTATCTTAGGGCCTCTAGCCTAAGTATTTCCTACCACATTACATATTTGATTCGGAAAACCGAGACCATACCTTAGCCGATTTCCCAAGCTCAACCGGAGCACTTCCAAACCACTTTTTCCTCAAGCTCTCTAGATCAAAAGTTATGGTGGTTTGAAGATTAACCAAGGGAGAGAACTTGAGAGTGTGTTCTTCCCTTTCCCTCCACCATTTCAGCGTGTGTGTGTGTCTAATGAGGAGAGAGAGTGCTGAAAACTAGGGTTTTGGTTTAGTTTAGTTGGGCCAAGGGCTCACTTTGGGTCCGGTTGGCCCAGTTTGGCCAGTTCGGTTCAATCTTGGTCTGAATTCTATAAATTAGTACTGAAATTCTCGTCTCAATCTCCTCTATCACATTTAGCCATAAAAATTACATTTTGGACTTTCTAGAATAAATTCTCATGTACAGATTAATTAGCCGTTAATTAACCGGGTCTAGCGTGTGAACTTTCAAGTGTATTTTTGTCTATTCTTCTTAAAAAATAAATTATTAAACTCAAATTAAAAATATATTTTAATTATCCTTTTCAATTTTTTTATTTGAAAAATTATCCTTTTAAATAAAATAGAATATAACTAACCTTAACTAAAAAAATGAATTCTAGTTTAGATAGAATTAGATTGCTTCAAATTTTGGATGTCAACTTTATAAAGTCTCTTATAGATTTAAGTAATTAAAAATATATATTTATTTTTTTAAACTGAAATAAAATCTTATTAGGAAATAAGAAAAATAGAATCTAACCTAATCACTTTCCTTGATTTCTTTTTCCGCCGCTGAATTAATAAAACAGTGTGCTAAAAGGGTTATAAAATCCACCATCTTCGTCCCTAAAATTTCATCGCTATTGGATTAAAAAATCAAACCCAAATCATGTTTGCAATCCAAATATACCATAGCATTTCTTACGATTTGCATCATTATGCGAATTTTCACAAGGTACTTTAATCTTATTGAATTTTTTTCATGGCGTTGATTCATGAGTTTGATTTTTTCAGGGTTTTTAAAGGATATTTTTTATCCTTGTTAACTGATTCATATAAAAAAATATATTAGGTGATTCACTCCATATAATTTTTTGTTGAATTTAACCTAATCACTGTTCCTGTTTTTGTTTTTTCGTCGCTAAATTATCAAATTAGTGTGCCAAAAAGGTTTTAATATCCACCATTTTTGTCTATAAAATTTTATCACTGTTAGATAAAAAAATTCAAACTGAAATCACGTTTACAATCAAAATATATCTTAAGCATTTCTTACGATTTGTATCATTGTGCGAATTTTTATAGGTACTTTAATTATTTGTTAAATTTGTTATCATTTTTGTAACAAATTTCAGTTTTTTATCAAAAAAATTTGTTACAAAATATTACTTTGTATTGTAACAGTTTCATTTTTTGTTACAAAAGTTTTTTGTAACGGGACATACTGCAACAGGTCTTTTTTGTTACAAATTCTTTTTATTTCAAAATTTTTGTTTTTTGTAAAAAAAAAAATTTTACAAATATTTTTTTTCTTGTAGTGAGCATAGCCCCATGTGTGCATTAAAAGTAACTACGACACACGTCGATGTCTGGAAGGGTGAATGTGTCCGTTGAAATAATCAAATGGTGTGTACACATGATTCATTAAATAATTTAGGTATAATTGTGATTAGCGTGTGAACTTTCAAGTGTATTTTTGTTTATTCTTCTTAAAAATAAATTATTAAACTAAAAGTAAAAAATATTTTAATTATCCTTTTCAATTTTTTTATTTGAAAAATTATCCTTTTAAATAAAATAGAACATAACTAACCTTAACTGAAAAAATTAATTCTAGTTTAAATAGAATTAGATTCCTTTGAATTTTAGATGTCAACTTTATAAAGTCTCTTATAGATTTAAGAAATAAAAAATATATATTTATTTTTTATTTCATCCAAATATAATTTATGGGAGAATATTTTTTTTATGATTCAGGTTCATTTATTATAAACCGTAATAAAAACGTATTAGAAAATAAGAAAAATAGAATCTAACCTAATCACTATCCCTGGATTTTCTTTTTCTGTCGCTGAATTAATAAAACAGTGTGCTAAAAGGGTTCTAAAATCCACCATCTTCGTCCCTAAAATTTCATCACTATTGGATCAAAAAATTAAAGCCAAATCACGTTTCAACCAAATATACTTTAGCCATTTCTTACGATTTGCATTATTATGCGAATTTTTATAAGGTATTTTAATCTTATTGAATTTTTTTCAATGCGTTGATTCATGAGTTTGATTTTTTTTCAGGGTTTTTAAAGGATATTTTTTATCCTTGTTAATTGATTCATAAAAGAAATATTAGGTGATTCACTCCATATAACTTTTTTGTTGAATTTAACCTAATCGATATTCCTATTTTTGTTTTTCCTGTTGCTAAATTATGAAGTTAGTGTGCCAAAAAGCTTTTAAAATCCACCATTTTTGCCTATAAAATTTCACCACTGTTAGGTAAAAAATTCAAACTGAAATCACATTTACAATCAAAATATATGTTAAGCATTTCTTATGATTTGTATCATTGTGCAAATTTTTACAAGATACTTTAATTATTTGTTAAATTTGTTATCATTTTTGTAACAAATTTCAGTTTTTTATCAAAAAAATTTGTTACAAAATATTACTTTGTATTATAACAGTTTTATTTTTTGTTACAAAATGTTTTTGTAACGGAACATATTGCAACAGCTTTTTTTGTTATAAATTCTTTTTGTTTCAAAATTTTGGTTTTTTGTAACAATTTTTTGTTACAAATATTATTTTTTCTTGTAGTGAGCATAACTCCATGTGTGCACTAAAAGTAACGACGACACATGCCGATGTATGGAAGGATAAATGTGTCCGTCGAAGAAATCAATGGTGTGTACACGTGACTCATTAAATAATTTAGGTATAATTGTAACTAGCGTATGAACTTTCAAGTGTATTTTTGTCTATTTTTCTTAAAAATAAATTATTAAACTCAAATTAAAAAATATTTTAATTATCCTTTTCAATTTTTTTATTTGAAAAATTATCCTTTTAAATAAAATAGAATATAACTAACCTTAACTAAAAAAATTAATTCTCAATCAAATAGAATTAGATTCCTTCGAATTTTCGATGTCAACTTTATAAAGTCTCTTATAGATTTAAGTAATAAAAAATATATATTTATTTTTTTATTTCATCCAAATATAATATATGGGAAAGATTTTTTTATGATTCAAGATCATTTATTATAAATCGTAATGAAATCGTATTAGAAAATAAGAAAAATAGAATCTAACCTAATCACTATCCCTGAATTTGTTTTTCTGCAATGAATTAATAAAACAGTGTGCTAAAAGGGTTATAAAATTCACCATCTTCGTCCCTAAAATTTCATCATTTTTGGATCAAAAAATTAAACCCAAATCACGTTTGCAATCAAAACAGACCATTCACCATCAATCTTATCATTGATATTTGTTTTTCATAAGGTACTTTAATCTTATTGAATTTTTTTCATGGCGTTGATTTATATGTTTGATTTTTTTTCCAGGGTTTTTAAAGGATATCTTTTACCCTTGTTAATTGATTCATATAAATAAATATATTAGGTGATTCACTCCATATTATTTTTTGTTGAATTTAACTTAATCACTATTCATGTTTTTGTTTTTTCGTCACTAAATTATCAAATTAGTGTGCCAAAAAGGTTTTAAAATCCACCATTTTTGTCTATAAAATTTTATCACTGTTAGGTCAAAAAATTCAAACTGAAATCACGTTTACAATCAAAATATATCTTAAGCATTTCTTACGATTTGTATCAATGTGCGAATTTTTACAAGGTACTTTAATTATTTGTTAAATTTGTTATCACTTTTGTAACAAATTTTGATTTTTATAGCAAAAAAATTTGTTACAAATTATTATTTTGTATTGTGACAGTTTCAATTTTTGTTACAAATATTTTTTGTAATGGGACATACTACAACAGGTCTTTTTTGTTACAAATTCTTTTTGTTTCAAAATTTCAGTTTTTTGTAACAATTTTTTTTGTTATAAATAATATTATTTCTTTTAGTGAGCATTGCCCCTACGTGTGCGCTAAAAGTAACGACGACACACGCCGATATCTGGAAGGGTGAATGTGTCCATTGAAATAATCAAATGGTGTGTACACGTGATTCATTAAAAAATTTAGGTATAATTGTGACTAGCGTGTGAACTTTCAAGTTATTTTGTCTATTCTTCTTAAAAATAAATTATTAAACTGAAATTAAAAAAAATTTTTAATTATCGTTTTCAATTTTTTTATTTGAAAAAATTATCCTTTTAAATAAAATAGAATATAACTACCATTAACTTAAAAAAATAATTCTAGTTTAAATAGAATTAGATTCCTTCGAATTTTGAATGTCACTTTTATAAAGTCTCTTATAGATTTAAGTAATAAAAAATATATTTTTTTATTTCATCCAAATATAATTTATGGGAGAAGATTTTTTTTATTCAGGATCATTTATTATAAATCGTAATAAAATCGTATTAGGAAATAAGAAAAGTAGAATCTAACCTTATCATTATCCCTGATTTTGTTTTTCCTCCGTTGAATTAATAAAATAGTGTGCTAAAAGGGTTATAAAATCCACCATCTTCGTCCCTAAAATTTCATCACTGTTGGATCAAAAAATAAATTCAAATCACATTTGCAATCAAAATATACCTTAGCCATTTCTTACGATTTGTATCATTGTGCGAATTTTCACAAGGTACTTTAATCTTATTGAATTTCTTTCATGGCATAGATTTATGAGTTTGATTTTTTTTCCAGGGTTTTTAAAGGATATTTTTTATCCTTGTTAATTGATTCATATAAAAAATATATTAGGTGATTCACTCCATATAACTTTTTTGTTGAATTTAACCTAATCGCTATTCCTGTTTTTGTTTTTCCGTTGCTAAATTATCAAATTAGTGTGCCAAAAAAGTTTTAAAATTCACCATTTTTGCCTATAAAGTTTCGTCACTGTTAGGTCAAAAAATTCAAACTGAAATCACGTTTACAATCAAAATATATCTTAAGCATTTCTTACGATTTGTATCAATGTGCGAATTTTTACAAGGTACTTTAATTATTTGTTAAATTTGTTATCACTTTTGTAACAAATTTTGATTTTTATAGCAAAAAAAATTTGTTACAAATTATTATTTTGTATTGTGACAGTTTCAATTTTTGTTACAAATATTTTTTGTAACGGGACATACTACAACAGGTCTTTTTTGTTACAAATTCTTTTTGTTTCAAAATTTCAGTTTTTTATAACAATTTTTTTGTTATAAATAATATTTTTTCTTTTAGTGAGCATAGCCCCTACGTGTGCGCTAAAAGTAACGACGACACACGCCGATATCTGGAAGGGTGAATGTGTCCATTGAAATAATCAAATGGTGCGTACACGTGATTCATTAAAAAATTTAGGTATAATTGTGACTAGTGTGTGAACTTTCAAGTGTATTTTTGTCTATTCTTCTTAAAAATAAATTATTAAACTGAAATTAAAAAAATATTTTAATTATCGTTTTCAATTTTTTTTTTAAAAAAATTATCCTTTTAAATAAAATAGAATATAACTACCATTAACTTAAAAAAAATAATTCTAGTTTAAATAGAATTAGATTCCTTCGAATTTTGAATGTCACTTTTATAAAGTCTCTTATAGATTTAAGTAATAAAAAATATATTTTTTTTATTTCATCCAAATATAATTTATGGGAGAAGATTTTTTTTATTCAGGATCATTTATTATAAATCGTAATAAAATCGTATTAGGAAATAAGAAAAGTAGAATCTAACCTTATCATTATCCCTGATTTTGTTTTTCCTCCGTTGAATTAATAAAATAGTGTGCTAAAAGGGTTATAAAATCCACCATCTTCGTCCCTAAAATTTCATCACTGTTGGATCAAAAAATAAATTCAAATCACATTTGCAATCAAAATATACCTTAGCCATTTCTTACGATTTGTACCATTGTGCGAATTTTCACAAGGTACTTTAATCTTATTGAATTTCTTTCATGGCATAGATTTATGAGTTTGATTTTTTTTTTCCAGGGTTTTTAAAGGATATTTTTTATCCTTGTTAATTGATTCATATAAAAAATATATTAGGTGATTCACTCCATATAATTTTTTGTTGAATTTAACCTAATCGCTATTCCTGTTTTTGTTTTTCCGTTGCTAAATTATCAAATTAGTGTGCCAAAAAAGTTTTAAAATTCACCATTTTTGCCTATAAAGTTTCGTCACTGTTAGGTCAAAAAATTCAAACTGAAATCACGTTTACAATCAAAATATATCTTAAGCATTTCTTACGATTTGTATCATTGTGCAAATTTTTACAAGGTACTTTAATTATTTGTAAAATTTGTTATCACTTTTGTAACAAATTTCTGTTTTTTATCAAAAAAATTTGTTACAAAATATTACTTTGTATTGTAACAGTTTCATTTTTTATTAAAACAATTTTTTGTAACGGGACATACTGCAACAGGTCTTTTTTGTTACAACTTCTTTTTGTTTCAAAATGTTGGTTTTTTGTAACAATTTTTTTTTATTACAAATCTTATCTTTTCTTGTAGTGAGCGTAGCCTCCATGTGTGCACTAAAAGTAACGACGACACACGCCGATTTCTGGAATGGTGATTGTGTACACCCTACTATACTAAATCTTATGCTTATGTCATAAGACTGAGATAGTAAGGTATTACGACCTCTAAAAATAGAATTATATTTATAATAATAGAAAAAGAGATACTTAACTATGAGCCTTGAAAAACGGGTAAAACAAAATCGCAAAATAAAAAGCGCAACGCTCGGGAAATCAAATTACTTGTGTGCTAAGAAACCTAATAGGAAATGAAAAAGATAAACAAGAGAGTAAAGAAAAGCCAAGGAAACATCATAGCTAGCTCCTGACTCAGCCTGCGAAGCCAAGGCTGGCCGGAGAATATATATATATATATATATACATACATATACAGATATCCCAAAATACCCAGAATACTGAAGTAAAGTCCTAACTCTCCTGTAACCTCTATGAGGAACAAAATAACAAGTTTCTTGGAGAGCAAGCTAGTAACTAAGTACATAAATACATAAACTGATAAACCAAAACATTCCAGGGACTACTCCGCTTGAAGATCCAGACACCTAGCGAGGAGCCTCTCGACCTGCATCAGAAAAATAGCAACACATTATGGAATGAGAACCGGAGGTTCTCAGCATGGTAAAAGTGCCACGCGCATAATAAATAAGGTCTTGAGAATGCCATAGGCAATCCTAGAACTCCGTTATACAATTATCCAACTTAATTACTAAACAGAAGCTATAACAGGGGTAGGTATTCTAAATCTACCTAACTTACTCAATTTCAATCCTAATCTAACACCAAACCATTTCTCCTTTTCCTCCATCCCTCCATCATCCACAATGCAACAGAAACAAGCAACCAAACAAGGTCACGCACAAGTAATGAGCAGATAGTACAAATAGCAAGTATAACAGATAACAGGTGATATATATCAATTAGACAAACCCAGGAAATGCATAGCAATCAAAACAAACAAATGCATATGATACATGCGTGTCCTATGGCTGATGGGGCCCATCTATCGGTTATCCAGCCAACCCGACAAGTCTGAAAACCTTAGACTGTCCCCCGTCGCGCATCCTCAAGAGTCTATGCATAGAGTTCACATTTAGTCATCATATAAATCACTCAATGGGGTTATCCATACCCGAGAATTTATACGTGCCCGGTCACCCTTACGACGTAGGGTTAACAGAGTATCGAGAATCAACCTGGAACACGTGGTGGCGAGCCACGGTTTTTATCCAGGGAAACTCGTATCTCAGATATCATCATTCATAAGCCATTTCATAGTCATAATCATTATTTAATCATTCATCAAGCCATGGCATGTTAACTCCTTTTATTAACAACCTCCCTTTCACATTTTTCATCATCATTCCCTTATAATTCATCTCAATTACCCCTTCTGGGTCTTGACCAAACTATTTATCAAACTCTTCTCAACCTTTTTAATATCGAATACTTTTAAAATCAACCTAACTCTAACATTAAATCAATCACATCACACGAAGATTAAACTTTAACTTTTTGAACCCATGAGTATCACTAAGACATCCTCGACACTCTATTTTCTTTTCTGTTTTTAATATAATAAATGAACTCGGAATTGCACAAACTTTATGTCCAGGTGTTCATCTTGAAATAAGCTTTCTAACAAATCAAAGATCATAATTTTATGATTTCTCTAATCTCAGGAATAAAGAAAAAACCATGACTGCTCTGCAATGCATAAAACCAGAAAAACAGCAGTAGCATGTGATATTCAAAATTCAATATAAAATCCAAGTTAAATCCAATGACTTTAAAAATTAATTTAGTTAAACTTCACTCATTCAGGTTCTTTCTCAATTAGTTCTGAGTTAATACCATTTTTAATGAAGAAGTTACATTACCTGGAAGTTAAGTAAAAATGAGTCAATATCTGTTTTAGAAACCAACAAGCTTAGTACCTTTCAATTTAAATAACTTTTATTACAAAACTACAATTAAGCTAAATTTTGATTTGGAAACTCCTAGCTCATCCAGAAACAGTTGTGTTATGGTTGTAACCCAATTTCTATTCAATTCTAAGAGTTACAAGCATTGGAAGTTGATGCATAGCTTGCTGAAATCTGTTAATTTTCAGCTTTGACTACCAATATTCAAAAATTCACAATTCCCAATCCTCAACTCTTAAAATTCTGAGGTTTTAGAGTAATAAAGCAAGTTAATCAAATTTTATAACAAAATTAGTTTTGCTCCAAAACTCAATTCATAGAAGTCGCAGCAAGACAAACAAGTTGCTGCCTTGTTTGACCTTTTCTGCTACAGGACAGATTTAACAACCTAACTTTAAAAATTTGCCATAAATTGTATATTTAACAAAAAGATCCCAAATTTTTCAGTTTAGTTCCTTATATTCCCAAGTTTTGTCCAAACTTAGTCTCATGCAATTCCGATAATTACATAATCAATTACAGCATATGCAATACCACCACAACACAACTCTACATCCTTATTAACAAACACCAATCCTAATCCATCATAAATAAATATAAAAGCACACCATTAATAACTTCCATACCTCATAATTCTAATATATATATCCACCAATAAATCTATTCCAACAATATTACAAGACTAATCTTTAAGTACAACAAACAATTCAACTTATCCTATGGTTCCTCTAACCTAAGTTTTCACAACACCGTAAATATTAAACGTGCGAAACTTAAACCATACTTTGACCGATCACTTAGTTCACCCAAGTCAGTCTCACAACTCAAAATTATAGCTCCTCCAAGCTCAATCAAACAGCCCCAAAATAAGCCTTGGTCATCAACAAACCTCCAAGTAATCCCAATTCAATTCCAATGCTTATATACCCACTTAATCTACACCTAATACATATATATGTTCCAATTTCAGATTTTTCATCATAAATACAAGATTGGGCTAGGATTTAGATTTTCTTTATCATGACCACACGCGTAACAACTCGAGCTCAATAAGCTCCGCAAGCTAAATTAAACCTAAAATATCAAATTATACAAAATCTCAACACCAAAGCCCAATAAATTTAGAACTGAAAATGAGAAAATTGAGAAAGAAAGCGTGGCTTTCTTACCTTACAATATTATGAGCTTTGTAGAACTCGATGTTGCGGTCGTGTGGCCGCAAACGGATCGTCAATCGGAGCTCGAAACGAGAAGTTTTGTGGATTTGAATGAAATCAAAGGTTTTGTAATCTTCAACATGTTCTTTCCCATTTTGGCTTTGCCCAGCGTGTTCTGCATGCTGAATGGAAATGAAATGAGCTTTAGCTCATTATTTATAGTGAGTTGGTTGGGCCCACGGGCCCCGTTCAGGTCCGATTTGACCGGTTCGGCCCGTTCGGCCCAATTTTGGGCCAAATTTTTTAAAAGTGATATCAAAATTCTCGTTTTGACGAGCTCTATCCTATTTTGATATTAGCTTTGCATATTTAATTTTCCTATTGAAAATTTGATTTATTGACTAATTATTTACCAATTTAGCGGGGTTTACAGATTGTGTCCGTCGAAGTAATCAAATAGTGTGTACACGTGACTCATTAAATAATTTAGGTATAATTGTGACTAGCGTGTGAACTTTCAAGTGTATTTTTGTCTATTCTTCTTAAAAATAAATTATTGAACTCAAATTAAAAAAATATTTTAATTATCCTTTTCAATTTTTTTATTTGAAAAATTATCCTTTCAAATAAAATAGAATATAACTAAACTTAACTAAAAAAATTAATTCTAGTTTAAATAGAATTAGATTCCTTTGAATTTTGGATGTCAACTTTATAAATTCTCTTATAGATTTAAGTAATAAAAAATATATATTTATTTTTTATTTCATCTAAATATAATTTATGGGAGAAGATTTTTTTATGATTCAGGATCATTTATTATAAACCGTAATAAAATCGTATTAGAAAATAAGAAAAATAGAATCTAACCTAATCACTATCCCTCGATTTATTTTCTGTCGATGTATTAATAAAACAGTATGCTAAAATGGTTATAAAATCCACCATCTTCGACCCTAAAATTTCATCACAATTGGATCAAATATTTAAACCCAAATCACATTTACAATCAAAACATTCCTTAGCCATTTCTTACGATTTGCATCATTGTGCGAATTTTTACAAGATATTTTGATCTTATTGTTTTTTTCATGGTATTGATTCATGAGTTTGATTTTTTTTCAGGATTTTTAAAGGATATTTTTTATCCTTGTTAATTAATTCATATAAAAAATATATTAGGTGATTCACTCCATATAATTTTTTGTTGAATTTATCCTAATCAATATTCCTGTTTTTGTTTTTTCGTCGCTAAATTATCATTTTAGTGTGCCAAAAAAGTTTTAAATCCACTATTTTTGCCTATAAAGTTTTATCACTGTTAGGTCAAAAAATTCAAACTGAAATCACGTTTACAATCAAAATATATCTTAAGCATTTCTTACAATTTGTATCATTGTGCGAATTTTACAAGGTACTTTAATTATTTGTTAAATTTGTTATCACTTTTGTAACAAATTTCTGTTTTTTATCAAAAAAATTTGTTAAAAAATATTACTTTGTATTGTAACAGTTTCATTTTTTGTTACAAAATTTTTTGTAACGGGACATACTGCAACAGGTCTTTTTTGTTACAAATTCTTTTTGTTTCAAAATTTTGGTTTTTTGTAACAATTTTTTTTGTTACAAATATTATTTTTTCTTGTAGTGAGCATAGCCCCATGTGTGCACTAAAAGTAACGACGACACACGCCGATGTCTAGAAGGGTGAATGTGTCCATCGAAATAATCAAATGGTGTGTGCATGTGACTCATTAAATAATTTAGGTATAATTGTGACTAGCGTGTGAACTTTCAAGTGTATTTTTGTCTATTCTTCTTATAAATAAATTATTAAACTCAAATTAAAAAATATTTTAATTATCCTTTTCAATTTTTTTATTTGAAAAATTATCATTTTAAATAAAATAGAATATAACTAACCTTAACTAAAAAATTAATTCTAGTTTGAATAGAATTAGATTCCAACGAATTTTGGTTGTCAACTTTATAAAGTCTCTCATAGATTTAAGTAATAAAAAATATTTATTTATTTTTTTATTTCATCCAAATATAATTTATGGGAGAAGATTTTTTTATGATTTAGGATCATTTATTATAAACCGTAATAAAATTGTATTAGAAAATAAGAATAATAGAATCTAACCTAATCACTATCTCTGGATTTGTTTTTCTGCCGCTGAATTAATAAAACAGTGTGCTAAAAGGGTTATAAAATCCACCAACTTCGTCCCTAAAATTTCATCACTATTGAATCAAAAAATTAATCCCAAATCACATTTGCAATCAAAACATACCTTAGCCATTTCTTATGATTTGCATTATTGTGCGAATTTTTACAAGGTACTTTAATCTTATTGAATTTTTTTTTTCATGGCGTTGATTCATGAGTTTAATTTTTTTCACGGTTTTTAAAGGATATTTTTTATCCTTGTTAATTGATTCATATAAAAAATATATTAGGTGATTCACTCCGTATAATTTTTTGTTGAATTTAACCTAATCGCTATTCCTGTTTTTATTTTACCGTCGCTAAATTATCAAATTAGTGCGCCAAAAAGGTTTTAAATTCCACCATTTTTGCCTATAAAATTTTATCACTGTTAGGTCAAAAAATTCAAACTAAAATCACGTTTAAGCATGTCTTACGATTTATATCATTGTGCAAATTTTTACAAGGAACTTTAATTATTTGTTAAATTTGTTATCACCTTTGTAACAAATTTCTCTTTTTTATCAAAAAATTTTGTTACAAAATATTACTTTGTATTGTAACAATTTCATTTTTTATTACAAAATTTTTTTTAACAGGACATACTGTAACAGGTCTTTTTTGTTACAAATTCTTTTGGTTTCAAAATTTTGCTTTTTTGTAATAATTTTTTTTGTTACAAATATTATTTTTTATTATAGTGAGCATAGCCTCAGGTATGCACTAAAAGTAACGACGATACACGCCGATGTCTGGAAGGGTTAATGTGTCCGTCGAAGTAATCAAATGGTGTGTACACGTGACTCATTAAACAATTTAGGTATAATTGTGACTAGCGTGTGAACTTTCAAGTGTGATTTTGTCTATTCTTTTTAAAAATAAATTATCAAACTCAAATTAAAAAAATATTTTAATTATCCTTTTTAATTTTTTTATTTCAAAAACTATCCTTTTAAATAAAATAGAAAATAACTAACCTTAACTAAAAAAATTAATTCTAGTTTAAATAGAATTAGATTTCTTCGAATTTTGAATGTCAACTTTATAAAGTCTCTTATAGATTTAAGAAATAAAAAAATATATATTTATTTTTTTATTTCATCCAAATATAATCTATGAGAGAAGATTTTTTTTATGATTCAGGAACATTTATTATAAACTGTAATAAAATCGAATTAGGAAATAAGAAAAATAGAATCTAACCTAATCACTATCCATAAATTTGTTTTTCCGCCACTGAATTAATAAAACAGTATGCTAAAAGGGTTATAAATCCACCATCTTCGTCCTTAAAATTTCATCACTATTGGATCAAAAAATTAAACCCAAATCACGTTTGCAATCAAAATATGCCTTAGCCATTTGTTACGATTTGCATCATTGTGCGAATTTTCACAAAGTACTTTAATCTTATTGAATTTTTTTCATAGCGTTCATTCGTATGTTTGATTTTTTTTCCCAGGGTTTTTAAAGGATATTTTTTATCCTTGTTAATTTATTTATATAAAAAATATATTAGGTGATTCACTCCATATAATTTTTTGTTGAATTTAACCTAATCACTATTACTATTTTTGTTTTTCCGTTGCTAAATTATCAAATTAGTGTGCCAAAAAGGTTTTAAAATCCACCATTTTTGCCTATAAATATTCACACTGTTAGGTCAAAAAATTCAAACTGAAATCACGTTTATATTCAAAATATATTTTAAGCATTTCTTACGATTTGTATCATTGTACGAATTTTTACAAGGTACTTTAATTATTTGTTAAATTTGTTATCACTTTTGTAACAAATTTCTGTAAGACTCAAAACCTTTGAAAAGTCTTATTATGATCAATTCTCAAATCATATGGTTATTTGTAGCCTTAATTTCAGAAATTATTTTATTAAAGATAATTAAGGCAAGTTTTGATTTATTGAATTTGGGACGAGTTATGATCTTTATCCAATTTTACAATTATTGGATTATTTTCTATATTTGAATTATAAGGTTGATAGTTGTGAAATAATAAGGATTTTATATGTTTTGGACTAAGTAACTAATATTTTAAATATTAGTACTACTATTTTGAAAAATAGAGAAATTAAGTATATTATTTCTAATTATTTGATTTGGGTATTTTATTGAAAATAATTTGTAAAAATTGATGAGCAAATTGTATTTTTTCATATACTATTAGTGTTGGATTTACATTGGGTTTCAATTACTATATTATTTCCAATTTTATGTGAAATTACTATATTATCCCTATTTTTATTTGAAATTACCTAAACTACCCCTAGCTCCCTCAAACCCAAGCAGCTGCAGCTGCTTCCCCTCTCTACCCTAAACACAAACACTCAGCCATATGCAGAAGGAAGGAAATAGAATTTGAGAGAGAAGAGGCAGAGGAGGGGGGATTGGAAACACGACCCACACCCACGAAACATTGTTGGCCGAACGGAGGAGAGGGGAGGTGAGGAAGCACGGGGCCGGCGGGCATCACTGCCGCCGCGCTGCCGTGTTGCATCAGGGAGGGCGAGTGAGCGAGAAAACAGACACGAGAGGCAGAGGGTCGCGTCGCCACGGTCGACCAAGAGAAGCGCTGGAGAAGAAGCTGCTGAGCGACCCAGAACCGCGTTCAACTCGCCGCCGTTCAGGCTCCAGTTGTCGTCACCCTTGTGCAGGCGCCGTTGCGAGGTAGTCTTGCATCCGCCGCCGTCTTCGCAGGGCTTATGTGTGGCCGCGGTCGCTCCTTGCCATGGAGCCCGTGTCGTCGTCTTTCAGCCATCGCCGGAGCAGAGACACGCGAGGGAGGTGGACGCCGCCAGAAGCGCTGTGCCGCTGCCGCTGCCTGTGCCCTCGTCATCATCGCCAGCATTCTTGAGCGTCGCCATCAGAAATGGTTCAGGTTCGGATAATTTGTACGCTTTTTGGCATTGTTTTTAGTATGTTTTTAGTATGATCTAGTTAGTTTTTAGTATATTTTTATTAGTTTTTAGTTAAAATTCACTTTTCTGGACTTTACTATGAGTTTTTGTGTTTTTCTGTGATTTCAGGTATTTTCTGGCTGAAATTGAGGGACCTGAGCAAAAATCTGATTCAGAGACTAAAAAGGACTACAGATGCTGTTGGATTCTGACCTCCCTGCACTTGAAGTGGATTTTCAGGAGCTACAGAAGCCCAATTGGCGCGCTCTCAACGGCGTTGGAAAGTAGACATCCTGGGCTTTCCAGCAAAATATGATAGTTCATACTTTGCCCAAGATTTGATGGCCCAAACCGGCGTTCAAATTCACCCTCAGAATTTCCAGCGTTAAACGCCGGAACTGGCACAAGAATGGGAGTTAAACGCCCAAACTGGCACCAAAGCTGGCGTTTAACTCCAAGAAGAGTCTCTACACGAAAATGCTTCATTGCTCAGCCCAAGCACATACCAAGTGGGCCCGGAAGTGGATTTTTATGACATTTACTCATCTCTGTAAACCTTAGGCTACTAGTTTTCTATAAGTAGGACCTTTTACTATTGTATTAATGAGCTTTTGATCATGTTTTTATGATTGAACCCTCTTTGGGAGGCTGGCCATTCGGCCATGCCTAGACCTTGTTCTTATGTATTTTCAACGGTGGAGTTTCTACACACCATAGATTAAGGTGTGGAGCTCTGCTGTACCTCAAGTATTAATGCAATTACTAGTGTTCTTCTATTCAATTCCGCTTGTTCTTGTTCTAAGATATCACTTGTTCTTCAACTTGATGAATGTGATGATCCGTGACACTCATAATCATTCTCACCTATGAACGTGTGACTGACAACCACCTCCGTTCTACCTTAGATTGGGTGAATATCTCTTGGATTCCTGATACACGATGCATGGTTGATCGCCTGACAACCGAGCGCTCGCCTGACAACCGAGCCAGCCATTCCGTGAGATCAGAGTCTTCGTGGTATAGGCTAGAACTGATGGCGGCGTTCAAGAGAATCCGGAAGGTCTAACCTTGTCTGTGGTATTCTGAGTAGGATTCAATGATTGAATGACTGTGACGTGCTTCAAACTCCTGAAGGCGGGGCGTTAGTGACAGACGCAAAAGAATCACTGGATTCTATTCCGGCCTGATTGAGAACCGACAGATGGATAGCCGTACCATGACAGGGTGCGTTGAACATTTCCACTGAGAGGATGGGAGGTAGCCACTGACAACGGTGAAACCCTTGCATAAGCTTGCCATGGAAAGGAGTAAGAAGGATTGGATGAAGACAGTAGGAAAGCAGAGAGACGGAAGGGACACATCATCTTCATGCGCTTATCTGAAATTCCCACCAATGAATTACATAAGTATCTCTATCTTTATCTTTATGTTTTATTCGTATATCACCCATATCCATTTGAGTTTGCCTGACTAAGATTTACAAGGTGACCATAGCTTGCTTCATACCAACAATTTCTGTGGGATCGACCCTTACTTGCGTAAGGTTTATTACTTGGACGACCCAGTACACTTGCTGGTTAGTTGTGCGAAGTTGTGTTTATGCCATGGTATTGAACACCAAGTTTTTGGATTCATTACCGGGGATTATTTGAGTTGTGAAAAGAATTGATCACAATTTCGCATACCAAGTTTTTGGCGCCGTTGCCGGGGATTGTTCGAGTATGGACAACTGACGGTTCATCTTGTTGCTTAGATTAGGTATTTTTTTTTCAGAGTTCTTAAGAATGGATTCTAGTGTTTCAAGATGATCTGTTGAAGTCTGGCTGGCTGTGAAGCCATGTCTAATTTTATTGGACCGAGGTTTCAACTTATCATCACAAGAGCTTGTTGATTTCTATCAATCTTGCTGTTGGAGCAGTGATCTGCTAAGGCTTGGCTGGCCATTGGCCATGTCTAGTGTTTTGGACCGAAGCTTTCTTTGAAAGCTTGGCTGGCTGTGAAGCCATGTCTAATTCCTGGACCGGAGTCTTAGGCTAAACATTGCATGATTCCTGGAATTCTCACTAAGAATTTTGATACCTTTATTTTCTTTTTCCACTTAATTTTCGAAAAAACACAAAAAAATTTACAAAATCATAAAATCCAAAAATTTCTTGTTTGAGTTTAGAGTCTCATTTTAAGTTTGGTGTCAATTGCATGTTTCTGTTCTTATTGCAGTCATGCATGTGTCTTCGTTGATCTTCAAGTTGTTCTTGATAATTTCATTGCTCTGATCTTTGAATTCTATTGACTTGAGTGTTTATGTGTCTCATATGCATTCTCATTTTGTTAGTGTCAGTAGTATACAAACTGCTAAGTTTGGTGTCTTGCATGCATTGTTATTTGATTTTAGTTTCATTTTGATTATTCCTTATTATTAAAAATCCAAAAATATTTTTTATTTGTGTCTTTTCAAGTCAATAATACAGAGAATTGAAGATTCAGAACATACAGCAGAGGAATTACACAGAAAAAGCTGGGCGTTCAAAACGCCCAGTGAGGAAGGCAAACTGGCGTTTAAACGCCAGCCAGGGTGCCTGGCCGGGCGTTTAACGCCCAAAAGGGTAGTGATTTGGGCGTTAAACGCCAGAATGTGCACCATTCTGGGCGTTTAACGCCAGGATGGCACAAGAGGGAAGATTCGGTTTTCAAATCATTTTTTTTCAAGTTTTCAAAGTTTTTCAAAATCAAATCTTTTTCAAATCAATTTTTCAATCAAATCTTTTTCAAAACCAATTTCTTTCCATTTTCAAAGATACTTGCTATCAATTAATGATTTGATTCAACATTTCAAGTATGTTACCTTTTCTGTTGAGAAAGGTTTAATGTTTGAATCATATCTTTTCTTGTTAGCCAAGTTATTAATTTAAAAATCAAATATTTTTAAAATGTTTTTCAAATCATATCTTCTCAATCACATTTTCTTTAAATCAATCATATCTTCTTAACCACATCTTTTTCAAAATAGTTTTCAATCAAATCCTTTTGATTTCTAATTTCAAAATCTTTTTCAAAAATCACTTGATTTCTTTTCTATTCATGGTTTTCGAAAATCAATTAGTGTTTTTCAAAATGTTTTCAAAATATTTTACTTAATTTTCGAAAATTACTTTCCCTCTTCTCACATCCTTCTATTTATGGACTAACACTATTCCTTAATGCTTAATTCGAACTCCATCTCTCTTGATAAGTTCGAATTTTTTACCTCTCCCTTCCATTTTTCTTTTCCTCTGACACCTCAAGGAATCTCTATACTGTGACATAGACGATTCCATATTTCCTTGTTTTCTTCTCCTTCATATGAGCAGGAGCAAAGACAAAAGCATTCTTGTTGAGGCTGATCCTGAACCTGAAAGGACCTTGAAGCGAAAGCTAAGAGAAGCTAAGGCACAACTCTCTGTAGAGGACTTAACAGAAATCTTCAAAGAAGAAGAACACATGGCAGCCGAAAACAACAACAATGCCAACAATGCAAGGAAGGTGCTGGGTGACTTTACTGCACCTACTCCCGACTTCTATGGGAGAAGCATCTCCATCCCTGCCATTGGAGCAAACAACTTTGAGCTTAAGCCTCAATTAGTTTCTCTAATGCAACAGAATTGCAAGTTCCATGGACTTCCATTGGAAGATCCTTATCAGTTCTTAGCTGAGTTCTTGCAAATCTGTGACACTGTCAAGACTAATGGGGTTGACCCTGAAGTCTACAGACTTATGCTATTCCCTTTTGCTGTAAGAGACAGAGCTAGAACATGGTTGGACTCACAACCTAAAGAAAGCCTGAACTTTTGGGAAAAGCTAATCAATGCCTTCTTGGCAAAGTTCTTTCCACCTCAGAAATTGAGTAAGCTTAGAGTGGAAGTCCAAACCTTCAGACAGAAGGAAGGAGAATCCCTCTATGAAGCTTGGGAAAGATACAAACAATTAATCAGAAAGTGTCCCTCTGACATGCTTTCTGAATGGAGCATCATAGGTATTTTCTATGATGGTCTCTCTGAACTATCCAAGATGTCTTTGGATAGCTCTGCTGGAGGATCTCTTCATCTGAAGAAGACGCCTACAGAGGCTCAAGAGCTGATTGAAATGGTTGCAAATAACCAATTCATGTACACTTCTGAAAGGAATCCTGTGAACAATGGGATAAATCAGAAGAAAGGAGTTCTTGAGATTGACACTCTGAATGCCATATTGGCTCAGAACAAAATATTGACTCAACAAGTCAATATGATTTCTCAAAGTTTGTCTGGAATGCAAAATGCACCAAGCAGTACTAAGGAAGCTTCATCTGAAGAAGAAGCTTATGATCCCGAGAACCCTTCAATGGAAGAGGTGAATTACATGGGAGAACCCTATGGAAACACCTATAATCCTTCATGGAGAAATCATCCAAATCTCTCATGGAAGGATCAACAGAGACCTCAACAAGGTTTCAACAATAATAATGGTGGAAGAAACAGGTTTAGCAATAGCAAGCCTTTTCCATCATCTTCTTAGCAACAGACAGAGAGTTCTAAGCAGAATACCTCTGACTTAGCAACCATGGTCTCTGATCTAATCAAAACCACTCAAAGTTTCATGACTGAAACAAGGTCCTCCATTAGAAATTTGGAGGCACAAGTGTGTCAGCTGAGCAAGAAAATTACTGAACTCCCTCCTAGTACGCTTCCAAGCAATACAGAAGAAAATCCAAAGGGAGAGTGCAAAGCCATCAATATGGCCGAATTTGGAGATGAGGAAGAGGCAGTGAACGCCACTGAGGAAGACCTCAATGGACGTCCACTGACCTCTAATGAGTTCCCCAATGAGGAACCATGGGAATCTGAGGCTCAAAATGTGACCATAGAGATCCCATTGGAATTACTTCTGCCATTCATGAGCTCTGACGAGTATTCTTCCTCTGAAGAGGATGAGTATGTCACTGAAGAGCAAGTTGCTAAATACCTTGGAGCAATCATGAAGCTAAATGACAAGTTATTTGGAAATGAGACTTGGGAGGATGAACCCCCTTTGCTCACCAAAGAACTGGATGACTTGTCTAGGCAGAAATTACCTCAAAAGAGACAAGATCCTGGGAAGTTTTCAATACCTTGTACCATAGGTACCATGACCTTCAAGAAGGCCTTGTGTGACCTAAGGTCAAGTGTAAACCTCATGTCTCTCTCTGTAATGGAGAAGCTAAGGATCTTTGAGGTACAAGTTGCAAAAATCTCACTAGAGATGGCAGACAATTCAAGAAAACAAGCTTATGGACTTGTAGAGGATGTTCTGGTAAAAGTTGAAGACCATTACATCCCTGCTGATTTCATAGTCTTAGAAACTGGGAAGTGCCTGGATGAATCCATCATCCTTGGCAGACCCTTCCTAGCCACAGCAAAGGCTATGATTGATGTTGATAGAGGAGAATTGATCATTCAAGTGAATGAAGAATCTTTTGTGTTTAAGGCTCAAGGATATCCCTCTGTCACCATGGAGAGGAAGCATGAAGAGCTTCTCTCAAAACAGAGCCAAGCAGAGCCCTCACAGCCAAACTCTAAAGTTTGGTGTTGGGAGGCCACAACCAACTTCTAAGTTTGGTGTTGAACCCCCACATTCAAACTCTAAGTTTGGTGTTGGGAGGTTCCAACATTGCTCTGAGCATCTCTGAGGCTCCATGAGAGCCCTCTGTCAAGCTACTGACATTAAAGAAGCGCTTGTTGGGAGGCAACCCAATACTATATTTTATCTATTTTCCTTGTTATTTATGTTTTTTTGTAGGTTGATAATCATGAGAAGTCACAAAAAAAATTGAAAAAGCGAAAAAAGAATGAAAAACAGAAAGAAAAATAGCACACCCTGGAGGAAGAACCTGCTGGCGTTTAAACGCCAGTAAGGCTAGCAGATGGGCGTTTAACGCCCAGTCTGGCACCATTCTGGGCATTTAACGCCAGAAAGGGGCACCAGACTGGCGTTAAACGCCAGAAAAGGGCAAGCACTTGGCGTTAAACGCCAGAAATGGGCACCAGCCCGGCGTTTAACGCCAGAATTGGCTCAAAACGCATTTTTGCATGCCATTTGGTGCAGGGATGACTTTTCCTTAACACCTCAAGATCTGTGGACCCCACAGGATCCCCACCTACCCCACCACTCTCTCTCTTCTTCACCCATTCACCAATCACCTCAACACCTCTTCCCCAAACACCCTTCACCTATCAAATCCCATCTTTCTCTTCACCACTCACATCCATCCTTCATAAAACCCCATCTACCTCACCCTTCAAATTCAAAACACTTTCCCTCCCAAACTCACCCTCCCATAGCCGAACCATAACCCTCCCCCCACCCCTATATAAACTCATCTTCACTCCTTCATTTTCACACAACCTAAACACCACTTCTTCCCCTTTTTGGCCGAACACAAAAGCCATTCCCTTCTTTCTCATTTCTTCTTCTTCTACTCTCTTCTTTCTTCTTTTGCTCGAGGACGAGCAAACCTTTTAAGTTTGGTGTGGTAAAAGCATTGCTTTTTGTTTTTCCATAACCATTTATGGCATCCAAGGCCGGAGAAACCTCTAGAAAGAGGAAAGGGAAGGCAAAAGCTTCCACCTCCGAGTCATGGGAGATGGAGAGATTCATCTCAAGGGTGCATCAAGACCACTTCTATGAAGTTGTGGCCTTGAAGAAGGTGATCCCCGAGGTTCCTTTCAAGCTCAAAAAGAGTGAATATCCGGAGATCCGACATGAGATCCGAAGGAGAGGTTGGGAAGTTCTTACCAACCCCATTCAACAAGTCGGAATCTTAATGGTTCAAGAATTCTATGCCAATGCATGGATCACCAAGAACCATGATCAAAGTGTGAACCTGGACCCAAAGAATTGGCTTACTATGGTTCGGGGGAAATACTTGGATTTTAGTCCGGAAAATGTAAGGTTGGCATTCAACTTGCCCATGATGCAAGGAGATGAACATCCTTACACTAGAAGGGTCAACTTTGATCAAAGGTTGGACCAGGTCCTCACAGTCATATGTGAAGAGGGCGCCCAATGGAAGAGAGATTCAAGAGGGAAGCCGGTTCAACTGAGAAGGCATGACCTCAAGCCCGTGGCTAGAGGATGGTTGGAGTTCATCCAACGCTCAATCATTCCCACTAGCAACCGGTCCGAAGTTACTATAGACCGGGCCATCATGATTCATAGCATCATGATTGGAGAAGAAGTAGAAGTTCATGAGGTCATAGCCCAAGAACTTTATAAGGTGGCGGACAAGTCCTCTACCTTGGCAAGGTTAGCCTTTCCTCATCTCATTTGTCACCTCTGTTATTCAGTTGGAGTTGACATAGAGGGAGACATCCCCATTGATGAGGACAAACCCATCACTAAGAAAAGGATGGAGCACACAAGAGATCCCACTCATCATGAGATCCCTGAGATCCCTCAAGGGATGAACTTTCCTCCACAAAATTATTGGGAGCAACTGAACACCTCCCTAGGAGAATTGAGTTCCAACATGGGACAACTAAGGGTGGAGCACCAAGAACATTCCATCCTCCTCCATGAAATTAGAGAAGATCAAAGAATCATGAGAGAGGAGCAACAAAGGCAAGGAAGAGACATTGAGGAGCTCAAGCACTCCATAGGATCTTCAAGAGGAAGAACAAGCCACCATCACTAAGGTGGACCCGTTCTTTAATTTCCTTATCCTTTATTTTTATGTTTTTCGAAAATCATGCTTATGTTTATCTATGTTTGTGTCTTGTGATCATTAGTGTCTTAGTGTCTATGCCTTAAAGTTATGAATGTCCTATGAATCCATCACCTTTCTTAAATGAAAAATGTTCTTAATTGAAAAAGAGAAGAATTGCATGAATTTTGAATTTTATAACAGTTTAATTATCTTGATGTGGTGGCAATACTTTTGTTTTCTGAATGTATGCTTAAACAGTGCATATGTCTTTTGAATTTGTGGTTCATGAATGTTGGCTCTTGAAAGAATGATGAAAAAGGAGACATGTTACTGAGGATCTGAAAAATCATAAAAATGATTCTTGAAGCAAGAAAAAGCAGTGAATACAAAAAAAGGAGAAAAAAAGAGACGAAAAAAAAAGAGAAATAAAGTTGTGATCCAAGGCAAAAAGAGTGTGCTTAAGAACCCTGGACACCTCTAGTTGGGGACTCTAGCAAAGCTGAGTCACAATCTGAAAAGGTTCACCCAATTATGTGTCTGTGGCATGTATGTATCCGGTGGTAATACTGGAAGACAGAGTGCTTTGGGCCACGGCCAAGACTCAATAAGTAGCTGTGTTCAAGAATCATCATACTTAACTAGGAGAATCAATGACACTATCTGGATTCTGAGTTCCTAAAGAAGCCAATCATTCCGAATTTCAAAGGATAGAGTGAGATGCCAAAACTATTCAGAGGCAAAAAGCTAAAAGCCCCGCTCATCTAATTAATACTGATCTTAATAGATGTTTTTGGAATTCATTGCATATTCTCTTCTTTTTATCTTATTTGATTTTCAGTTGCTTGAGGACAAGCAACAATTTAAGTTTGGTGTTGTGATGAGCGGATAATTTGTACGCTTCTTGGCATTATTTTTAGTATGTTTTTAGTATGATCTAGTTAGTTTTTAGTATATTTTTATTAGTTTTTAGTTAAAATTCACTTTTCTGGACTTTACTATGAGTTTGTGTGTTTTTCTGTGATTTCAGGTATTTTCTGGCTGAAATTGAGGGACCTGAGCAAAAATCTGATTCAGAGACTAAAAAGGACTGCAGATGCTGTTGGATTCTGACCTCCCTGCACTCAAAGTGGATTTTCTGGAGCTACAGAAGCCCAATTGGCGCGCTCTCAATGGCGTTGGAAAGTAGACATCCTGGGCTTTCCAGCAATATATGATAGTCCATACTTTGCCCAAGATTTGATGGCCCAAACCGGCGTTCAAAGTCACCCTCAGAATTTCCAGCGTTAAACGCCGGAACTGGCACAAGAATGGGAGTTAAACGCCCAAACTGGCACCAAAGCTGGCGTTTAACTCCAAGAAGAGTCTCTACACGAAAATGCTTCATTGCTCAGCCCAAGCACACACCAAGTGGGCCCGGAAGTGGATTTTTATGACATTTACTCATCTCTGTAAACCTTAGGCTACTAGTTTTCTATAAGTAGGACCTTTTACTATTGTATTAAGGAGCTTTTGATCATGTTTTTATGATTGAACCCTCTTTGGGAGGCTGGCCATTCGGCCATGCCTAGACCTTGTTCTTATGTATTTTCAACGGTGGAGTTTCTACAAACCATAGATTAAGGTGTGGAGCTCTGCTGTACCTCAAGTATTAATGCAATTACTAGTGTTCTTCTATTCAATTCCGCTTGTTCTTGTTCTAAGATATCACTTGTTCTTCAACTTGATGAATGTGATGATCCGTGACACTCATCATCATTCTCACCTATGAACGTGTGACTGACAACCACCTCTGTTCTACCTTAGATTGGGTGAATATCTCTTGGATTCCTGATACATGATGCATGGTTGATCGCCTGACAACCGAGCGCTCGCCTGACAACCGAGCCAGCCATTCCGTGAGATCAGAGTCTTCGTGGTATAGGCTAGAACTGATGGCGGCATTCAAGAAAATCCGGAAGGTCTAACCTTGTCTGTGGTATTCTGAGTAGGATTCAATGATTGAATGACTGTGACGTGCTTCAAACTCCTGAAGGCGGGGCGTTAGTGACAGACGCAAAAGAATCACTGGATTCTATTCCGGCCTGATTGAGAACCGACAGATGGATAGCCGTGCCGTGACAGGGTGCGTTGAACATTTCCACTGAGAGGATGGGAGGTAGCCACTGACAACAGTGAAACCCTTGCATAAGCTTGCCATGGAAAGGAGTAAGAAGGATTGGATGAAGACAGTAGGAAAGCAGAGAGACGGAAGGGACACAGCATCTTCATGCGCTTATCTGAAATTCCCACCAATGAATTACATAAGTATCTCTATCTTTATCTTTATGTTTTATTCGTATATCACCCATATCCATTTGAGTTTGCCTGACTAAGATTTACAAGGTGACCATAGCTTGCTTCATACCAACAATCTCTGTGGGATCGACCCTTACTCGCGTAAGGTTTATTACTTGGATGACCCAGTACACTTGCTGGTTAGTTGTGCGAAGTTGTGTTTATGCCATGGTATTGAACACCAAGTTTTTGGATTCATTACCGGGGATTATTTGAGTTGTGAAAAGTATTGATCACAATTTCGCATACCATGCATCTATGTGACATTGTTTGGGTGTGCATATTGTACTTGGTTTGCCTATGTGATTAACGGCTAATTGTTCTACTTGCAATAACTGTTTGTTTGTGTTTGCATCTTCCTACTTATGTTTGCATCTGGAACTCTGTTGGATTATGGTGGATTGGTTGTGGTTGGATTGTTTGGGCCTAGGGCCGTGGTTGAATGAGATGGACCGATGGTTGATTTCGGTTTTGTGGTTCTGGTTTGGAATAAGATATGAAAGGCTATTTTGGTTCAGTATAGATAAACCTTTTGAAAGGCTTTTGATGTTTTTAAGAATTGAACGGTTCCTCTTTTAGAAAAGATTTCCGTCTTTACTTTTATTGTAAACCGTTGTTTGTGAAAAGAGGCATAAGACGATTATTAATCACTAGTACAATTTATCTTCACGTATCCTATTACAGTAATTCCCAAAAACCCTCTACTGAGAACTCTTTCGAGGATGATGTTCTCACCCCTCTACATTTTTCCTCTTTCAGGATATGGGTGCAGAAGTCTCGAAGAATGTAGTTAGTTGTGGTTAAAATGTTATGTATTGCTTTAGATTATTACTTATTATACCCTCGCCTTTATCTTGAGATATTCTGTAAGAGGGACTAGGGATTGTATTGGATACTACTTGTGATATTATCTATAAATATATGTATCTATATGGATGTATCCTTTATGAGTTTTTTGTAAGTTATATGGTATGTATAGATGTACGTTGTATAGCAAAGTATTTTTGGGAGCAGTTTTACGGTTTAAAGTTTTTAAACAGGCTCATATTTTAGTAATAATTAGTATAAGTGTCGTCGTAATGTCCGAGCTATCAGAGTCGCGTAGCCGGAAGCGTGAGCTTTGGTAGTTAGGTTATTACATTATGGTATCAGAGCAGTCCTTCCTGTAGAGCCTGAGGAATGGACCAACTATGCTTCAATTGCATACCCTGAGCTTTTGTCATGTATTAGGTCTTGTCTGATGACGAGAATTAGAGCTTTATGCACATGACGATCTATTAATTAACGCTGTTAGTCTTGCATTGCATGATTCTTGGTATTAAGTTTGGCCGGCTTAATACTAGTGAATTATGTATATAAAAGCACTAATGGGTTATCATAGATGATTTACGAGTTTTGAGTAAAGCGAATCATTGGTTTTGGGAACATTAGAAACTATTTCTCGAGGCTATTCAGTTGTGTATCTTGGATTTTATTTGAGTCGACCTTTTCTTTCATATCCTAACTTGAAGTTCTTGTTTGCTAATCCTCTTGGAAGTAGTTTGATTTTTCAACTCTATTCCTCTATTCATATGCATTCTTGTTTGATCCTAAGTGCATATGCTTGTTTGAAAATCCTTGTTGTATCTATCTTCCTCGGTTTGAGTTCTTCTTGAGTCATGTATTATTCTTTGCTATAGCTTTGAACTTGTCCTATTGCGTTGTGCATTTTAACTCCGGATTCCGAGCCCATTCTTGGAGAACTTGTTGATTCAGTTTTTCTTATTTGACAGTGATCACAGCCAATTTTGAGATTTTTATAAAAATTGCTGTTGATTAGATATATATTTATCTATGTATAAAACTTTAAGATTTCTTATACAGTTTGACAACTATTTATTCCTAATACCCCGCCTGTGCTTTTACTGGTTGATGGAACTGCATTTACTCTAAATTACAATTTGACTTTTCTAGTAATTTTACTATAGTTCCAAAGCACATCTTCATTTGATTATGTATTTGGGTATTTTTCAAAATTTTGAAAAGAAAGGATTTACCCCTTTTGCCTCGGTTGAGTTTCGTTTGATGAAGTACACTTGATTTATTTTTGGTTTGAGTTTGATTTAGCATACCGCATTGTTTATGCCATTGCTGCTTCTTTTGAAAATGTTAGACTCATAGCTTTCTTCTTAGGAACGGACTAAATTCTCTCATTATCTCTACAAGAGTTTTTAGTTAAAGATTTATCCTTGATAAATTACTAATGAGTGAGTTGTCTTTTTCTATGACTTTTGTATTCTTTTGAATCAATTGAAAGCTTGTTTGATGTCTCATACCTAGTGGATCTTGTTTGAACTATCTTGATTTAAGATCCTTTCTTGTGTGGCTTGACTCCTTTTTAAGTACATCCTAATATTCTTGAATATCCTTTTGAAATGGTGATTTCAAGTATACATTTGGAATCTTGTTTTGAATTTTATAAAGCAGATTGAATTCTCTGTGAAGAAGTTCCAAATCGAACTTATTTTTCAGTTGTTTGGTTATAATTGAAACCATTGTTCAATTTTGAAATGTTGTTTTAGTATTGGGCATGCGCTAGTTTAAATGAAGTTTTGAAAGCTTTCTTGTTTATTGGAAACCGGTTTGTTTGTAATGCAACACTTAATTCCTTTACCAATTTGTAGCAAACTTTTACCTCGGATTTTCTTTTCTAAATAGAGCTTAACTTTCTCTTTCGACCTCGCTAAGATTTATATACACGCTTGTTTGAATATGGACTTTGGAGATTTTTGAACAAGCATTTAATTCCTCTTCCGAGTTTTATGATTGCTTTTGGTTAAGTTGTGCACCTAATTATCTTTCTAAAATATTTGAGTGAATATTTTAGCCTTTAGCCAAACTTGTGAGCACCTTGTTTTTAAAACTCTACATAATCTACTTCGACGTGAAATTGAACTAGAGCAAAGCCATATTTATGCTTTTGTTACTCTCTTGAAGGATATTTGTTGCTTAACTTTTCTTTTAGACTGCGAGGTGATTTTCCTGCAAGTTTTCGATTCTTTTATGAACAATGTATTCGGAAGTGTTTTTAATCGTGCTCTTGAAGTTCTGTGAGCTTTGTCTTTGGCTTGAAAGATTATTCTCTATAAACCTCATACTTCTTCGACTCAGCTTGAATTTGTTTCAAACTAATGCGTTGATCCTTCTCCTTGTTTATCCTATTGGATTTCTTTGCTTCAAGGGTTATCTTTGAGGTTTTCAATTGAATTGTGTCTAACAAACTTCATTGCTTGAGTATCCTTGGTTATCTGGGATTGGATACATTCTCTCAAATCTAGAATTACTATCCTTGACATTTGATTCTCCTTTCTAAATCTTGTATCCTTCTGAGTAGACTCGAGAATTATTTTGATGTCACATTCGATCTGTAGACGTGGTAACGCGATGCGTTAGTTCTTTAAGACGTGACATGTGTATATGGAAGGTGAAACGGTAGGTGTACCATGTTATGAGTTGTGGGTGTTTTGCCCCTTGGAAACGAGTTTGCGGGTGTTAGGCTTATGTTTGGCCATAAGGTTGTAAACTATTTGGTGGAGTTGGAAAGTGAAGTTCTGAAGTGGGAACAAGATTGTCAGCGAACATTATGCTGCTGTGTAAATACCAACATGCTTTGCAGCCTTTTACCACACTAATTACCACTTTGCTTTATGAACGCCTATCTTGATTGGCACCCTATTTGACACCTCAAGTTTTTGTAAAGCCTTGAGATCATATGACCTTGTGCATTGAGCCTACCTTGTAAGGTTTGCTTTGCAATCACACTCCTACCTTTGTATTTTTATGCATACGACCAACAAAGTATTTGAAAACCGTACGTATGTTTATATGTTGAGATATATTTTTGCTTCTTCCTTAAATGTGTTCAAGAATGAACTGTTATGAAATTTCTTTCATTTTGTATCAATTTTCGAGGGCGGAAATTTTTATAAGGTGGGTAGAATGTAAGACCCAAAACCTTTGAAAAGTCTTATTATGATCAAGTCTCAAATCATATGGTTATTTGTAGCCTTAATTTCAGAAATTATTTTATTAAAGATAATTAAGGCAAGTTTTGATTTATTGAATTTGGGACGAGTTATGATCTTTATCCAATTTTACAATTATTGGATTATTTTCTATATTTGAATTATAAGGTTGATAGTTGTGAAATAATAAGGATTTTATATGTTTTGGACTAAGTAACTAATATTTTAAATATTAGTACTGCTATTTTGAAAAATAGAGAAATTAAGTATATTATTTCTAATTATTTGATTTGGGTATTTTATTGAAAATAATTTGTAAAAATTGATGAGCAAATTGTATTTTTCCATATACTATTAGTGTTGGATTTACATTGGGTTTCAATTACTATATTATTTCCAATTTTATGTGAAATTACTATATTATCCCTACTTTTATTTGAAATTACCTAAACTACCCCTAGCTTGACAAAAACCCTAAGTTTCAAAATGAAACCCTAGCTCCCTCAAACCCAAGCAGCTGCAACTGCTGCCCCTCTCTACCCTAAACACAAACACTCAGCCATATGAAGAAGGAAGGAAACAGAATTTGAGAGAGAAGAGGCAGAGGAGGGGGGATTGGAAACACGACCCACACCCACGAAACATTGTTGGCCGAACGGAGGAGAGGAGAGGTGAGGAAGCACGGCGCCGGCGGGCATCACTGCCGCCGCGCTGCCGTGTCCATCAGGGAGGGCGAGTGAGCGAGAAAACAGA
Source organism: Arachis hypogaea (assembly GCF_003086295.3). Classification (NCBI taxonomy): domain Eukaryota; kingdom Viridiplantae; phylum Streptophyta; class Magnoliopsida; order Fabales; family Fabaceae; genus Arachis; species Arachis hypogaea. Next base: position 107,678,002 of record NC_092039.1, read on the forward strand.
CATGAGAGGCAGAGGGTCGCGTCGCCACGGTCGACCAAGAGAAGCGCCGGAGAAGAAGCTGCTGCGCGACCCAGAACCGCGTTCAACTCGCCGCCGTTCAGGCTCCAGTTGCCGTCACCCTTGTGCAGGCGCCGTTGTGAGGTAGCCTTGCATCCGCCGCCGTCTTCGTGGGGCTTATGTGTGGCCGCGGTCGCTCCTTGCCATCGAGCCCGTGTCGTCGTCTTTCAGCCATCGCCGGAGCAGAGACACGCGAGGGAGGTGGACGCCGCCAAAAGCGCTGCGCCACTGCCGCTGTCTGTGCCCTCGTCGTCGTCGCCAGCATTCTTGAGCGCCGCCATCAGAAATGGTTCAGGTCGCCATTAATGAAGCCAGCCGGGGCTGTTCGAAGGCTTTGCCGCTCATCCCGATCCTACTCTGTTTTGGTTAATGCTGCTGCTATTGTTCTGGCCATCGGAAAATCCTCACTGCCGTCGGAAAACAGCCGCTGAGTCTTCCATGTTGGTAAGCTCTAACCCTGCTTTAGCTTCTCTATCCGTTAATTTCTACATGGGCCATGAGAGTTGTTGCTAAGGCTGGTTGTGCTAGGAGTTTATCGTGAGTTGCCGTCGTTCTGGTCACCGGCTATGGCATTGGTGTTGCCGGAACTGCCACTGGTGCAGCCGCTTCTTGGTTCCCTCGAGTACGGTAAGCGTTTCGATTTGAAAGCCCTTTAGTTACCGCTCTGTTATCATACGCTGAGGTTGTGGCATTAATTGCTGAGATTGAGTTCGGTTGTTGTATGTTGCGATTAGAGTTGTTGATACTGTTGCGAAAGTGGCTTGGATCTGAGGTTTTGGTTGCCGTCAGTTTGGTTTGAGATGAAAGGACTTGATGAGGCATTTGGGTTATGGAATTGCGTTTTGAGGTAGGGGCGCTTTCCAAAAATTATGTTTTATGTATTGGAATTATTACATATGGATACTGATGTGAGATATTGTGTATTTGGTGATTGTATCTGTCTTATGTATTATTTGATTGACTCGAATGATTATGGATGTTGGTCTGGCTGAATTGTTGCGCGGTTTTGTGAAATGCAATATTTTGAAGTTGATTCTTTAAAGATTTAAAATCTGAGTTTAATCCGCTGAGGATTGATTTGATTTGAGTTAATTGTTTTGATGATTTGAAAAGTTGAATGCACTTTTGAATTCAGCCTGGTTTACTTTAATTGACTTGGTTTTGGACAAATGATTTGTTACTGAGCCGTTTCTTTAAAGCTTTGGAAATGAGTTAAATCGGTTAATATTGAGTTGATTTTGAAATGGTTTCCTTGAGATATGCCAATGAGGCGACTATTGGATTTGACTTGCTTTTGAATTGATTTCTAGTTTTGAGCTGTTGAAAAAGAATGAGAAACGATTTAGTTGGGACCCGAACCGGGTGGCAAAGTCCAAGTTTTAGAGGAGATGCTGCCGAAATTTCTATAAAATCCAAGGCTTTGTTTGAAATGTTATTTGGGAAATTTTGAGTTTAATTCCTTTCCTATTTACTTGTAGGATTGTGAATTTAGGTCTTCTTTTATTAATTTACTTAAATCAATTATGAAAAACAATGAAGCTATGCTTTGAAAGAATTACTGAAAAGAGAATCATGACTTCTCCTTATTTTCCAAGAAGAATAGTATGTCTTTGGGAACACGTTATTCAAAAGAGAATTTTACCTTGAGGCTGTTTTAAAAGGTAAAACGGGTTTATGTTTTTCTCTATTAAACATAAAGGGTGTCCATTGGAAGATTTTTCGTGATTTTAAAAGGAATTGGATTTCGATTGATGGACTTTTTTATTTTGACGTTTTGAATGAGATTCAGAGTACCCTTTGAACTCTAGTTTAACACAACAAAAATGATTCTCTTAGCAGTTTGAAATGCTTCAGATTTAATTATGGAATTGAAGCCGGTTTTGTTTTAAGTAAAGGAAATGGCTTTGAAAAGAGTAATTGCTTACATGACTCGGATTGGCTTAGATCCTATTTTACTACTCAAATCAGGAAGCCAAGGTTTTTAATGAATTTGGTGAAATGAGTTATGTTATTCTCCCCTAAAGACTTGGGACTCTGCCGAGAAACTTTTGTTATAAAATCCCATTGTTGTATGGGTGATTTTGAATACTTTGAAATAAATCTTTAACCTTCCATGGTTTTGGAAGTTTTGGAAAGAGAATGCCGAGAGGCTTTGTTTTAAAAAGGGAACTTACTTTGAGTAAATTTGGCTTATGAGCCTGAGATGATTTGAGAAACGAGATTTCTAAAGCCAAGGCTGAAAAGAGTCGAAACTTGATTTCAAAGTGAAATGAATAGAGAAAATGATTTATGGCTTAAATGCCGATTTCATGAATTTGATGATTTTGAATGTGGAAGTGTTGTTTTGTTGTGAGCCAGAATGGCTTGAATGATATGAATATTGGCTGGTTCTAGATTGAACCGTGAGCCGGATGGCTGAGATGGATGTTGATCCATGATTGAGAATGAAAGCATTTATGCTGAGACATTGATAAGTTGTGATGTTGCACTTCCACCATCGGAGATAAGAGTTTCCCTGGGAGGAAGCAGTGGCTAGCCACCACGTGCTCCAGGTGGAGACTCGAAGCTCTTTTAACCCTATGTCGTCAGGGTGGCCGGACACTGTGAAATTCCCGGATGAGCTCACCCCCATAAATATTCACCAGTGAGGGTGATGGATATGGATCATAATTATGATCAAGTTTATATTGAGTATAACTCGAGTTGGGGAGACACGACAGAGGGACAGTCCAACGGTAAGCTACTAGGACTTGTCGGGTTGGCTCTATAACCGACAGATGATATCATCAGCCACTAGGGACAGGCATGCATCATATGCATCTATGTGACATTGTTTGGGTGTGCATATTGTACTTGGTTTGCCTACGTGATTAACTGCTAATTGTTCTACTTGCAATAACTGTTTGTTTGTGTTTGCATCTTCCTACTTGTGTTTGCATCTGGAACTCTGTTAGATTATGGTGGATTGATTGTGGTTGGATTGTTTGGGCCTAGGGCCGTGGTTGAATGAGATGGACCGATGGTTGATTTCGATTTTGTGGTTCTGGTTTGGAATAAGATATGAAAGGCTATTTTGGTTTAGTATAAATAAACCTTTTGAAAGCTTTTGATGTTTTTAAGAATTGAACGGTTCCTCTTTTAGAAAATATTTCCGTCTTTACTTTTATTGTAAACCGTTATTTTTGAAAAGAGGCATAAGACGATTATTAATCACTAGTATGATTTATCTTCACGTATCCTATTACAGTAATTCCCAAAAACCCTCTACTGAGAACCCTTTCGAGGATGATGTTCTCACCCCCCTACATTTTTCCCCTTTCAGGATATAGGTGCAGAAGTCTCGAAGAATGTAGTTAGTTGTGGTTAAAATGTTATGTATTGCTTTAGATTATTACTTATTGTACCCTCGCCTTTATCTTGAGATATTCTGTAAGAGGGATTAGGGATTGTATTGGATACTGCTTGTGATATTATCTATAAATATATGTATCTATATGGATGTATCCTTTATGAGTTTTTTGTAAGTTATATGGTATGTATAGATGTACGTTGTATAGCAAAGGATTTTTGGGAGCGGTTTTACGGTTTAAAGTTTTTAAACAGGCTCATATTTTAGTAATAATTAGTATAAGTGTCGTCGTAATGTCCGAGCTATCAGAGTCGTGCAGCCGGAAGCGTGAGCTTTGGTAGTTAGGTTATTACATTATGGTATCAGAGCAGTCCTTCCTGTAGAGCCTGAGGAATGGACCAACTATGCTTCAATTGCATACCCTGAGCTTTTATCATGTATTAGGTCTTGTCTGATGATGAGAATTAGAGCTTTATGCACATGACGAACTATTGATTAACGCTGTTAGTCTTGCATTGCATGATTCTTGGTATTAAGTTTGGCCGGCTTAATACTAGTGAATTATGTATATGAAAGAACTAATGGGTTATCATAGATGATATACGAGTTTTGAGTAAAGCGAACCGCTGGTTTTGGGAACGTTAGAAACTATTTCTCGAGGCTATTCAGTTGTGTATCTTGGATTTTATTCGAGTCGACCTTTTCCTTCATATCCTAACTTCAAGTTCTTGTTTGCTAATCCTCTTGGAAGTAGTTTGATTTTTCAACTCTATTCCTCTAAATAGAATTAGATTCCTTGAATTTTGGATGTCAACTTTATAAAGTCTCTTATAGATTTAAGTAATAAAAAATATATATTTATTTTTTTATTTCATCCAAATGTAATTTATGGGAGAAGATTTTTTTTATGATTCAGGATTATTTATTATAAACCGTAATAAAATCGTATTAGAAAATAAGAAAAATAGAATCTAACCTAGTCACTATCCCTGGATTTGTTTTTCTGCCGCTGAATTAATAAAACAGTGTGCTAAAAGTGTTATAAAATCCACCATCTTCGTCCCTAAAATTTCATCACTATTAAATCAAAAATTAAACCCAAATCACATTTGCAATCAAAACATACCTTAGCCATTTCTTATGATTTGCATTATTGTGCGAATTTTAACAAGGTTCTTTAATCTTATTGAATTTTTTTTCATGGTGTTGATTCATGAGTTTAATTTTTTTAAGGGTTTTTAAAGGATATTTTATCCTTGTTAATTGATTCATATAAAAAATATATTAGGTGATTCACTCCGTATAATTTTTTGTTGAATTTAACTTAATCGCTATTCCTGTTTTTATTTTTCCGTCGCTAAATTATCAAATTAGTGTGCCAAAAAGGTTTTAAATTCCACCATTTTTGCCTATAAAATTTTATCACTGTTAGTTCAAAAAATTCAAATTAAAATCACGTTTACAATCAAAATATATCTTAAGCATGTCTTACGATTTGTATCATTGTGCAAATTTTTACAAGGAACTTTAATTATTTGTTAAATTTGTTTTCACTTTTGTAACAAATTTCTCTTTTTTATAAAAAAATTTTGTTACAAAATATTACTTTGTATTGTAACAGTTTCATTTTTTGTTACAAATTTTTTTTTTAACAGGACATACTGCAACAGGTCTTTTTTGTTACAAATTTTTTTTGTTTCAAAATTTGTTTTTTTAACAGTTTTTTTTATTACAAAAATTATTTTTTCTTGTAGTGAGCATAGCCCCAGATGTGCCCTAAAAGTAACAACGATACACACCGATGTCTGGAAAGATGAATGTGTCCGTCGAAGTAATCAAATGGTGTGTACACATGACTCATTAAATAATTTAAGTATAATTGTGACTAGCGTGTGAACTTTCAAGTGTGATTTTGTCTATTCTTCTTAAAAATAAATTATTAAACTCAAATTAAAAAATATTTTAATTATCCTTTTCAATTTTTTTATTTGAAAAACTATCCTTTTAAATAAAATAGAAAATAACTAACCTTAACTAAAAAAATTAATTATAGTTTAAATAGAATTAGATTCTTTCGAATTTTGAATGTCAACTTTATAAAGTCTCTTATAGATTTAAGAAATAAAAAATATATATTTATTTTTTTATTTCATCCAAATATAATTTATGAGAGAAGATTTTTTTTATGATTCAGGATCATTTATTATAAACCGTAATAAAATCGAATTAGGAAATAAGAAAAATAGAATCTAACCTAATCACTATCCCTGGATTTGTTTTTCCACCGCTGAATTAATAAAACAGTGTGCTAAAAGGGTTATAAATCCACCATCTTCGTCTCTAAAATTTCGTCACTATTGGATCAAAAAATTAAACCCAAATCACGTTTGCAATAAAAATATGCCTTAACCATTTGTTACGATTTGCATTATTTTGCAAATTTTCACAAGGTACTTTAATCTTATTGAATTTTTTCATGGCGTTGATTCATATGTTTGATTTTTTTTCCCAGTGTTTTTAAAGGATATTTTTTATCCTTGTTAATTGATTCATATAAAAAATATATTAGGTGATTCACTCCATATTATTTATTGTTGAATTTAACTTAATCATTATTCCTGTTTTTATTTTTCCGTCGCTAAATTATCAAATTAGTGTGCCAAAAAGGTTTTAAATTCCACCATTTTTGCCTATAAAATTTCATCACTGTTAGGTCAAAAAATTGAAATTAAAATCACGTTTACAATCAAAATATATCTTAAGCATGTCTTACGATTTGTATCATTGTGCAAATTTTTACAAGGAACTTTAGTTATTTGTTAAATTTGTTATCACTTTTGTAACAAATTTCTCTTTTTTATCAAAAAATTTTGTTACAAAAGATTACTTTGTATTGCAACAGTTTCATTTTTTTTTACAAAATTTTTTTTAACAGGACATACTGCAACAAGTCTTTTTTGTTACAAATTCTTTTTGTTTTAAAATTTTACTTTTTTGTAACAGCTTTTTTTGTTACAAATATTATTTTTTCTTGTAATGAGCATAGCCCCAGGTGTGCAGTAAAAGTAACGATGATACACGCCGATGTCTGGAAGGGTGAATGTGTCCGTCGAAGTAATCAAATAGTGTGTACACATGACTCATTAAATAATTTAGGTATAATTGTGACTAGCGTGTGAACTTTCAAGTGTGATTTTGTCTATTCTTCTTAAAAATAAATTATTAAACTCAAATTAAAAAAATATTTTAATTATCCTTTTCAATTTTTTTATTTGAAAAACTATCCTTTTAAATAAAATAGAAAATAACTAACCTTAACTAAAAAAATAAATTCTAGTTTAAATAGAATTAGATTTATTCGAATTTTGAATATCAACTTTATAAAGTCTATTATAGATTTAAGAAATAAAAAATATATATTTATTTTTTTATTTCATCCATATATAATTTATGAGAGAAGATTTTTTTATGATTCAGGATCCTTTATTATAAATCGTAATAAAATCGAATTAGGAAATAAAAAAAAATAGAATCTAACCTAATCACTATCCATGGATCTGTTTTTCTGTCGCTGAAATAATAAAACTGTGTGCTAAAAAGGTTATAAATCTACCATCTTCGTCCCTGAAATTTCATCACTATGGGATCAAAAAATTAAACCCAAATCACGTTTGCAATCAAAATATGCCTTAGCCATTTGTTACGATTTGCATCTTAGTCATTTGTTACGATTTGCATCATTGTGCGAATTTTCACAAGGTACTTTAGTCTTATTGAATTTTTTTCATGGCGTTGATTCATATGTTTGATTTTTTTCAGGGTTTTTAAAGGATATTTTTTATCCTTGTAAATTGATTCATATAAAAATTATATTAGGTGATTCACTCCATATTATTTTTTGTTGAATTTAACCTAATTACTATTCCTGTTTTTGTTTTTCCGTCGCTAAATTATCAAATTAGTGTGCCAAAAAGGTTTTAAAATCCACCATTTTTGCCTATAAAATTTCATCACGGTTAGGTCAAAAAATTCAAACTGAAATCACGTTTACATTCAAAATATATCTTAAGCATTTCTTACGATTTGTATCATTGTGCGAATTTTTACAAGGCACTTTAATTATTTGTTAAATTTGTTATCACTTTTGTAACAAATTTCTGTTTTTTATCAAAAAAATTTATACAAAATATTAGTTTATATTGTAACAGTTTCATTTTTTGTTACAAAAATTTTTTGTAACGGGACATATTGCAACAGGTCTTTTTTATTACAAATTCTTTTTGTTTCAAAATTTTGGTTTTATGTAACAATTTTTTTGTTACAAATATTATTTTTTTCTTGTAGTGAGCATAGCCCCCATGTGTGCACTAAAAGTAACGACGATACAAGCCGATGTCTGGAAGGGTGAATGTGTCCGTCGAAGTAATCAAATGGTGTGTACACGTGACTCATTAAATAATTTAGGTATAATTGTAACTGGCGTGTGAACTTTCAAGTGTATTTTTGTCTATTCTTCTTAAAAATAAATTATTATACTCAAATTTAAAAAATATTTTAATTATTCATTTCAATTTTTTATTTTAAAAATTATCCTTTATAATAAAATAGAATATAACTAACCTTAACTAAAAAAATTAATTCTAGTTTAAATAGAATTAGATTCCTTCGAATTTTGGATGTCGACTTTATAAAGTCTCTTATAGATTTAAGTAATAAAAAATATTTATTTATTTTTTTATTCCATCCAAATTTAATTTATGGGAGAAGATTTTTTTTATGATTCAGAATCCTTTATTATAAACCGTAATAAAATCGTATTAGAAAATAAGAAAAATAGAATCTAACCGAGTTACTATCCCTAGATTTGTTTTTCTGCCGCTGAATTAATAAAACGGTGTGCTAAAAGGATTATAAAATCCACTATCTTCGTCCCTAAAATTTCATCACTATTGAATCAAAAAATTAAACCCAAATCACATTTGCAATCAAAACATACCTTAGCCATTTCTTATGATTTGCATTATTGTGCGAAATTTTACAAGGTACTTTAATCTTATTGAATTTTTTTCCATGGCGTTGATTCATGAGTTTAATTTTTTTTTTCAGGGTTTTTAAAGGATATTTTTTATCCTTGTTAATTGATTCATATAAAAAATATATTACGTGATTCACTCCATATAATGTTTTGTTGAAATTAACCTAATCGCTATTCCTGTTTTTGTTTTTCCGTCGCTAAATTATCAAATTAGTGTGTCAAAAAGGTTTTAAATTCCACCATTTTTGCCAATAAAATTTTATCACTGTTAGGTCAAAAATTCAAACTGAAATCACGCTTACAATCAAAATATATCATAAGCATTTTTTACGATTTGTATCATTGTACAAATTTTTACAAGGAACTTTAATTATTTGTTAAATTTGTTATCACTTTTGTAACAAATTTCTCTTTTTTATAAAAAAATTTTGTTACAAAATATTACCTTGTATTGTAACAGTTTCATTTTTTGTTACAAAAAATTTTTTTTTAACAGGACATACTGCAACAGGTCTTTTTTGTTACAAATTCTTTTTTTTCAACATTTTGATTTTTTGTAACAGTTATTTTTGTTACAAATATTATTTTTTCTTGTAGAGCCCCAAGTGTACACTAAAAGTAACGATGATACACGCCGATGTCTGAAAGGGTGAATGTGTCTGTTGAAGTAATCAAATGGTGTGTACACGTGACTCATTAAATAATTTAAGTATAATTGTGACTAGCGTGTGAACTTTCAAGTGTGATTTTGTCTATTCTTAAAAATAAATTATAAAACTCAAATTAAAAAATATTTTAATTATCCTTTTCAATGTTTTTATTTGAAAAACTATCCTTTTAAATAAAATAGAAAATAACTAACCTTAACTAAAAAAATTAATTCTAGTTTAAATAGAATTAGATTCCTTCGAATTTTGAATGTCAACTTTATAAAGTCTCTTATAGATTTAAGAAATAAAAAATATATATTTATTTTTTTATTTCATCCAAATATAATTTATGAGAGAAGATTTTTTTTATGATTCAGGATCATTTATTATGAACCGTAATAAAATCGACTTAGAAAATAAGAAAAATAGAATCTAACCTAATCACTATCCCTGGATTTGTTTTTCCACCGCTGAATTAATAAAACAGTGTGCTAAAAGGGTTATAAATCCACCATCTTCGTCCCTAAAATTTTATCACTGTTGGATCAAAAAATAAACCCAAATCACATTTGCAATCAAAATATGCCTTAACCATTTGTTACGATTTGCATCATTGTGCGAATTTTCACAAGGTACTTTAATCTTATTGAATTTTTTTTCATGGCGTTGATTCATATGTTTGATTTTTTTCCCAAGGTTTTTAAAGGATATTTTTTATCCTTGTTAATTGATTCATATAAAAAATATATTTGGTGATTCACTCCATATTATTTTTTTTTTTGAATTTAACCTAATCACTATTCCTATTTTTGTTTTTTCGTCGCTAAATTATCAAATTAGTGTGCCAAAAAGGTTTTAAAATCCACCATTTTTGCCTATAAAATTTCATCAATGTTAGGTCAAAAAATTCAAACTGAAATCACGTTTACAATCACAATATATCTTAAGCATTTCTTATGATTTGTATCATTGTGCGAATTTTTACAAGGTACTTTTATTATTTGTTAAATTTGTTATCACTTTTATAACAAATTTCTATTTTTTATCAAAAAAATTTGTTACAAAATATTACTTTGTATTGTAACAGTTTCATTTTTTGTTATAAAAATTTTTTGTAACTGGACATACTGTAATAGGTCTTTTTTGTTACAAATTCTTTTTGTTTCAAAATTTTGGTTTTATGTAACAATTTTTGTTGTTACAAATATTATTTTTTCTTGTAGTGAGCATAGCCCCATGTGTGCACTAAAAATAACGACGACACACGCCGATGTCTGGAAGGGTGAATGTTTCCGTCAAAGTAATCAAATGGTGTGTACACGTGACTCATTAAATAATTTAGGTATAACTGTGACTAGCGTGTGAACTCTCAAGTGTATTTTTGTCTATTTTTCTTAAAAACAAATTATTAAACTCAAATTAAAAAAATATTTTAATTATCCTTTTCAATTTTTTTATTTCAAAAATTATCCTTTTAAATAAAATAGAATATAAATAACCTTAACTAAAAAAATTAATTCTAGTTTAAATAGAATTAGATTCCTTCGAATTTTGGATGTCAACTTTATAAAGTCTCTTATAGATTTAAGTAATAAAAAATATATATTTATTTTTTTATTTCATCCAAATATAATTTATGGGAGAAGATTTTTTTATGATTCAGGATCATTTATTATAAACCGTAATAAAATCGTATTAGAAAATAAGAAAAATAGAATCTAACCTAATCATTATCTCTGGATTTGTTTTTCTGCCACTGAATTAATAAAACAGTGTGCTAAAATGGTTATAAAATCCATTATCTTCGTCCCTAAAATTTCATCACTATTGGTTCAAAAAATTAAACCCAAATCACATTTGCAATCAAAACATACCTTAGCCATTTCTTACGATTTGCATCATTGTGCGAATTTTTACAAGGTACTTTAATCTTATTGAATTTTTTTCATGGCATTGATTCATGAGTTTAATTTTTTTTTTAGAATTTTTAAAGGATATTTTTTATCATTGTTAATTGATTCATATAAAAAATATATTAGGTGATTCACTCCATATAATTTTTTGTTGAATTTAACCTAATCGCTATTCCTGTTTTTGTTTTTCCGTCGCTAAATTATCAAATTAGTGTGCCAAAAAGGTTTTAAATTCCACCATTTTTGCCTATAAAATTTTATCACTGTTAGTTCAAAAAATTCAAATTAAAATCACGTTTACAATCAAAATATATCTTAAGCATGTCTTATGATTTGTATCATTGTGCAAATTTTTACAAGGAACTTTAATTATTTGTTAAATTTGTTTTCACTTTTGTAACAAATTTCTCTTTTTTATAAAAAAATTTTGTTACAAAATATTACTTTGTATTGTAACAGTTTCATTTTTTGTTACAAAATTTTTTTTAACAGGACATACTGCAACAGGTCTTTTTTGTTACAAATTTTTTTTGTTTCAAAATTTGTTTTTTTAACAGTTTTTTTTATTACAAAAATTATTTTTTCTTGTAGTGAGCATAGCCCCAGATGTGCCCTAAAAGTAACGACGATACACACCGATGTCTGGAAAGATGAATGTGTCCGTCGAAGTAATCAAATGGTGTGTACACATGACTCATTAAATAATTTAAGTATAATTGTGACTAGCGTGTGAACTTTCAAGTGTGATTTTGTCTATTCTTCTTAAAAATAAATTATTAAACTCAAATTAAAAATATTTTAATTATCCTTTTCAATTTTTTTATTTGAAAAACTATCCTTTTAAATAAAATAGAAAATAACTAACCTTAACTAAAAAAATTAATTATAGTTTAAATAGAATTAGATTCTTTCGAATTTTGAATGTCAACTTTATAAAGTCTCTTATAGATTTAAGAAATAAAAAATATATATTTATTTTTTTATTTCATCCAAATATAATTTATGAGAGAAGATTTTTTTTATGATTCAGGATCATTTATTATAAACCGTAATAAAATCGAATTAGGAAATAAGAAAAATAGAATCTAACCTAATCACTATCCCTGGATTTGTTTTTCCACCGCTGAATTAATAAAACAGTGTGCTAAAAGGGTTATAAATCCACCATCTTCGTCCCTAAAATTTCGTCACTATTGGATCAAAAAATTAAACCCAAATCACGTTTGCAATAAAAATATGCCTTAACCATTTGTTACGATTTGCATTATTTTGCAAATTTTCACAAGGTACTTTAATCTTATTGAATTTTTTCATGGCGTTGATTCATATGTTTGATTTTTTTTCCCAGTGTTTTTAAAGGATATTTTTTATCCTTGTTAATTGATTCATATAAAAAATATATTAGGTGATTCACTCCATATTATTTATTGTTGAATTTAACTTAATCATTATTCCTGTTTTTATTTTTCCGTCGCTAAATTATCAAATTAGTGTGCCAAAAAGGTTTTAAATTCCACCATTTTTGCCTATAAAATTTCATCACTGTTAGGTCAAAAAATTGAAATTAAAATCACGTTTACAATCAAAATATATCTTAAGCATGTCTTACGATTTGTATCATTGTGCAAATTTTTACAAGGAACTTTAGTTATTTGTTAAATTTGTTATCACTTTTGTAACAAATTTCTCTTTTTTATCAAAAAATTTTGTTACAAAAGATTACTTTGTATTGCAACAGTTTCATTTTTTTTTACAAAATTTTTTTTAACAGGACATACTGCAACAAGTCTTTTTTGTTACAAATTCTTTTTGTTTTAAAATTTTACTTTTTTGTAACAGCTTTTTTTGTTACAAATATTATTTTTTCTTGTAATGAGCATAGCCCCAGGTGTGCAGTAAAAGTAACGATGATACACGCCGATGTCTGGAAGGGTGAATGTGTCCGTCGAAGTAATCAAATAGTGTGTACACATGACTCATTAAATAATTTAGGTATAATTGTGACTAGCGTGTGAACTTTCAAGTGTGATTTTGTCTATTCTTCTTAAAAATAAATTATTAAACTCAAATTAAAAAAATATTTTAATTATCCTTTTCAATTTTTTTATTTGAAAAACTATCCTTTTAAATAAAATAGAAAATAACTAACCTTAACTAAAAAAATAAATTCTAGTTTAAATAGAATTAGATTTATTCGAATTTTGAATATCAACTTTATAAAGTCTATTATAGATTTAAGAAATAAAAAATATATATTTATTTTTTTATTTCATCCATATATAATTTATGAGAGAAGATTTTTTTATGATTCAGGATCCTTTATTATAAATCGTAATAAAATCGAATTAGGAAATAAAAAAAAAATAGAATCTAACCTAATCACTATCCATGGATCTGTTTTTCTGTCGCTGAAATAATAAAACTGTGTGCTAAAAAGGTTATAAATCTACCATCTTCGTCCCTGAAATTTCATCACTATGGGATCAAAAAATTAAACCCAAATCACGTTTGCAATCAAAATATGCCTTAGCCATTTGTTACGATTTGCATCTTAGTCATTTGTTACGATTTGCATCATTGTGCGAATTTTCACAAGGTACTTTAGTCTTATTGAATTTTTTTCATGGCGTTGATTCATATGTTTGATTTTTTTCAGGGTTTTTAAAGGATATTTTTTATCCTTGTAAATTGATTCATATAAAAATTATATTAGGTGATTCACTCCATATTATTTTTTGTTGAATTTAACCTAATTACTATTCCTGTTTTTGTTTTTCCGTCGCTAAATTATCAAATTAGTGTGCCAAAAAGGTTTTAAAATCCACCATTTTTGCCTATAAAATTTCATCACGGTTAGGTCAAAAAATTCAAACTGAAATCACGTTTACATTCAAAATATATCTTAAGCATTTCTTACGATTTGTATCATTGTGCGAATTTTTACAAGGCACTTTAATTATTTGTTAAATTTGTTATCACTTTTGTAACAAATTTCTGTTTTTTATCAAAAAAATTTATACAAAATATTAGTTTATATTGTAACAGTTTCATTTTTTGTTACAAAAATTTTTTGTAACGGGACATATTGCAACAGGTCTTTTTTATTACAAATTCTTTTTGTTTCAAAATTTTGGTTTTATGTAACAATTTTTTTGTTACAAATATTATTTTTTTCTTGTAGTGAGCATAGCCCCCATGTGTGCACTAAAAGTAACGACGATACAAGCCGATGTCTGGAAGGGTGAATGTGTCCGTCGAAGTAATCAAATGGTGTGTACACGTGACTCATTAAATAATTTAGGTATAATTGTAACTGGCGTGTGAACTTTCAAGTGTATTTTTGTCTATTCTTCTTAAAAATAAATTATTATACTCAAATTTAAAAAATATTTTAATTATTCATTTCAATTTTTTATTTTAAAAATTATCCTTTATAATAAAATAGAATATAACTAACCTTAACTAAAAAAATTAATTCTAGTTTAAATAGAATTAGATTCCTTCGAATTTTGGATGTCGACTTTATAAAGTCTCTTATAGATTTAAGTAATAAAAAATATTTATTTATTTTTTTATTCCATCCAAATTTAATTTATGGGAGAAGATTTTTTTTATGATTCAGAATCCTTTATTATAAACCGTAATAAAATCGTATTAGAAAATAAGAAAAATAGAATCTAACCGAGTTACTATCCCTAGATTTGTTTTTCCGCCGCTGAATTAATAAAACGGTCTGCTAAAAGGATTATAAAATCCACTATCTTCGTCCCTAAAATTTCATCACTATTGAATCAAAAAATTAAACCCAAATCACATTTGCAATCAAAACATACCTTAGCCATTTCTTATGATTTGCATTATTGTGCGAAATTTTACAAGGTACTTTAATCTTATTGAATTTTTTTCCATGGCGTTGATTCATGAGTTTAATTTTTTTTTTCAGGGTTTTTAAAGGATATTTTTTATCCTTGTTAATTGATTCATATAAAAAATATATTACGTGATTCACTCCATAAAATGTTTTGTTGAAATTAACCTAATCGCTATTCCTGTTTTTGTTTTTCCGTCGCTAAATTATCAAATTAGTGTGTCAAAAAGGTTTTAAATTCCACCATTTTTGCCAATAAAATTTCATCACTGTTAGGTCAAAAAATTCAAACTGAAATCACGCTTACAATCAAAATATATCATAAGCATTTTTTACGATTTGTATCATTGTACAAATTTTTACAAGGAACTTTAATTATTTGTTAAATTTGTTATCACTTTTGTAACAAATTTCTCTTTTTTATAAAAAAATTTTGTTACAAAATATTACTTTGTATTGTAACAGTTTCATTTTTTGTTACAAAAAATTTTTTTTTAACAGGACATACTGCAACAGGTCTTTTTTGTTACAAATTCTTTTTTTTCAACATTTTGATTTTTTGTAACAGTTATTTTTGTTACAAATATTATTTTTTCTTGTAGAGCCCCAAGTGTACACTAAAAGTAACGATGATACACGCCGATGTCTGAAAGGGTGAATGTGTCTGTTGAAGTAATCAAATGGTGTGTACACGTGACTCATTAAATAATTTAAGTATAATTGTGACTAGCGTGTGAACTTTCAAGTGTGATTTTGTCTATTCTTAAAAATAAATTATAAAACTCAAATTAAAAAATATTTTAATTATCCTTTTCAATGTTTTTATTTGAAAAACTATCCTTTTAAATAAAATAGAAAATAACTAACCTTAACTAAAAAAATTAATTCTAGTTTAAATAGAATTAGATTCCTTCGAATTTTGAATGTCAACTTTATAAAGTCTCTTATAGATTTAAGAAATAAAAAATATATATTTATTTTTTTATTTCATCCAAATATAATTTATGAGAGAAGATTTTTTTTATGATTCAGGATCATTTATTATGAACCGTAATAAAATCGACTTAGAAAATAAGAAAAATAGAATCTAACCTAATCACTATCCCTGGATTTGTTTTTCCACCGCTGAATTAATAAAACAGTGTGCTAAAAGGGTTATAAATCCACCATCTTCGTCCCTAAAATTTTATCACTGTTGGATCAAAAAATAAACCCAAATCACATTTGCAATCAAAATATGCCTTAACCATTTGTTACGATTTGCATCATTGTGCGAATTTTCACAAGGTACTTTAATCTTATTGAATTTTTTTTCATGGCGTTGATTCATATGTTTGATTTTTTTCCCAAGGTTTTTAAAGGATATTTTTTATCCTTGTTAATTGATTCATATAAAAAATATATTTGGTGATTCACTCCATATTATTTTTTTTTTTGAATTTAACCTAATCACTATTCCTATTTTTGTTTTTTCGTCGCTAAATTATCAAATTAGTGTGCCAAAAAGGTTTTAAAATCCACCATTTTTGCCTATAAAATTTCATCAATGTTAGGTCAAAAAATTCAAACTGAAATCACGTTTACAATCACAATATATCTTAAGCATTTCTTATGATTTGTATCATTGTGCGAATTTTTACAAGGTACTTTTATTATTTGTTAAATTTGTTATCACTTTTATAACAAATTTCTATTTTTATCAAAAAAATTTGTTACAAAATATTACTTTGTATTGTAACAGTTTATTTTTTGTTATAAAAATTTTTTGTAACTGGACATACTGTAATAGGTCTTTTTTGTTACAAATTCTTTTTGTTTCAAAATTTTGGTTTTATGTAACAATTTTTGTTGTTACAAATATTATTTTTTCTTGTAGTGAGCATAGCCCCATGTGTGCACTAAAAATAACGACGACACACGCCGATGTCTGGAAGGGTGAATGTTTCCGTCAAAGTAATCAAATGGTGTGTACACGTGACTCATTAAATAATTTAGGTATAACTGTGACTAGCGTGTGAACTCTCAAGTGTATTTTTGTCTATTCTTCTTAAAAACAAATTATTAAACTCAAATTAAAAAAATATTTTAATTATCCTTTTCAATTTTTTTATTTCAAAAATTATCCTTTTAAATAAAATAGAATATAAATAACCTTAACTAAAAAAATTAATTCTAGTTTAAATAGAATTAGATTCCTTCGAATTTTGGATGTCAACTTTATAAAGTCTCTTATAGATTTAAGTAATAAAAAATATATATTTATTTTTTTATTTCATCCAAATATAATTTATGGGAGAAGATTTTTTTATGATTCAGGATCATTTATTATAAACCGTAATAAAATCGTATTAGAAAATAAGAAAAATAGAATCTAACCTAATCATTATCTCTGGATTTGTTTTTCTGCCACTGAATTAATAAAACAGTGTGCTAAAATGGTTATAAAATCCATTATCTTCGTCCCTAAAATTTCATCACTATTGGTTCAAAAAATTAAACCCAAATCACATTTGCAATCAAAACATACCTTAGCCATTTCTTACGATTTGCATCATTGTGCGAATTTTTCAAGGTACTTTAATCTTATTGAATTTTTTTCATGGCATTGATTCATGAGTTTAATTTTTTTTTAGAATTTTTAAAGGATATTTTTTATCATTGTTAATTGATTCATATAAAAAATATATTAGGTGATTCACTCCATATAATTTTTTGTTGAATTTAACCTAATCGCTATTCCTGTTTTTGTTTTTCCGTCGCTAAATTATCAAATTAGTGTGCCAAAAAGGTTTTGAATTCCACCATTTTTGCCTATAAAATTTCATCACTGTTAGGTCAAAAAATTCAAACTGAAATCATGTTTACAATCAAAATATATCTTAAGCATTTCTTACTATTTGTATCATTGTGCAAATGTTTACAAGTAACTTTAATTATTTGTTAAATTTGTTATCACTTTTTTAACAAATTTCTCTTTTTTATCAAAAAATTTTGTTACAAAATATTACTTTCTATTGTAACAGTTTCATTTTTTGTTACAAAATTTTTTTTTAACAAGACATACTGCAACAGGTCTTTTTTGTTACAAATTCTTTTTGTTTCAAAAATTTGGTTTTTTGTAACCGTTTTTTTTGTTACAAATATTATTTTTTTCTTGTAGTGGATTTTCCCATTTAGGGACGTATAGTCTTCTCCTTTTAGTGTAGAAAAGGTCATTTTCTAGCCAAAATGTTTTGAACTTACCTTCTCTAGCCAACTCTACCAACTTCTTTTCTAATGGATCGTGATGCAACCCTTCCTTGATGGTTTGCACAATATCTCCTTCAACCATAGAAATGGCCGCCAACTCAGCCTTGTGACTCAGCGCATCTGCTACCACATTTGTTTTGCCTGACTTGTATTTAAATTCAAAATCAAACTTAACTAAGAAATCTTGCCACCTAGCTTGTTTGGGACTTAACTTCTTCTGAGTTTGGAAGTAGCTTGTAGCTACTGTCTGTGTTGACAATGAAGTGTGAACCAAGTGGTTAGTGACGCCAAGTTCTCAGACAATGCACTACCGCGATCATCTCCTTCTCTTGGATGGTATATCACCTCTCTGTATTATTCAAATTGCGACTCTCAAAGGCAATCGGATGTCCTTCTTGCATCAGAACCCCTCCAATAGCGTAGTCAAAAGCATCAGTGTGGACTTCAAATATCTTTGAGTAGTCGGGTAGTGCTAGTACTGGTCCTTTTGTGATAGCAGCCTTCAACTCATCAAAGGCCTTTTGACACTCCTTTGACCATTTCCAAGAGTGATTCTTCTTGAGAAAATCAGTTAATGGTGTAGCCTTGCAGAGTAACCCTTGATAAACCTCCGATAGTAATTAGCCAACTCAAGGAATGACCTTAATTTAGATACCTTATTTGGCGGCTCCCATTCTTTAATAGCCCTCACCTTTCCTTGATCCATGCAGAGAGTTCCATCTTTAATGATATGTCCCAAGAAGTGGACTTCGTTCCTTGCAAAGGAACACTTTTTCTTCCTCACATATAGGTTATTCTCTCGTAAAATCTTAAACACGGTTCATAAGTATTCTACATTTCCTCCAAGGTATTGCTATAGACAACAATGTCATCCAAGTAGACAACTACAAACCGATCAAGGTAAGGTCAAACGATCTCGTTCATTAAGGTATAGAAGGTCGCAGGAGCATTGGTCAAGCCAAAAGGCATCACTAACTACTCATACGATCCATACCTCGTGACACACGTGGTCTTAGGCTCATCAACATCAGCAATTCTCACTTGGTGATATCCTGATCTCAAATCCAGTTTTGAGAACCACTTGGCTCTACCAAGTTGATCAAACAAATCGGCTATCAAAGGAATATGGTATTTGTTCTTGATGGTTACCATGTTAAGTGCTCGATAGTCGATGCATAGTCTTAACGAACCATCATGCTTCTTTTGGAACAAGACTGGTGCGCCATAAGGTGCCTTCGATGGACGGATGAATCCAACATCTAGCAAATCCTTGAGTTGCTTCTTCAACTCCTCAATTTTTGGCAGTGCCATCCTATAAGGTGTTGAAGCAAGCGGCTTTGCTCTTGACTCTAATTCAATCTTGTGGTCTACCTTCCTCCTTGGTGGTAGTTGTTTTGGCAACTTGGGAGGCATCACATCCTTATTTTCTTCAAAGGCTTACTTAATTTTGGAAGGAATGTCTTCTCTTTTAGGTGTTGATTCCTCTTGTAATAGAGCCAAATATGTAATTTTTCCCTTCTTGAATCCTTTCTTGAGTTGCATAGCAGAGAGCATCGGTGATCCTCCAACTTTAGAGACTATAGGGACCACGCATGGAGACCCTTTCTCCATGACACATACCATGTCATAGTATGGCATAGGTATTATATTTGCCTTCCTTTGTAAATCAAGCCCGATGACTATTTTAAAATCGTCCATGGGTGCTACTGAGAAATCTACAAGGCCCTTCCAAGAACCAAGAGTCATCTCAACCCCTTTTACTACTCCCTTAAGGGGTTCACCCTTGGTGTTCACGAGTTTGAACCAACGATTCTTTTCGGTGATCTTTAACCCAAGCCTCTTTGCTTCATCAGGTTTGATGAAGTTGTGTGTAGCACCAGTGTCAATTATAGCCATGACAGGTTTTTCATTGATAAAGACTTTGACATACATCAAGCCTTTCTTTTCTGCAGTGCTTACCTCTTTGCCCTTCACAGCATTTATGTGTTGGATAGATCCAACACACTTAGTTACTTGAGTTTGAGCTTCTCGTTCTTCGGTGATAGATGCCAAAGTCTCTAGCTTGGGACAATCCTTCATTTGGTGTGGTCCCTTGCACACGAAGCATCCTCCTTTGGGCACAAAAGCCTTCTTTTTTTCTTTGTACTCTTTCTTTGAAGAGTATTTTTCTTCCTTCTTGGTTGAGAAACTCTTCCCCTTGTCTCCACCATCTTTAGTAGAACTAGGCTTGGAAGAAGACTTCGGTTTATAGTCTCCCTTATGCTACTCAGTAAGTGATTCGGCCACCACAATGGCCTCATCGACATCTTTAACATTTCTTCTTTGTAGTTCTTGTTTTGCCCCAGGTTAGAGTCCATCAATGAAGAAGAACAATGCATCCTCTGATGCTAAGTTAGGAATTTGAAGCGTGAGAGTAGTGAACTCCTTTACGTAGTCGCTAATCATACTCTTGTGCTTCAACTCCCTCAACTTCTTCCTTGCTTCATAAACCATATTTTCAGGGAAGAATTGTCTTTTCAACTCCCTTTTGAAATCTTCCCATGTGGTTATATTGCAAGTACCATTTTCCATATCTACGCACTTTTCCCGCCTCCACAAAGTAGCATTATCAAAAAGGTAGAGAGCTGCAGTGCATACCTTTATTGCTTCTTCGATCACCCCTTAGCATTCAAAGTACCTCTCCATTTGTCATAGGAAGTTCTCCACCTCTTGAGCATCCCTCACGCCCTTGAACTCCTTTGACTTTGGAAGATCAATCTTTGTCGTCTTCCTTATAATGGTTGGTCGAGATTTTGCCTCCTCAAACCAAACTTGAACTTTCTCAAATAACTTCAAGGAATTCTCAAGCTTATCTTCGATTCGAAGCATGCTTTCTTTTAAGGCATCTGGTTCTCCTAACACGTGAGCCTCGAAAGTCTCTTTGTCATGTTCTATCCTTTGGAAGTGCTCATCCATAAAGGATAGAACATTCTCCAACATAGAAATTCTCTCTTCTAAGAAGTTAGAGTCCTTACCTCTAGACTCAGTTAAAGAGCGCACCTTCTTACTTCTCCATTGAGAAGGAATAATATCCCTTCCCCTTTGAGACTCAACATGCTCCATGGTTACACTAGAAGTCATACCCACAAATCACTTGTACTCCCTCTCAAACCTTGCTCTGATGCTCAATTGTCACGGCCTTGGACACACTCCAACGCTACCGTGCCGGCACTCAGACTTACTCAACCTCTTGAGCTAAGACCAAGTCAGCCTAACCCTCATTATTTAGCAAGAAAGTTAAGAACACAAGAGAACACAAGAGAAAGAAAGTTTTAGTGGAAAGAACACTCTATTACTCAAGTGTTTATTACAAGTAACTCACACATAACTCACACTAACTCTCACCTCCTATTTATAGCCATCCACCTCCTTAATGGATGGTTAGGATTAAATATAATCAACGGTCCAGATTAATTATCTAGAACCTTCATTACAAATATCTATCCTACTACAACTTTCTAAATACTTCTAGATTCCTCCATACTACTCTTCATACTTCTATATACATCCACACTCTTCTAGAATACTCTATGACCTTCTAGAGTCTTCTAGAACCTTCTAGAGTATTTTGGAACCTTCTAGAGTATTTTGGAACATTCTAGAACATTCTAGAATATTCCGGAACTATCTAGAGCATTCTCAAACACTCTAGAAAATTATACAAACACTATTAAATATGTTCTATCGAACAGTTACCGGACGGTTCGGGTGGAGTTTTACGGAGCTGGAAATGCTTCAATCGCGGTCATGCTAGGATCCGGTCAGCCGGGTAGCCAAGCTCTCGTTGTGGAAGGAGGGGGGTCACCTGCAAAGACACTCCGACGCTCTAGTCAGTTAGTGTGCAGGTCAGAAATGGATTTTTGGGGTGTGTGACGTACCTTGGGGGAGGGGTAGGACCCTCCCCTTATATACGATGTCAGATGTGGGTCCCACGAGGGTAGAACCCACCTTCTTCGAAGTTTCCTTGTACAGCTGTGGCGGCCAGCTGTCCCAGATGCGTGTGCAGGTCGAATGTGGGCGCGTCATCCTACCGTTCAGGTCGGGTTGTGAGTGGGTCGGGTCGGCCCACGTTTCCTTTTGGGCTGGGCCGTAACAGTACCCCCGACACGTCGGCAACAGTCATGTGCGCTGTTGGGTGCATGTTATTTCTGATCTCATGCGTTGTCGCCGAGCCGGCCGTCCGTGGAGGGGACGCATCTCTTGCGCGCGTGTCTGTTTGTTGCTGGGGCGATCAGTTATCGCCTCGTTCTTCATGTGGAGCATTAAATGCTCATAATGGGTTTAAAACCCTTGGTGCAAAGACTAATATGCCCCTCGGCTTTCGCGCTCCTCTTGGTGGTGGTTTTAAAACTGTTCTGCAATGCCTTTGGTATTCATTTGACGTTTATCTTTCCGTTTCCGATTCTGCTACCTCCATCTTCTTCTCCCTCAGTAGTTCCAGGGAGTCGTTGTTGCTTTCCTTTCGAATCTTTGCTATCAGTGCAGGTAATCTCTTTTGTCTTCTTGTTATTCTTTTGCTTCTACCATTGCTTCCTTTTTGTGCATGCCGTTTGTTTATCTTTGCATGGTGGCTGATCTTAGGCCCTAAGTAGGTGTGTTAGGGGGGTTGCCATTCTAGGGTAACTTTGTTTGGGTCTTATCGTTTTTAACCGTGTTTAGTCTTAGTTGCGGAATAGACTGAGTGTAGCTTCTGTATTCACTCCGAGCACCCGACCTCTTAGACTGACTGGATGGTCCCCCCGTGTAGGTATGGCTCGCATCGCCTCCCGGGCTTCCCCTTCTCCCGCGGCGTACGACCCCTACGCCTGGGTTGTTTCTGATATAAGGGACTCCCCCAATCAAATGGGCGAGGAGGAGCTCACCGAGTTCCGTCAAAACGAGTATCTATGCGGAGGAACCGACGAGGAGTCCAACTATGACGTCTTCATCCCGGCTCCTCACGAACGCTTGTACGAGCTCAACTTCCACGCTCCTCGAGTTGCCGATTGGATTTGGTTCTATAAATCCATGTTTACTCAAGTGGGGGTTCGTATTCCATTCTCCGCTTTTTAAATGGCGCTTCTGGGCCGGGTTTTCGTGGCACCGTCACAGCTGCATCCGAACAGTTAGGCTTCAATCCGCTGTTTCGAGATGGTTTGTGAATATCTCGAGCTGCCGGTGTCCGTAGATGTTTTTCTTTTCTTTTTCAACCTTACAAACCCTTCAAAGGAAGGGAAACATAAGAAAGGGTTCATGTCTTTCCAGTCTGCCCAAGGTCGGAGGATTTTTGGTTTGTTTGAGGACTCCTACCATGGATTCAAAGATAAATATTTCAAGGTTCGTCCCGTCAAAGGTCGTCATCCTTTTTGGTTGTCGTTGGAGGGGGCACGCCTCATCCCGACCTATTGGAGCTTCGGGGCGGGGTCCAATGCCTTCGTCAAAGTATCCTACAAGGGTATGTCTGCGGTGGATAGGAAGATTGCTGATGTGTTACTGGCAATCTTCGGGAGGAATCATGTGAATCCTCACCTCTTTATGGGTGATCGGGAAGCCGGTCGAAACTATATTTGTGAGAAGTCTTTACTTGCTTTGCCTTTAGTTTCTTGCTTTTCCCAATATTTCATTACGACTAAAGAATTTTCTTTCCTTGTTACAATGGGAATGTCTGCCGAGATAACGGGCCTCCCTAACTTGTTCCAAACCTTTTTATGCGCAAGTGACGACGAGGCGGCCAATGAGAAGTCGACTGTTCCCCCGGAGGACAAAAGCAAGGCCACTTTCGAGCAAGGGGCTATGGCCGATGAGACCGGTACCTCGGCTCAGGGTGCCTTGGCTCAAAGTGACAAGGAAGTGCGCGTTTCCCCCTTTCGCGAAGTGGTCGGTACTGGGGGTTCGACGTCCAACCCCGCTGCCGATGATGAGGTGGAGGAGGTGCCCAGCCTCAAAAGGAGGAGGACGTCCAGTAGTCCCGAGGGGGTTCTCACTGTGATGGAGAAAAATTTTGACGCCGAGAATTTTATAGATTCTCAATTGATCCCCGGGACTGAGGAGCACTTCCACGAGTCGTCTCTAGCCGGGCAAGCGAGGTGGATGTATCGTACCCTCTTGCGCGGTGCAGTGATAGCTCGGAAGGCTGAGTTTGAGTTGTCCGAGATGGAATCTCTCTGTAGGAGGTTGGAGTCTGCTGGGAAGGCCAATAATGAACTTAAACACGAAGTTGAAACTCTTCGGGAACAACTGACCCAATCCAATGAGAAGCTCGATGCTGCCGAGAAGAAAGCCTCCGCTGTCGAGAAGAAAGCCTCTACCGCCGAGAAAAAATTAGAAAAGTCGGACGCCACAGTTTCCCGGTTTGTCGAGCGGGAAATGACTTTACAGAGTCAGGTTGGCGTGGCTCAAGGACGGGTGTCCGCGTTGGAGAAAGAGAAGGAGGCTGTCGAAAATAAGCTTGCAACGTTGAAGACGAAGTATAAAGACGTCGTTAAGCAGGGGAAGGGCGCAATCCTGGCGACTGAGGAGGCCCTTAAAGCTCAGGTTAAAATTGTTGCTCCCGATTTCGACACCTCGGCAATTGGCGTCTTCAAGGTGATCAAGGACGGCAAGATTGTTGACGTTCCTAAGAAATGATTTTTCTTGTTCTGTATGAAACTTTTGGTTAGCCGTCATGTTTTGGCTTTTGTGAACAGTTGGTTTCTTGGATCGTTTGCTCGTTTTATCATAGTTTATACTTTTTTATTTGCTTGGTTGTGTTGTCGTTTATATTCACCGTTATTGGTTTATAGTTGTCGTTCGTTCTACCGTGTTGATGACATTCCGGCTGAGCCAGGTCGTGGCTTTCCGTGTAGCCGTTTGCTATTGTGGTAGTTGATGGGCTCCCAGGGTGATCAGTCCCGGGGCCGTGTATCGTTGTCGCTTCGCGTGGAATTCGTTTGCGCAATGGGTTGTCCAGGAAGGGTAAACAAAACAAAAGAAACAAAACTTTGCACAAGTATATTTTAGTCGGCAATTGCACGAAAGATCTATAGACCATAGCGAAAAGTACAATTCCATGAATTAAATACTTAGCTCGATTGGTCGGCATGTCGCCTTATGTGCTAAGAGTAAAACCTTCTCAAGTTGCTCGCGTTCCACGTTCTTGGGACTTCTTTGCCATCCAGCCTTTCTAACTTGAAAGCACCTTTGCCCATCGCTTCTTTAACTTTGTAGGGACCTTCCCAATTTGCCGCCAGCTTTCCCTCCCCCGGGGTCGGTAAGCCGATGTCATTGCGCCTCAGGATGAGGTCGTTTGGCTCGAACTCTCTTTTAAGCACTTTGGTGTTGTAGCGTAGGGCCATTCTTTGCTTCAGCGTTGTTTCCGTCAAGTGGGCCATTTCTCTAGCTTCATCTATCAGGTCCTTTTCCACGGCTTTCCCTACTCCCTTCAAAAGTAGTCATGGACTTGGTTCTCCGACTTCCACGGGTATTACCGCATCTAGCCCGTATGTTAGTCGGAAGGGGGTCTCCCCGGTGGATGATTGCTCGGTTGTACGGTAGGACCAGAGAACCGAGGCGAGCCCGTCGGCCCAAGCACCTTTTTTATTGTCGAGCCGCTTCTTAAGCCTTAGCAGGATGATCTTGTTTGCGGACTCAACCTGTCCGTTTGTTTGGGGGTGCTCTACCGAGGAAAACTTCTGTCTTATACCCAGGCCGGTGAGGAACTCTGTGAATTTTCTGTCGGTAAATTGTGTCCCGTTATCCAAGATGACGATCTTCGGGATGCCGAACCGTGTTATCACTTACCTCCACATGAACTTCCTGCAATTGGATGAGGATATGCTGGCCAGCGGCTCAGCCTCTATCCATTTGGTATAGTAGTCAATGGCGACTATGAGGTACTTGACTTATCCAGGACCAATCGGGAAAGGCCCCAAGAGGTCGACTCTCCACTATGAGAATGGCCGGGAAGACGTTAACAAGCTTAACTCGGAGGCCGGTGCCCTGTGAAAATTGGCGTTCTCTTGACACTTGACGCACTTTCTAACAAATCCTTTGGAGTCTGCCATCATTGATGGCCAATAGTATCCAGCTCGGATCAATTTTCTTGCTAGGGCCTTGCCCCCTATGTGATGTCCGCAACACCCTTCATGGACTTCCCTGAGGACGTAGTCCGTTTGGTCGGGGTGTAGACATTTCAATAGGGGCTGGCTGAGTCCTTTCCTGAACAGCTGACCCTGGATGATCGCATACTTGGCCGCTTCCCTTCTCAGTTTCTTGGCGTCTTTTTCGTCGTCGGGGAGTTTGCCATTTTCTAAGAAGCTGGTGATGGGGTCCAACCATAAGGGGCTTATCTTTGACAGGTGCAAAGTGACCGCTGGCTCCCTCATCATACCTTGGATGAGAGATCGGTTACCTTCTCCCGGTTTGGTGCTAGCCAATTTTGATAGGAGATCCGCCCGCGTGTTCCTTTCTCTTGGAACGTGGTGGATCGTGACCTCCTCAAACTTCTGGCTCAAATCCCTAACTTTCTCCAAGTACTTTTGTAATAGTGAGTCTCTGGCTTGGTAACTCCCGTTTACTTGGGAGGTAACGACTTGTGAATCGCTGTATATTTCCAACCTTGTCGCTCCAACTTCCGTTGCTAGGGCTAAGCCCCCTATGAGGGCTTCGTATTCTGCTTGGTTGTTTGAGATGGAAAATTCGAACTTGATCGACTGTTCGTATACGACCCCAGCTGGGCTTTCTAGGATGATTCCGGCGCCCCCGGACGTCTGATTTAAGGCTCCGTCCACGTGGAGCTTCCACCGTGTGCGCGTCTCTTCGGTTGGATCCCCCGTCACTTCTACTAGGAAGTCAGCCATTGCTTGCGCCTTGATCGCTTGCCGGGGTTCGTACTGTATGTCATATTGGGAAAGTTCAATGGACCAAGTCATCATCCTTCCTGCCAAATCGGGTTTTTGGAGTACTTGCCGGATTCCTTGGTCCGTCCTTATGACAATTCGGTGACCTTGGAAATATTGCTTTAACCTCCGGGAAGAGGTCAAGAGTGCCAGAGCTAGCTTTTTCAGTTTGCTGTACCTCAGTTCTGCCCCTTGTAAGGCTCTGCTCACGAAATAGACTGGCTGTTGGGCCCTTCCTTCTTCTCGTACCAAAACCGCGGCCAGGGCTTCTCCTGTTATGGCAAGATATAGGTATAACGGCTCCCCGTTCATTGGCTTCCCGAGCACAGGGGGTGCCGCCAGGATTTCCTTGAAGTGTCTAAAAGTTTCCTCGCATGCGGGCGTCCATTCAAACGCTATCCCTTTCCTCATGAGGTTAAAGAAGGGTAGGGCTTTTGTTGCCGAAGCTCCGAGAAAATGGGATAACGCGGTAAGTCGCCCTGCCAATCTCTGGACGTCCTTGATACAACCCGGGCTCTTCATTTGGAGTATCGCTTGGCATTTCTCAGGGTTAGCTTCTACCCCCCTTTGAGTTATCATGAACCTTAGGAACTTTCCAGCTTCCATGGCAAAGGCGCATTTGAGGGGATTAAGCCTCATGCCGTGTTGTCGGAGAGACGCGAATACATTTGCCAGGTCACTCAGGAGGTCATCTGGTCGCATAGTTTTCGCGAGGATGTCGTCCACATAGACTTCCACCCTCTTACCTATGAGGTCGCGGAATATTTTGTTCATCAGTCTTTGGTATGTTGCCCCCACGTTTTTTAAGCCGAACGGCATCACCTTATAACAGAAGGTTCCCCCAAGCGTTATAAATGCTGTCTTGTCCTCGTCGGGTCGGTGCATCGGTATCTGATTGTAGCCGGAGTACGCATCCATAAAGCTCAGATACCGGTAGCCCGCCGCTGCGTCGACAAGTGCGTCTATGTTGGGGAGAAGGAAACTATCTTTAGGGCATGCCTTGTTAAGGTCGGAGTAGTCTACGCACATTCTCCATTTGCCGCTGTGCTTCTTTACCAGAACCACATTCGAGAGCCAAGTCGAGTAGTCTAGTTCTCGTATGAATCCTGCTTCTAGGAGGCCGGCCGTCTGCCTGGCCACCTCCTCCGCCCTCTCCTGCGATATCTTTCTCCTCCGTTGGGCTACCGGGCGTGCTTCCGACTTGACGGCCAGGTGGTGTGACATGACTTCGAGGTCTATGCCCGGCATGTCGGCCGGTGTCCAGGCAAACAAATCCCCATTGGCCCTGATCATTTCCACCAGAGGCTCCTTCAATTCATGTGGGAGGTTTCTATTGACAAACGTGAACTTTTCCTCCATGTCACCGACCCTAAACTTTTCCAGGTCCCCCTCTGGTTCTGGTCTGGGCTTGTCGTCTACCCTAGCGTCTAGGTCAGCCAGGAACACTCCCGATGCTTCCTTAGATTTCTTCCTTAGGGAGAGGTTGGCGTTGTCGCAAGCGACTGCCGTTTCTAGGTCTCCCCTTATGGACCCTATAGATCCGTCGTCGGTAACAAACTTCATGACTAGTAGCTTTGTGTTGATTATTGCTTCAACATCGTTAATCGTCTTCCTCCCCAAGATGATGTTGTAGGCCGTGGAATCTCGGAGAACCACGAACTCAGCCATTGCCGATCTTCGCCCTTGGGCCTGTCCCAGGGAAATCGGCAGAGATATTACTCCATCCGACTTGATGGTCGCCCAACTCGATGACTCCGTGCTGATGAGTTGATAGGTCGGCGTCCCTTAGTCCCAGTGCGTCGAACACGTTGCGGAACATGATGTTCGAGTCTGCCCCCGTGTCAACAAGGATTCGTTTTACGAGGCCTGTTCCTACCCTGGCCGTGATGACCATGGGTGGATTTTCAGGGGCCTCGTCGAACCACTGATCTTCCGGGCCGAAGGAGATAGATGGGGGCTTCTTAGAGCTTCGCGTCGGTGCGCAGGAGACTGCTAAGATCTTGGCATCTTTCTTGTGCGCTGATCTCGACCTTGGTGCAGTGTTTCTGGCGGTTACTACGTTTATCAAGGTGAGACCGTGGTCTTTGTCTTCTGGCTCTTGTCGCCGCTTCGCCGATCGGGTCTTGCCTTCCTCGTCCTGGTCGCGATGTCGCCTCCTCGGCTCCCTTATGAGATGAGAGAACTCTGAGATTTTACCGTCCCTTATGGCTTGTTCTAGTGCATCCCTCAGGTCAAAGCAGTCCTGTATTTGGTGCCCAAAGCCCTTGTGGTAGTCCGAAAACCCATAGATGGATCCCTGCGGGAGGCCGTTAAACCACCGGATCGCAGGTCCAGCCAGGGTGACCGGGAAGGCCCGGCACCTCACCTCGTCTCCTACTCCCTCCAGATTCATTCTAGCCTCGAAGGCCGTGAGGTGCTCCATAGGGTCTTGGGTTCCATCGTACCTCATGTCCGTTGGTTTGTCGAAGTGCTTCGGCAACCGGACCTCAAGGATGGACCGATGGAACAGGGTGGCGCCCATTATCACGGGTCGCTGCGTCCTCATAGGCCTCCCTTCTCTGTCTTCGCGGTCTTGTCCCGGGTGACACATTTTCTTGCCTCGGGAGTAGATGATTGTGTTGTTTCGTCTTCTCGGGATGAGCGAATCTTCTTGGGTGCTTTCCGCTTCCGTTCTGGATGCGGAGGCGTGCCGGGGGAGACTCTGGCGGGAATCTCGCTCCCGGCTTTCAGGGGACGGGAGGTAGCTAGGATCTGTGCTTCGTCGATCGCGCTCCTGATCGGCTAGTTGTCGTTCCAGGTTCTGGACCCTATGGCGTAACTCCTGCATTATTTTGGCGCTGTCACCGCCAATTTCTCCGAAGGGTCGTGTCTCCTGCGTCCTTGTGCGTGATTCGGCGTGTTGTCGGGGGGACCTTCGTCGCCCTCCCGGTGAGGCGACAGAGGCTACCCCCTCTGCGCCGGCTGTTCGGCCTTGGTCTCCAAAGCCCGGCACGACTTCCATTCAGAAGAATCCCCACAGACGGCGCCAATGTTCTATCGAACGGTTACCGGACGATTCGGGTGGAGTTTTGCGGAGCTGGGAACGCTTCAATCGCGGTCGTGCTAGGATCCGGTCAGCCGGGTAGCCGAGCTCTCGTTGTGGAAGGAAGGGGGTCACCTGCAAAGACACTCCGACGCTCTAGTCAGTTAGTGTGCAGGTGAGAAATGGATTTTTGGGGTGTGTGACGTACCTTGGGGGAGGGGTAGGACCCTCCCCTTATATACGATGTCAGATGTGGGTCCCACGAGGGCAGAACCCACCTTCTTCGAAGTTTCCTTGTACAGCTGTGGCGGCCAGCTTTCCCGGATGCGTGTGCGGGTCGAATGTGGGCGTGTCATCCTACCGTTCAGGTCGGGTTGTGAGTGGGTCAGGTCGGCCCACGTTCCCTTTTGGGTCGAGTCGTAACAAAATATAACATTCTAAAATTTACCATGACAATGTGAATAAATTTTGTAGATAGAGAGTTAATACGCAATGTGTTATAACACATAGAATGCGTATTGAATACGTGTCATCATTTTAGCAACATTAAAAAAATATATTAAATATGTGTTATCATCCTAGTAACACGCAAAATACGTGTTGAACATTTTTTTTACACTTTCACAATATTGTAATATAGTTTAAATACTATTTTTATCTTTATATTAAAAATAATTTCTGTTTCAATGTTTTTACATTTTTTTATTTATTTGTTTGGGCTGAATCCTTTAACCAAATTATGATATCATACCATACGGAAAAAGAAAAAGACTCAAGTAGGTACAACAGATTAATTATTAATTTATTAGACTAAAAAATACCGTTAAAAAAAGGGTAGGCTCCGTTCCACTTCCAGTTCCAGTTAGTTTCTTTACAAGTCATAATCACAAACTGATCACTGATACAATATTGTTTGTTACCGTTTCTCATAAGTCACATCACATGTGACTCCCACTGTGGGCCCCGTTCTACATGGTCCACCAAATAATCACTTATTTGAGAGACAATAGAATAGTTTATCAGTGTATTTTTTACTCTGGTAGTAGAATAGTTTGAGAGACAATAGAATAAAGAATCAATTATTTTCCATTTGAGTAAACATGATAATCATAAAAAAATTAGACATTTTAATTTGGCATTTCGAAACAATAGTAGAAAAGTGATGAAAATAATTATTTAACACTAAATATATGAATAAAGAAATTTAATAATTTGCACAATAACTTTTTTAATATCTTCACGTTAAAAGGGAGGGAAGGGGGAGGGAGATGC
Source organism: Arachis hypogaea (assembly GCF_003086295.3). NCBI lineage: Eukaryota > Viridiplantae > Streptophyta > Magnoliopsida > Fabales > Fabaceae > Arachis > Arachis hypogaea. Next base: position 107,709,311 of record NC_092039.1, read on the forward strand.
ATAGGTGAATTGATATATTATTTATTGTTAGGTGATATATTTTGATATTTTAAATATTTTTTAATGATAAAAATTCACGTACAGTTATTTTATACGAAATTGATAATAAAAATTTATTAAATAATTTAATAAATTTGACTAAATTATTATTTAATGATTCTTGACTAATCTGTTAAATTTTTTAACAATTTTTTACTATCAACTTTATATAAAAACAACGACAAATAAATTATTACCATTTTTAATTTATATTAAAATACTTTTTCCTTGTTTAGTCATTTCTTAAAATTTATAGTTTAATTCATGTGACCAAAGTAGTAAAATCATATTTTTCATTCCGACACGAAAAACTAATGCAAAATCGTAATTCATAAAATCGTTAGACGAAATGTAAATTTAACTCATAAATCATAAAATCTAAAAAATATAAGAAATATAACAAAATTACACATAATTGAATATAACACTGATTAAAGAAAATTTATTAAATAATTTTAAAAAATATTTATTTAACAATTTAAAAATATAATCACATTCAAAATATTTATATATTTATAAAAAAAAAGAGCTGCACATTCAAACCACACATTAGCAAATTTACTAATTTAAATGTTTCAGAACACAAATTTACTAGTTTTCCTTTTTTATTTTTTTATTGACATAGGTCTAGGTTCACAATTGGACCGACCCAACATAAGCTACTCATCCTTATCCCCATCACAATCAGACACCCTTTCCCAACCCGTTTCTCCCCAACCTAGATCCCTAACACTCGCTGCAATCCAAATACCCTATGATTGCGCTTACAAAGCTCCTTCCAATGGCAAATCCATCTCCTTTGGCATGTTGAGCATATTGTCCATAAAATTTCTTTGGAATATCTTTTCTACACTCCCCTCCTAGGTTTTGGGTCACTCAGTTTTCATGAAGAGACACCGCAAAACCACCGCATAAAGGAGATGTTGGTATTACATTTTCTTTCACCTTCCTTGCTTTTCTGTTCAAGCTCCCGATTAGCCCTCCTCGTAAAGGAGGAAGACAGCGCCAGTCACACTGTATGTGATGCCTCTGTTTTTCTCTACTTTTGGTTTGAAGAATGCCCCTGTTGCAAGAACTTTACTCCATTCTAGGGTTCCTTTTTAACTTTCTTCTATACGTTCTGGGCTGGATTTGGCGAATTTTAAACAAGGTTAGAAAATAATAAAACACCGTTTATGGATGGATGAGTCTTCTTCCTCTCACACGGGATCGCCAACAAAATCATGATTCCAGCGATTTCACGACTTTACTCGGCGATTCCACGCAAACAACACTGTTGTCACTCAAATAATAAAATTGGAATGGAAAGGAGCTGCAAAATCGCAAATGTGATTTCACGAGTTAAGTCACGATTTTGACTACCTTACATGTGACAAGGGCTTTGATATGGAGTAAAAAATAAAAAATGTGTCTAACAATAAAAGTTGTCTCTCAATAACCCAGATGGCTTATTATAAATAAATTAACTCCATCAAATTTAGCAAATTTTTTAATAAATAATTTAATTATTTTAATTATCAAAATATATAATTTGTAATGCATTTACTAATTTATATCACATTAATTTATTTCGTTTACAAAATAACAAAATAATTATAAATGCATCTCCTTGAAACTTAAACATATCTCGTTTACACCATAAACGAGATATATTCATTATCACGGTATATTTGTAAAGAAAAAATATAATTTTTAAAAATAATAAAAAAATATTAATAATTTAAATTTAAACAAACTTTTAAAGATAGAACGTTTCAAATAACAGAAAAGATGAACGGTTTTAAAATAATAGGAAATATAAACCGTTTTAACTCGTTGATTAATGGGCGACGACTAGGGTACGCGTAATTTAAAACTGTTCATTTAAAATCAGCACAATCGCCTATTAATAAGTTAAAACCGCCTATCTTTCCTATTATTTTAAAACTATTATCTTCGGTCTTCTCTATTATTTGAAACCGTCCTATTATTTGAAACGTTCTATTTTTAAGGGTTTGGTCCAATTTAAATTATTAATATGTTTTATTAATTTTAAAATTATATTTTTTTATTTACAAATGCACACATCTCATTTATACTGTAAACGATATTATTATAAATGTATTTTATTTATACTATAAAAAAAATATGTGTATTTTTTCAAATTTAATATATCTTGTTTGCAATATAAATAAAATACATTAATGTGATGCAAATTACTAAATACACTACAAAATATATATTTTAATAATTAAAATAAATAAATTATTTATTTAAAAAAAATGGCCTCAAATTTAAAACAAAATTACTAATCTCTGGCATGCTGCAAAAGGCTAATTTTTTTTATATTGTATAAATATATGTGTAATACATTGTTATGAGAAGATTAGGTGTCTTTTTTTATATGGTATTTTATTCAAATTGGACGGTCCGATTTGTTTGAAAAAAAATAAAGTACAAGTCGAAGAGTCGGTTTTGTTTGATAAAAAAAAAACTACAAATCGCATGGTCCGTTTTGTATTTTTAATTTCTTTTTTTTTTAAAATAGAAATCGGACGGTCCGATTTCAACATTAAAATTTTTTTTATTTTCAAAAACACAAATCGGACCATCCGATTTGTGATTGTTAATTTAAAAAATGAAACAAATTGGAGAGACCAATTTATTCATACCATAGCAATGAAAAACTCATCTCTTCTCCTATCATTATGAGATGCACTCAACTCTCTCCCACATAAAAAATAATAAGCGTGCTGCAAAATACTACAGAACTTACAATATATCAAATCAATTATGACCACTTTCTGAATCGTCACAGTAGAGTAGTTATCCATGCGTCATCTTCGAGTGTAGACACTATATAGTTTCTCATGCGTAGAAATATTTTTCTTTTTACACCACAACGTTGCCCTTTGCTTATTTCTTTAACCGAGTTTGTACAATAAAAGAAGAAATATCTTAATTTCCAAATAAACGCGGGTAGCGGAGGTAGGGGGAAATCGAAATCCCGTTTGAAGGGTTTTTTTTATAAATAAAAATAGAGTTTAATTTTAATGTATTAATAGTATAAAATATTTAATATAATTATATAATTATATTTATTTTTTACGATTATTTATATAATCAACAAAAATAATTATTATTTTTTATGATGTAATATTATATAGTTAAATATATATATTTTATATTAATTATACATTAAATTTAAATTTATAAAAATATTCATGATTTTTTGTTTAAAATTTTTTGTTTAAAAATAACACTAGTATGCTTATTTTTTAATTTTTAAAATTAACAATTTTAAATTGTTATTTTTAAAACATAATAAATAATTAATTATACAAAAATAATAATACAATTACATTTCTTTTTAGTAAATTCAATTAAATTATTAATATAAAATATATTTATTTAAATTTAAAATATTTAAATAAAATTAAATTAATTAAAAAATATACAAATATAATTAAAATCGTTTTCGACTTGTTTTATTATTAAAATCATTCTCAATGTTACAAAACGTTATAAAATCGTTCTTTTGTCTCATAAATAATATTTTTTGAACAATTTTATCCTTAAACAAAAATAATAAAAAAATCTCCACACCCTCACTATTAACTTCACATCATCATTATTGCTTTGCATCTCCTCCCTCTCCCTTTTCTCACTATTATCACCACTGCCACCATAACCATCACCACTGCCGTCATAATCAATACACCTTTTTTCTCTTTATTACCCGTTTATCATCCTAAATTATTATTACCCACTCATTATTCCCAACACTTTTCTTTCGGTAACAACAACAGCTCTAAATTAAATCAACAGCAACATCCACAAAATAAATCAACAAAAATTTTAGATTAAACAATAATTCAATAATCAACAATCACAATTTTATATCCAAAATCAGCAATAACAGAAATTACAAAAATAAAAAAAAATGATATTTATGCTCTTCAAAAATTAAAAAAAAATAAAAAGAAAGGAAGAACGAAGATAGAAATAGAGAACTCAAAGGAGGGTGGTGTTGCTGCCATCCGTTAACGACATGTGGGAAGCTACTGCTACTGGCGCTGTCGCATCTGTAGCTAAGGATAAGAACGACAATGATAGAGAACGACGTGATGACCGCAGCCAAAGCTAAAACTACTGGAGTAAGAGATTCAAATAAGTGACTAAAGCTGAAACAACGCTATTGAGATCGATACCGATATAATTGTAGTTGAGAACTAAAGAGGGATCGGAGTAGGAATAGAAGAATTTTTTTTAATTTTAATTTTATTAATTATTAAGATAATTTGATAAAAAAATTAAAATAAAAAATAATTTTATAATATTTTATAATATTAAAGATGATTTTAATAATAAAAAAAATTAAAAATAATTTTTATTTTAACCTCAAATCTTTGGAAGGAAAAAACTACTTACGCCTTCGCCTAACTTCTTAGCAAAATGCATCCAATATCCTAAAAAAGATTATATCCTGATAAAGAAGGTTTTTTTTAATTTTTTTTAAATAATGAATTTTTTTATTTATAAAAGAAAAAAAAACCCGTTTGAAACTTTGTTACTACCACCCTGACACTGAACAGTGTGCCCAGGCTGTTGTTTTGTGTTGTCGTCCTATTATGGTTTGGGTGTTTTCTTCGTCTTTCAAAATTCCATCTCTAACAACACGCCCTCGTTACTCGTTAGTCTCAGCTACCTAAGGCCGCGTTTGCCTCTGTTGGAACTGGAAATGGAGGAAGAAGAACCAGTGAAAACGACGACACATCAACATGAACCTCGAAAGTGTTCTGAGAAGAAGACTGTGAGTGTGAGTGTGAGGGGTGAGATTGATACTTCTGTGCCCTTTGAATCTGTGAAGGAGGCAGTTACTCGATTCGGTGGCATCGGTTTCTGGAAGCCTATTATTCCTTCTCTTCCGCTTCCTTTTCATTCTCACCATGTATGCTATTCTTATAATCCTCTCTTTTTCCTTTTTTCCCCTTTTGTTACTGTGTTGTGTATACAAAACTGGGAAGATAAAGATGAATAGTGGTAGTTCTCATGTGTAGTAGAAATGTTTTTGAAATTTTTTATTCTGCCATAAAATTATTTTATACCAGGTTAAAAATGGTACAAGAGATCGTTGAGGGAAAAAAACTGCTAGTATTTACTTATAAATATTATAAATTAAATTTCAGTTTAACAATAAAAAAATAGTAAAAGAATGTGAAAAATCCTTTGATTTTGCTTTATTATTCCGTATTTTCTTTTTTGAATTATGCTTCTCTTTCAAATGACATTTCCTTAAGATGGTTATTACTGAAGTTGCTTCCACTTTCGTTAGCAGCACGGCGGAGAAGAGGTGGACGGTGCAAAACTGGAGGAGCAGGCCATGGTGTTGGAGAAAGAATTGATCCTCAAAGAGAGGGAAACTCTTGATGTGTTAAAGGAATTGGAGAGTACCAAAAGGCTTGTTGAAGATTTGAGAACAAAGCTACAGAAGGAGGAAGCCGAAGCCAAAGAGAATGAAGAAAATGTGTTGGATGTTAGAAAGCAACAAGCTTCTAAGGAAGGTTTTATTCCCTGCCCTTCGTCTTCTCCGGCTTTGATACTAATGGAATTGAAGCAGGCCAAGTTGAACCTAACAAGAACTACTAATGATCTTGCTGATGTTCGAGCTTCTGTCGAATCGCTTAATAAGAAATTAGACAAGGAAAGAATCTCGCTTGAGAGAACCCGCGAGAGGCTTAGTCAGAATTCATTGAAAATATCTTCTCTTGAAGAAGAACTTAAACAGACCAGACTTAGAATAGAACTGGCAAAAGATGCTGAAATCAAGTGTGTTTCCGGTGACCCTTCGGATATCACGAGAGAGCTCCATCGATTGAGTTCTGAGACAGAGCATTTCAAGAAAATTGGAGAAGCCGCCAAGTCAGAAGTTTCGAGGACAATGTCTGAGATTGAACAGACTAGAAGTATGATAACAACTGCAGAAATTAGATTGGTTGCTGCCAGGAAAATGAAGGAAGCTGCTAGAGCCGCTGAAGCAGCTGCCATTGCAGAAATCAATGCTTTATCTAATCATGAGATTGAGAATTCACCCGAAAAGCATGATGGTGTTACTCTTTCATTTGAAGAGTATACTTCTCTTGCCTGCAAAGCTCAAGATGCTGAGGAACAATACAAGAAGAAAGTTTTCAGTGCCATGCTTGAAGTTGATGAGGCGAATTTGGAAAAAGAGAAAATCTTAAAGAAGGCAGAGGAAGCTTTGGAAGAATTGAAATCCAGCAAGAAGGTCCTTGATGAAGCTTTGGAAAGGGTCGAGGTGGCGAATAGAGGGAAGCTAGTGGTAGAGGAGGCTCTAAGGAAGTGGCGGTCCGAGAGTCACAAGAGACGCTCCTCGGTACAAAATTCTACCAAGTTCAAAACCTCTTATCCATCTCACCATCAGAGAGAATCAATATTACTTGATGTGAATGGATTGAATATTGTAAATGATGAAACCAAGCCAGTTCTTAAGCCAACGCTATCGATAGGACAAATACTGAGCCGAAAGCTGCTTCCGCCGCAAGATATTGAATCCATGTTGCCTGGAGAAAGAAGCTTTGTGAAAAGGAAGATGTCATTGGGTCAGATGCTTGGCAAACAAAATTCTGATTCATCCATTGATACACAAATTGAGAAAGAAAATGGACAGAAGCAGTTTTCTTCCAAGAGAAAGAAATTTGGGTTTGTGAGATTCTCACTTCTCTTGTCTAAACAACAAAAGAAGAAGAAGAAGAAGAAGCCAATGTTGAATTTGAGGTGATAGAATGAGTTTGATCAATTAATATGTTGTTTCATCTTGTTTTCTATGTACACGGTTGTTTGTATATTAATCACCTATTTATGCTTCCTATGCTAAGTTCTAGTTCTAGAGTTCTTAACTTATCCTCTTGAAAACTGGTAGTATGATATTCATTTGTCAGCTGTTTTTGTTGTGTTTATATTTGTATACTAACCTCCCTAGTTATTGCTTTCTATGCTAATTCTAGTTCTGCAGAGATCATTCACTTGAATAATTCTTTTTTTTTTCCTTGGTGATCTGATTCACATGAATTCTTAAGCTCTTGCAAATTGGTAGTGAAATATTCTCCTTTGTGTTTATAATTGTGGAATTTGACATTTCTATCAAAATTCAAAACAAAAATCGCTAATTTTCTTTTAACTTTCAGCTTTTACTCAGTCTTTTAATTTAAATAATATTATTTAATTAAATTTAAATTAAAACACATTCCTATTTTATAGATAAACACATTAGTAATCGAGATAAATTTAAATTTTAAATATTAAAATTTCTTTAATTTCCTACATACATCATAAAACAGTTACTTTATTATTTCTTCTCTCACGTTTCTTCTTTCTCTCTCCTGTAACTTTTTGTTTCTTCTCTGTCTGTCCTAAATATTTTGTATTTTCTTTTTATCCTAGTATATTGTCTCTCGACATGATATGATAGAATTTAATAGCGTCATTTGTAGTCAATTCCACCTAATGAGATAATGCTTTGTTATTGTTATTTGTTATCCTAGTATATTAAGAAATATAAGAATTAACATCTTTAATTATACTTAAAAAAATATAATAATTTATTTATTTAATAATAACTAAGTTGATCCTATTTGATTTTAATAATGGAATTACTACAAATAAAATATTTCATATTTTAATTTATTTAAATAAATCTACACAAAAAAATTAAAATATTAAGTAAGAAGATGTAAATGATATTTTCATAAAAATTAGTTATTTTTTCAATTATAACACATAAAATTATTTTTTATGTTCATTCTATTTCGATAAATTTAGTTTAATTATATATATATATATATATATATATATATATATATATATATATATATAATGAAATGTGGCTTTAATTTAGATGCGTTCATAATTCATTTTATATATAATTATATAATTTTAGATGTGTTATGAATATTTGATGTAGTATTTTAAATGTGCTTACGACATATCCAAAATAACAAATAATAAAATCAATTTATCAACTAAATAGTATCCCATATTCTCTTCCATATCTAATTATATTTTAGTTCCATAGGCTTGTATCTGAATATTATTTTTTCTCTTTTTTTCACGTGATTATTTTTGTGATAGTTTTTTTTATTATTTTACATATGTTTATAACACATCCAAAATAATAAGTTAACACAAAAAATACTTTTGGTATACATCCAAAATTTATTTAAATTTGTATTTATATTTTTCTTAATATAAATAATTTTTTAACACATCTAAAATAATAAGATAATACACAAAATATTTTTAGTACACATCCAAAATTCGTTCAAATCCACATTTATATTTTTCTTAATATAAATGATTTTATAACACATTTAAAATTACAAAATTGCATGCTAAATAATTTTTTTAATACATCTGAAATTCATCCAAAAACAATTGTGTTCATTATTCTTGTTAATTAGAACCGAAAAGAATCATATATAGCAGTCTTAAAATCGAAAAAATTGATTTTGATAGTATTATTTTAATTTAAATTTGGTTAGAGTTTAATTTTGGTTTGTTATTTTTGTTTTGTTATATTTAAATTTAAATATTCAAACTTTAAAGAGATATAATGTTAAATTTTAAATATATGAAAAAAAATTTGAGACATAATATCTAAAAGTAATTATTATAATAGATAATAATTGAATAAAAGATGAACTATGATGGATATTTAGTTGCACCGAATTCAAAAGTAGTAAAGAAAGTACCTAACTCTATTAAAATATTATTTTTATTGTTTAAGTGACATTTTATAACATAAATTTTTAGAATATTAAAATAGTCACTTTTTATATTTTATATGGAGGTTAATATGGGATTTAACATAAAGATGGATCAGTTGGGTGTAATACATGGATACAGGCAAACTCTTTTCGTTGGAGCGAAAAGAGATTTTACTCAGGGCGAAAAGCTCCATTTTATTGGTAGGTGAAAACTGGTGGTGTAAGTTGGTGAAAAAAATGGAAAGAAAGAGTAGACAAAATGCAGTTACAAAGAAGAGAAGAGGAGGAGAAGAAGTTGTTGGTGTTTAAGATATAGAGTTAAGAATAGAAAATTCTAGTTTTTTTTCTTTTTTTTTTAAATGTCCATATTAGAGAATAATTAGAATGAATTTAGATCAATTAGTATTATTTATATTTATATAGCATATCCGTATATAAATTGTAGGATTTTATACTTTATTATTTTTATTCTTCTAGCACCTATATATACCTCTTGTACATTGTACTTTTTCTCATAACTGAATAATATACAAAACATTTCTTTCAAACTACTCTCTTGTTTATAATATGGTATCAAGAGCATAGGTTTCTTTTTTTTTCCATGAAAATTCGTTCATAACCCCCTTATTTTTTCTCTTCCGGCAATGCTCTTTGCCTTCGTTTCTTGATCTTTTTTCGATGCTTAGGTTCGTCACCACCACCACCAACGTGTTCGTCTCGTCGTCAAGATTCCAACACCTCCAGACTCGTCGCCTTCCACCGTCGGACGCACCCTCACGTGCCGCCTGAAGGCCGGTATCCGATCAGGTTCTCCTCATCTCCAGACACTTCAGCATCCGCTGGATCTTTGGTGACGATCGCACAGTCCAAGAGCTTCCACGTGTCGCGCCACAAAGCCTCCCAACAACCCGTGCATGACCCGGTTCGACTCGCTGGTTGACCCGCGTTCCAGCTCACTCGCCAGCGTGTCTTCTCCCTCCACTCAGACATCGCCACATGTCATCATCTGCTAAGGTGGCTACTGACGTGGCAGACAGTGGGACCCTTCCTAAGATTTTTTGGTGATCTCTTTCCAATTCTGCTGTTTGTTTTCTTGTTTTTGGCTCCAAATTTACAGTTTTTCTCTTCTCACTTTGATCTTTGTCTCTACTATTATGAAAAAGTCAGATATTTTTACTACCACAGACAAAAAGGATAAATTCTGTCAAAACTGTAACCGCTTTGGGCACTTCTTTTCAGATTGTCCTTCTGTTGAATGTCACAAATATCAACAAAAAGGTCACATTAGCTACAACTATCCACAAGTGTTCTACCATTACTGCAAGTTCTCAGGATATTTTATTACTGCCTGTCCTACTCGCCTACCACATCCTGGTCACCTTGAGTATCATTCTTATCCCAATTTCTCCAAGAGTGTGTCTTCTTCTACTATTGCTGCTACTACTGAATCTACCACCTCTGCTCCTCTCAACCCGTCTTCTCTCTTTCTCTCTCTCTCTCTCTCTCTCTCTCTCTCTCTCTCTCTCTCTCTCTCTCTCTCTCTCTGATATTGCGTCTTTTCTTAAGCATCTTCTCTCCCTTTTTGGTAATATTCTTGTTGCTTTTTCGACTCCTCCAGGTAATTCTACATGGTATTTTGACCTTGGTTGCTTTAATTACATGTCTCTTTTGCGTAATCTTTTCTCGTCTTTGTCTACCACTAAAAATGCACCTTCTGTCACTACTGCTAATGGTTTCCTCTTGCACACAACACACAAGGGTTCTATCTCTCAATCAACTCTTAATCTTCTTGATACTTATTATATTCCCAAATTGAACTTCAATCTTATTTCTGTTGGTCAACTTTTTTTATCTCGGTTTTGATGTTACTTTTTCCCTTTCTGGTTGTCGTGTACAAGATCGTCGGACGGGACAAATTATTGGGACTGGACGTAAGGTTGGAAGGTTGTTTGAACTCAAAAATCTTCATATTTTCCTAGTGCCAAATCTCTGTGCTGCTTCTTCTCTATCTACCCTTCACTTTTGGCATCACCGTCTTGCCCCCCATAGCTCCTTAAGAAAATTGCGTCCTCTTGTATCTCAAGGTGTTTTGGGTCAGGTTAAAAATGAGTCTTTTGATTGCATTTCTTGTCAAACTGCTAAATAACCTGCTTTATCTTTTCACAATAATTCATCTCTTACTTGCTCTTCTTTTGATCTTATACACTCTCATGTTTGGGGCCCCGCTCCCACACTTCTATGGGAGGAGCTCGATACTTTGTTGTTTTCATTGATGATTATTCACACTTTACTTGAGTTTATTTGAGGACTTATCGCCATGAGCTACCTCAAATTTATATTAACTTTGTCATTATGATTAAAACTCAGTTTTTCAAGGTCATTAAGGTTTTTCGACGCGATAATGCTATGGAATACCGTGATTCCAAACTTTTTAACCTTTCTTGCAGAGCAAGGTACTTTGTCTGAGTTTTCTTGCCGTGATACGTCTCAACAAAATGGACGAGCTAAACGCAAATATCATCACACTCTTGACTCGGTTCATGCAATGCTTCTTTCTTTTTCGTGTCCTAAGTGTACTTGGGGTGAAGCTGTTCTTACTGTTGTTCATGTTATCAATAGAAATCCTTCTTCTGTCCTTGGTAACGTTACTCCATTTGAGCGTCTTTATCATACCTCTCCAGATTACAGTTCTCTTCGAGTTTTCGGTTGTGTTTGTTTTGTTCTTCTTCAGCCTCATGCAGGGACGGATCCAGAAATATTGTTATGGGGGGGCCAATAATATATATAATATAAAAAATATATGCAAATAAATTATAATGTAAGATGAATTATAAAAATATACAGATAGAGAATATATATTTAAAGTATAAAAAAATGTGTAATTTTTACTAACGAAGTGGTACACGTCGATTCTTCATATCATAAAATTCATCGATAATAGAATCTGTGTCAAATTTTTCAGCAATCTTCTTCTCAATGTAAATCAAAAGACAATTAGCAAGCAATTCATCTTCCATTTTGTTTCTGAGTCTATTCTTCACAATATTCATAGCTGAAAAAGATCTCTCAGTTGTAGCAGTTGAAACAGGGAGAGTTAATACCAAGCGAATCAAACGATCAATCAAAGGATATGTTAAAGACTTTCCTGTCTTCGTTAATCCTTGACATAACTCCGAAATTGTGCACAAGTTAGTTAATTCAGCATGATTAGGAACATCAAGTTCATAATGTTGAGCTTGCATTCTAATGTGAAATTTCTCTTGGTCACTGAAGTCACCTGGATAAAACCGTTCTACTAATTCACATACTTTGTTGACACTGAAGAACTTATAATTATCTCTGGGATCTAAAGTTGAACTTAAAGTAAGCAATTCCACCATATTATCGTTGAATCTTCCATTAAGCTCTTGCAACTGTGTATCAATTACAGCTAGAAATAAATTAACACAGTAATGATGCTCCACTGAAATTTGATCAACAATTTTGCGAGTTCGGCCTCTTCTAGGAATATGCAATGCATTCATATCAGGAACTTCAACTTCATGTTTCTCACAAAATAGTATAACTTCTTTTATGAAAGCCTCCCAACTTGATTCTCTCATTCTTTGGATTAAAGTCTTGGTAGTAGAAACCAAAGTTAAAGCATTCAATATGTCTTGATTTTTTTGTTGCAAAGCTTGACAAAGATCATGACTAACTTCCAAAATATTTCTCATCAAATGCAAAACAAAGACAAATTCAAAGGATGTGATAGCATCATAAGCAGCACTAGCATCACCACGAGTGGAGAAATTACCTTCTTCGATGCTTTTTTCAAGAACTTCACAAGTAGCATCAAACATGCATAACAAGCTACGTACAGAATTCAAATGAGACCCCCATCTAGTATCTCCAGCTCTTTGCAAAGTACCAATTTGATTAAGTCCACTACCTGTCACAATTTGATCATTGGCAATTAAGTTTGCAACATTATTTGCTTGAGCAACCCTTAACTGATCATGACGTTTAGGAGAAACAGTCACAACATTCACAATTAGAGTAAGTTTTGAAAAGAATTGATGAACATAACAAACTTCTTTGGCTGCAGAAACAAGTGCTAATTGTAATCGATGAGCAAGACAATGAATGTAATAAGCAAAAGGACAATCTTTCAGAAATAGAGCTTGCAATCCATTCCATTCACCACGCATATTACTAGCTCCATCATACCCTTGTCTCCTAAGATTTTGGACATCAAGATTATGACGAGAAAGAACTGATGAAATTTCTGTTTTCAATGTCAAAGAACATGTATCAGAAACATGTATAAGATCAAAAAATCTTTCTTGAACACAACCGTGCTTGTCTACAAATCTCAAAACCACAGACATTTGTTCTCGCTTTGACTCATCTCTTGCTTCATCAATAATTATACAAAATTTATAATCACCAATTTCTTCTCGAATTGTTGCACGCACTTTTCTAGCAAAGATATGCAATATATCTTTCTGAACACCGGGAGATATATATTGAGCATTCCCAGGAGCATTTTCAAGGACAACATTATTAACATTCTGATTACAGGAAGCTAAAAGCTTAATTAACTCAATAAAATTTCCCCTATTCAAAGATCCAGGACTTTCATCATCGCCTCTAAATGCACATGCTTGAAATGCAAGCCATCGAATAGCATTAATAGATGTCTTCAACCTTAAACGGTTATTTGCAATAGTTTCATCACTATGCCTATCAAGAACTTTGTCTATATGCTTAGATTGAGCCATTAAATCATCACAAGATTTCACACATAAATTATGGGGAGAATTAGGAATAGAACCCTCGTGACATACAAATGCACAATTTACCCCATTGTTTACTTTCTTCCAATTACTAAATCCTAACTCTGAAAATGCATTTTTTCCATCATTGCGAGCACCATAATGTTTACCAAACAAGTAGCAAGGCAAACAATAAGCAGCATCTTTTTCTGGTGAATATTCTAACCAACTTGGAAATTTCTTAAACCAAGAAGATTGAAAATATCGACGATGATTGTTATTACCAGAAGCTGGATAGCTAATATTTGTTGGTTGATATGGCCTAGCTATTATGTATGTTCTACGAATCTTATCACGTTCATTGACATTATACTGCCAAATTGGACGTCGCTTTCCTGGATCCCTTTCTAGTAAAGAGATATCAACATCTCTTTCTAATCTTGGTACTTTGGTTTCATGTTGATGTGTATTTTGAGTAAGATTAGAGAGCTCACTTACTTGAACTTCTTGTGAAATAAGTTTTGAGGGTTGACTTGTTTGAACTCCAACATTATCAGTAGCTTTTCTCTTAAAAATTGCATCAATTTTACTTTGTTTTTTCATCATAAAATGTTCTAATTTTTTTTACCTAAAAAAAATTCAAAAAATTATATACTTACATAAATAAACAAAATCTAAGTATTTTTTATTAATTAAATATCAATAATAATAATTTTTTTACTAAATTACTATCAATTATTCAATTTCATTAAAAAATAAAATAAAAATAAAAGAGAAAATAAATCTCAAAATTAAAATGAATACCTTGTGTTTGATATGAATATATTATATATGATTGAAATATAAAAATAACACTATACACTAGATACTTACCTTGGGAATGGGCGAATGGCAGTGGCACTGAGATAGTGATTTGGTGAGTGCGGCGTGACTTGCGAGGAAATAGCACAGGAGAATTAGGAAATAGAATAGGAAACGTGAACAAACAAAATTAATTTTAGGAATTTGAAAAATTTTAAAAGTTATTATGTTTTATTTGGGTTGGGACGTTGGGTTAAGCTTTCTATTACCTTTTTTTTTAAAGCTGGGGGGCCCAGGCCTCTACTTGCCCCCCCATACATCCGTCCCTGGCCTCATGAACATAGTAAACTTGAACCTCGGGCTCTCATGTGTTGTTTCCTTGGTTATGGCACTGAACACAAGGGTTATCATTGTTAGGATCCTCTCTCTAGATGTATTCGTATATCTCGTCATGTTGTCTTCTGGGAGCATCACATGTTTTCTCGATTCTCCTCCTTTGAGTCCATTCCTCCTACACCCCTTTTTCACTAACCCCAATGTTGATCTTTTTCTAGTGATGATTCTACAGGTTCTATCTTGAGTTAACCTCTATAGCCTCCTGCTCTTCCTCCTTCTCCAGCTCCCGATGATTCCAGACCGAACGATGATCCTGCTCATGTCGTCGTGCCTCCTCCTTCCACTCGCTCTTCTAGGGTAAGGAATCCACCTCCTCATCTTCTTGATTATCATTGTTTTTCTACTATTCTTCATCAACATGAACCTAAGTAATTCAGAGAAGCCTCTATAAATCTAAACTGGTAGCAAGCAATGTAGGAAAAAATCTAGGCACTTGAAAAAGCACACACTTGGGATTTGGTTAATCCTTCATCTCATCAGGACGTTGTGGGTAGTACATGGGTATATAAGATCAAGACTCATTCTGATGGTTCTATTGACCATTATAAAGCACGATTGGTTGCTCAAGATTGTATGCAAGAGTATGGTATTGACTATGAAAATACTTTTGCTCCTGTTACTCGTCTCACATCTGTTTGAGCTCTTCTTGCCATTGTTGCGGTAAAAAAATGGTCTCTCAGTCAGATGGATGTGAATAATGCATTTCTTAATGGGATTTGAAAAAGAAGGTCTATATGAAACCACCTCCGGGTTTTTCTTGTCCTTTTAGCAAAGTCTGTCTCCTTCGCAAGGCACGTTATGGTCTTAAGCAAGCTCCTCGTGAATGGTTTGACAAGTTCAGCACCACTATCTGCAATCTTGGTTTCACTTACAACCCTCATGAGAACGCTCTCTTTATTTGTAAAAGTGAACATGGAGTTGTTCTTCTGCTTTTGTATGTTAATGACATGATCATTACCGGAGATGATGTTGATGGTATCTCTGATCTTAAAGCCTCCCTTCACCATACTTTTGAGATGAAATATCTTGGTTCTCTTAGTTATTTTCTTGGTCTTGAGGTCACATCCACAGAAGATGGTATCTATCTCTCTCAAGCTAAGTATGCTTTAGATCTTCTGGTTCGCGCCAGGATTACAGATAGTCACACTGAGTCTACTCCTCTTGAGCCTAATGTTTGATTTACCCCTATAGATGACATTGTTTTGGATAATCCTACTCTTTATCAACAGTTAGTTGGAGGTCTTGTCTACTTAACTGTCACCCTACCAGACATCGCCTATCCAGTTCATGTTCTTAGTCAGTTCTTGTCAGCTCCTCGTACTAATCACTATGCGGCAGTTCTTTGCTATATCAAGGGCACCCTATTTCATGGCCTTTATTTTTCTGCCCACTCATGTTTATCCCTTCAGGCGTACTCAGATGCTGATTGGGCTGGTGATCCCACTGATCATCATTCTACTACTCGTTATTGTTTGTTTTTTGGCGACGCTCTTATTTCTTGGCGAGCTAAGAAGCAAACATTCACTACTCAATCAAGCACAGAAGTTGGATATCGTGCTCTTGCTGATACCACTGCTGAGGTTGTCTCAATTCGTTGGCTTCTCAAAGACTTGGGTGCTCCTTCGTCGTTCCCAACTGATATTTTTTGTGACAACCGCAGTGCTATTCAGATTGCTCATAATGATGTGTTTCATGAACGCACTAAACACATTGAGATTGGTTGTCACTTTGTTCGGCAGCGTATCCTTATTGATGTCGTTCGTCTCATCATTGTCGGAGCACTGGATCAGACTGCTGATATCTTCACAAAGGCTCATCATCTGACTCGTTTTCGAACTCTGTTATCTAAACTCAAGATGATATTCTTAGCTCCCACTTGAGTTTGAGGGGAGATATTAGAGAATAATTAGAATCAATTTAGATCAATAATTAGTATCATTTATATTTATATAATATATCTGTATATTAATTGTAGGATTCTATACTTTTATTGCTTTGATTCTTCTAGCACCTATATATACTCCTTGTACATTGTACTTTTTCTCACAACTGAATAATATACAAAACACTTCTTTCAGACTACTCTCTTGTTTATAACTGTCCGAAAAAAAATTATATTTGATCAGTTTCTTTTTTGATGTTATATTGTGAAGATAGTCCATGATATTACCAAACCGGATGATTACATCATTGACATCTTAATAACTCCCAATATGCAAGTGTTATTTTCATTTCATTATTGTTATTGTTAGTGGCTCTATATTATCAATAGTTTTTTTTGTTGGAATAGTTGGTGAAACTAGTGGCACTACAACATTTTGTGTAGTTAATTTTTATTATTGTAGTTGTTAGCGTTAATGTTGCTAGAGACTTTGATGTTCCTTGGGGATCATGCTCGGTGTTGTAAAATATGATTTAGTGAAAATGATGAGGATAGTTTGAAAATTGATCATTTTTTACCTCGAGAAAATTTCTTTCTTTTTTTTAAGACTTTGGTCTAAAATACAATTTTAAAAAAGTGACAGGGTATGTATTAAAAATTTATAAATCTTTGCTTTAGCCAAAATTATTTTTGCATCGACTTATTTCTTAGTATCACTTTTCTCCATGAAAATATATATATTCTTCAATATTATTTTGGATTTCTTAGTTTCGATGTGATTGGGTGTTTGGTAGTTAAATAATGTCTTTTCGATATATTTACGTTATTCATGTCAGTCATCCGGATGTTTAGTGTTTCAATATGTAAACTCATCGGACAGATATAAAGAAGCAGTCACTATTATACAAGGTTCTAAAAATCGCATCGGCTATCGAATTGTTCTAGTTACTGATTTATTGGTTTATTGGTCTAATCGATTCAACTATGGTTCAACTGGAATAATCGTTTTATAATAAAATAATAATAAAATATAAGCATACTAAAACATAATTATAATCAAATATAAATCTTAAAATATTTTTCAAATTTAAAGCACTACATCAACTAAAGTTTTATGCTATTATCAAAATAGAAACTCAAAAGTCAAATAACAAAAGAAATATCCAAATATAAAATGTCAACATGAAAATTTGTAAAAATCATAAAAATCCGCAAATCATCTTCACCTTCATTTCAACCATCTTGAGCAGAAAAATCAAAAGATGTAGCATAAAAACTACTACTACTATCACTACTTTAATGAAAATTAACATCAATATCACCTAATAAAATACACAACATGTTACACTTGCAATGCAATGTAACAAGATCAAGTAAACCTCGCATGACATCAGGAACTTCTTTATAATTTTCATAAAAAAAGCAAGATTTAGGAAATAAGCTGCTGCATGAAGATTTTTCTTCAACTGCTTGTCACTTCTTGAGTTGATAATATCTGTGTATAAGGCTGATATGCAGTCTTATTCTGTTTAAACATCTCTTTAATTGCATCTTTTGTCATCAGTATTCCTTCATATATATATATATATATATATATATATATATATATATATATATATATATATATATATATATATATATCCTAAAGACGGTTTATCATCAATATCAACAATCCTCAGCAATTTAATCAAAGGCTCACAAGTTTACAGGCAGTAAAATAATCATCCTGAAATTTTCTATCTAAGATAATGGAACTAACTGCTCTACCATTTATACTCATTCCTAATTTATGACCAGTAAAGTGTGAATCTATAATTAATGCTTTCAAATTAGCTTTATGTTCAAAGTTGCTCTTTAATATGATAAACACAGTAGCAAAACGAGTTACACCAAGACGAATAATCTCTTTCAAGTAGATTTTTTTCTAAGCCAAGAGAAGAAGACCATATGATTGTACATAAATACTATAATCTTGGAAGTATCTGATGTAAGGTTAGAAATATGTGTCATACTGCTTATATCTTTCAGAATAAGATTAAGACAATGAGCAACATATGATAACCAATAGGTATTCTCATATTTCTGATTGATAATCTTACCAGCAACAATATAATTGGCCGCATTGTCAGTCACAACATGCACAATATCATTAGGGCTAATTTATTCAATTACCTCAGAAAATAAATTACACAACATTGAAGCATTTTTAACCATATTTGAAGCATCTACAGATTTCACAAAGTACAAACATTTAGAACAATTCACCAAGAAGTTAATCAATTTTCTTTGCCTTTGATTTGTCCAACCATTAGCCATGATGAGGGTGCATCCAGTTTCTCTCCAAGCACTCCTATAACTATCAACTAGTATTTGACATTCTTTTTTAATATCAGCCAACAAGTGAACCCTTAAGTTATGATAAGAAGGGCCCGATAACCAGGTCCAATACATGCAACACCATCCAGTATATCTTGAAAAAATAGCGACATAACTGCATTAAATATAATTCTACAATCTAAAAGCCAACTAGCAAGCCGCTTATCAAACCTCATGTATCGCCTCTTTATTTTGAAAAATATTTTTAAGACTTGGTTGAACTTCTGAAGTTGTTCTTGGTGCAAATATAGGAAGAATGACTTTTGCTTTCTTTTTTGGATCGCCTCCAATCACTTGTTGCTCTTCTTGCACTGTTGTTACATCAAATGTATCCTCTATCTCATCACTGTCCTCTTCATTAAAGCTTACTTTTCTTTTGTTTTTGTTTCTTTGAATTTTTTTCAATAAGCCTTCAATCTATTTTTTCACATCATAAGGAACTTTAAGACATTTTTTAACATCTTTAGTTATCTTTGCCAAATATTTTTTTATTTTGTGAATCCCTTCATTCAAAAATTTGTAGAAAAAAATATTAGTATTATGATTTTTTTTTATTCACTATTTGTAAAGCAATATATTTCTAAGTTGGATATGTTTTTCTCTATATATTGGAAAAAGCTTGCGACTAACTATGAGGATTAGGATAAGCAACATCATTCGAATTGGGAGGATTAGCAGCCAAATTATTATCCACAGATGCATTATTATCAGCAAGTGCATCTTGATTAATAATATCATTCATAACTAAAATTGCAAATCATAAAATGCATTAATAACCTTTGACCTCATCAATTATTAATAATTTAACACTTAGTTTTTATTATATCACTATTGAACTCATCAAAATAGTAACTATTGAATTAACTAATTTATTCCTTTCCTAACAAAAGACTAATCATAATGAACAAATAAAAGCTCATGTTTCAACATAATTTTAATAAAGATTAACAAGATTTTTAGCAGACTGATCATAATTATAACAAAGATTAACAAATTTTTTCAAAGATTAACAAGGATTATCAAAGTTTTAGCCTTTTAGCATAGCATAAAAAAAAGCAACAATTCAATCTGAGTAGTACTAGAAAAATCCTAAACTAAAGAACAAAGAACCGAGAACAAAAAATTAAAAAAAATTAAAGAACTAGCAAATTGTTAAATCTGAGTAGCACTAGCAGAATCCTAAACCTTCGTTCTGACTTCTTAGCAGTCTAAGCAGAGGGGCAGAAGTGCAACAGAGACAGAGGCCAGATGACGACATGACTCGAAGACGGTGGTGAGTTGGAAGAATTTGAGGCTCAGCAAACGAAGAACATACTTGAAGATGCCATGCTTGAGGAAGAATCTATGATTGGTAGGTTAGAGACTTCAAGCACCATGACCTGACGAAGACGGTAGTGCCTGAGCGCAACAGAGCATACGAAGACTAGTGGCTGTTGCCAAGCTCAAGGAAGACCCTATGATTGTTGAATGAGGTAGAAGTGTAGATGACTAGAGGACGACGGTGGCGCTTGAGCGCGGCAAACGGTGGCAGTCATTGCGAAGCTAAGGTTTCATGTTTCGGCTTTCTTTTTTGATTTGGAGAGAAGCTGTTAGTGTTTGGAGTTTGGACTGAAGAGAAGAGGAAGGAAGGTCAATAGGTCAGGCATCCAAAAATCTATTTTTTTTATAAAGTTCAAAACGGCATCATTTGGGTAAATTGGTCAAGTTCCGGTTCAGTCTGACCAGCCATTTTCTAGCCAGATCAGCGATCCATGAGCGGTTGTCAGAATTGCGATTTTTTTACTTGGACTGAATCGTAGAGATGTTTTATTCCGATCGGACCAGTCCGAGCCGCTGGTCCAATTTGATTTTCAAAACCATGCTATTATATTACAAAACTACGGGCTTCTATTAAGTCTCAAAAAGTAGTAATATGAAAGAGAATATTGAATTGCTTATGCATTAGTTAAAATAATTATTGGTGAGATCATTATCACTTTTCAAAATGTCACATATATTAAGTGTTTCAATGAACAGTCCTTATAACTGATAAGACTGAGAGTGACATTAGCTCGTTAGTAGATGAATGTCAGGTTAACTTTAGGATAGAACCAGAGTCTCACAATCATGTACATAATCAAACCAAGCTATTTTGGTTCATCGATACAAAGACACTAATTTTTAGACTGTTATGTATATATACAAAGATATGTCCGTTGTCAAATTATATACTTGGGACAACATTTCTTTATAAGTCCATAACAACATTAAATAGGAAGTATTTGTTGTTGCTTTGAAATTTCGAACAACTAAATAATTATATTCAATTTGACCGTGGCAGTATGACACTTAACAACTTAACATGTTAGCTCATCACTCCAGCGTATCAGTTAAGTAATTTTCATTACTAGTATAATAATAGAGACAACGGATAAACGCATTTTCTCACGAAAAACAAAATTAGAGGTTTAAGTGTCCTTTTTCTTTTTCTTTTTTTTTTTTTGCAAAGGGTCACGTTCTCTTTTGTCAAAATGGATTAAGTTCGGGTTGGCTTTTCAATTTTTTTTCATCAAAGATTCCTATAGAACATGAATGATGAAGGAGCCTTAAGTGGTAACTTTTTTTTTTTTTTTACGGTTAGAAGTGATAGACTCTGGGACTAGGGCTGGCAATGGGTAGCGTAGGATAGGGTTTGGACTCTACCCTAACTCTATCCGCAGGTTGAAAACTCTTTTAAAATTTTACCCTACCCTACCCATGAGTTGAGAATTTCTCAACTCTAATCTTACCTGCATTCTAAAGTTCTAAACCCTACCCTATTCGTAGAAAAATAAAAAAATTTCAAGCAAATATAAAATTTAACCATTCTAAATTTTATATATATTATAAAATAAAAAAAATTCTAAATTCAAATTAAAATTAAAAATAATAAAATCTTTAAGAAATCTAACATAAAATTACAAATAATATATATGATCATCAATTAGTTTAGTCATTATTTCAAGTTTTTATAAGAGAAAGATTGTGGGTTCAACACTCATTTTTTTCACTATATACATAACTTTTACAAGATAGAATAAGGTATACCCTAAACCCATACCCTATCCAAACGGTCTAGGATAGGTTGACGAGAAAGATGTTATTTTTCATTTTTGGATATGAAATATATAGATTAAAATTTGTAGTTACATAAACTCTAGATTAAAATTTGTAATTACATAATAGTTTTCAAAAAATAATATATTAAATTAAGAATTTAATTTTAATACACTGTCAGTTTAAAATAATTTTACATGTAAATTCAATTACATAACACCACATCATTAAAAATAATTACCTGTCACATTAAACGCGTGAATGGTCATCTAAAAGAAGGAATGTAATTGTACGACCATATAAAACATTTTACACTATTATTTCAACAAAATTAAACTCTTAAATTAATCTCAAAATAACTATTTGAATAATATTTCTTAAATTGTAAGTATGCCAAATTATGAGGTGTTTAATTTTTTCGGCTGCTCATTAGTTCTCTATAAAAAAAGTTAATCTATCACAAATTCGTTACCGAAAAGACCTAGTTTGGTAGATTGTATATTTTCCTGCAATTTTATTTATTTATTTATTTGTCAGATTGCATGAAGTTTCCATATGGTGACTACTAATTTGTTTCTTGCACAATCTCTTGTTGATTTTCTGTACTAAAATTTTCTAATTATTGCGATCATAGCTTTGGTTGCGTAAATGTGTTCGTTCTGTACATAAGTAAATTAAGTTAGTCACTCTTAACTTGCAATATTCATTAATTGAAATTTCCTTTTATTGGTACATCATTTTGGAAACACTAACCTCTAGCTACTATATGACCAAAAATGCACATTTGGAATTTCCCCTGACAAAATGCATACTGAAATTTCATTAGTAAAAAGTATGAAAATAATTTAATTTAAAACGCTAACACTAAAATAATTTTTTTAATGTCATTTAATCACATTTTATCACCATCCAATTATGATGAATACACCACCGATAAAATCATTTTTTTACAAATTAAGAAAACTAGTTAGATCTTATATGTATTATTTAAAGAAATAATAATAATAATAATAATAATAATAATAATAATAATAATAATAATAATAATAATAATAATAATAATAATAATAATATGAACGAGTCATACTACAAAGTTTTCACTCTGTTCTCTTTCGCACCGGATTTCTTTTAATAAATAAAATAAATATAATAATTATTAATATTAAATGTAGGATTATTATATTTTTATTCCATGTTACATATTTTGTTTACGATAAAAACGAGATAAGTAATCATTTTTTTAGATATTCTATTTGAAAAATTGCGTTATATATATCTTTTTTATATTATAATACAGTTTGGATCGATTTAAAAAATAAAAATGGATATAATTTGTTATTTGAATTATATTGGTTTGATTTTTTAATTTTATTCAAATGATTACGATTTGTAAAGTATCAATTTAAATTTATTTTTTAATCTAATAACCACTCAAATTATTGTGATTTGAATTAGATTGGTTTATATCATATCTAAATTTTAAAGTTTAAATTTTTTATTCAAAATCATAGTTTATCCAAAATTTAAATTTTAAAAAATTATAATTTAGATCATATCTCAACTGAATTTTAAATTTATCATATTATTATTATTATCCCTTGGTTGCTTTAGAAGAATTCTGATTCTTCTAATACGTCAAGAGAAACAAGTCTTGTATTTTCTGTTATATATTTTCTTTCTTTGGAATTTTGACAGATATTCCATTCTTCTCTGTTCAGTCATAAAGATCTTACACCATTCAAATTTCGAAGCCCTAGATTTTGCTGACCTCTTACACCGTTTTAAGATTCTGACACGTCATCATCATATTAAGTAACGACAAATAATGAGAGGCACACAAATTCTTCCATGTAACTTGCCACGCCGAACAACTCCTCAATTGCCAAATCCCAACTTAATTTAAAAGCAACAAACATTTAAAGTGATGTACATCAAATCAACCAATGGGAAATTGAAGATTAGAACAAATTGAGAAAACCAAAACCAACCAACACGACACTCTTAAAAAGTATTAAAGTACTAGGATTAGGGACAAGAAGGAAGAACCACCACATTGTTTCCCTTCTCTTGAGAAGATAAAAAAAAAGGTTTATATTATACTTTTTTTAACAGGGAAGGAATATTACTCGGAAGAAACTAGTAAGACTTCTTTTTACTTATACTTGCCAATCTCCAATCCTCAATTTTAATAGAATTTTGATCTGTTCTTGTTACTGAATTCAAGTGCTCAATTATTAATTGGTTCCTTCTAATGCTTGCTTCAGTTTCTGTTTTTCTGTTGAATTACATCATAGTTGGCATTAGGTGATAGGGTTATCCATGTTGCAAAACTAATTTTCAATCATTATTATTTACCTATTTTATTTGGGGATGGATGCTGAGAAAGTGAGGATGAACTTGGTAGCATACTAGCATGTTTCTGGGGTTTGATTATGTCAACTCAGTTAAGATCTGATTCATGTATGGTCTTGACTAGTCTTTAATTGTTGGGACAAGAGGAAAGAAAGGATGTTGAATATCTAATTTGATAACACTGGTCTATTAAGATAGCATCTTATATTCATGTGATCTTCAGTCTAAGATCTTAGGTTTCAATTTAACAATTTAGAAATATTACAGGAAACATGGAAGGAAAAATGGGACTCTTGTTCCTTGTCATGTTGTGTTCTGCCTGGGCTTGTGGTGCAAGAGAATTGCCAAACTCGGCGAATTCTGGTAAGTCATAACACTGATCATTGTTATCATTCTTGGCTTTCATTGCTTTTGCAGTATCCTGCTTAATATAAAGCTCTTATCTTTTATCAATATTGGTGAAAGTTAAATGTTAGAATATAATTAGGATCAATTAGCATCATTTAGCATATCTGAATATCTTTATTATTTCGATTCTCTTAGTACCTATAAATACCTTTATATATTGTATCATTTTAGACAATTCGGATACACTCAATAATACACAAATCCTTTTAGTCTCTTGTTTCTAACATTAAATATTCGTAGCAGTAAACTATTCATAGTGCAAAGTTTATTGTTTATTGGTTTTGGTGGGATAAAGTAAAATTATGTAAGTGAACAGATGGGGTGGAATATAAATTTTTTGGATCAGTTGTGTAAATTTTACAGCAATTGCCTTGAATGGCCAAAATAGGATTCTAGAGGTCTTGAATAGGTTAGTTAGTCTCCTTCATACCGATTCTTTGAAGACTTATTGGAACGAAGACGAGGAATGTTTTCTTATCTTGATTTGGGTTTATTTCATTGACAGAAATAAGAAAATAGGTTGTTAAGTTTGTTGTTTAACGCGATTCGTTCTTGGCCTGGTGTTGGCAACAGCTTAGTGATTGCATAAAACATGTATTTTCTTTATTCAATTTCATCTTATTGATGTATGTTTGGAAATGCAGAATTGAGTAAAAAACAAGATGTGTGTACACTTTGTGCGGAATATGCTGCCAAGGCACTTGAATATCTAAACCAAAACAAGACTCAGAGTGAGATCATTGAAATCCTTCACAACACTTGCACCCAGCTTCACTCTTTCGAGCGCAAGGTTAGACGTAATTTCAATCTCTTATTTCTTCAGATGTTATAATATCTCACAAACCCCCTACTTAATCTCTCATATCCAATGTGTATTTAGTTCTTTTATCTCTTTTGCATTCTACAGTGTGTCACTTTGGTGGATTATTATGCTCCACTTTTCTTTTCCGAAATAGCTACAATTAGTCCCGGAGAATTCTGCCACAAGGTCAACCTCTGCGAACGCACTGCGAAAATTTCACTACAAATTCAAGAAAATAGCTGCGACTTTTGCGAAGATGCTATGTCAGCTCTATTGGCTAAGCTGAAAGATCCTGACACTGAGGTAAGTAATTTCATCCGTTGCTGCTACTCCAATGAAGTTTGAGATGTGATTCATGTGAAATTTTCATATCACAAGATTGAAACATGTTAGATTCTTTTAGTTGAGAAAGTCTATAGTTTTGAAGCCAAATACAAAAGGATATTGAATAGAAATATGGATCCAAGTGAAAATATATATGTAGTACTTAGATTTCTCTGTCATTTTTGTTCTCTAAGAAGCCCTATAGTATCTTGAATGAACAACTAACCATTTATTCTAATATTTCAGCTGGAAGTCATTGAGACGTTGCTGAAGGTATGCGATACGGTCGACAAGTATGCGAATAAGGTCAGAAAAATCTTTTTTAATGTCATGGAATCTGTCCTTTGATTCAAATTCTGTAATCCATAGAAATTTCCTTGTAATGATAATTTCATGGATTCAGGATTGTCACCACCATCCATTATCCAGCAACAAATTCTAACATTTTATCATACGCGATTAACTACCTTTCCAGCTATGCAAGTTAGTTTAGGTGATGTGCCAAGTTGAAATTGGTGCGTTGTATACTAATTCAGGTACACGTCGCTCCAAGTTCAACTCGGTGCATCATAGCATCGTTCACTAGGCAAACAAACATGCATACCCAAGAGAAATTTTGAAGTGTGATATAGGAAGTGCCAAGACTTAAGAACATAATTTCCTTAACTTTGAATTGTTTTTTTTTTTTCATTTTCTTCAGTGCAAGAGGATGGTTTTCGAGTATGGACCATTGATTTTCAACAATGCTCAGAAGTTCTTGGAGAAAACAGATGTATGCACTGCATTACATGCTTGCAAGGATGATATAGCAGTTAGCCACAAAGCCCTTCTTTCTGACTCCTAAATTCTTATTGAAAAAAAGAGTGTTCTTCTGAATTTGTGGTGTTCTTATTAGGGGAAAGATTGCTATTAACCCTTCATAAGCGAGAGAGCCAGAGTTTAAATTTGATGCATTGTCGCTGTTAAGCAAAGTTTGTTACATTGTTACTCTACTTTCAATATAGTAGTTTGTCATAGTTAACTATCTCAAATGATTTAATAATTTGTGCTTACATGGTGGAGTCTCAAAAGTAAAACATTATATGTTGTATTTAAATTTATGGAAATTAAAATCTTTCTTGCCTTCAATTCATTCACTCTCTATCTGTCTTGAAATTTCGTCACATGAACATTCTTCTTGTATCTACCATTCCATTTCATAATTATTTGCTCTTGTCTCTTGTAAGACAAATAATTGGTGTTACTATTTTTTCTCTCTCTTTTTTTCTTTTCCCTTCTTTTTGAGATATACGTGGTGTTTTATGAGCCAGAAAACTGAGTACAATACTGAAAATTGTTGGCCCTCATGTACCAAATCTAAATCAACTCAAAATCCATGCGTGTTTCGTGTGTTGTGGTACAATTTCAAACAGAATCAACAAACATCTGAAGTTCTTGCAATGCAATAATCTTTCTAGGCTGAACAATAATCTGGAATCAAGACAAGGATCTTTGAAGCTGGGGACACGTGTGGAACAAGTGTCTTTCCTAGTTTCCGTTCGTTCTGGACCGTTTAATTAGTTTTTGCGCCGAACTCCAACACGCTGGACCCTTAATTAGTTAATAATAATATTAGTATTACTATTTATTTTTGTAATACGCCACTGTTTTTTTTTTTTTTTTTTTGGTCTTGATAATACGCCACTGTTAAATGTGCCAGCGTTTTTTTTTTAATTAAATTAAATGAATTGATTCAATTACTGATTGGCCTAACAAAAATTATCTACACAAAATGTGCATGAATAATTGAATCACATACTTCTTCAAGAAGAAGAAAAAATTATGAAAACCAAATCGGTTTATCAAATTGGTAAGGATTAGAAGTTCAAAAATTCAATCGAGATTCATCCAAGATTGAATCAGAAATAATAAAATATATAATTCTTTAAAAAAATGATTTTTTGTAAATTTTTATTTTAAATACTAAAAAATTACAATGATTTAGCCGGTTAATGGGTTTTTAACCGATCTTTTGTCAAATAATTTTCAATTTGAATCACATCGGTCTAATAATCGATTTTTGATTAACCAAATCAAACTAGTCAGTTTAGCTCGAATCTCAAAACCATGAAAAATAATAAGAAAAAGCCAATCTCAATTTAGGTAAAAACAAAAAAAAGTTTAATTTTAAAAATAGAAAGGATATCCAAATAAAATTATGAAAACAAACTTTTCTACTTTAAAATAAAAGTTATGAATTTTTTATTTTTTAAAAACATTAACAAAAAAATTCATCTTTATTATCCATTTTCCCTCTTTTTTCTTTTATATTTATGTGTCAAGTACAAATCAAAACACAAGTCCTCAACACACGATGGAAACAATTGCCCAACAAAATTAATTAAGTGTTTAACTCTTGTAGCCAATGTTAATTGGACAACAACACAACACTGTTATTTGTCCCCCTCTCTTTTTTGGTTGCTCACAGTATTTTCCATCCTGATAGGTTAAGGACTAATTCGTTGCGAATCTGAGCTATATTTAAGTGTCTGTCATTGGCCAATGAGTACTGTATGCATAAAGCGAGATTCGAATACCCGACACTTGATTAATTGGACAAATAAACTGACTACTCAACCAACCCCATTTAGTTTTTTGTTCCCCTCTCTGTTGAGGGTCCACAGTAGTGTGATTTTCACGTCTGTGAGTTTCATATCATGACAATATCAATAGCATATGGTTTTCATCAGTATCTGGATGTGTGTTGTGTAGTGCCTGGTACTAGCAGCCTAACATTAATAATTTTATGGAAAAAGTCCAGCCTATAATTAATTATAAGGTGATGCTTCTTGGAACTTTAATATTTGGATGTGGTTTTTTGTG
Organism: Arachis hypogaea; assembly: GCF_003086295.3. Lineage (NCBI taxonomy): Eukaryota > Viridiplantae > Streptophyta > Magnoliopsida > Fabales > Fabaceae > Arachis > Arachis hypogaea. Next base: position 107,738,147 of record NC_092039.1, read on the forward strand.
GAGTGAAGCAACCCACTTCAACTTAGCACCATGTCCCATTTGTGGTACCAAGTTAGAATCTTATTTTTAAAATTTTTAAGTGAATAAAGTTTGAATACAATTTTCAATTTTGAGAACATAAAAGAGTTTAATTTTGATATATAGACAGTTGTAAAATATTTATACAGTCGTGTAATTACAACCGTTCTTTTTTATGACAATTCACGCAATAAATATAAAATATAGTTATTTTTTCTAATATAGCGTTATGTGACTAGATGCACGTTTAAAACAATTTTATACTAATAATGCATCAAAATTACTGCACCGCCGCAATATTTTGAGGCTTTAAAAAAATTATGGTTTAAAATGGCTACAATTTTCTACCCGATATTTAATTAAAAAAATTGAAAAATTAAGGTAGTTTATTAACTCACTAAAATTTGTTAACTACTTCTGAAGAGTTTCGGATAACATGCATAAAATTCTAGATTCAATCAATTTGCCGATATTTAACTCCACAAAAAAAATTAGTAAATCTGTGTCCTGTAAAGTTAGGGGAAGAAAAGAAAGTGAATGTAGAAAAGAAAGTGAATGTAATAATAAGAGTAAAATTTCATTTTGACCTTTGATAAAAATTTTATAAAATTTTTATTTTGTTCTTTAACGAAAGTATGGATTTGGATCTTCTAAATTTTGAATTTTACTTTAGAGAGTAAAGTGTGATCTCTCACCATTTATTTTATAGGTAAGACCAAGAATAAATATGAAAGAAAAACTATTCAAGGGTAGAAGATCATACTTTACTCTCTAAAGTGAAATTCAAACTTTAGAGGATCTAAATTCCGAAAGTATAATTCTATTGCGACTTTTGATAATTAAATTTCGTCAGGCATTCTAATCCTTCTGTCAAAGTTTTCGTCAATAGGAGGAGTATAACTCCAACCCGACTCTTAATCATCACCAATATTTATCCCTATTTTTTGCATTCTCTCTTTGTTTTTTTTCCATTATTTTTGGCCACCATCATCACCAACATCCACTACTATTCTCTTTTTTACTGCATCACTCTATTGTCATCATTCTTTTTCTTTTTGACCAAACTAAAACCACGAAGTGATATCTCTTCCCCTACTTCTCTATTCACCATCGGCAATCCCCCACTGTCATAGTTACCCTCTCTCCTTTTTTCTTTTCCTTATCCTCACAATTCCTCTCTCACTAGCTTGTCCTTGTCTCTATTTGGTTTCACACTAAATTTCAAGTATGCATTTTAAGTAGAAAATTTTGTCTCTATTTAGTTTCACACTAAATTTCAAGTCTGTATTCCAAGTAGAGAACTTTACTTCAAACAAATTAAAATACCGACGCACCCCATAATCACCAAATCACTTTTTCACATAAAATCGATACTTTAAGAAAATATTTATGCTCGGTCATCAAAATCTAAAAAAGAACAACTCATAAGATCATATTACAAACCAAATTCAAGTATTTAAACAAATAAAATTATTCAATTGAAAGGAGGTGGCAGTGGGTTGGTGCAACAAAGAAGAAGAAGGTGATAGTAGGTTGGTGCAGCCAGAACAGAGAATGATAATAAATATTGGTGATGATGGTGGCCAAAAATGACGTTGAGGAGAAGGAGAAAGAAAAATTGGCCTGGTGATGTTCTGATTTGCATAGAGAAGGAGAGGAGAAAAGAAAAAAAAAAGGAGACAAATTATCCATTAAATTATTAACTTAACAGTTTATGAAAATAAGATCTGTTAACTCTAAACAGAAACATTAATGGAGGGAATAGAAGATCTCGTAAAATAAGATTATATTTTCGTTAAAAAACGAAAAAGAATTTTATAAAATTGTTAGAACCAAAGTGAAGTTTCACTCTAATAATAATACCATATTAATTATCTTTGGAAATATGAATATATTGTACTTGTTTATCAAATTTAGGAGCAAACGTAGCTTTTATGTGGGCAATCTCCGAGTCTATTTATCAAAAAAATAATAGTAAATAACATGAAATTAAAATTTCAAAAGCGGTAAAATTAAATTAAACATAAGATTATCTTAAATAATTCAACCCTGTAACTAAGGTTGTATCTAATTTTGAGAACAAGATAAAATAATATACTGAGAATAAAATATAAAAAGTAAAAATATAAAAATTAATATTTTTATATTTTATTTAATAATAAATTAAAATAAATTATAAAAATTTAATTTATTTTGATTTTTTATTTAAAAAATTTGAAAAGATAAATATAATAATAAAAATATAATTATAAAAAATTAATAAAAAACAAAAAAATTATATCTCTTATTAATATTTTATATCTTTTTTAATTCAATATTTTTAGACATAATGCAACCTAATTGAGCTTTTGGCATTGGTGTTGCTTGAAATTGTAAGGCGTGCAATCCATTTTTGCTTTTTGTGACTATTTACTGGTGAAGTGAAGACCACTAGACCAGACTCATATTTTGCAGTTTCTCTTTTCCATTTTCCATTTTTCATTTTTGGGTCTATTTTTTTTTCTTCTAATTTTGGTAATTCATCTTTAGTTTGTCTTTTTTTTTTTTTCATGGCTGATAATGTAAAGGGCCCAGTGTAAAATATAATTGAAGAAAAGAGGAACAAAAAAGAAAAACACCCACTGATTGAAGAAGTGCACCCCACAAAGCATAAGAACTCCCTACCACAAGATTTTCAAATAAAATGCAATGAACTGAGAGGAAAAATTATATGTCCAATCATTTGTGAGGAAGCCATGTTCATTAGAAAATCATAGGGAGCTGAACCTCCATAAAATAAAATTTTAACATGTATAAAATTATTAATAATAATAATGAACAAATATACAATAGACTGATCTCTTTTGTGTAGTCAATTTAAAATGATAGCATACATATGATGATGAGCCAACTTCACTACTTCAGTACTCTGAATATGGAATTATTTTGCATCATATCAAATGAAAATGAAAGAAAATAAGAAATAAAGATAGAAATTCTTTTTTTTGTTATATCGTTAAAAATATTCAAATATAATTTGTCGGCAAAATTACTTTTAAAAATTATATTATTTTTAATATATTTAATGTGTTTGATTAACTTATAGTCATTGTTTGCACAAAAAACACAAATACCCGTATAAAAATATAGATTAAGATCATTTAAAATAAAAAAGTTAATATAACATTAATAAAATAAAAAATTAATTATTTTTAAATTAAAATAATAAGATACATATTTTATAAAAAAATAAAATAATAATAATTAATCTTTTATTTTATTATTTTCTTAATTTTTTTTACGATCGAATATCTATAACCACTCCGCTTTTAAGTTTCCTTTTTCACTTACAGGAACCGCATTCAGTCGGATGGACGTTTGGACCCTACTTAATCTATCCCTCAGAAATAGCAGCATTCCGTTGCAGAGTTTATCAAGTGTGAAGAAAGGAGAAATGAGTTCCGAGATTTTTTTTATTCCCAGTTTCGTCTCGTCCATCGGTTCTTAGTCTTAGAGAAATTCGTGGCGTCAAAAACAAATAGAATCAATAGATAAGATTTTATCGTAAAATCGATTTTCGCCAGAATAAAAAAGATATATATGGTAGAATCGTAACTATAAAATACGACAAACTGACTATAAATTCGCGAAATTCACTACCTGCCCCTGCTTCTTGGTCGCCACAATCCACTATCTCTACCTGTGCTCTAGCTTCGGGTTTACCTGGGTGGGAAACTAACTCTCTAAATTCTAAAAATTGAGTTATCGTGAAAAATCTCATAAAGATATTACATATATATATATATATATATATATATATATATATATATATATATATATATATATATATATATATATATATACTTACCATGACTGAAATTTATAATTTTTTTTGATACACATATTTAAGGTTATATGTGCAAACTACTTTGTAGCAAGTATATTGGAGGCTGCTCTAAACACAATATGGAGACAACCAGAAGGCTTTCGTGTTTTAGATAGTGGAAGTAGCAAATTTCAATTTTTTTTCGAGGATGAAATTGAATTACTCAGGGTGAAGAAAGGGGCTCATTGGTTGTTCAAGAATTATATTCTAAACCTAAAAAGATGGAGAAAAGATTCAACAATCAATGATGCAGGATTCTCTTATGTTCCTATATGGGTACAACTGTGGGGTTTCCTGTAGCAATGTAAAGCCAAAGGATTGGAAAGAAGGGTAGGATAGATGCTGGGAAAGGTGATGGATGTTGCTGTCTTCTCAATGAAAAGAAAGGAGGAGAGAATTTTAAAAATTCAAGTCCTCCTAGACATCACAAAACCATTGAGAAGGAAGATGAGAATCTCGAAACGCAACAACAAAATTATTGACGATCAACTCAAGCATGAGAGAATTGGTCATTTTTGTTATTGTTATGGGTGCATCGAGCATGAGATTAGGCATGTTCAGAAAACCTGGCAAATATAGCGCAAGGAGAAGAAGAAGAAGCGGAATGGAGAGCATGGCTAAGGATAGATCAATTCGGTAGACGAGTGGAGGATAAAAAAGAAAACAACAATTCAAATCAACCCAATGCTACATAGGAATACATACATAAATAGAGAAAACCAATCCCAGTTAACTTGATCAGAGAATTTACAAGTCTCTCTGTTCAGGACCGAAACTCACAAATCAAACAAGATGATCAAGAGGTGCAAAGTGGTTGGAAAATGCTAATAATGGAAGGGAATAAGGAGGAGATCAGAAACATGGAAAGAAGGAGATAAAGATAGAAACATAGTGGCCCAATCAGTAGAGCTAATTCTACCCAAATTAGATGATAGATGCTTCACCTTCAGTGTAGCAGGAGGTAATGAGAGGAGAAGAGAGATTAAGAAATGAAATCTAAAGCAAATAGTAAGGAAAAAACACAACTTTTAAGCTATTTTAGGTATTAAGAGGAAATCTGGAGGATCGGGGGAGAGTATAAGTGTTAAAAAACTTTGTCAGGAGAAAGGAGAAGAGCTGAATAAGGGAGAGGGTGCCACCCAACAATTGGCACCCACGGAGGGATGAAAGTGATGATGTAAAATTGTCGAGGTTTGGAAAAATTCTGACAGTTCACAACATCAAAGGGATATATCTAGATCCCATTCCCCCCAGGTATTATTTTTTTGTGAGACAAAAAAATACCTTGACAGTGGACAGAGTGCTAAGGAGGGAAGGCTACAAATCTATTTTTATAGTTGATCCAATGGGTCTGCCTGGAGGATTAGCAGTGGCTTGAAAGGATAAAGTGCGAGTTCACATAGTAGAACATGACCAATTCTTTGTCTACTTTTTCATAAAAGACCAGCAAGTGGGTTTAAAATGAGATATTGTAGGAGTTAACTTGCATACAGATGAGACAAATAGAGGGTATCAATTTGCAAAACTATTGTAGATAATGGAAGGAGAGAGTGAAACGCTGACAATAATAGAAGACTTCAATGCAATTAAAAATCAAGAGAAAAAGGAGGGAGAAAGAAAAAAATCCAGCACTTCAATACAACAGTTTAAGGATTTTATCAATGAAGGAAGGTTGGTCGACATTGGTTATGAGGGAGATAAATACACTTGGAGTAATCGCCAATTCGGAAAGAATCATATAAAAGAGAGATTGGACAAAGATCTTGTTACAAATGAGTGGAGAAGTGAATTTTCAACAATCACTCTTGCACACTTATCCGATTTGGGTTCAAACCATAAGGCCATTCTTCTCAACACGGGTGGTGAAGAAAGGAGGCTAAAGAGGAGGTTTAGATTTCAAGAGCGATGACGTGAAAACGAATAGGTGATTAGCTTAATCAAACAGACATGGATAACAGATATGAATGGGTCTGCAATGTTTAAGCTAGTTGGAAAGCTAAAGTATTGTAGACATTCAAGTGTATAATGGCAACAACACTCTAAATCTAATTCAAGAAAAAAATTTCAGATTCTCAAGAATCGGATAGAATAAAAAATGCAGAAAGGAGTTTAGACGAATAAAAATGCTATCTGAATGTTAGAAACTGAACTAGAGGAGGCATTGGAGGAAGAAGAGCAGTATTGGAGGGAGAAGTCTAGGGTGAAATGGCTCAAAGGGGGTGATAGAAATTCCAAATTTTTTTATTCCAAGTTTCAAACGAGGAATCGAAAAAATAGAATAAAGGAGTTGGAGGACGAGGAGGGGAATATGGCAAAGGAACCGATAAAAATAGCAGAAGTTGCACAGAAATATTTTGAAAATCTATTCACAACAAGATGTCTTAGATATCCGACTGCAGAATTGGATGGAATATGCCAAAATATAAATGCAGCCACTAATAGAAGGTTGTGTAGGCCAGTGACTGAAGCGGAAATTAAAGCAGCAGTCTTCTCCATCAACCCGTTTTTTGCCTCCGGGAGAAGATGGATTCAAAGCAAAATTTTTTCAATTCTTTTGGAGTACAATAAAGGAGATGTGATAGCGGCGGTTAGAAGCCTTTTCTACATAGGTAAAATTTTGAAAGAATCATACTCACATATGTCTCATACCTAAGGTGCCGGCCACTAATTCTATGAAACAAGTTAGACCGATTAGTTTTATCTCTATTTTCTATAAGATCATATCTAAGATTCTGGTGTACAAGCTTCAATCAATTATGAATAGACTAATCAGTGACTTTCAAAGTGCTTTTATATAGGGCAGATTGATTAGTGATAATTGGTGCGGTAATTTACAACCACAAACTAACCAGCAAGTGCACCAGGTCGTACCAAGTAATACCTCAGGTGAGTGAGGGTTAATCCCATGAGGATTGATGGATCAAGCAACAATGGTTGGTTATACCACTTAGTTAGGCAAACAGAAAAGAGTGTTGGATGTTCAAACATCATTAAACAGTAAATTAAGAGTTTGAAGACAGCAGGTGAATAATTTGGGAATAAAATATGGGAGAAAATAGTTAAGGCTTCGAGTTATCTATTTTTTGGATTGACTTTTCTTACTAACTATTTTAATCATGCAAGATTTGATTCATGGCAAACTATATGTGACTAGACCCTAATTTCTTAGACCTTCGTAGTCTTCTCTAACATTCATTAACTGCCAATTCCTTGGTCAATTAATTCCAATTAGAGGGTGATGATCAAATTCTAGTTTATATGCCACAAAAATCCTAAATATCCAGACATAAGGGGATTATATGTCACGTATCCCGTTAAATACAAACAATTAGAAATTTAGGAGAATATGTTTTCAAGATGTTGTTCAAGTAAAGAGCTTTTCCAAGTTATATAAGAACTCAATTAGAACATGGGTCATACTTCCGTTCCACCCAAATTCGTAGAATAGAGAACGAAAACAATTCTTGAAATATAAATCAAACATGAATTAAAATAGAAAAATAATAGTATCAATCTATACAATAGACAGAGCTCCTAACCTTAACAATGAGGGTTTAGTTGCTCATGACTCAGAGAAGAAAACAAGGATTCAGGTAAACTGTAGAGTACCGAATGTTAATTCGTATAGAATCTTAATATCTTTTATATCTAATCCTAATTAATTTTTAAAATCTAATATCTAAACTAAAAATATCTTTTCCTATAACATTTAAATTTAAATCAGAATTAATTATGGCAATCAGCAAGTCTTCAAGTGATGGATGGGGACCACTTGCTTTGTAGGACCCACGCCTGACTTGGGAAGTAACAGAAAGTGTTCCCTTGAGTCATCCATTCTGCATCCTCTAATCTGTGTTTCCTAGGCTGAAAATTGTGTTAAAAACAGCCCAGAAATCGCCCCCAACGTTTTCTGCATTTTCTGCACGTGGCGCATGTTAAGCGTACGCGTCGATGGTCTTCTTCGCGTGTCACGCGTATGCATCAGGTATGCGCACGTGTCGCCGTGCAAATCTTCAAATCACGCGTACGCGTCATCCACGCGCCGCGTCACCATGGAAAACTCCAAATCACGCGCACGCGTCGCTCCTTGCTGATCATCTTCTTTAATTATTGAGCTCCTTCCATTAGTGCAAGCTTCCTCTCCATCAAATCCAGCCAAATGCTACCTAAAATATACAAAATTACACGAAACTCAAAGTAGCATCCGTAGTGGCTAAAATATAATTAATTCTTGTTAAAATCAATAATTTAAATACAAATTCACTAGGAAAAGACAAGAAAGATACTCATGCATCAATAATGTCCTAATTATACACGAATTCATGCATTTTCTCAAAAATAAAAGATACGGAGATTATAATTTGGCATTAAAGCTGGATATGAGCAAGGCTTATGATATATGGAATGGAGTTTTGTTTAGAAGGTGATGAAGAAGCTAGATTTTTGTGATCGATGGATGAAATGGATTGAGGAACTTGTGACAACGGTATCTTACTCTGTTACTGTGGATGGACAACTTCATTATTATTTTAAACCATGTAGAGGATTACGACAAGGTGATCCTCTATCTCCCTACCTATTTTTGTTTTGTGCAGAGAAACTCTCCCATCTGCTCCACAGAGAAGAACAGATGCTGAAAATATATGGTTTGAGACTCAATCAGAGGTGTCCGACAATCAATCATCTTTTCTTCGCAAACGATTCAATTCTTTTTAGCAAAGCTTCAGAAGTAAAATGCCAGAGATTGCTACAAGTTACGAAAAAAATTAGTGGCCAAAGGGTAAACTTGGACAAATCATCAGTCTTCTTTAGTACCCAGTCCGAGACCATTTGGCGGAGATTCTCCTTGTCCCTCATGTTGGCAATCAAAACAAATATTTGGGTTTACTAGCAGTTAGGGTTGGCAAGTGGAGAAGTCCGCCTTGCCCCGCCGAAAGCCTGCCTTTCGGCCGGATGGCCCGTCCCGCCCCGCCTAGTGAGGCAGTCCTAAAATCCCACCTCGTCCCGCATAACTGCGGGCTAGCGAGCTAAATCCGCCAAATCTCCTCTTTTTTTATTGTTAACTATTAAATAATATATATAATTTTACAATCATTTTAATAAATTTATAATTTCTAAAAGCATAAAAAAATTATAATTTTTATATTCACAAACATCAAAGTCTTTATAATTATATAGATCTAATAAACATAATTATAAATATTGTCTACAAAGCAAAATAAACATAATCTAAAACCTAATTATAAATATTGTCACCAAAGCAAAATAAACATAATCCAAAACATTAAATTTTCGTCTTTATTCTCTTGTAAGTTGGGTTGGGAAAAGTTGGATTTTGGCCAAAAAAATACAAAAATACCCCCTTCCCAAACAAACACTAAGCCCGGTGGGGAAGTCCGCCCTGTCCCGCCAAAGTCCGCAGTTTAAGCGGTGCGGGTTAGGCGAGCTTTTGCTATTTAGCGGTCCCAATTTTTTAGTCCAGCCCACCTTTTTTGGTGGGTTACGCAGACCGGTCCGGCGGGTTTAGGCCCATTTGTCACCCCTACCTGCAGTGATTCAGAGATAAAAAAAAGCGACATTTAACTACATTAAAGATAGGGTGTGTAAGAAGCTCAGCCACTGGAAAAGGGCTCTATTATCTTCTAGTGGATGCGAAGTGCTTATTAAGGCGGTGGCAACGGCGATACCCATATACACACTAAGTTGCTTCAAGTTACCAGAGACACTAATTAAAGAGATTTAGAGAGCTATACTCCAGTTTGGTGGGGGCAGAAAAGGTCAGAAAACAGGATGCAATGGATCGGATTGAGATTTCTTGCAAACCAAAAATGCAAGGGGACTAAACTTTAATGATTTGAAGGCTTTTAACCTTGTCATGCTCACAAATCAAGGTTAGAGATTAGTTTCCATACGTAATTCTCTCATCAGTAAAGTATTACAGAGCAAATATTACAGAGCAAATATTACAGATATTCAAGCTTCCTAAGAGCAGAGGTTGGTAATAACCCATCATGGGATTGGAGGAGTATTATTGAGGGAAGAAAGGTGCTAGAAAAATGTATACTTTGAGAAGTAGAAAGGGGATTTAACATCAGAATTTGAGAAGACTCATGGGTGAAAGATTATGTTTTAATTACTCCTATTACTACTACTGCAATGACTGTTAATCTAGAATGAGTTTCACAATTACAACATTCAAACAGAACATGAAACTAGAACTTAATTCAGTCCAATTTCAATCCAGAAGTAGCTACAGCAATAATCAACACTCAAATTCATGAGATAGAGGATAGAGTTACCTGGATGCTGGAAAGAGGGGGCAGCTTCACTGTTGTTTTGGGATACAAAATAGCCTTTAACTTCTATCACCTACCAACTGAATATCTGTCAAAACAATCTCAAAGAAAGGACTTACAAAGGAGCATATGAAAAATTAGTTGTCAACCGATAATAAAATATTTACTTTGGAAATTGATGCATGGAGGACTCTCTGTGAAAGAATGGTTGAACGTCCAAATACAATCTATCGAACCCTGGTGCCCAAAATATAATCGGTCACAAGAAAGTGTTTTTTATTGTTTCTGGGAGTGCTCAGATGCGACTGAAGCTTGGAGATGGGTCAATTCAAGCTCGAGAACTATGGGAGTGGTGGATTCGGTTGGAAGCAGAACTGAGATTGGAGAAAAATTCGAACAATAAAAGAGCAGTAACAGCAAACCTAATATGACAAATCTGGTTAGTAAGAAACGCCTAGGTATTTAAAGGTAGAATCACCCCCCTTCAGCAATTCAGCAACTATAGTGGAGATAGTAAGGAGAAGTGTGTGAGAGAGAAAAAGAGAACCTTGAGTTTTTACTTTACCTTTTTAATTTTTTTATCTGATCTTTAAATTATTTTATTAAAGTTAAAACTTTCTATTCTCTTTATTATAATTTTTGTCTGTAATTTAAATTGGACCAATTTTCAGTAATAAAATTGCACAATTTGACAAAAAAAATTACTTTGTAGATTAATTTTACATAATTTTAAATATGATTAAGGCGCTTCGTTCTCAGAAATTTTTTGTTAAAGAAATCGTACGACACTTAATTATAAATAAAAAAAACATAAATTTTAATCTAAAGAAGACAAATAATATTCTCTATATTGAGATAAAATGAGAGTGAGCTTAACATTCAAATATAAAGAATTTTAGAATATAGAAACAGAAATAATCATAATCTACAGCGGGAGTATATACTCCTCATCCAGCGCCCTATGAGTTCGTTCACGCTCTACTAGGGTTTCACTGCGCCGCCTCCATGGTTACACCTTTCTTTGTCTTTTCTTCGTCAAAGTCTTTTCTATCTTCCTCTACTTTCTTCTCTTAATTTCTTTTTCACTTAGTTCCCTAATTTTCGTTTTCTCTCCCAATTCATTCTTCTTTTAATTCATTTCGTTTTCTAATTCACCCATTCCATATATCTTATTTCTCTTTGAAATCATTAAATACCAATTCTGTTTTTCTCTACACCATGAGCAACAAATAAGAGACACAAAACCCTCATATAATTGATAGTGATCAGGAGGATGACTTGATCGTTTTAGCTTATGAAGATGTTTCCGAAGGAATTCAAGCCTGTACACGGAGCCTATCTGGAAGAATTTTCTCAGATCGGATCTTTTCCGTAGGTACCATGGAAGGAGCTCTGTATGCAATATGGAATAAACCAGAAGGATTCAGAGTAGTCGAAAAATCCAGGAACTAGTTTCAATTTTTCTTTGAGAATAACTCTGATGTGACTCGAATTGAGAGAGGTTCACCTTGGTTATTCAAGAGTTTTGTTATTCATGTTCGCAGATGGAAGCAATCAATAAACATGGAGGATAATCACATCTCTTCTTTTCCTGTATGGGCACAATTTTGGGGATTGCCTGAACAATACAAAACACTTGAGGTTGGACGAAAATTGGGTGGGAGACTTGGTCAAATTGAAGATGTTGCTCTATTTGAAGTTAGAGGCAACGATACACGCATAGTGAAGGCTAAAGTGAAACTAAACGGTGATAAAAGAATGAGGGATACACTGAAACTGTTTGATCCTAATTAGAAAATGCTGGAAATTGGAGTACGCTATGAACGTATAGGTGTGTTCTGTACTTATTGTGCAAAATTGGGGCATGAATCTAAGAACTGCCAATGTTTTATTGATGATTCTGCCCAAAATAATATCAAGGAAGATAAAGTTGGTGAATGGCTTAAGGCAGATCAAGTCGGTAGGCTTTTAACTGAAAAGAGAGCTTCCTTCAATCCTAACCAACCTCGGGATGGTTCTATTCCAGCTCAACCGAAGAAAAAATCTCCACCTGCTTGGCTTTTTGATAGTTTCTCAAAAATGAGTGTGCAAGATGATCAGAAAAAACAGAATAATGAAAATATTGCTGCTAATTCGGGTTCTAGAGAAGAAAATGAGGGTGAATCAGAAAATACAGGTACGGCTACTGATACTAATTCTTCTTCTAATGCTCTATTGGAGATATCCTATACCATGAATAATGTCCAACACAATAACAACGTCATATCCAAGCTTAAAAAGGAGAACAAAAAGCCAAACCTGAAACAACTTACCAGAAAGTCTGTGATAGGTTTCAAACGGAGGAGTGGAGGTAATGGTACTGAAGAAATTTCAAAAAAAAATTGTCTCAATGATATTGTCTCTGATGCTATGACGGTGGAGGGTGCCAGCCTTCAAGTGGCACCCAAAGAAATATGAAACTGCTCTCGTGGAATTGTCGGGGTTTGGGGAGACCCCTGACAATCCACAATCTTAAAGGGATTTGCAAATCATACTCCCCCGAGGTTGGTTTTATCTGTGAAACAAAAAATCAATCTCGACAAGTTGAAGGAAAATTAAGATCTCGTGGTTTCAAGGAATGGTTTATTGTGGATCCGGATGGATTATCAGGGGGTTTGACAATGGCATGGAGGGATGGTTGCACTGTTCAGATTTTGCAGCATGGTAGATTCTTCATTGCGGCATCAGTTCTGACAGCTGGATCTAATGATCCCTATGGTGTTCTAGGTGTTTATCTCAATTCAAATGATCAACATAGAATGGCTCAGTTTGCTGAATTAACTTCAGTCACGCAACAGTTTGATGGTAAGGTTGAGTTAATGGGTGATTTTAATGCCATTTCTAGTCAATTGGAGAAAGCAGGTGGGGGTGCTAAATCTCCTTCTTCTATCAAAACCTTTAACAGTTTTATTGATGATAATTCTCTGATTGATATTGGTATGGTCGGAAGACCATTCACTTGGTCGAATAGACGGAGGGGTGATGAGTTGATATAGGAAAGACTGGACCGATTCCTGGTAGGAGTTGATTGGCAGCAACTCTATCCCAATGCAACGGTTCTTAGACTGTCAGAATCAGGCTCGGATCACTCCCATCTTCTCTTAGACTCTAACCCAAGAACTGAGAGATCTAAACACCGATTCAAATTCCAAGAAAGATGGTGTTCCAATGATGAAATCAGGCAGATTGTTAGAGAGGTTTGGCACGAACAGATTGATGGTTCAGCCATGTATATCCTAGCTCAAAAACTAAAGCGTTGTCGACATAAGATTGTCAGATGGCAGCAAGAATACAGATCTAATTCGAAGGTGGAGATTGATTTACTACAGTCTGAATTAGAGGAACTTCGTTTAGCAGGAATTCATGGAGGCGACATCATTTCAGAAATAGAGGACAAACTTGAAAAAGCATTGCAAAATGAGGAATCTTATTGGAAAGATAAGTCTAGAGTCAAATGGCTCAAATCTGGCGATTAGAATACAACTTTCTTCCATCAGAAATTTAGAAATCGAACCCGAAGGAATAGAATTTGGCAACTAACTGGCAGTGACGGTGAAGTGGCTACTTCAAATGCTGGTATTGCTTCTGTGGCTGAATCTTATTTCAAGGACATCTTTTCCTCTAGTTGTCATGAGAACCCTGAACCTCTGTTTACTGATTTTGAACCTAAGGTTACAGCTCACATGAACCGTAGGCTTCAAAGACCAGTGACTATGGAGGAAGTGAAACGTGCGACATTTAGCATTCATCCTCAAAGTGCTCCAGGAGATGATGGTATGACAGCAAAATTTTTTCAAAGCTTCTGGAACATACTTAGTGGTGATGTGTTTCGAGCAGTTAAGAGCTTCTTTTCAGGGGGCAGAATTTTGAAGGGTTTTAATCACACTCAGATCTGTCTTATTCCCAAGATTTCTGATGCTAAAGATATGACTCAGGTAAGACCAATAAGCATATCTTCAGTCTTTTACAAGATTATCTCCAAAGTATTTGTACATAGACTTCAGGGTATGATGAATAGACTAATTAGCCCTACGCAGAGTGCTTTTATTAAAGGCAGATTAATCTCTGATAATATCCTAATTGCTCACGAGTGTATGCATTACTTGAAGAACAAAAAAAGGGGACTCGAAAATGAAATGGCGCTAAAATTAGATATGAGTAAGGCATATGATAGGGTGGAATGGCACTTTCTTTGGTTTATATTGGAGAAGTTTGGTTTTGACTCCCGGTGGATCATGTGGATTCGAGAATTAGTGACAACTGTTTCTTATTATGTTATTGTGGAAGGACAACCTTATGGTTTCTTCAAACCAAATAGAGGTATTCGACAAGGAGATCCTCTATCTCCCTATCTTTTTCTTTTCTGTGCAGAAGGTCCCTCCTTCTTGCTACACAAGGCAGAACAAAACAGACTAATTCAGGGTCTTCAGATACATAGACGATGTCCCAAGGTCAACCACCTCCTCTTTGCTGATGATTCCATCTTATTCTGTAAGGCTAATCCTGAAGCATGTTCAAATATCCTGCATTTATTGAATTCTTATGAAAGCATCAGAGGCCAGAGGGTAAATCTTAATAAATCTGCTGTATTCTTTAGCCACAACACTCCATCCTCTACTCGTACACTACTGGCTAACTCTATGAATATTAATCATATTGGGGCTCAGGATAAATACCTTGGTTTGCCTTCTACAATCTCTAAATCGAAAAAGGCTTCTTTTAGTATGATCAAAGAAAAGGTTCGGAAAAGAATCCAAGGGTGGAAGCGCAATCTTCTATCATCAGGTGGTAGACACGTATTGCTTAAGGCAGTGGGCGAAGCTATTCCTATTTATACATTGTCTTGCTTCAAGTTGCCTGATGGTTTAATCTCAGAAATTCACTCTCTACTTTCTCAGTTATGGTGGGGACAAAAAGGTTCTGAAAGGCGGATGGCTTGGATTAGCTGGGACACTATGACTCGCCCACGAAAAGAAGGAGGCCTTGGATTTAAAGATCTCAGAATCCAAAATCTGGCACTTTTAGGCAAACAGTTTTGGCGACTTGTAACACAACCTACTTCCTTATTGTCCAAAATCCTAAGAGGTAAATACTTTAGCAATGGTAATGCAATAACGGCAGAAATTGGAGTCTTACCTTCTTGGGGATGGATGAGTATACTGGAAGGCCGAAAGATTGTTGAAAAAGGTCTTAATTGGGCTGTGGGTACTGGAGAGAATATCCGAACCTTTGAGGATCCTTGGCTGCCTCCTCCGTATCCTTTAATGATTTCTGACATGCCAAATAGACAAGCTATTACTGAGTTGGTTCCAAGAGTTAAAGATCTAATTACTGAAGATAGGAATTGGAATCAGAATCTTATTCAAGAATTATTTCCCCAAGACGTTGCAAACAGGATTTTGTCAGTTAAAATTCAGCAGAGTAGGGACAAATTGCAATGGGATTTGAACAAATCCAAACAATATGATACAGCTTCAGGTTACAGAATTGGCTATTTATTTTACCATCCGCCTCTGGAGCTTTACCCTAATTATATGCAACAGAAAAAGCCGTGGATTGATCTATGGAAGTTGAACTTGCCTCACAAAATTAAGCTATTTATCTGGAAAGCTCTCCATGGCCGGCTCCCGGTGCTTGCTCAGATTCATCACCGCATCCCATCTATATCACCAATATGCCCCTGCTGTCATGAAGCCACCGAAGCAGTCACTCATTGTTTGATCGATTGCTCTAGAATTAAAGATGTATGGTCTCAAAGTTATCTTCGTGACTGTCTTCCCCCTCAGAGTCCTAACGACTTTTGGACATGGTGGATTGCATCAACAGAGATGCTTAACCTGTTGAAGAATGATGACCGTAATCCTCAATTGCTTGCCATCATTTGCTGGAACTGCTGGAAAGCTCACAACCAGTTGATTTTTGAAGGTTCTACTTCAATGCCGTCTGCCATTCTAGCAAGCTCTGTCAAGTTGCTCCGTGAAATCCAAAGAACTCCCAGTTTAGGTCGTCATCTCCATGAGGCAAGCTCTTAGTTGCATTCAATTTGATTTATCATTCTTTTTTCTTTAAGATTTTTTTCGTTTTTCGACCTTGCACCGTTGAATGAATACCTTCAGTGTAGTGTTTTTGGGAAATCCCCACCTTTCATTATGCTGTCCTACTTTTGGACATCTTTGTATTTTATTTTTCAATAATTAATGAAATATAACCTACTATCCTTGGAAAAAAAAAAAAGAAATAATCATATCTCTTTAGTTTATAAATTTATACAGAAAACACGGCAACAATGTGAAATATTATTTGTTCTTCTCTAAAAACACCATCCTAAGTGTATCATTTTTTATTTATATTACCGTACTTAAATCACCCAACAAATCAAACCCCTACGAAAGAGAAAAACCGCCTATAAAGGAGAAAGTCAAATTCCAAAAAAAAATAAAAAATCAAACCACCAAAATTATTGAAGATAAAGAATAAAAGAAAAACTAAGACAGAAAATTAAACCACAAACAAAAAGAAAAAAGATGGATAATAATCAAATAAGAATCTTAATATAGAATGAAATTTATATTACAATATTATGAAAATAGTAAACAATCCACCTGCAATATAAAATATCCAAAATAAAATAAATAAGTCTATTCATATTAATCTAAATAAGGTTTTACACATCCCTTAATTATGAAGAACACAAATTGATAAGCGAATGTATAATAAATTAATAATGCACTACCACAACTTAACTTACACGACTTTTCTTTGTCATTTTATGCTTCAAAAGCATGCAACCATCACCCACAACTTTGGCCACTCCAATGATCACGGTATTGAAAAGAAAAATTAAGGGAAAAAAAAAGAGGAATATTAATTAAGGTATGCAGCTCCTATCAACTTTTTATTTATCTAACAATGAATATTTCATTCCATTTTTGATAATTATTTCAAAAAGGTTACGAGATTTTTGACAAAAAAAAATATCTAACTTGATTTTTGATTTTTTTTAAAATCAATTAACTTTTGTACAAAAAAAAATAACATTAATTTTTTTTGATACAAAAACTAATCAATTTTATAAAAATAAAATTCAAAAATCAGGTTAAATATATTTTTTTT
This sequence comes from Arachis hypogaea, assembly GCF_003086295.3. NCBI lineage: Eukaryota > Viridiplantae > Streptophyta > Magnoliopsida > Fabales > Fabaceae > Arachis > Arachis hypogaea. The sequence goes on from NC_092039.1 coordinate 107,755,478, forward strand.
TTTTGTTAAAAACTTCATTTGTCTTTTGAAAGAATTGTAACTATTTAGGATTTTTTCTCTAAATCTAATTGATGAACAAATTAAGGCGGGCATAAGTGCGTAACTGTATGCTTTTTATTCTCTTGATGAAAACAGGTCAAATTAAAGGATACATATTGCCAAGGAATATCACATTTCAAAGCAATAAACACGAAATACAACACTACAACAATAAAATTTGAAATTAAAATTTTAGGCTTAAATAGGTTTTTATCTCTATAAAATACTATTTTTATTTTGGTCAAATAAAATAAAAAATGTCTATTTTAGTCTCTATTATTAATTTGTTCATGTTAAATAAGATTTTACTACTTTGATATTTTAACTTATCATATCAACATTTAACTTGTCATGTCAGCCCTCAATAGAACAAATTAAAAAAAAAATGAACTAAAACATCGATATTTTGAATTTTATTGGACCCAAAAAAAATGTAAAATAACCAAAAAAAATTTATAGAGACTAAAAGCTTATTTGAACCTAAAATTATGCATAGTATTTAAATTTATATTAAATTGATTCTAGTAGCTTAATACATATTAGGGTTCAATTATATATATATATATATATATATATATATATATATGTGTGTGTGTGTGTGTGTGTGTGTGTAATAATGATTACTAACATAAATTGAATAATGATTATTATTTAAGTAGTGAATTAGAAAATTAATCAATGTAACTAATCTTGCAAACCTGTGGGACATAATTAATTATACAAAATCTTTAAAAAATATTAGGTGATCAATATTTTTTTATTTTGTCTTGTATTTGAGTCACACATATATATTATGTTATCATTTAATTAAAATAACTAATCTCTTTCGTATTATATTTGCGGTCTCCTAGAGACATTAATAAATTATATTATAATAAATATTTAAATTAAATCGTATATTTTAATTTTTAAATTATTTTTCATTCAAAGACTATTATATAATATGCATGGATTCCACTATTGTAGTCTCTTAGAGATATTTTCGGAGATTAACTATATTTTATTAATTAATCTTCATCAGCATGTGATTGAAATTGCCATTTATAACAAAAGATTGATGCTCCAAATGATTCATGATAGTGAAAGATACGAGTGTTTTCTTTTCACAATGTGCCAAAGTTAGGTTAATTTAATAATTTAATTTATTAAGAAACGCTCCTAACAACAGCTGCAAAATAAAGATTGATAAGATCAAAATATTTTTCTTTTAAAAGATAGCCAACGTTGGACGTGAAGGGATAAGCTCTACTTTGTTGTGGTTATTTTAAGTAAAATAGAATATTTTATAATATATTTAGATAATCGTCTATCCCACTTTAATTGGTTGAGATAATTACTAACAAATTAAAATAAACCAATTGACACCTAAGTAAACATATCACATGACAATATATTATTAAGTTATGATATCTCTTTAAATCTCAATGATGATTCATTTCCCATTTGATCATCTTATTATACTTAGCCTTAATTACAAGAAAAAGAATCCAACACCATTAAAATTTGATGATATCATTTCTCTCACTTGTATATAATTGATCTTTCATCTCACTTGACTTTATTTTTCCTTCACACATGTAATAAATAAATATTAAATAAAATAAATTTAAATTATTTAAACAGATTATTTGCTGTCTTCCTAATATTAACGATATAATTTATTAACTTTAAAATTAGATGTAAAAATAGGTCAAACTTCTTAAAGATTGGGGTTCATACTAGGTTAAAATAAAATTAACCTGAGCTTATCTATAAGAAGAGAGACTAATTTTTAAATTCAAATCTAGCTTATCATCAAGCTTGCGTCAAACAACATGTAATAGATCAAGTTATTAGATAGAAATTTAAGTAATTTTTAAAGCTTAATAGGTTAAGCATGTTTAATTAGTCGTATGAACATATGGCTCAAGTTTAATTTGAATGTTTAATATACAAGCTCATCAAACTTTTTTTTCAAACTTTGATTTTGTACCCTACGTCCCTACCTATATAGGATTAAGCATCGGTCAACAACATTCTAAGATCAATCTCTTAAATAAACTTCATTATAATTTTCTTTCTCACAAATAATGCTATGAGACGATTAAAAAATGAATTTAGATATAAATATATGAGACTTGTTACATATACAAGTTTTTTTGACATACAAGTCTATATAAATCAGCTCAAACCCAACAAACAACTTTCAATTTAAAGAGCGTAATTTCCTCAACTTTGAATAGCGCAAAATAAGAAACAGTTCTTCTTTAACGTTTGTATTTCACGTTTTTCCTCCCGTTCCTTCTCCTTCTTCTTCTCCTTCTTCTTTGCATTCCTCCTCATTGTTTTTCGCATTCCTCCTTCTTCTTCTTCTTCGCATTTTCATCTTCGTCGTGGTTCTTTTTATTGTTGTTATTGTTGCTGCATTTTTTTCCTCCTCCTCTTTTTATTGATTTTGCAACATTATGTATTTTTTTTCTTCTTTGTTTGATTTTTTCTCCCAAGAAAAATTGTAAGAAAACAAAATAAGAATATGAAGAAGAAGAAGAAGCAATAGAAGATGAGAAGGAGAAAGAGGAAGAGTTTTAAATTATGCAGAATTTATCAGAATAAAAATACACCCAAATATCTTCGTGTTACACTCAAATATTTTCGTGTTACACCTAAATTTGTTGCAAATACAGAAAAATATTTCCTCTAATACTGCATTTTTTTTCTTATTTTTTCGCTTATTTCTTTCTCTCTTTTAGTTAAATGAATGTAAGTTCATCATCTTCCAAGTAATTTTACAGCATTATGTATTTCTTCTTTTTTTTGTTTGATTTTTTGTTTTTATTCTTATTAAGAGAGTAAAATAATAAGAAGAAATTTGAGAAGGTAAAACAAAAAGAAAAGATGAATAAGAAAAAAAAAAGAAGATAGTGATAATGATAAAAAAAAAAAAGAAGAAGCAGTAGAAGATAAAGAGGAGGAAGAGGAAGAGTTTTGAATTATGCAGAACTTATCATAATAAAAATACACCTAAATATCTATGTATTTTACCCAAATATTTTTGTATTACACCCAAATTTGCTGTAAATATAGAAAAATATTTCCTCTAATGCTACATTTTTTTCTTTTGAATTGAACCATACCTCAGCTAGTTGATTGGATTCAAAACAATAAAAAGAAGAAAAAAAATTCCAATGAAAAAAGGAGCAGGAAGAGGAAGAAGAGGTGGTGTTGATGACGGCGATAACAAAGAAGAAGAAGAACGTGCAGTAACGGCACAAAACGCGTAAATATAAATGACTTGTAAAGACTTGTATGGAAAAAACTCTTGTTCGTGGAGAATAATTCTAAATATATAACAACAATGTTATATTAGTTATTAAACTACTTTTTTTAAAGTTTAAACTGATAAAATAAGGCACATGAGAGGGGTGAACACGGATCAGATCGGATTGGGTCGGATATGACCAAATTTCAATTCGATCCGTACTAAAATTATCGGATCGAATCCAATATCCGCAAAACATAAAAAGATTTTTAAAAGCTCATTTTTATTAAAAAATATTAATAATTTTTTTTACTCTTTTAAACAAGTTTACTCTTAAAATATTATTAAATATATCTTTTTTAATTAATAAAAATAAAATAATACAACATATATGATAATTATTAGTTGAAATAAAATATAAAAAATTTACTTATTTATTTATTTTTGCGAATCCGCAATATAATCCTATTAGTGTGCGGGTCGGATTAGATCCGATCTGATAACCTTGTGGATCAGATTGATATTTGTAATTTTTGGATCGAATTCGGATAAATATCATGGATATACAGATTGGATCCGATCCGTTAACACCACTACACATGAATATTATTTCTAATACATCCCTTCATACAACACTACAAAAAAATCGTTGAATACCGTCAAATTTATCACAAATTTAACAGTAAAATAAATTCGATAGTATAAACTTTGCCAGTAACTATTTATCGGCAGATTTATCATCAGTTGCTAATTACCGGCAGATATAAAGTTTCATTTGACAAAATTCTTGAACTTGTTACCATCGGTTAATTCCCCGATAAATCCAACGAAAAACTTAAATTTAATTCTTTTTAAAAAAAAATTGAATGGTAGCATTTCTTTAGATGGTAATATTTTTTTTTTGCAATCTTAACAACCAATCAACAACATTAAAAAAACAACTGACATTTTATTTCTCTCCAACCAAATAAAGCTTCATTTCTCTCATTAGCTCACTCTCTATTAAATAATAATATGAATTGTATGTAGAAGGGCATCATAAATATTTATATTTTTTATTTAATTTTTTATCCTATATATAATTTACTAACTTTGTGATATTATATTATTACTCATAGGCAATTGTTCTGAGAGTCACTAATTAAATAGTATTTTAAGATTTAATGGTAATTAATTGTAAATGTAGAATAAATTGACACTCAATGTTAATCACTATAACAACAGTAATTTATGTCATTTAAAAAAAAAGAAAAAATAGCAAGCTCATATTTGTCAATTTATTCAATTTATTTGTTTGAATTAAGTGAATTTTTATTTCTTGAATTTCAAACTAAACTAACCTAAACCTTTTCTCAAACAATATGAATAAAAATAAATTCATATATCTTTTCATATCCAAAACTTCAATTGTACGTCATTGAACTTAAAAAATTAACATATTCAATATTATTACATATTGTTTATCTGAACATATTACAATTTGTCAGTACCCTTATCTTTAACATATGATTCAATATTCAATTCAACACTTAGACGATATTTAAAAATAAACCAAAAGAATTTAACAAAAAACTAAATTAGAATAAGCTAATAAATAAATAGTTAACAAAAATGACAAAAAATTATCCTGTCTAAGCAACTCAACAACAATATTAATATTAATATTAGAACAATGAATTGTCCAAAAAGTCACAGCACACAAACAACTTAATTAGAATAATTTTATGTCAATGAATAAGAACACTGAAATAAAATTTATTACGATAATGATAAGAAAAAACATAAATACGCATTAAATAAACAGAACTAACTGAAGAAAGTAAAAATGGGGTTAGGGTTCAAAAAGGAGCTAGAATTTTTTTATTTAAAATGAAATAAAAACGAAGATGAAATAGGAAAATAGATGAGGACAACCTACCTAGAGAAGGGAGGAGAGACGTAGCTCTGACAACATAAGGTGCAGTAGTGACAACGGCACCAACGACAACAAAGACAGATAGAGAAGATCCATTTCAGACAACGAAACAAGATCAAGGCGAGTCCATGAAGTCTTTGAAGAAGGATGTATGTGGTCGGTGCTGGTAGAGGGTAGCTGGAGGGGCTACCGGAGGTAGAGAGGGGAGAGAAAAAGAGAGAAGAAGGTTAGAGAGAGAGTGTGTGTTTCGAAAATGAAGGAAAAAGGTTCACGTTTTGAATTTAGGGCAAGTTTACCGTCGGATTTACCGGTGGATAAATCCGACGGTAACGCATTATGAGTTATCAAAACGCAGCGTTCCACTAATTAGATTTATTGACGAAAAAATTCGCCGGTAAATCCAACGCTAGATTTCATGTCTATTTTTCTGTTTTTCTTCCAATTATTACTAACAAATTTACTGTTGAAAATGGAAATCTGCCGGTAATAATTTGACCTGGTAAATTTGACATCTAAACTACTGTAAAGTCGACGATTCAACGTTAATGTGCGAGCTAAATTCGACAGTATTTGACGTTTTTCTTCTAGTACAAAAACCTTTTTTTAAGTTTGTATAATTTTTTTATAGACTTTTTTTTTCTTTTTGTTGGGTTTAAGATGATTTTTTTTTTCTTTTGAGATCAATAAAAATTAAATTTTAAATCTTAAATTATAGAATTTTTAATGTTATGTCATGAAATTATTTTTTTAAATTTAAATTAATAAAATAAGACACGTAAATAATTATATATTTAACTACATCTATACTAAAAATCTGCCATATCAACTAACTATTTTATAGAAATATGTATTTGGTATTCATAAATAAATTTGATTATGCTACAGTGGAATAATTTATTATTCCGCAAAGCGAAGTTTGATTATTTTATTATAGCAAGTTTTATTATACTAATAATTGTATACTTGATTAAAAAAAAGTGCGGAACATGTATAAATATTTATAAATATAGGGTATGATTTTTGGTATATTTATATAAATTTTTAAATATATAATATAAAATTACATACGCTCAAAAAATGATTAATTATCAAATTGATATCCATATAGAATAATCTATATGCTTAAAGTCACCTCAATCCTCATATACTGGGTACATGCAAGTATGCCCGCACCAAATATAAAGCTTATCCCTAATCTTCTTTCCATCAATGAATAATCTTAACAATATTTCTAGACCGCAAGTAGTTCCAATTTGCCAATTTACCTCAATTAAATAGATATAGGACAATATATATAGACAAATTTAATGTATTCTTAATTTAAAAAAAGAAAGGGACAGAGAAAAAACACACACACAATATATATATATATATATATATATATATAGCAATGGCGATAAGTGCTCAAGCGCGCTCTACTCTATTAAAATAGGGCAATATGGTGGGAGAATATCAAATCAGAAAAGTGGGTGAGAGTAGCGGAAATAATTTAAAGATTGGGGAAAAAATGAAGAATTTATCCATGTTGAGATTAATAAATTTTATCATAAACATTTCCTACAGCCTAATTACTCCAAATATATGATAATTAGTATATATAAAGTATAGGATAATTTACATGAATAAATTAAATAAAAAAATTATACAGATATTTTAAACTGAATTTAATTACATGTATGTCTTATTTTTTTTACTAAAAATAGGGAGATTCGAACCTGCGAATTCTTAGATGAATATAAAAAAATTATGTCATTTAAGTTATAACTCATTAGCATACATGTCTCATTTGACTCCTTCTATAAAATCGAATCAAATAAATTCGATTAAATTTTAATATAAATCAAATCAATTGAATTTCGTTTAACATGATCATAATAAATCGAAACAATTAGATTCAATTCATTAGCCATAAACTTCTGACAACATACAATACTAATAAATCAAAGCCAATAAATTCGATTTATAAAAGAAAAAAAATAACATTAAATCGATACAACAAACTTATTTCGGATTACTAGCTAGATTTTTTAAATTAATATTTCGATTTTACTTAATTTGATTTAGCTACGAGCATATCCTATATAAATACAACTAGAAATTTTGTTCAAATCGAATTTAACAAAAGAGTAAAAAAATTTAAAAATTTTACTCATAAATCATAAAATAATATCTACAAATTTAACTATAGAATTTTAATATAAATATTTTAATTTAATTACAAACTATATATTAATATTAATAAGTAAATTATTATGCTTTAAAATAATTAAAATTATTATTCATTAATTTTATTATTTTTAATATTAAAAATAGTTAAACTTTAAATTTAATAATTTTATAAAACTTTTTATAGCAAAAATAACTATGTGTATTTTTATTTATAAAATTAAAAATAATATTTTTATGTATTTTATATATTATTCGTACAAGACACAAATAATAATAATAATAATAATAATAATAATAATAATAATAATAATAATAATAATAATAATAATATTAAAGTCGTATAAAGAATAGTGTATGCGTAATATTTTGGGAAAGTTTTATATTTTTTTAAAAATAAAAAATTTATTATTTTTAAAAGAAAAAATAAAATAAAGAACATTATCTTATTAGGATGTAATTTTTTTTTGAAATTGCATACCGCTTATCAAATAATATCAAATAAGTAGGCGAATTATGCTAGTTTGCCTAATAATTAGGCAAATTGCTCCTCAACCCACTGATTAAGTAAATTATGTGTTCTATTGTATAATTTTATATTTTTTTTTATTTTGGTGACTTAAAAAAAAACAATAATAAAAAAAGAAATAAAAATAAATAAAAAACTGCTTAAAAAGACAGTTCCGTTAAATATTATTCTCAAATTCCTTCTAAGGCAATGGAAGTTCCACTTGAGGGGAAAGGTTCTCATTGCAGTCTTTGTCATAATGTCTGCTACTGTATTTATATCTCTCAAGATTAATTGAAGATCAGCACGCCATTTTCAAGATATGATATCTCGGATTTTTAACACCAAAGAATCAATCAATTCTGTAAATTATTGACAACAGTAAAGGCATCCACACAGTCTGTCTCACATACAATGTCTCTATGCCTCGAGTCCCATGCTAAAAAAAAGCCTATCTAAATAGCAAACAACTCTCCTTGCAAAATGCTACGACTCTCAATTGTTTCCAGACAATCTCGTTGCTACCTTCCCTTCCAATCTCTGCTAACACAAGTAAAACCAACCCGAGCATCATTGCCAGGAGCTAGCATCACAATTAATCTTAAAGGTACCCACTGAGGGAGATCTAAGAGCCACTAATGGTGGAGGGGATAGACAGTCATTGCAACTCAAAAATATTTCGGAGCTCCTTTTCTAAGGACAAAGCCATACCAGTCACCTTGTCTGTGGTCCAATGCTCGTGAGGATGAAAGATCTCGTTATTGCTCGAATGCCAAATCCACCAGAGACTAGAAAAGAATCTAAAGGGGCGTTGTTTGCTATTATGTACGAACCAACTCATGAAATTCACTGGTTGATCGGAGATCCCCAAAGCTTGCCAAACTAGCTGGGCTTTTGAACAATTCCGAATGCAATGTAAAACTGATTCTTGACCTGAGAAACATCGTGGACAGCTACCCGTGTGTGAAGTGCTCCTCCTAAAACGAAATGCAGCAGTAGGAAGATCATCCCAAAGACATAGCCAGACCAAAAATTTGTACTTTTCCGTAACATGTTGATGCCAAAGTCAAAGCCAATTACCCCTATCCTCCCAACTAAACATCTTCTTATTGAGCCACAAATAACCACTACGAGTATCATAAACCTTTGAAGCCGCATCAGTCCAACACCAACCGACCTCTGAACCAGCTTGAACATCTGAATTGTAAGAGTTAATGTTGCTCTGCAGATACTGATTCAGAGGAGAATAGATATTCTCAAGGTTCCACTATTCAGATGACAAAAGGTCCAAGATCCTGAGATCCGAATCAGAAATGTGAACATAATCCATCTAATGACACAGTCGCCCTTCTCTTCTCCATTTAGAAAACCAAAAGTTTTGTTCCAAATTTCCAATGCACCAAATAAAACCTTCCTTCAGAATATCCCTAACTCGACATACACTCTTCCAAATATAAGATCCCCTTTCTCGAGATCGACTAAAACAATCATCCTTAGAAGAATGGTATTTCTCCGTTAACAGTTGAACCCATAGCTTGTCAAGATGGTGAAAAAGTTGCCAAACTAGCTTTTCAAGAAGAGTAATATTAGCACAAAAAGAATCTCTAATTCTCAAACCTCCAAACATCTTAGGGGTGACCAACACCTTCCAGTTAACTAGATTCAAGCCTCTACCATAAGCTTGACCCTTCCATAGAAAATTTTGCATCATGGATTCTATCTTATTAGTTACCCCTTTAGGAAAGAGAGATACTTGCATACGGTAAGTAGGAATCGCAGTCACTACCGAATTGAGCAAACAGAGTCTGCCTGCCTTATTAAGCAATCTCCCTTTTTAATTGGCTAGCCTTCCTCGAATCTTGTCCATAACATCATTGAAATTTGCGCGTGTCACCCGAGAGTGATTAAGGTTCACCCCTAAATACTTGTCCAAGTTTTGGACGAATCTGATGGAAGACACTCCAGTGAAAGTCTCTTTTCTTGTCGTTGAAGCATTCCTGGAACATAGCGCTTTAGATTTATCCACATTAACTTTCATCCCAGAGGCTCTGCAGAAATTTTCTAAAGCTACCATCACAGTTTGAACTTGCTGTTTTTCGACTTTACAGAAAAGAAGCAAATCATTAACAAACATCAAATGAGAAATTCTTGGACCCCCTCTAGAAATCGCAACCGGCTTCCATAAGTCCCTATCAACTTGTTGATTAATAGAACAGGACAATATCTCCATACACAACACAAATAGATACGGTGATATGGGATCTCCTTGCCTAAGACCTCTGCTGGTAGTGAAGCTATTTAATCTATCCCCATTCCAGAAGATAGACAATGAGGAAGCAGTGACACAACGCATAATCAGATTGACTGTCGGAGGAGAAAAGTCAAAACTCACAAGGGTTTGTTTCAGAAACCCCCAATCCACTCTATTGTACGCTTTTTCTATATCAATCTTAAAGGCCAGGGTTCCTTTTTTTGACTTTGTCTTCTTCATGAAATGGATAACCTCTTGTGCTACAATGATATTGTCTGGAGTTCCTCTCCTCGGGATAAACCCTCCTTGAAGGGGCCCAACAATCTCTTTGAGATGGGGACTAAGTTTATTGACCAGGACCTTTGTTATAACTTTGTTAACCACATTACAGAGACTAATAAGTCAGAAATCCTTCATGGAAACCGGGTTTTCTACCTTCAGAATAAGAACCACAATAGTTTTTATCATCCTTGGATCCATATCCAAATCAGAGAACGCATGACGAACCATAGTCCAAACATTAAAACCAACAATCTCCCAGTATTCTTTAAAGAAAAAAGCCAGAAACCGATCAGGGCCCAGTGCCTTAAAAGATTGCATACTGAAAACAACCGACTTAACTTCTTCCAGAGTAACTGGCGCTGTGAGGCTACAACAAGCTTCATCATTCAGGGAAGGTAGTGGCACATCACCAAGACAGCCTAAATCTACATCCTCCGCCTGGCAGAATAAGCGTTTATAAAAGGATTCAACTTCCCTTCTAAGGACCTCCGAATCCGTTTCCCACACCCAATCTTGAAGAAAGAGACCATGAATCTTATTATGCTTTCTCTGCACAAGAATCTGGATATGAAAGAACTTGGTATTTCTATCCCCGAATTTTATCCACTGCTCTCTGAATTTCTAAAATCATAGAAGTTCCTCCTACACAAGAGTGTTATTCAATCAACTATTGTTCTTTTTGCCGCATAGACAAATCTTCCATTACTTCTAGTCACTTTTGAAGGAAATTAATCTGTCTCTCCAATTCGAATTTCCAAACGAAAATATTGCCGAACACTTTAGAGTTTAGAATTAAACTCCAAAGAGTTCTTCTGCACTTCTAAAAGTTTGCCATGCATCTCTCTGTAACCAGCCTGCCATGACTGGTTCACAATATCTCTGTACCCCAGATGAGTTGCCAAAACTACAATAAATCGAAAAGGTCTATTTTTTTCTGTTGGGGACGACCTATACAGTGCACCAGGATAAGACAATGATCAGACTAAAGCCTATTTAAAATTTCTTTGTAAGCCTCTAGGAAGAGAGATAACCATCCACTATTGATACAAACCCGGTCAAATTTTTTCACCACCTCAACACCATTTTTAACTCTTTTGTACCAAGAAAACCGTCTTCCAATAGTCTTCAACACAATTTTATACAATTTGGTACTGTTTGAATTATATTTGTATATTTTTATATTTTAATTAATTTAATTAATAATTTAAAAGTATAAAATTTTTAATTTAATATTTAAAAATTTAAATTAAAAATATTATTTAATTTATTCAAAATAAATATACTCATGTTATTGTACTCATATGATTAATTATATTTATTCGATCTAAAAAAATAACGATTTGAAACCATTAATTTTAAATTAAAAATAACTGTCTTTTTATTATTTTTAATTAAAATTTTAAAATTAATACAAGTACATTTGTTTAAAAATTTTAATTTAAAGTTTTTAGTTTCAAAATAATACTAATACATTTATTTTTAAATTTAAAATTAACAATTTTAAATAGTTAATTTTTTTAAAAACCAAATAAACATAATTATTCTACTAAAACAATGATACAAGTACATATATTTTTATAAAATTAAAATAAATTATTAATTAAATTTACATCTATTTAAATTTTTAAATTTTAAATTAAATTAATTGAAAAATAAAAATTTACCAATACAATCTAAATTATATTAAATTGAGTTGTAGAACACATAATTTACTTACTTATTAGACAAATTACATATAATATTTATTGGAGATATGAGCAATTGTTAGTAAAACTGTTAGTTAATTATCACTGATTTAGTTAGAGATTTTAACTTTTTAGAGATAAAATTTTCTAACCAACTCTGCTGCATAAATAAAAGGTTATGATTCTATATTATAAAGAACAGAATGTTGAATTGCACTTTTGCACACCAGGTTTGGGAAAAAATCAAGATTATTTCTCTAAAACTTCAAAAATGAAGATTCAACAATTAAAATTTGAACTCAAGTCGATTAGAAAAGGTGAAACTTCTATTACTGAATATCTTACCAAGATAAAAAAAATTGTGAATTATCTAGTAGCAAGTGGTTATACCCTCTCCCTTGATGATCATATTATCGCCATTACTGAAGGCTTGTCTGAGAATTATGCATTGTATATCTCTGCTATAATGACAAGCATTGAGTCAATTTCTCTAATGAAAGTTGAATCCCTCATTCTGTCTCATAACATATGTTTGATAATTTTCGAAAACCTGATTTTAGATCAGCTTCTGCCAATTACACACAAACAACTCCTCCGTATGCAAGACCACCTTCAAGAACAAATTTTTATGGATGTCGTAGAAGGGGCGGTAGATTTTCTCGCAGTGATAAATACTCTTCTTTGGACGCTAGGCCTTAATGTCAAGCATATAGGAGACTTGGACATGTGAAATTTTCTTGCTTCCATCGCTTTGATCACAACTTTCACATTTCTTCTCAAAATTTCACAAATCAGCAAAACAAATATACATTTGGCTCTTCCACCTCCATCATCATTTCATGCTTCTCGTGCTTATCTTGTAACTTCTTTTGCCTTGTTAGTTTCTTCCTGGCTTCCTGATACATGTGCTAGTCATCATGTCGCATCTAATCCAAACAATCTGATTTGCTCATCTGATTACAACGGTTCTGAACAGATTATGCTAGGTAATGGTACAGCTAGCAGTATTACTCAATATGGTCACTTATATCTTGTTAATCTTGATACAAAACAAAAATTTTTGCTTGAAAAATTATTAATTTTCCTAGAATAATTCAGAACCTTATAAGTGTGCACAAATTTACTATTTATAACAAGTGTTTCTTTGAATTTCATGCTAACTATTGTTGTGTTAAATCCCATATTAAAAAGGAGATTCTTTTTCAAGGAATTTCTAGAAATATAATTTATCATTTTGATAGAGTGACTGTTATTTAAACTAAATCTGACAATGCTGATAAAAATTTAGTGCAAATTGACAATTTTTATTCTAAAGTTTTTCATGCTAATTTGCACTCATATGAATTGTGGCATGATTGACTTGGCCATTGTGTTATAAATACTGTTCTAAATATAATGAGAAATTTTAATTTGAATGTTTAATCAAATAAAGCCATTTTTCATGTTTGTGAATTCTACTGCACCTTCTTCCTTTCTCTCTTGACAAATTAAATTTTAATGCTCCTTTTGAAATGGTGTATTTAGATTTATGGGAACTTATCCCTAGTATTTTATATCGTGAATTCAATTATTATATCTCATTTGTTGATGATTTTACTAGGTATGCATGTGTTTATCTTCTCCAATTTAAATCTTAGACATTTATACTTTTTTACAATTCAAAGCTAATCTTAAAACTCACACAGGTCTAAAGGTTAAAGCCTTACAAATTGAGCATGGCTGTGAATACCTATCTATACAATTCACTAAATTTTTTGTTACTCACGGTATCACTCATCGCTTCTCTTGTCTATATACTCATCAACAAAATGGACGGGCCGAAGGAAGCATCGTCACATTGTTAAAACTGGTCTTGCAATGCTTGCACAAGCTTCTCTTCCTTTGTTACATTGGGACGATGCTTTCCTTTGGGCAACCTACATCATCAATAGACTATCCTCTCTAAATACTCAAAATATCACTCCTTATGAACTCATTCACCATCATAAACCAGACTATTATTTTCTTAGAACCTTTGGGTGTGCTTGCTATCCTTGTCTTAAACCATATTGTACCAATAAATTTGACTATAAATCTCAATTATCCATCTTCTTAGGTTATACTTCTAATCATAAGGGATATAAGTGTCTCACTAAAACTAGAAAAACCATTATTACTCATCATGTTATATTTGATGAATCTAAGTTTTCATATTCTATTCTTTTTTCATCCTCACCTCCTGCTTTGCCTAAGCAACATTTTTTCATATATCTTTGGTACTGCCTATTATAACTCATACTTCTTCAAATTCATATCTTAACAATTAGTCTAGTTCTACTCTTCATTCTTCCTACCAATCAGTTTCATCTAGTTCTAATTCTGACCATCTTTCTCAGTCTTCTTTAGATATATCATCACTTAAGCAAGTCTCTAAACAAAAATCAAATGAGTCAATTTTTTTCTTTGAAGCCAATACATCTCAATTCTCAACACCACTTAGATAGTGTCTCTATTTCAGGTTTAGAAATACAATTTGATAGTTCTCCAAAATAAAAAATATCAACTAATACTCACTCAATGCAAACTAGATCCAAATCTGGTATTGCGAAACCAAAACTCTTCTCAATTACTACTTATTTCAATCTTGATCTTTATAATAATGTTTCTACCATCACTACACAAGCTTTATATAAGAATCAAACATGGAGTTAGAAACTCCTTCCTTTATTGCCAATGTGATCGGTAGCAGATGGATTTGTGCTATTAAAAGAAAATTAAATGGAGATATTACTAAGTATAAAGCTAGATTTGTCGTAAAGGATAACTACTAAGTTGAAGGGATTGATCATGAACAAATTTTTGTTCCTGTAATCAAACTTTCATCCATAAAAATTGTTCTCACCATTGCTTTAAAGTATTATTGGCAAATTCAACATTTCAATTTTAATAATGCATTCTTGAATGGGATTTGAATAAAGTGATTTTTATGAAACAACCTCCAGAATTTTCTCAAGGTGATGTTGGACAGATTTATAAATTGAAAAAATTCTTATATAGCTTAAAACAAGTTTCAAGAGTATGATTTGTTAAATTTTTTTTCAACTTTAGCTTCATTTGGTTTCATCAAAACCAGGTCAAATCACTCTTTATTTGTCAAGCATGATCCCACTATCACTATATATTCCAGTATATGTAGAATGATATACTTATTATAGGGAATAATACAATTGTCATTCAAAATACTATAAACCAATTTCACAACATTTTTTTCGTAAAAGATCTTGATGAATTTAGTTATTTTTGTGGAACAGAAGCATGCAAAATTAATTCGGGAACTTATCATCTTAATCAAACAAAATATATCTCTGACCTATTGAAAAAAGTTGGCATGACAGAACTGAAAGGAGTTTCAACTCCTATGATCACAAGTATTAAACTATCTAAAAAAGAAAATGATATCTTTGATGATGCAACATTATATAAATATGTTATAGGGTTTTTATAGTATGCTACCTTAACAAAGTCAGAAATTTCTTATTGTATTAACAAATTAAGTCAATATATGCAAAGACCCTTGTTTAGTCATTGAAAATGTGTAAAGAGATTGTTACGATATCTTGCAGGAACCATAAAACAAGGTCTTTTGTTTAATTTCATCATGGATTTAAGAATTTATACTTTTTGTGATTTAGATTGGAGATAAGATGTTGATGATAGAAAATTTACTTATGATTATGAAATTTATCTTGCTGCAAATTTGGTATCTTAGTGCAGCAGGAAACAATCCTCTGTCTATAAATTTTTAAATAGTTTGGCTCCAAAATTTTTTTAAGAAACTTCACATTTAAGTGGACACTATTTCCACTCTATATTGCGATAACATGAGTGTAGTTTTGTCGGCAGCTAATTCTATTTTACACAGTAAAATTAAACACTTTGAGTTAGATTTATATTTTGTTAAAGAAAGAATAAATTTAAGAAATTGTGTCTTGATAAATAATTTATTTTTATTTTTTTAGAAATAATAATTTTTTTAATTTATAAAAAAAACAATCCATTTCAAAGATGTTATTATTAGCAAAAGTAAAAATAGATTTTCTCAAGTGGTCTTAGCTCCCATGTGACATGAAGATTAAATTTAACACGCAACACACTGGAGTTTCAACACGAGATTAGATTCATTCATTCATTCACGTTAATAGTACTATTATTGCTTTGCTACAGAATCTACTGTACTAGTTGATTTGGACATTGTGGGTGGCATGTTTCCACAAGCCACAAAGTGTGTAATTTTCAGAGTACAGTCATTTTACACTTCCAAAAATTATAATTTTGATAAAATAAATTTTAAAAGATATAAATAATAAAATAATTTTTTTAAAAAATATTTAGAAGTCAAAATGGTTATTTACTTGCAATTCTTATATGAACACTATGTAGTTGAATAGTATTTTTTATAAAATTTTTTATATTAATTTATTATTACAAAATAATTAAGACGAAAGATAATATATAATAAAAAATGAATAAATAATTATTAAGATTTTGTATTTTATAAAATGAGAAGAAGCGCGTGATGTCACACTCACACACCTTACTACGTGTCTACTCCCTTGCGGCGACCTTACAGACTTCCTTTGACACGTGTACGATTAAGACGCCACCGCACGAGAACGCTTCATCCGTCGCCATCAACGTCGTTCATCTACGAAGCTTCACCCGCTACGTGTAAACTCCTCATTCGTCCTTCGTTGCTATTCACGGAAGCTCGAAGTTTCATTTCTTCGATCTTATGTATAATGCTTCCACCAATAAGAAATTAGATAAAATCATTTTTAAGCGTCGATGTCTCGATGATATAAATAAAGTATTTTATATTGCGGGTTTCATTTTTAGGAAAAGGATTTTAATATATAATTAGAATGTGATATTTTTAAGAATTTAATTTTAATGTATTGTTAATGGTGGAAACTCAGGTGCAGTTGATTTCATGTAAAGTTGATAGTTGAGAGCCATTAGATGAAAATTTAGTCAAATCAGTCAAACTATTTAACGGCTTTCATCTATCAACTTTACGTGGAGTAGACTGCACCTGAGTTTTCACCATTGTTAATATAAAATATTTTTATATGTATATTTAATTACGTAATATTATATTATTATCAGCAAAAATAACTATCTTTTTTATTAATTATATGAATAATTATCCAATAGAATGTGTGTGATTGTACAATTATGTAAAATATTTTATATTATTCATGCATCAAAATTAAATTTTATTTTTAAATATATTATTTTTTTAACCAAAATATGAGAATTATTTGAAAAAAAATAATATCGAAAGATTCCATTTCAATTTAAAAAATATTTTAAATTTTGTAATTTTTCAAAAATAAAAATTAAAAAGTTTAATTTCAATTTAAAAATTATTTTAAATTATTTTAAACTTTTTAATAAAAAATTGAAAGGTCTGAATTCAAATTTTTTAATTTAATTTTAAAAAATATAAATTAGAGAATTCAAATTCTAATTTTTTTTAAATAAACATTAAAAAATAAAAAATGTTGGATATGATTTTTGATATATTTTTTTAAATTAAACAATATAAATGGGCGTGTGAGTTTTTCTCACACAATCATTTAGCTAGCTGAAAAGAAATAGGAGGCATCTATTTTTTTCAAGCTCATAGTAAGAAAAAATTCTATCCAAACACAGGCTTAAAAAAAAAGTAAAGTATTATTTTTGTCTTTAACATTTGGGATAAATTTTATTTGTGTCTTTAATGTTTAAATCATTCTATTTGTATTCCTAACGTTTGTAAAAGTGATTTAATGTTATCTTGCCGTCAATTATACATCATGAACGCTTTAGTTTGAGTTTTAAAAATATTTTCTTGAAGTTAGAATACAAATGTCTGGGATAGAATCGATAATCCACTCCGAAAAATAGCTCATCAAAAATTAAAATTAATTCCTACAATATTTACATAATTAACTTTTATAGGGACATAATTGAATCTAAACACAAATAATGGGTATAATATTAAAATCGAACACATTTAAGTGAGATCTAATTGAGAATGTTCAAGTGAGAATAATTGAAAATTATAATATGATTTGTTAGTATAATTGATAGTAGAATAACATTGAATCACTTTTATAAACGTTAGGGATACAAATAGGACGATTTAAACATTAGGGACACAAATAGGACTTACCCCAAATGTTAGAGACAAAAACGATACTTTACTCCTTAAAAAAATAAATAATTTCTATGCTTATTATCTAAAAAGTAACCTAATTTTTTTTATGTTAATGCAAATTAAAATCTGAAAAGTACACTTTATTGTAGGATAACTTATTTATTTTTCATTAATGATAAAATGAAGTTAATTTACATTCTTAATACAAGAAAGGGTTAAGTACGATTTTGGTTTTTAATGTAGAGGTCAAAAATTTATTTCATTCCTGACCTTTTTTTCGCTATAAAATGTCTCAAATGTTTCAGTTTATTTTAAAATTGTCCTTCGAACGAAAATACCCTTCACCCTTCACCCTTCTCCCCTCAAAATCAATCAAATGTAAAAAATAGAAGTAGGCAAAAGCAAAATGTTAAAACAAAAGCAGACAGAAGTAGAATGCAGAAGTAAAAAGCAGAAGCTGTGAAACAACAACAACAATGAACAACACCAACAATAACAATGGATAATGAAACAACAACAAAAGCAAAACTATAAGCAGAAACAAAAACAGAAACAGAAGCAAAAACAGCGAGCGCTGCGTGAGTGACGGTGACGACACTGAATGTGGTTTCTCCTTCTCCATCACAGGCCGCGGCAGGCGCAACGACGCGGGGCGCAGGGGGCGAGGAGTGGCGGAGCTACCTTCCCTTCCCGATTCTCTTTCTTTCCTCTCCCCATTTTCTTTCTCCCTGGTCGTTTCCTTTCTTTCTTTTTTTTTGTTTTTTTATTTTATTTTATAATTTATTTAGGAAAAAGTAATTTGGTAATAAAAATAAAAAATTTGGTAAAAAAGATGATTTTAAAATAAACTAAAACTTTTGGAACTATTGTGTAGCGAAAAAAAGACTGAAAACAAAATAAATTTTCGACCTCTACGTTAGAAACCAAAATCATACTTAATCCTACAAAAAATGTTATTAAAAATTCAATTATTTCCCCCCTTAACCCTTATACATATATAGGTAATTTTTAAGTATGAATGAGACAAGTAGTCAAGTTTAACTTGCTTTGCATGTTAATTAATAACTAATAGTGAATGATTCAGTGGACTAAAACACTCAACTCTAGTTGGCAAATTAGGTGATTAGTATGTCGTTTAGATGGAACTTTGCTTCTAAGAAACAGAATATACCTTATACCTTATATATTTGATGGGTTGTTGAAAGCCTTCCACTAGCAACAATTTTTTTACAATTTTTAAGCAAAATATCTTTGCCCATTAATAATAATAGCCCAATATATTTTAAAATAGAGGAGCTACATGACAAATATAAATGATTGGCCAGCCTTAACATAAAACTATTTATTTGATTATTTCTTAAACTATTCTGGCCCCTGCATCTAACTCACATAATAATGGCCCCTCTCTGTTCAAACTCACCTTTAAAATTTCAGAGGTTTTTTTTTTTTTTTTGGGTTCTTGTATTGCATAATATAACAAGTCAAATTTGGCTTTTCGATTAAGGAAATTTGTTATAATATTTCTTAAAATAATTCAATTTGTTACTCATAAATTGTGATGTCATGGAACATGCGAACTTAAATAGAATTTGCAAAAATAATTTTTCTTTCAAATAAGATTTTATATTTTTATTTTCAAATAATACTAGATTCCAATTAGAAAAATAGTGATATTTTTTGTAGTTTATTTTAGAATATTGACATTGATTTTTTTTTATCATATAACATTTCATTTGTTTTATCAGTAAGTTAAAATTTATATACTTTAAAATAATATATTTATTTAAAAAAGAAGTATAAATTTATTTATATTTTCCAATATAACCGATTATTTTCTTTTATAAAAACTTATTAAGTTAAAGTTGAAGCTTGCATTCAGATTCATCGGATCAGAAAATCTTCAATTTTATTTTGTTCATATACCTATTTTGGCCTATAGCATGGCACCCTAATAATTAAAAATAAAAATAATAATAATAATTAGCAAATGAAATATATAATAAAAAATGTTGGGAATAATAATTAGGTCACCATCAACGTGAATAACCCAAGTTTATAAAAGAAGCATCTCACAACGCATTTTGGGATTTCTCAAATTTCTCTCAATCAAACGTTAAAAACCACATCACTCTCTTTCTCTCTGATTTTCTCTCTTAATGGTTTTTCTGTTCCTTGTTCTTGTTCAGTTGTTCCAAATTTCCATTTTCATTGCAGCCACAGAAACAGAAAACCAAACAATCATCAATCTCCAACCCTTTCGCAGGTAAATTCAGTTACCCTTTATCGTTTCTGAGGTTTTTTCTCGTTTTATTTTTGTTTTTATTTTTTTTATATATTTTACATGATTATTACCATCATGATGTTGTATCAAAGTTTGAAACTATTCGTTTTTGAGCTCAATTTGATTTGATTTGGTTTGCAACACGGCACGGCATTCTCTAATTGTTCCTCACTGTTTTGTTTCTTGAGAATATCGCTCACCATGGCTTCTGAGCTTCCTAATTACTGTGCAATTTCTGGGTTTTGTTGGAAAATTATTCATGTTGAGTCATAATTTGAGTAAGTTTTTTTTCCCTGCTCATAGATTTAAGAAATTTGATGCTTAATGGGATGAGGGAAGAGTTGTGTTTTGGGTTATAAAATTTATTCTTTCCTTAATTCTTTGATGACTCTTAGTTGGTTTTAATGTAATCCTCTCGAATGGCAATTGCTAAATTTCACTATTTTTATATTTATTATATTTGCTGCTACTTTGCTTGTTTTCATTTATTAAATACTTCTGATATTGCACACAATTTTGCTAACATTCTTACTAATCAAATAACCATAAATCAAGGATTAAAAAGAATTAATTGAAAACAGATAGAGTGTGTCAGTGTTCTTATGTAAACCAGCTGTTTGATTATTTGATTCACTCAGTTTCATTGCTTCTGCATGGCTCACTGCTACCTTTGGTTTGGATCTATTCATTATTTGAAGTCATATGCTTGTGTCAATATTCAAGTTTTCACACACTTGTTTTCTGTTTCATGGTCTTGAATTATTTACTTCTAATATCTCTAGAACCAGCATTTGATTATAATATTTGTACTAGAGGACGCTGCAAGTCAGCGGCTGTTAATTTCCCTTCAAATTATATCCTATAAAATTATCCCGAAAAGCCACCTTGGTGTTGAAGTTATGAAAAAGTAAGATTACGATGGCATATATGTCATTATTTGATTCATGTACTTGATCTCACCTAGTAGTTGAAGGCTTAGCTATTTCTATTGTTTGTTCCAATCAACCGTAATGTTTTGTGTAGCTTAAATATCCACAAATTATATCTAATATATTTATGTTACTAAGCCTTTTCTTTATTTATTTTTCTTTCTTTCAGGTGTGCCTACTAAATTTTGCTGCTGTGTAGTTGAAAGTTAACAAGTTTCTGCTTTGTTCTTTGGTAGTTCTTCAAAGCTTTTTAAGAAGTTCATCATCTTCAGTATTCTCTAGTGTCACTACAAAACCAGGGAATGCTGAATGATGTGCTTGCAAGTAAATAGTTCCTTCTCGGAGTTTAATGAGGCTTTGGCTCCATCTGGGCTAGCCTTGTTTATCCTTGATGAGATTGGGTGTTCAAACCTCTGCCGACGTCTATTTTTCGCTCATGTGCCGGTCACCGGAAATCTCAATAGTTGTTCAATGCCAGAACATGAACTTTGTGAAGATGGTTGATCTTGGAGAATCTTCTTAATCCCCATTTTGGTCACTTAACTACATCTACTTAGTGTATTATAGCACTGATTTCAGCATCCCGTGTAGGTCTTACTAGAAATGGAACAAAAAGGAAGTGTGCTTATGCAGCGATACGAACTAGGGAAGTTATTAGGCCAAGGGACCTTTGCAAAGGTCTACCATGCTAGGAACCTTGCAACTGGCATGAGTGTGGCCATTAAGGTAATTGATAAAGAGAAGATATTGAAAGTTGGGATGATTGAACAGATTAAGCGTGAAATTTCTGTGATGAGACTAATTCAGCATCCACATGTGGTTGAGCTTTATGAGGTAATGGCCAGTAAAACCAAAATCTACTTCGTCATGGAGTATGCAAAAGGGGGTGAGCTCTTCAACAAGATACTTAAAGGAAAACTCAAAGAGGATGTTGCCAGGAGATACTTTCAGCAACTGATTAGTGCAGTAGACTATTGTCACAGCCGGGGTGTGTGCCATCGAGATTTGAAACCAGAAAATCTACTATTGGATGAAAATGAGAATTTGAAGGTTTCAGACTTTGGATTGAGTGCTCTTGCTGAATCGAAGCACCAAGATGGATTACTCCATACAACATGTGGTACGCCCGCCTATGTTGCGCCAGAAGTGATAAACAGAAGGGGTTATGATGGGGTGAAAGCTGATATATGGTCCTGCGGGGTAGTCTTGTTTGCTCTGCTGGCTGGTTATCTTCCATTCCAGGATAAAAATCTGATGGAGATGTATAGGAAAATCGGTAAGGCGGAATTCAAATTTCCTAAGTGGTTTGCACCTGATGTTCGCCGATTGTTGTCCAAAATCTTGGATCCAAACCCAAGGACAAGGATATCAATGGCCAAAATCATGGAAAGTTCTTGGTTTAAAAAGGGGTTAGACAAGTCTGTGATTACTGCAACTGAAAACAAAGAGCTAGCCCCTCTGGATGCTGAAGGTGTTTTCGACACATGCGAGAACTGTCCAATTGCAAAGCCCAAGAAAGAGCAGGGAAAACCTTTCAATTTAAATGCCTTTGACATAATCTCTTTCTCCTCCGGCTTTGACTTATCCGGTTTGTTTGAGGATGCCGAGCAAAAGAAAGAGGTCCGGTTCACATCCAACAAGTCCGCCTCGACCATATTCTCTAAGTTGGAAGACATTTGCAAGCGCTTTCAGTTAAAAGTGAATAAGAAAGACGGAGGTTTGTTGAAGTTGGAAGGTTCCAAGGAAGGCAGAAAAGGGATCTTGGGCATTGATGCTGAGATTTTCGAGATAACCCCACAGTTCCATCTGGTAGAGTTGAGAAAGGCCAATGGTGACACAGTGGAGTACAAGAAGCTTCTGAAACACGACATTTGGCCGGCTCTCAAGGACATTGTTTGGTCATGGCAGGGAGAACAACCAACACAACATGAAGTGGTGCCGGAAGAGCAACAACAGCAGTCTCATGTTGTGCCTGGTTATTAGGTGCTTGATGGTGTGTACTATGCAAACTACTTGAATGTTGTTTTTACTACCTAGGGTGTTATTATGTTATAAGCTTAACTATGTTATGATCTTGGTCAAGTCCCCTTGTTAATTTGACATGTAGTCAGAAATAAGGTGGCTAGTTCAATCTCTTGTACAGATTGTATAACTGAATTGCAAATTTGACCATTTGGATCTTAAATTCTATTCCCATTATCAGATTTTAGTATTTTGTTTTTACTGAATATTGTGTTCTTTCAAATGGCATTTTCTGCATTTTGAAGCTGCAATGATCTCATGGCTTCTACTGAAAGCACCATCCTCACAACCTCCATGGTGAAGGGAGGGAATGAATCCTTTCACGTTAGAATTTTATATGATCTTATCATATAACTACACCCAGGGATGCAATTATCAAGTTAGACTATATAATTTTGTCATCATGGTTCTTCATGCTACAGCAAGATATTTGGATGTTAGACAAAAAAAAAAAAAGAACTATTTTCCCTTTTTTAACTTGAAGTGGAAGTTTATGTAGCAAGAGTGAATACCACCAGGTCAACAAGCAATTGAGACCATTCATGATGGGTTTAATTATTATTAATCATGTTGACATGTTGGGTTCAACTTTAATCTATCTACATTATTTTCTTCGAATGAGGCAACAGTCATCAAATGATAAGAAGACAACTAAATAAATCAGTGTCACGATTATAATCACAAATTACATTATTATTGAAAATATAAACTTGTATTTAAGCAATTTATAAAACTGCTGTTCAACAATCTTTTACAAAAAGATTCTCTCTCTCATAAACAGCTTGAAAATCAGTACCCCACAAAGCATGAGTTCAACAACAATGCACAAGAATTCATAACAGTGACGTCTTTTCCTGGTTCAGCCCACAAATTGTTAGAAACAATGGATGCAATGTCGATTAGTCATTGTCAAGCTGGACCAAGGTGCTAATCAACTACCGCATTTAGTTTTGGTTAGAACTTAGAACATGCTCAACGTTCAAGGCCATGGCTTTTCAAGTAACAAAACTCCTTTTATTTATTGAATTTAAGGGTAAATTATAAAAAATGCACCCGAATTATTCTATCTTTTGATAAAAAAATATTTTTGAATTTTGTTATAGATAATTTTTTTTTAAATTATTTAAAAACGCAACAAAAATGTCAAAAAAAATTATTCTTATATAAGTGTTAAACGACTTTTGTATTTAACAAATCGCATAAGCATTTAATCTAAAAGTTGATAGGAATAGTTAGATAACTATTTAGAAAATACACACAAAAAATCGAATAAAAATTTAACTTTTAGATTTTTTTATTTTTTAAAAGTATTATTAGTTGTTGACAAATAAATTACAAAAAAATATATATACTTAACGAAATATCACAACTTTAAGAATAAATATATCTATTTTTCTAATAATACTTACAAAAAATTGTATCAAAATTCAATTTCTAAAATATTTTTTGATAATATATATTTAATGTTAAACATTTTGTCACATTTTTAAATAATTTGAGAATATTTTTATCGATAATAAAATTTAAAAATATTTTTGTCAGTGCTAAAATACTTCAGATGTATTTTTGATGGTTTACCCTTGAATTTAATTAACCCACTATCAATAATGATAGAAAATGGAAATAGAAAATGTTTTCAGTAATTATACACTATAATTATTAAATTTTTTTCATTTTCCATTTTGACTATTAGAAATAAAAACAGAATATTGTTCACGAAACAAAATATTTTGTTTTTTCGGCATACCACGAAACAAAATATGCTCACATATCATTACCGGTTTTTGTTTTCCTAAAAATTTCTTGTATGAAATTGGACTCTTTTATAGTTTTATCCGCATTTATTCTTTATTTTTCGCCAAATATGTGATTTCAGTGGGTGTTTTTTTTTTCTATTTTCTTTTCAACTTTATTTTAATAGCGGGCCTGAAAATAAATGGGACTTCCAAAAATCTCATTGTGGGCCCATCCATGAATTTAACATCCAAACATATAATGAACACAAAAATTCAAGGAAAGAACCCTAGCTATATAGTTTCTGAGCTTCAGTTCCTAATTCTCAGTTTCCAATTTCACATCCCTGCTATTTTCCATGGTGCGAAACTGCGAATCTCTTCATTCATCTCTTTCTTCTCTCATATGTAATTGCCTAACTGTGTTCTATTCTCGATTGCAGGCTCCAAAGAAAGATAAGGCTCCTCCACCATCTTCCAAGCCCGCCAAATCTGGCGGTGGCAAGCAGAAGAAGAAGGTCCCTTTTCCTTTTTCAATTTTCATCTTTTTTTCTATATTTTATATGATTGTTATTATGATTTGGTGTTGGTGCTAATATGATTTTGTATCAACTATGATGTGATAATTAGGGGTAAATCATATTTAGTTATGTTGTATATCTGGATTTGATGATATATTTTGTTTTGGTTACGTAATTAATAATTTCTAAGGTTGAGAATTTGATGTGGAATTAACAGAAGTGGAGCAAGGGAAAGCAGAAGGAGAAGGTGAACAATCAGGTGCTGTTTGATCAGGCTTCATATGACAAGCTCCTCTCTGAAGCACCCAAATTCAAGCTCATCACTCCTTCCATTCTCTCTGATCGTCTGAGGGTACCTCTCTCTTTCTTTTCTCTTACTTGTTTGAATAGATTGAAAAGTGATAACATAGGTGTGGATGTGTTGTTGTTTTGATGCGTGTTCTGTAGTAGGATCATGGTTGTAGGTTAGGTTGTGATTTGGATTGTGGCCACTTCTTTATACAATATGTTCTTGAACGTGTGTTTTATTCTGTTGATCTATTCACATTCTAAGTTCGTAAGTCTAGCACTAATTCAAAGTTTCAAACTCAGCAATCCTGTTTGTGTTGGTGTTAGATTGCATTTTTTGGTGCTAATCCTAAGAAGCTTGTTATATGCAAGACTGATTGGCGTTATAAATGTTTAGTGTTTTTTTTTAATAGTAAGTTGTAGTATGTTGAAGAGGAGCTTTGGAGCAACGGTTGAGTTGTCTCCGTGTGATCTCAAGGTCACGGGTTTCGGCTGTGGAATTACATGACACCCTTTTGCACCGAGCTTCGTTTTTTTTTTTAGAAGTTGTAGTATCATAAGTTCAGTTGGTAGCCTCTTATGAGAAAATCAAGACAATGACTTCTCTGTTAGATATCCGTGCTTGCTATCTTGTTGCTTCTACTTCATATTTTTTTATATGTGATTGTCAACTTTACACTTCTATCCAACTCAATCCTTTTATTTTCTAGATTTGGTTTCCCTCTTAATTTTCAATAAGATTGTTGGTTTATATGGATATAATTCATTAAACTAAACTGTAATGACCTTGGCATTGATATTTTTGGTTAACCATTTCCATATATAATGCTTGAGAATCTTTTTCTTGATGGCATACTGACAATTTTGATTGCTACTTTTGTTATGGTTTCATATCCAATGCATTCTCTAAGCATAAAACAATTTGATATTGATTCTCATAAGCGCTACAGAAACAAGGTTCTATCCTTTCCAAACCAAAGAAGTCATTATTTTCCTTTCACTGTACAGATTAATGGGTCACTTGCAAGGAAGGCGATAAGAGAGTTGATGGCTAGAGGTTCAATCCGGCTGGTGTCCGCTCACGCGAGTCAGCAGATTTACACTAGGGCAACAAACACCTAGATGTAGTACCTCGCAAGATCAATGAAGAAATTTTTGTTTCAGTTTGAGATGTACTTCAGACTAGACTAATGTTGAATGCATCTGAGGTTTTTTTTCTGTCCTTGATAATATATATTGCTTTTGTTTGTTTATCATTTTGATATTCTCGCCATGTTTGCAAATCTATTTAGTTGAATTGCTAATTTGGTGGAGACTCAATTTTGCAACCAACTTGTTACTGTTGCGCCGCGCTTAGTATTTTGTTAATTTCTAATTCGACCTGGAAATTCATTTGGGTATGGTTATCATGACTTGAAATTTAGTATGAGTAGTGTATGACCATCAAATCGCAACTAGTAGAACAGTGTTGTATCTTCGACATAAATGTCTAATAATATGCTTAATGTAATTTAATGGAAAAAAAATTGTTTTTTCAATTTTATTTTATATAAGTAATAAATTGGGTTGACTAAAGAGGTCACATTTTCTTGTTTGAGGATTTTTTTTTTTTATGTTAGATAATGCAAAGATATAGGACAACGATGGTTTTTCACTTTTGGTAAATTATTATCTTGGTCCCTGATGGTTTTTCACTTTTGGGTAAATGTTTGGGGAGTTTGATTTTGATGCACTAATAGTGTAAAATAATTTACATAGTTGTGCAATTGTATACATTCTTGACAGTGTAAAATAATTTATATAGTTGTGCAATTGTATACATTCTTGTGCAATCGCATCCATTCTTCTTGATGACAAAAACTATTTTACGTAATTGAATGCATGTGTAAAATTATGTTACACTAATAGTGCATCAAAATTAAATTCAATATTTGGGTTAAATTTTAATTTGGTCCCAAACGTTTCAAAAGTTCTATTTTAATCCCAAAAACTTTCAAATATTCTATTTTAATCCAAAAAAAGTTTTAAGCAGGTTTAATGTTGTCTTCATTAAATTTGATACAAACAATTTACATATTGAAGAGTTAATAATAGCATTGAATTTTAATATGTAAGTAAAATCGATCCACCAACAATTATTAATATAAAAGTTTTTATTTTATTTTGAAGCGTTGATAATTGATTGTTAGGATTTAGAGTTTTGTACTAAAAGAAAATTAAAAAGTGTTACAAGAAGGTTTTTGTAATTTTTTTTAACACAGAAAAAATATGAATTAACTAATAAAGTTAGTAACATCCACGTCTTTTATTTCGTTAATTATTAGTGTCAAGTTTAAGACACTATTAAACATATTTAAAACCTTTTAAGATAAAAATAAAACCTTAAAATAGAAATAAGATATTTAAAATGTTAAGGCCAAATTAAGATATAACCTAAATATTAGTGATAAATATAATGTTTTACTCTTAACTTTTAAAGCACAAGGGCTAAGGAAGAAGTGGTCAGTTTCCGTATTTTGTTATTAATGTGCCGATGGGAACAAGGAATTTGGCAAGTAAGCATTATTTCTTGGAATTCAATCTCAGACACAATAGTGTTTAGTTATGTATGCTATACCAGTCAAAATGATTAAATTGATCACTTCTTAAGATTATAGTGTCGCTATTATGTGAACTTTTCCTTTGGTTAAGTAATAGGATAGATAGCTAGTCTGAAAAATTTTTGTAATTGATTTATAGTTTTTTTAAATAAAATAATATATGAAAATTTTGTAATAGATTTATAATTTTTTGAGAAAAAAATAATAAATAATTTCTTGAAAAATTGAAATGTTAGTCTTGTAGTTCCTAAATCATGCAAGGTTGCAATATTAGACACAATTCATTATTTTCAATATTTTATCCTATTCGGTCAGAAATTTATAAGTATAATTATAATTTGGTTTAATTATTCTATAATTTCGTAAAATTTTTAATTAGGTCTTTATACTTTTTTTTCTTTTAATTGAGTCCTTGCACTAATTTTTTTTAATTGAGTCCTTACATTTTTTTCTTTTATTTTAATTTCTGCATCAATTCTTTTTTAGTTGGGTCCTTATACAATTAAGCCAATTATTACCAAAACGGATGTAATTGAAAAAAAAATTATTGCGAAGACCCAATTAAAAGAAAAAAAAGTATAAGAACTTAATTGAAAATTTTGCAAAACTATAAGAATCAATAGAATAATTAAATTTATAATTTTTTAAAGATTTATTTTTTTTAGAAACTTATAAGTTTTTTTTTTTTTTTGGTATTGAGACACTTGTAAGTTTATTATAAAGTTTTCTCAAAGAGACTTATTTGATATATATATATATTTTTTCCTTTAGGACATAGAAGTCCATCATAAACTTTTTTAAGGACCTAATGTTTCTATTACTCTCTTTTTTGGTACACCTTATACTGACAGAGAAAAGTAAACATCTATGATGGAGGAAAATGAATTTGTATGATTTATAAAAAAAAATATTTTCTTATTAGTCTGACATTTATTTATCTAACTAGCGGATATTTATTTTTCATTTATACTTAAGTTTTGTTTATTTTTATAAAGTCATATATATTATTCATCTATGATAGATATTTATTTTTCTTTGTAAAATATATTTACTAACAAGGGGGGTAGAAGGTAAACACAAAAAGTTGTGTACACCAATATTTTGTTTAATTTCTCTTAAAATTAAAGCCATAGAAATAAAATTATAACTTATTTTAATCCAAAAGTGCCAACATTAAATTATATCAATTAATCTCAAATGGTATTTCTTTGTTTAAAATAAAATTTCGTGTAAATTTTATGCAGAGCCACTGTTAACGTATTCTAAAAATCAAGTGCTAAATAAAATTAATCAATTTTTTTTCAACTATTTTATCTACTGATTAAAAGAATTTAAACTATAGGATCTTATCAATATTTGATAAACTACAGAAACTTGCAATATAACTAGACCAGCTGAGCAATTAGGGTGCAGTGTAACTAATTTGTTCATATCATGTTTTCTTTTTCAATGTTGCTGGAAGTAACTACGAACTTAAAGTATGGAACATATATTTTTATTTTCGCTCATACTGTCTGCAAAATTAAAATATAACACGCAAGAACGTAATTCTTTCTACTATGATTTTAATTGGAAAATATGAAATTTTTTGTTTAAATAAAAAGATGAATCATAAGGTAGAGATACAAATTTAAAAATATTCCGAGTGTTTGGTGCAAGTATGCAAGATAAGGTCAGAAAGAGAAAGTGGGATTATAAATAATACACTATAATTACGGTTGTTGTTTTTATTAGGAAAAAGAAAAAAAAAGAATATGAAGCAACATGATGTTATAAAATAACTAAATAAATAAATAAGGAAGATGTAACAAATATAAAATAAAGAGATATAAAGAGAGAGAAGTATTGCAACGTAAGGGAGAGAGAGAATTGTTTATTGCTTGTTGTGTGTATCTTTCTTTTGCCTCAGTACATGTATTCATAGGCACACAAGAGATAACATTTTCAACTCTCATTAAACTCTCATTAAACTCATCTCTCTTGAGAATGTGAGCCGCCCATATTAAATGATGGTCATCCACCTCATTTGGTCTTATCACAACACTCCCCCTTGGATGACCATTTAGGATTATTGCCTCGTTAAAACCTTACTAAAGAAAAATCCAATGGGAAAAAAACCTGACCAAGGGAAAAAGAGTACAGTCTCCCCCTCTTGCCGACATCATTTAATGTCTTGAAATCCGCGAATCCCAATCTCATGTACCAATCTTTCAAAGGAGGATTTTAGGAGTGAATTTGTGAATAAATCTGCCAGATTGTCACTTGAGTGGATCTGTTGGACATCAATTGTCCCTTGATTTTGAAAATCATGAGTGAAGAAGAATTTAGGAGAAATATGCTTTGTTCTATCACCTTTGATATATCCGCCTTTAAGTTGAGCAATACATGTTGTATTATCTTCAAACAGGACAATTAGAGCTATCTTCTGATTAATCAGTCCACATGATGACAGAATATATTGGATCACACTTCTGAGCCAAAAACACTCGCGACTTGCTTCATGTATCGCTAGTATTTCAGCATGATAAGAGGATGTTGCTACAATTGTCTGTTTCGTGGACCTCCATAATATAGCTGTTTCACCATATGTGAACATGTATCTTGTTTGAGATATCCCTTTATGTGGATCAGACAAGTATCCAGCATTTGCATAGCCAACTAATAGTGACTTAGATCCATAGGGATAAAATAATCTCATATCAACCGTTCCATGAAGATATCGAAAGATTTGCTTGATTCCACTCCAATGTCTTCTGGTTGGAGAGGAACTATACCTTGCTAGTAAATTCACTGCGAATGATATACCAGGTCGCGTATTATTAGCAAGATACATTAGTGCTCCAATGGCACTAAGATATGGTACTTCAGGACCAAGGATATCTTCATTCTCTTCTTTAGGACGGAATTGATCCTTTTTCACATCCAAAGATCTTACAATCATTGGGGTACTCAAAGGATGTGACTTATCTATATAAAATCTTTTCAAGATCTTCTTTGTGTATGTCGCTTGACAAAAAAGATCCCATTTTTTGTATGCTCGATCTGCAGGCTGAGACAAAATTTAGTCCTTTCAAGATCTTTAATCTCAAACTCTTCTTTCAGAGTTTTTATAATTGTTGGAATCTCTTCAGGAGTCCCAATGATATTTAAATCATCAACATACACATCAATTATAATGAATCCAGATGCGGTTTTCTTTATGAAAACACATGGACAGATATCATCATTCTTGAATCTGTTTTTGGCCATATACTCAGTAAGACGATTATACCACATTCGTCCAAATTGCTTTAGACCATATAAAGATCTTTGCAATTTAACTGAGTATAATCCTTGCGAATATTCATTGGATGGTTTAGATATCTTTAGTCCTTCAGGGACTTTCATATAGATATCCCGATCTAATGAGCCATACAAATAGGCTGTTACCACATCCATTAAATGCATATGTAGTTTATGATATGCAGATAAACTGACCAAATAACGCAATGTTATCGCATCCACTATAGGGAAATACGTTTCTTCATAATCTATACCGGGCCTTTGTGAAAAATCTTGTGCCACAAGTCAGGCTTTATAGCACACAACTTTATTTTTCTCATTTCGTTTTTTCACAAATACCCACCGGTATCCAACAGGTTTTACATCTTCTGGTGTACGGACTACAGGTCCAAAGACTTCACGTTTTGCAAGTGAGTCTAATTCAGCCTTCATGACTTCTTTCCATTTTGGCCAATCATTCCTTTATCGACATTCTTCGACTGATCTTGGCTCAAGATCCTTACTTTCATGCATGATATTCAATGCCACATTATATGCAAATATTTCATTGACAATTGTCTTATTTCGGTTCCATTTCTCTCTTGTAAAGACATCATTTATCGAGATCTCATCATTTTCATAATTTTCAGGTACCTGAACGTCTTCTGGCATTAAAATTATATCAGAATTTTGGACAATTACAGGTGTCTTTACTATATCTTTTTCAACAGGAATAGTATTTACCTCTTTTCTCTTTCGACAATTTTTATCTTTAGAACTGACAGGCCTGCCATGCTTCTGGCGTGTATTTGCTTCAGTGGCTATTTGTCCTATCGGGACATCAATTCGAATTGGGGCATTTTTCGCCCTGCCACGCTTCTGGCGTGAATTTGCTTCAGTGGCTACTTGTCTTACTGAGACATCAATTCGAATTGGGACATTTTTCGCTGGTATATAAGATTTGGTTATCCTCTTTGTATAGGAAAATGCATCAGGCAATTCATTTGCTATTCTTTGCAAATGTATAATCTTTTGAACTTCTAGTTCACATTGCCCAGATCGAGAATCTAAATGCATCAACGATGATGCATTCCAATTAAGTTCCTTTTCAAGAAGCTTATTCTCTCCCCCTAATATTGAAAATTTTGATTCATCAAAATGACAATCCGCAAACTAGACTTTAAATACATCTCTCGTTTGTATCTCAAGATACCTCACTATAGAGGGAGAATCATATCCAACATATATCCCCAATTTTCTTTGGGGTCCCATTTTGGTACGATTAGATGGTGCAATGGAAACATATATCGCACACCCAAATATTCTTAAATGAGAAATATTTGACTGCTGGCCAAAAGCTAATTGCATAGGAGAGAACTGATGGTAACTCGTTGGCCTCAAACGAATAAGTGCTGCGACATGTAAAATAGCATTCCCCCAAACCGAGGTTTGGAGATTTGTTCTCATAAGTAAGGGTCTAGCAATCAATTGAAAGTGTTTAATAAGCGATTCTGCTAACCCATTTTGTGTGTGAAGATAAGCTACTGGATGTTCAACACTTATTCCATTAGCCATACAATAAGCATCAAAAGCTTGGGAAGTAAATTCACCAGCATTATCAAGGCGAATTGCTTTGATTGGATTTTCTGAAAATTGTGCTTTTAATCGAATAATTTGAGCCAGTAATCTCGCAAATGCCAGGTTGCGAGAAGACAATAAGCACACATGTGACCATCTCGAAGATGCGTCTATTAGGACCATAAATATCTAAAAGATCCACATGGTGGATGAATAGGTCCACATATATCACCTTGAATCCTTTCTAGGAATTCAAAGGACTCAAATCCAATCTTTACTGGTGATGACTTTAAAATTAATTTCCCTTAAGAACATGCAACATTACAAAATTTACTAGATTTAAGAATTTTCTAGTTCTTTAGTGAATGTCCATGAGAGTTTTCAATAATTTTTCTCATCATGGTTGTTCCCGGATGACCCAATCTATCATGCCAAGTTATGAATTCATTTGGGCTGGTAAACTTCTGGTTTACAATGTCATGTGATTCAATTGCACTAATCTTAGTATAATATAACCCAGATGAAAGTGAGGAAAACTTTTCTAATATAAATTTCTTATTTGAATCATGAGTTGTGATATATAAGTACTCATGATTTTCCTCATTCATTGTCTCAATATGATATCCATTTCGGCAAATATCTTTAAAGCTCAACAAGTTTCTTCGAGACTTGGTAGACAATAGTGCATTATTTATTATGAATTTTGTTCCTCCAGGAAACAAAATTATAGCTCTTCTGGAGTCTTCTATTACATTGCCCGAGCCAATAATAGTATTAACATATTCTTCTTTTGGCACAAGATGGGTAAAATATATAGTACTTTTAAGAATAGTGTGCGAACTTGCACTATCTGCAAGGCAAATATCTTCAGAATATGTCCTTACCATTTTTCTTCAAAAAATAAATGATAATAATAATAAAATGAGTAGAAGTACATGCACAGTAAAATTATTCACATGAATACTTAACAAACACATACATATATCAAACTATTCCAACATTGATCAAATAGCCAATATTACCTTCAGAATCCTTAAAGAAATTGGATACATCATAACGAGTGGTGGGATTTTCATCATTTGAAACAAAATTTGTTTCTTTTTCTTTGTCATTCATTTTCAAGGATGCTTGATAAAGATCAACTAGGTGCCTTGGGGTACGACAGGTACGTGACCAATGGCCCTTTCCACCACAACATAAATATTTATCCTCAATTGATATACTTTGCCTATTATTTCTTTTTTTATCCCACTTCTGGTGAGATCTTTCTTGTGAACATAATTTCTTTTCCTTTCATAATTTTTTTTTGTTATCAAAATCTTGCTATTTACCTCTTCTGGGGTTATAATTTGCCGCATTTGCTTCAGGAAATGGGGCGGCGCCATCTGGGCGCGCTTCATGATTTCTCAAAAGTAACTCATTGTTGCGTTCAACAACAAGAAAGCAAGAAATTAACTCAGAATATTTTTAAATTCTTTTTCTCGATACTGCTGTTGCAGGAGCACATTCGAGACATGGAAGGTCGAAAAAATTTTCTCTAACATATCGGGTTTGAGGAAGTATCACCGTCTTTTGATGATTGTACCTTTCTTCAAGGTCTTTCCACAGATCTGCAGGATCTTTTAATGTGGGATATTCATTTTTCAATCATACTTCAAGATAATGTTGAAGAAAAATTATGGATTTGACTTTATCCTTTTGAGATGTATTATTTTCAGCCTTAATGGTATCTTCAAGATCCATTAAATCAAGATGGATTTTAGTATATAGTATCCAGATTTATCAAAAGCATTATATTCAAGATGAAAGACTTTCGAGATAATAAAAATTTGTTACCTAGAGTCTTCCTAAAATTTGGTTAGAGCTTCGTGCTGATAACTTGTTATAAAATAACTAAATAAATAAATAAAGAAGAGGTAACAAATATAAAATAAAAAGATATAAAGAGAGAGAAGTATTACAACGTAAGGGAAAGAGAGAATTGTTTATTACTTGTTGTGTGTATCTTCCTTTTGCCTCAGTACATGTATTTATAGGCACACAAGAAGTAATATTTTCAACTCTCATTTAACTCTCATTAAACTCATCCCTCTTGAGAATGTGAGTCGCCCATATTAAATGATGGTCATCCACCTTATTTGGTCTTATCACAACACATGAAACTCATTCTTGAAGATGAGTATGTACATAGAAGGAAAGGAAAAGAGTGAGACACTGTGTCTCCAGATATTAAATACACTTTTCATATTTTTTTAATTCTTTTAATATTAAAATTCCTTTTTTATTGTAATTAAAAAATAAAATTTATTATTAGAATATTATTTATTGCATTTTTAGAATAAAGTAATTGCACATATAAAATTAATATATCTTTCTAAAAAATAATTAAGACATTGTTAAATTGGTTTGAACAACTTAAAAAAATAATTGACAAAAATAATATTAATTTAATATTAACTGAATTTATTTTATTTTAACTAACGGATGGACATGCAATAATAATAATACTCTAAATTTATTTTTAATAATTTTGTTTCAAATAAATTAGTACTTAATAAATAAATATTAATGTAACAGCTCATGCTATTTTATAAAATTAGATAAATCAATTTCAAATAATATAAGAGGACAAATAATTTCTTCTATCTTCAAATTTAGATAATTTAATTTATTTATCATATTATTTTTATAAAAAGTGAATAAAATTAGCACTTTTTAAATAGAATTATAAACTGATTTAGATTATTCTGCTATTTTATTAGATACAAAATTACTAATATATCTAATGTTTTATTTGTCTTTGAATCTTTATCATTATGTCTATCCAAATTTTGAATATTAATTCTTTCTTCCAGGTTTTAAATTTAAAATTTTTGCAATTTAAATTACATCTTATCTAAATGTTAAATTTTAAAATTATTGTAATTAAAAATTTTTAAATTATTAAATTTTTTCTCAAACCAAAATAAATTGATCCAATCTAAATAACAATTATTAGAATAAAAATAAATAAAAAATAAATTCAAATTAATATAATATAAATTCTTATCATTTGAATCAAAATTTATTAGATTGAAACATAAATTATATTGATTTTATTTTTTAAAATTAATCTATATATATCATTTCAAAAATGATATATAGTGTATACGGAAAAAATATAAATATTTTAAATCTTTAAATAATTTAAAACATATATAAACAAATATAAAATATGAAATTTAACCTTTTTAAAAGTTCCATCCAGTACATGCATATTAAAATTTTTATCATAGTCTTTTAACAAATTCTAATGTTAAGGGTTTAAGGGTGTCTGCAAAACTTTGATGTGCACATCGATTACACCCTCCCCTTTTAAGTTGCGATCAATTTTCAACGGAGTAACATTTCATGCGTCACTTACTTTAACCAAACAAAATAAAAAATAAAAAAATTTGGACAAAATCTATACAAATAGATCTGTACACTAAAGTGATCCAAATAAAAAATCCAAATATAGCATTTGGGATACAAATACATATGCAAAATGGTGATATAAGTTCAAATTATTCCAATTAGAGGCAAAGTGGACGTGAAGGAACGTATGGAGGTTATTCCTAAAGAGTCACCGAAAAAATGAACAGGAAGCTAACACAAGAATTCTCGGATGAAGAAATAAGATCTACGGCATTCAACATGGGTAGTTTGAAAGCCCCATAATCTGATGGACTGAATGGGTTATTCTACCAGAAACACTGAAAAACTATAGGAAAGGACATATGCACGATTTTGAGATTGTTCTTCAAAGAGGGGGTGCTTTCTAGAGGAGGTTAACGAAAAGCATGTGGTCCTTGTCCTAAAAATTAAGCAAGTAAAAAATTTGAATCACCTAAAGCTTATTAGTTGTTACAATCACATATTTAAGATCATATCTAAAATAATGGTTAATCGACAGAAAAGTATCATAGATAACATTATTTCGCCGGAACAAAGTGCTTTTGTAAGAGAGAGAATGATCCAAGACAACATATTATTGTTCAAGAAGCCTTCCATGCCTTGAATCAGAAAGGAAATAAGGAAAATCGCAACTCAGCTATCAAGTTAGACATGAACAAGGCGTATAATAGGGTGGAATGGGATTACCTAGAGGAGGTCCTTTTGACTTTTGGCGTTTGATTTTGATCAAAAATGGGTTACTAAGATCATTCAGTGTGTGAAGACAGTCAAATATAGATTTAAAATTAATGATTTTTTGTCAAAGACGGTGTCCCTGCAAAGAGAACTGAGACAGAAAAACTCTCTATCATTCTATCCTACTTATTCATTTTAACCTCTGAAGTGCTATATATTTTAATGGATAAAGCACAAAGAAAAAATGTTATTTCAGGAGTCAAACTAGCTTCCACTGTACTTAGTTTAACTCATCTTTGGTTTGCTGATAACTGCATTATTTTCTCAGATATAAAAGAGGAGGAAGTATACCAGCTAATTCAAATTCTCAATACCTCTACCACTGTGTCAAGACAAGTCATAAACCTGAAGAAGTAGGGAATCTCTTTTGGATCACAAGTTCCTATTCAGAAAAAGGTAAACATAGAGAAAATTTTGAAAATTCCTTCATAATATAGCCTGAATACCTAGGACTACCAGCTAGATGGAAAAGATCAAAGTGCAAAGTATTTGAATGAATAAAAGAAAAGATTGCCAACAAAATCAAAATCAAAGACTGAAAACAAAAACTGCTCAATCAAGCAGGCAAAGAGGTCCTAATAAAAATAGTAATCCAAGCCATCCCAACCTATGCCATGGGAGTGCTCATATTTTCGAAAAGCTTCTACAGGAAATTATGTGCCAAGATAGCCCAATTTTGGTGGAGGTCGACTGACAAGGAAATGGGTATTTATTGGAAGAGTTTGAATAAATAATGTGCTAGCAAAAAAGAAAGAAGGATGGGATTTAAAAAATTTTATCACCAAAACACGGCACTAGCTAACAAAACAAGCTTGGATGATACACCAGAATCCAAATGCACTATGAGTTAAGGTATTAAAAAGTATATATTTTTTTAAGCAAGTGTTCCAAAAAGTAAGTAGATATAAACAAAGAACTTGGATATAGAAAAGCTTATTAAAAGGAAGGAATTTTCTAAGAAGAAATGGCAAGTGGAGTTTAGGTACGGATACCAAAGTTGATGTGCAGAGATACTAGATCCATCGTCTAGCCAAGCCCGTGATGTCAGTCAAAAAGTTTTCGATTTGGTCACAGTAGAGGAAGAATGGGACAAAGCTAAAGTAATAACAAAAATTTTTTCACTGATTAGCAAACACATCCTCCAAACACCTATTAGCAGGATGCCTAGAGAAGATAAACTAACTTGGCCTTTCCAAAGGGAAGAGGATTACATTGTGAAAACAAGCTACCATATTACGAAAGGTGAAGGAGACGAACATAATTCAACCAACCAACCTTTTACCAATAACAACCTAAAAGAACTATGGAATGTGATCTGGAACATGCAAACGCCACAAAAAATAAAAATCTTTTTATGAAAATTAGTCCACAACATCATTTCTGTAAGGACAAATTTATACAAGAAAATAATATCTGACAATTCTATGTGTCCTATCTGTATATAAAAAGGAAACAGTGAAGCATGCTATTCTATTCCAAGACAGCTTGGTTTGGATTACAAGAATAATGCACCGCAACCTCAAGAACAGTTAAATCTATTGGAGATTGGCTACTACAAAGACTTTAGAGACTAAAAAAGGAATCTAAAGAAGGATTCCAAGAAAATTGGAGCAGAATAGGGCAACTCATTTAGGCTATTTGAAAAATAAAAAATTCACCAATTCACAATCAAGCTCAGCCAAACCCAATAACAGCAATCACAAATACAGCAATTTTAACAACAAAATACAGTAGCACTGAAGAAACAAAAGATATAACTCAACATGTAGGAGCTAGGGGAAGAAAATTACTAGTGATTTAGAGAGCTCCTGAAGAATTGAAGATTGATGGTTTAGAAGTTATAGTAAACTCTCGTTGTAAGTATAGTTACTAAACCAAGCAATCAACCTTTCTTACAAACGTTTTGGTTGTCACAAGTAACAAACCCCTAAATAAATTGATAACCGAAGTATTTAAACCTCGGGTCGTCTTCTCAAGGAATTGCAGGGAGGTACGACTTATTATTGGCTATGAAAAAGGTAAAATTTTGGGGGTTTTGAGAATGAGGAACAAGTATGATAAATGATAAGCGAAATAAATAAATAACTATAAAATAAACTCTTGGCAAGATATGAAAATTCGAAAATCCTATCCCAGTTACTCCTATGAGAATGGAAGTTAATCCCACTTAGTTAACCTTTGCGTAAGCAAGGGAAAGTCAAGTGAACTAATTGGCTAGATTTTCTAAGTCCTAGCCAACTCCTAAGGGAAGGCTAGAGTTAGTGGAATTCCAGTTAATTAGCCAACATAACAATCACTCATGAATAGTTGATAACTCAAGAGCTTCCAGTTAATCAATTAAAGCCAATAATATAAAAAGCTAAATAAGAATTTTAGATCTGAAATACCTCAAAATCATGAATTAATAAAGATATCAAATGTAACATGGGCAGTTGTAGCCAAATAAAGAAGTTGAGTTAAACATAGAAATACATAAACTAAATTGAGGAAATAAATAAAAGGAACATTGAACCTTATATGAAGATGAAATAATTCTGAAGTGAAAAGAAATTCTAATCCTAAAATAAATTCTAATCCTAATCCTAATCCTAAGAGAGAGGAGAGAACCTCTCTCTCTAAAAACTACATCTAAAACTATAAAAAGTGTATTATGAAAGCATAATTATGAATGGATGCATTCTCCCACTTTATAGCCTCTAATCTGTGTTCTCCGGGCCGAAAACTGGGTCAGAAATAGCCCAGAAGTCGCTGATTGTGAAATCTGGTCCGTACAAGTCACGGCAAAGTGACGCGGAGGCGTCATCCACGCGTCCGCGCGGATTGAAGTTCGCAAATGCGACGCGTCCGCGTAAAGTGCGCGTTCGCGTCGCTTATCTGTATGGCCACTATGGCAAATTATATATCAAATCGAAGCGCCGGATGTTAGCTTTCCAACGCAAGTGGAACCGCATCATTTGGACCTCTGTAGCTCAAGTTATGATCATTTTAGTGCGAGAGGGTCAGGCTGACAGCTTTTCAGTTCCTTCAACTTCTTGTATTCCTTCCACTTTTGCATACTTCATTTCCATCCTCTAAGCCATTCCTGTCCTGTAATTCCTGAAATCACTTAACACACATATCAAGGCATCTAATGGTAATAAGAGAGGATTTAATAAAAGGAAATAAAAGTCAAAGAAGCATGTTTTCAATCATAGCAGAGAATCAGGAAGGAAAATATAGAACATGCAAATCATATGAATAAGTGGGTAAAGAGTTGATAAAATCCACTCAATTAAGCACAAGATAAACCATAAAATAGTGGTTTATCAACCTCCCCACACTTAAACAATAGCATGTCCTCATGCTAAGCTCAAAAGAAGCTATAAAGGGGTGAAGAGGGATGGTAGAATGTATGCAATGCAACCTTGAATGCAACTACATGCTAAATGCGTTTACTTACTTGGTTAAGAGTAAATAAGTTCTTCAAGAAAATATAAATCAAATTTCACTAATTCAAATCATACAATAAAAAGCAAGTAAACTTATAAGAAGATAACTCATGAAAGTAGGGAGCATAGAATCAAGCATTGAATCCTTACTGGTAGTGTATATCGCTCTAATCTCTCAAGTGTCTAGGGTTAATCACTCTATTCTTCCCTATTCATGCTTTCTAAACTTTGTTCTTTACCTAACCAATCAACAATATTTAATGTACCAATGCAAACATCATGAGGTCTTTTCCAAGGTTGTAATGGGGCTAAGGTGAAGGTAAGGGTATATATATAAGGCTAAGTGAGCTAGTAAAGTGAATCCTTGAATAGTCTAAGATCTCACCTAACAAATACATACTCTATACAAATTTTAAAATTATACTTAGCCTCCCATAATTCCCACTTTTGTATGATTCTCATACTCATGTACCAAATTTTTGATATTTCTTTACTTTTATCACATGTGCATTGATCTTTCAACTTGACATTGGGGTAATTCTGTCCCCTTATTTGTTTACTTATTTATTGAATATTTTTTTTGAATCATAAAAGCAAACATAACTTATCAATGCACATGGATTTTCCATTATTTTTCTATTTTGGTTTTTCATGAGTAGGTTTCCAAATTCCCAATATTCAAATAAATTAGAAACATGATACATTCCCTTATTAACCTATGTTCCCACAGTTTTCCCACACTTAGTTGATGCATAATTTCTATCTTAAGCTAACCAAATATTCACTTGGGATTTTTAATTTATTTTTCTGCTTAAGGCTAGTAATGTGGTTATAGAACAAGAGGGGATTTAAAAAGCTCAAGGGGGCTAACAAGGGTGATGTAAAAGGTAGGCCAATTTGGAATAAGTGAGGAATTTAAACAATGGCCTCAATCATATGTAGGCATATAAATACACTAAATAACGGACATATAGAATGGAACAAAGCAAAGATTGCAATTATAGATAAGAAAACACACAAGAATAAAATATCATGGTTAAATAATGTAACCATATAAATAAGCTCAAAATCTCACGGGTTGTGTGTTCTTTGGCTCAAAAACCATGTTCCAAATACAACTTCAAACAAATTTAACAAAAAATTTTCAATTTAAATTAGTGAAATACTATAAAAATTTCTTGAAAAAGAAAATATTACTTCAACCAAGTAGTGGCTAAATGCATAAAATCAAACAAACATGCAAATGCAACAATTAACAAATTAACATTGGTGTTGAGAAGGGACTAACTAACCCGTGGAGATCGGTATCGACCTCCCCACACTTAACGATTGCACCGTCCTCGGTGCATGCTGAGATGTGCAGGTGGATGGGGTTGTGGTTCCTCAGCTGGGGCTCTTTTGGTTCCTTTCCTTGCCGGTGGTTTGGAAGTAGCTTTCTCTTTACCCTTCTTGGTGGCCATCCTGAAAAGGAAAAAAGAAAGTAACTTTGAAAGCTAAGGGTTAGAGCAAGGAATAGAGCAGAAAAGGTGGTAATCAATGCACAATAAAGAGGAATGACGTTACCACATGGTCATGACTACATGTGAAAAGTTGATCAATGGAAATATAGCAAGTGCATGTAATAACAATTAAATGCAAGATGTTGATTGGCATGCTGGCAAAGGCATGAGTAGCATAGATCAAGCATTCATGTCCAAGTTAGATTACCAAATCTTTCAAACTAACAACATGTTTGTAATGACAATTATATAAGGAATATGATATGAAAAAGGGTTTCGTGAAAAGCAGGTATTCAGAGTAGTAGGATAAAAGATACTGAAAAACAGTGCATAATGCCATACGGGCGTTTTCAGAAACACTTAGCATGCATGGTAAATAATCTAATGAAAATAATAAATTGAACATGCAAGCAACCCTTTAAAAATTAAAAGATAATTGCCAAACAATTTTGCAACAATCCATAATGACCCAAATAAATTTCCAACACCAATGAAGATAATGCAATGAATGAGGGTATGCAAATAAATTGAATGAAATAGAATGGAAGTGAAGAGAGATGAGAAGTGAAATAGACGAAGAAGAAGAAAGTAAGAAAAGGAGGAAGAAAGAAGAAGAGATAGAAGAGATTAGGATTAGAGAAGAAAAAATAAGATAATTGGCGCTGATCTGGATAAGTTGTGCGGCGCAGGTGACGCGGACGCGTGGTGCACGCGATCGTGTGGGGTGTGATGAATTCAAGTGACGCGGACGCGTGGGGCACGCGGACGCGTGACTCGAATTGTGCTAGTGGCGTGAGAGTAGCCTCACGCACGCACAACTCTCTGTTTAAATCCATTATTGCCAAAAATCGAGGGTGACGCGGTCGCGTGGTTGACGCGATCGCGTGGATGGCCTTAATTTGAAAACGACACGGACGCGTGGGGCACGCGTTTGTGTGGTAGGGCTTGTGCTTCTAGCACGGCGCCAGCCCAGGTTCAGCGCGACTTTCGGCCATACACCCCTTTTTACGTCGATTTTGAGGGCACGCGTTCGCGTGGGTGACGCGGACGCGTGGGAGGCATTTTTCCCACATGACGCGGACGCATGGATCAATTTGTGCCAAAGGCACGCCTCCAGCCACGCTCTCGCGTGACTCTCTGTTCAATTCTTTTTTCTTCACAACGCACTAGTGACGCGG
This sequence comes from Arachis hypogaea, assembly GCF_003086295.3. Lineage (NCBI taxonomy): Eukaryota > Viridiplantae > Streptophyta > Magnoliopsida > Fabales > Fabaceae > Arachis > Arachis hypogaea. Next base: position 107,799,231 of record NC_092039.1, read on the forward strand.
ACGCGTCAGCGACGCTGCCGCGCGCGTGCGTGTTTTTTTTATGCAGTATGCAAAATGCAAAATGGAATGAATGTCATGCAAAAATTGCAGGTTCAATAAAAATTCAAAAACAGACTAAAATTAAAACTAAAAAGAGAACGATCATACCATGGTGGGTTGTCTCCCACCTAGCACTTTTAGTTAAAGTCCTTAAGTTGGACATTTGATGAGCTTCCTGTCATGGTGGCTTATGCTTGTACTGATCCAGGAATCTCCACCAATGTTTGGAATTCCAACAGCCTCCGGGGTCCCAAACTAGGCGCAGAAAGCCTTCAAGCAAGCTAAAGCAAGTGACAAGGCCCCAAGAGTATTGATTTCTAGATTGAATTCCTGGGTCCCAAACCTTGCTTTTGCACCCGTCTTCTTGTTGAGCAATATTGTTCCATCCGGGTGGCAAGCAGTCTGAATTCTCACTGAAGCAGCCAAACAACTTCCTAGACCCATTCAGCTGAGCTCGACACCAATCCTTGCACCTCAAATTGAAGTGCGAAGCCTCATTGAATCTTGCATACCAGCTCTGAGTGCGAGTCATTTCCCTTTTGCTCTTAAAGCTGCAAAGAGCTCTAAGCTGGCCATCTGTTTCAAGTAAACCATATTCAAGTGGAAAAGTAAAGATAAAAGCTAAGAATTTTACCCACTTGAAGTCTGTGTTGGGTGGTAATGGCCTTGGGATAGGTGTTTCTAGTGGCTCTGCAAGCTCTACTCCCTTGTGGTCTTTAGTGAATTCCTCCACCTCTTTGCAAATTTCTTCAACTTCACCCATGTCTTGATCAAAGTCATTGATATCTTCCTCATCACTTGAGTCATAAATAGGAGGTTGAGAGAAGTCGACCTCAGCATCATCTTCATATTCACTTGGGGAAGATTCTTCTGTCTCAAAGAATTCACTTGCGGATGCAAGTTCATTACTAAGAGGACTTGACTTGTGATCATCATCATCAAGGAAACATGTGTCTTGGGTAATTCCGTCTAGTTCCCCATAAGATACCTGCTTTGGGGGTTGTGCACTATCTTCCTTAGCATCAATTGTAGCGTTCTTAACGAAATTCTCCACAACTCTAGATTCAGGTGGTGGTTCGGCATCTCCTAAATCTTCAACCAACTCTTCTTCTTCTATTATGACAGCTTCCTCTATTTGTTTCAGTATGAAGTTATGCTCTATGCTGTCCACTGGAGCTTCTAGCGTCTTCTTTGTGCTGCGTTCTTCATTGGATTCTCCACATAAAGCCATGGGAGTCTGTTGAGTGCCTGAACGTCTGGAAGATAATTGATTTATTGCTTGCTCCAGTTGATGAAGGGTTGCAATAAATTGTTTTACTGATTCTTCGAGGCGAACCTGTGATTCTTGGCTTGATGGATATGGACATGGTGCATAGGGGTGTGGTGGTTCTTGGGAATAGTTGGATTGGCGTTGGGGTGGATAAGGATCATGTGGTAGTAAATGCTGAAAAAGAACTTGTGAGTATGGTGGATTGAGGTTGTGTTGAAAGGATGGTCTCTGAACACAGGGTGGGGCTTGTTGGTAGTTACAAGGTGGTCCACCAAATCTATCAGTTGGGCATGCATTGTAAAATGGTCATTGTCCATGATATCTAGGAGGGTGTTGTTGCCTAAAGGGGTGATTAGATCCTCTTGGCTCCGTCCATCTTTGATTGCCTAGACCTTGATGCATAGTCCTATTATAGCTTCCATTCCTTGCAACAAAATTAGAACCAAACTCAAAGCGAGAGGGGTGAGAATTCATAGTAGTTGTCAGAAATAAAGGGGGAAAAGAAGAAACAAATAAACAAGTAAAAGAAAAAATATTTTTTTTTGAAAAATATTTACAATAACCAAAAATAAGGCGCACGTTTGCAATTCCCCGGCAACGGCGCCATTTTGAAGAACTGAAGATTGATGGTTTAGAAGTTATAGTAAACTCTCGTTGTAAGTATAGTTACTAGACCAAGCAATCAACCTTTCTTACAAATATTTTGGTTGTCACAAGTAACAAACCCCTAAATAAATTGATAACCGAAGTATTTAAACCTCGGGTCGTCTTCTCAAGGAATTGCAGGGAGGTACGACTTATTATTGGCTATGAAAAAGGTAAAATTTTGGGGGTTTTGAGAATGAGGAACAAGTATGATAAATGATAAGCGAAATAAATAAATAACTATAAAATAAACTCTTGGCAAGATATGAAAATTCGGAAATCCTATCCCAGTTACTCCTATGAGAATGGAAGTTAATCCCACTTAGTTAACCTTTGCGTAAGCAAGGGAAAGTCAAGTGAACCAATTGGTTAGATTTCCTAAGTCCTAGCCAACTCCTAAGGGAAGGCTAGAGTTAGTGGAATTCCAATTAATTAGCCAACATAACAATCACTCATGAATAGTTGATAACTCAAGAGCTTCCAGTTAATCAATTAAATCCAATAATATAAAAAGCTAAATAAGAATCTTAGATCTGAAATACCTCAAAATCATGAATTAATAAAGATATCAAATGTAACATGGGCAGTTGTGGCCAAATAAAGAAGTTGAGTTAAACATAGAAATCCATAAACTAAATTCAGGAAATAAATAAAAGGAACATTGAACCTTATATGAAGATGAAATAATCCTGAAGTGAAAAGAAATCCTAATCCTAAAATAAATTATAATCCTAATCCTAATCCTAAGAGAGAGGAGAGAACCTCTCTCTCTAAAAACTACATCTAAAACTATAAAAAGTGTATTATGAAAGCATAATTATGAATGGATGCATTCCCCCACTTTATAGCCTCTAATTTATGTTCTCCGGGCCAAAAACTGGGTCAGTAACAGCCCAGAAGTCGCTGATTGTGAAATCTGGTCCGTACAGGTCGCGGCAAAGTGACGCGGAGGCGTCATCCACACGTTCGCGCGGATTGAAGTTTGCAGATGCGACGCGTCTGCGTGAAGCACGCATTCGCATCGCCTATCTGTATGGCCACTATGGCAAATTATATATCAAATTGAAGTCTCAGACGTTAGCTTTCCAACGCAAGTAGAACCGCATCATTTGGACCTCTGTAGTTCAAGTTATGATCGTTTTAGTGCGAGAGGGTCAGGCTGACAGCTTTTCAGTTCCTTCAACTTCTTGTATTCCTTCCACTTTTGCATGCTTCATTTTCATCCTCTAAACCATTCCTGCCCTGTAATTCCTGAAATCACTTAACACACATATCAAGGCATCTAATGGTAATAAAAGAGGATTAAATAAAAGGAAATAAAAGCCAAAGAAGTATGTTTTCAATCATAGCACAGAATCAGGAAGGAAAATATAGAACATGCAAATCATATGAATAAGTGGGTAAAGAGTTGATAAAATCCACTCAATTAAGCACAAGATAAACCATAAAATAGTGGTTTATCAGCTCCACCTAATAATAATTGGGTGAAGATTAATACTGATGTTACATTTTCTAAAAAGTCTAGAATATGGGCGTTTGCAGTATTCATCAGAGATGCAAATGGCAGAATCAGAGGAGGTATTGCTGTGGAGATTGTAGCAAGCTCAGCAATTATGGCAGAGGCATGGGCAATTAGAGAAGCTCTAATTATGGTGAAAAATCTGGACACATGCAACAGAATTGTGGAGTCTGATTACCTGCAGTTGATCGAAATACTAAAAAAATCAATGCTAAAAAATAGATGCTATTCTTGAAGATATTAGAGCTATGAAGAACGATTTACCTTGATGCAGATTTGCATGGATGCCACGACAAGGAAATCAGCTTGCTCACACCATAGCTTTGATGAGGCTAAGGGGAACTCTGTCAAGAAACTGGAGCACGACCTTGCCGCGGGAGGTAGCAGCAATTGCAAAAAAGAAAGTGTGCACCAGAGATTTCAATCAATCATAGCACAGAGAGCTAGAGTTAGTGAACGCAATGGGAGATTCATGATCACCGTAACTGAAAGTAAAGAATGCAGTCGTTTCTTATCCAATTCTAAGTCGCCGAGAGTCGAGAGATGAAAAGGATTGATGCCAAAGTTAAATTCAAGTAGTTGAACGATTCAGGTTGTTTCTATGGCTCTCCAAGTAGGCTAGCTTTTGGTCTTTCTAATTGTTGCGTCCAGGGCGGGGGGCTGTCCACCCCAATAAAAAAATTCTAGAGTTAAGTCTCAAAATAGTCCTTGAAATTGCATTCGTGTCTCAAAGTAATCTCTAAAGTTAATAATTACCCAAATTTATCTTCGAAGTTGCACTCTGGAACTCATAATAGTCCCTGAGGCATTTTCCGTTCATCGAAACCTTGAAACGACATCGTTTTGAACAAAAAGAAAGCGGTAGCGTAAAACCCTCAATTCGAAAAAAATAATGATAAAAAAAGAGGAAGCTTAGCATAGAACCCACCCCTCCCCCCACATTCCCAATCTGTTTTCTTCTCCTTCCCCATCCTCATCCCCTTTCCCTTCCCCTTCTCCATCCCCAACCCGTCTCCTTTCCCTCCCCCAACCCTTCTTCTTCTCCTTCTGCTTCCCCAACCTGACGCCCTTCTCCTTCCTCTTCCTCCTCTGCTTCCTCAACCTGAGGTTCTTCCCCTTTCCCTTCTCCTTTCTAATATGATGCCCTCCCCTTCCCCAACCATACTCTCACACTCACAAGAGCTCTCCTCAATCTTCACTGTCGCTGCCTCTCGCTGGCCTTCGTTTTAGTGTCGCGCAGCTCATCTCCCACTCCAACCTAGTCTCTCACACTCAAACACAGTAGAGACAGAGGCACAAAGCCTCAACCGTCTATGTCATTGTTGCACCGTTCACCAGCCTTCGTCTTGTTGCCGTGCCGCTTGCCAGCCTCTATCTCTGCTTGGTCTCCCTCTTCTCTCCTCTGGCACGGTTCTCTCTCTCAGCCATAGTGATTTTTTTAAATTTTTTAGTTATTCAATCATTATTTTTTAATGTTCTGGGTGATTGTTGCTGCTGATCCTATTTTAATATAACAATAATGGTTAATTTTAGTTGTTTTCTATTATGTAATTATCACTGACTTTTTTTTATTGTTACTATTTTTTGTGCTTGTTGCTATTTAGGTTGATTGATGCTTGCTATTTAAGTTGATTGATCTTTTCTGATTAATGCTGATTTTTTGTGATATTTTGTATTGTTGATTTTTATTTTTGTGATTTGTTGAAGAAGAAGAACAGAGTTGAAAAAGAAGAAGAGCATAATATTGAAGAAGAAGAAAGAGATTTTTTTTAAATATAAAACGACGACGTTTTTCTACGCATCTTTTTTCTTTTTTTTCTCTTTTTTTAAAATGACGTAGTTTTAAGGTTCTGATGAACAAAAAATGCTTCAATGACGTGAGTCTCGGAGTGCAACTTCGAGGATAAATTTGAGTAATTATTAATTTCAAGAATTACTTTGAAGTTCGAGTGCAATTTCAGGGACTACTTTAAACCTTAACTCAAAAATCTATTCAATAAAAAGTTTAAGCTACCTATTTTTGTAAATTTGAAGTTTTTAAATTAATATTTAAAAAAAAAAGTCTCGATGAAATGTGTAACTTTGCATTAAAAAAAATCAATTCTGTATAAATATTCAACACAGCATTAGAAATGAAATATCTAATAAGCACAATAAGCAAGCAAATTTTCAAAACCGACCTTAGCTCAGTTGGTAGAGCGGAGGACTGTAGTTTGGGTTGACAGATATCCTTAGGTCGCTGGTTCGAATCCGGCAGGTCGGAATTTTTTGTTTTATTCATTTCCATTATTTTGATAAGATTTAAGCGTTGCATAAAATACATTTGTGAACAAATAACACATTCGTGCATGTGTGAATTCAAATACAATCCTATTCAACTTAATTACCAATCAAAACTAAAAAATTTTAACTTGGATTATTTCCCATTGGTTACAAATTACATGAATTGGATCAAAACTATAATCTTAAGGCAACGCACCCGTTATAGGAAACAAACAAGAAAAATAAATAAGATTTTAATATGCACAACTATATCAACTAGTGAATTAATAAACACTAACGTCTTTACTCTTTTTATTTATTAAATGTATAAAATAATAACAACTGCATGAATAACCAAAATGCTTAACATTTTATATTCTATCTAAGGGACTGAGTTTAAATTAGACAAAAATCAATCCTAATACTTTACCGAGTTTATTTCAAAAATTCGAAATCAGCTATAAACTAATCTGAAAAAATCAAGTGAAACTATGTCAATCTGACGTATAATTAATATATGTGAAGTACTACATATACAAGTCATTTTAATTTACAAGTCATATAAATTGGGCTAAATTCAACAAAAAGGACGCTCACCCATACGAGCGTGTTAACACGTGCGTGTTAACACGTGCGCTACTCAATAGTTTTTATAGCGCGCTTCGCGTTCCTCCTCCCCATTCTCTTCCTTCTTCTTCTCCTTCTTCTTTGTGTTTCTTCTCTTTTTTTTGCATATTTCATCTTCGTCGTCATTTTTTTATTACTGTTGTTGTTACTGCATTTTTTTCCCTCCTTCTTTTTTTATTGATTTTGCAACAATATGTATTTTTTTCTTTATTTGATTTTTTTTCTCCCAAAAGAATTATGAGAATATAAAATAAGAAGATGAAGAAAAAGACGCAGCAGAGGATGAGTAGAAGGAAGAGGAAGAGTTTTGAATTATACAGAACTTATTAGCATACATACACTGAAAATTTTTAAACAATACACCCAAATATCTTCGTGTTACACCCAAATTTGCTACAAATACAGAAAAATGTTTCCTCTAATATTGCATTTTTTTCTTTTTTTTCCTTATTTCTTTCTTTGTTTTAGTTAAACGAATGTAAGTTCATCCTCTTACAAGTAATTTTATACCATTATGTGTTTCTTCTTCTTCTTTGTTTGATTTTTTGTTTTTATTCTTGTTAAAAGAGTAAAACAAAAAGAAATTTGAGAAGATAAAACAAGAAAGAAAAATAAATAAGAAAAAAAAGAAGAAGAAGATGATGATGATGATGATGAAAAAGAAGAAGAAGAAGAAGCAACAGAAGAATTGAGGAGGAGGGAGAAGAAGAGTTTTGAATTATGTACAATTTATCAGCATACATACACCGAAAATTCTTAAAAAATACACCCAAATATCTTCGTGTTACACCCAAATATCTTGTAAATACAGAAAATATTTTTTTCAATGCAAAACTTTTACATTACATTTAATTCAAACCATCAACGATAAAACATTATTCACTTACAGAATTATAAACTACTAACAAAAAAATTCACTAGAATTGAACCACACTTCAACTACTTGATTGGATTTAAAACAATAATCAATTTTATTTTGATTCAATTGATAATCTGAACTTGAATTATTCATTATCTTCAACAACGAGACAAGGAGAAGAATGAGGAAAAGGAAGGATGAGAAGAAATTCCAATGAAAAAAGAAGGAGGAAGAGGAAGAGGAGGTGATGGTGTTGGTGATGACGATAACGAAGAAGAACGTGCGCGCGTTGAATGGAAAATCTGTTAAATTAGGAGGTGCGTGAAATCGACGTGCTAGAAAAGGCGCGTCTAACGTGAAATAGAATATATGAATTTGTACAACTTGTATGAGTAGAACATTTGTATGTGAAGAATAATTGTTATATAATTTTACAAGTTTTTTATATAACAAATTAATGAAATATGACTTTTAAAAATTAAATTTAATAAATATTATATAAAATATTAAATTTAATACTACGTGTACACCAAAATCAACTATTAAAGTCAGTCATCAGTATAAAATATATGTTAAAATATAAATACACATTGAAAATAAATTAAATTATACATGTATTTATACACAAATACATTAATAACTAATTGTAGTAACTAATTTTGGTGTACAAATAGTATAGTATTTTGATAATTTATATAAAATAAATTATTTTAAAAGTAAAACGATAATATATATATATATATATATATATATATATATATAATATAAAAAAATAATCACTAATTTAATTTTTGAGATTTTCAATCTTCATCAAAACAGTACATAACTTTTGAAAATGACTAAAATTATTGGTAAATTACAAATTATAAATTTACGTTTGTTCCTAATTCAATTACCATTGATACAGTGGTGATATGTAGCGTTAAAATTCCAATGTGAAATCCCCAACGATAATGTGATGTAGCTATGAGTTTAATGTGATCAAATATAGGTCTTAATTGATTAATTGGACTCATTTTTGTTAATTAGTTTTATCTTGATGTAGAGACTAAAATGAGTTCTATTAACGAATTTGAAACACCTATTTAATTATTGTGAAGTCTTAATCAGGTCACCCAATGATGTAAGAATTTGCCTTTTTAAAAAAAAATTAATTCATAAATAATAATTAATTAAATGATTTTCATGTCAGAGGTTATTTTATCTGTTATTTTTTTTTATAATATTTTAACGATATTCTAGAAGTGGGAATATAATTAATATCAGTGAAAATTAAAAGTCAAACCGAGTTAATTATTATCTTTGACAAAAAAAAACCATAAAAATTAGTTAATGAATTTTTATTATTCTTTCTTCTTTTTCAAGAAAGGATTTAAGCCACATATCTATGCACTGTTTTCTAAAGTAATTATTTACCATTTATATTTTTATCATATAGTAAAAAGATTGCCTAATCCTAGTAGAATATATCTAAGCCATGACTATTCATAGTAAATTTTAGACTCTCTCTCTCCATTAATTAATTTTCACCTTAGATGACTATAAGACCAACAACAGATACGGAGAGAGAGAGAAAATAGTGTATAAATATGTGGCTTAATTATTATTTTTGGATTAAATTTTTTTATTTAAAAAAAACGAGTTCTTACCTCCTATTCTTTTTAGAAAAAAATTGTCTCCAAAATTTAGATACCTAAGATAGATGCGGTACATTACTCTCATGGTAGACTCTAACTCTCAAGTATGTTCTTCTATTCTGTCTCTTTTTCAAACAACTTTTATTAGAGGAACTTTTTTTTTCCGTCAATTTCTTAACATTCCGATCAACTATCCTCATTGGTGGTACTCGAAAAGTTAAATCGTCTCATAACTTAATCGACTCAGACTCTAAGACATGACTTTCATCAGAGTATACTTTCTAAGTTGAGAGACGTGAAACAGGTCGTGAAAGTTGGACAAATACTAGAAAAGTACTACTTGATAAACTATGGGACCTACCCTCAGAATTTGGAAGGGGCCTATGTATAGGGTTCAACTTTCTAGTCCTAATACTACGACCTACTCCAATAGTTGGGGTAACCTTAAAGAATACGTGATCACTCTCATTAAATTCTAAAGGATTTTTCCTTCTATCGGCATAATTTTTTTGTCGGCTTTGGACTATTAGAATTCTATCACGAATCCGCTTGACTTGTTGATGGCCTCTTGAACTAATTTCGGTCCTAGCATACTGAATTTCTTTCCCTCGTGCTATCATAAAGTTGATTGGCATTTGCACCCATAGAACGCTTCGTATGACGTCATTCCGATTCTCGTATGGTGATTATTGTTATATGTAAACTCTACTAGTGGCAGATATCTATCTCAACTCCCTTTCTGGCCTAATGTGCAAGTTCTTAACATGTCTTCTAGGGTTTGGATAGTTTACTATGATTGTCCATCAATTTGATATTACCTTTATAAAAAAATATTAATTAAAATATAAAAACAAAAAAATTATTACTAATTTTATAAAATATATATTTTAATTCTATAATATAACAATGAGTTGGATTGAGTCGACCCAAACCATAACTCAAATCTAACTCGAAAATAACAAACTCAAATTCGGAAAAAAATATAGAGTCTGAGGTAAGTTTCGGGTCAGATCGAATCTGATCTTGCATTCCCTAGTTTTACATTTTATTCGTATTTTAATTATAAATATAAGTAATATTTGATTATATCATTTATAACGTTCGACTATATTCCGTATAAATATATTCTGTTTTGGGTATTGTATTCCTTATAAATCTTATTACAAATGTGATTAGCGGGCTGATTTTTATACCCGTGTAGCATGTGGTTGGGTATATACCCTAAATTGATTTCTTCTTAACCTCGATCCGAACTCCAAAGACATCCAAACTGAAACAACGAACACCCTAACAGAACCACGATAGCTTGAGCATCTATCTCGAAACTGGCTCAACATTGAAGTATGCTTATCAAGTCTATACTCCACTAATCCTTTCATTCCTAAATATTCATTCATAATTCAGTTCAATGTAATTAGATATAATTGTACCTAAATAATTGAATGATGGACGGTATGAGACACTTGAATTGCTCTACGTTCTACTATTTTTCAACCCATTACGATCAAATTCAGGTAGCATTTGGTATTGGACTCGTTTCTTAATAGAAATTTTGGAGGTGTATGACTATGAATAACTTAGTTTGACCCCATTGTAGAATCCTTTTCAATTAATTTGTTAGCACAGTTGACAGCATGAGGATCAAAGGATTCAAATCTCTTACCAATAGCAAAAGGTTACTAAGATCAAGTGACATAAACACATTGTATTACACAAGAACATACCCACCATTTCTTCATTAACAGCTGGTCCATGTTAGTAACAGTTCATATTCTATTTCTTTTCTTTTTAATAAGAAATTAGTTGCTGCCAATTTGAAGATGACTGAGACGAACGAGTGGAAATGTGAAGGCACCATTCTGCAAAAGGACTAAATTGACCTCAAAAAATGGGGCCAGCTCTGTTGTTAGATGATGTAACCTGGATGACTCAGGCATGCACATTCCAACATGTATTTTCCTATGGATGCTAACGGTTATGTAAACATCAATCTCCCTTCATAAAGAAGAAAGGAAGATACAATACGTTCGGTAATTTGCCTCTAAGAACAGTTATGTTTATCAAGTCCCTCATAACCCTGTCACTATCCTCTTTCTTTCTATTTTCTTTTTCTTTTTCAATCAAATCACCAAAATGACTGTACATCTGAAGATGGATGTAAACTGCCATTATGGGGCCTTGCAACAGGTGACTTCCCTACACTTTCCACAGAACCTTGTACAGCCCATTCCTTTCTGCAAGTTAAACAAATACCATAACCTGTTAATAATAATAATAATAATAATAAATCTCAACAAGTTAAAAATGTCTGATTAAAAGGACACTACAAGTTACATAATCTAGGAGTAAAGATCCAACACACTGGATTCCACTCGCTTCAATTTCTATTGTGATTATTTTTCTTCTTCATCAAGTCAAAGACTACTCAACAGTCAACAACAATTTGCTACTCCAGATTATCCTCTGAAGAAAGACAGGCTGTTGATGATAACATGGATAGTTTTATAGCCAGACAATCAGCTTTGTTCACTTAGTGATGCCTATATCTAGTTGCACTTGAAATATGCCTTTTTGTTTTCCACAACTCAAACTACAAAAAATCAGCTCCAAAAGCGCTTCATGCTTATTTAAAATGTGATGAATAATAAATAAATTTAGAGTAATATCCCAAATCAGTCTCCAAAAAATTCTAGTTGGATAATTTAATCCTCAACAAATTTTAATCACCAAATGAGTTCCTAATCTTTAATTTTGTTAGACATATCAATCTTCACGTCAAATTTTGGTAGAGTTAGACAAATCAGTACTTGCCATTATTTAATAAAGGCATAACAGTGCCTAAGAATTTTTTAAAATTCTCATATTAGTCCCTCCATATAGTCGATCTGATATGGGAACTGATTTGTCCAATGAAATAAAAATTTGTGAACTGATCTGATGATTAAAATTTGTTGAGAACTAAAGTGTCTAAATAAAAATTAGTTAGGGGTGATTTGGAATATTACTCATAAATTTATGAATCCAGTGCTGCATTTCAAATCCTGTATGTAGCAATGAAGGATTAAGATTTGAACAAGTCATTTTGTGTATTCATAAATAGTTCAGGAACATTTTATATGTTAATATACTCAGGGATTAGCAAGAGTTTACCAAATTATGTTCTGTTGACTAAGTCTAGTTATCAATTAGCGATCTGTAACTCCAAAACAGCCAACTAACATGTCAGATGTTATGCAAATATTACATATACAGTAACATTTTAGAAACCATTTAAACCAGAATTTTCCCCTGCAAAGTATCATCACCTTCATAAGATGAATCTCAATACAAACAGAAAGACACAACATACAAGCATGTCATCAATCAATCTTTGGAGGTCAGCATGAGTAAAACCAAATGAGGGGATTATCTAGCAACATCAGTTTAAACTATGCTACAAAAACAATACACATCATCTACAGGCATTCCAAATTACCTAAATAGAAGGCAATAAAAAACAAGTTAGCAGCTATTTACTCACTTGGACCAACTGTTAGCTGGAGAATCCTCAAGCACACGGCTGCTAGCAGAACCACTTGGACTCCCATATATTATTTCATTCTGGGTAGCACCCTCCTGAGCTTTAAGCCCACCGGACAATGGTGGAAAGAAAGCAGTCTGTGACCAAGGATCATAACCACTTGAACCAGGAACAGGGCTGAATGCGCCACTACTCTGACCATTGGGAATAAAAACACTTTGGGGAGAATGGGATATGTTATCATCTTTGTTAAAAAGAGAAGCCATAGTCTTCTGAGATGACGGAAGCACAAAATCATCCTTGTTTGGTACATTTCTTTGTGAGGATAAAAGCCAGCTACCAGGGCCACCAACCAAACCTAAACCTAAACTTTCCTGACCTAGTGGAGGGGTACTCCACATCTGCCATGTTCCCTTCTCACTTGTAGCTGCATTGTCCAAAGGAAGTGCATTATCTTGGGTGCTGGGGGTACTTGGAAACCGATTAGAACAGCTATGCTTCTCTCGGGATAACGGCGACTCAATTGGAGACGGCTTACTGACTTCAGAACTAGCAGTTATGTTTTTCAAAGAGTGAGGCTTTGCTACTTCCGTGTCTGCTACAAAGGCACTTCCCTTGTCTAACTGAAAATCATTGAGTGACTGGGAAACAGGCCCAAGCAAGGATACTGGATCAAATTCATTAAGTGACTTCGAAACAGGCCCAAGCAAAGATACTGGATCAGGAATATAGCAGGGATCTTCAAAAAGCTCTTGTTCTTCATGCCTATAGTCATGTGCTTTATTCCCAGCAGGTGAGAATATGGGTTCAATTGCAGGAGAAAAACCAAGACTACTACTACTAGTTGTTCCATTTGGAAATGTGGAAATATTAAATGGTGATGGAAGACCAAAGTGGATTGGATTATTAAAAGATTGTGTAACCGGTGGTGGAGCAGATAACTGAGGGCTTTTGATTTCTCCTTGAGTCTTGGAATTCGGTCTACATATTACATTCGAATTTGAGGGTTGAGGAGCAGATGAACCGCGAGTAAATAATTGCTGCCATGACATTTTAGGTGCTGACCATGGTTTTGGTTCTGGAATAACCTGCAGGGAACAGCCACCATGGTAATGCATTTTTCTTTATGGGCCAAAAAAGGGCTACATAAGATCACGGTAAATAACGAGCAATTAAGTTTAATATTAGCTACATTATCTTCCAGAATTTGTTCATAAACCACATGATGATAATTAAGAATATGAACAGACAAATTGTAGTTAGTTGTGGAGGCAATATTAAAGGCAGAGAAAAAGGGATAGAAAGCAAAACAACTTACAGAGTGAGTGATATTCCTATCATCTCCATTCAAATTGGATTTTGCAGCTGGACGATCAGGAAGACCAACATCTCTCCTGTTGGCAGCAGTATGAACATGATCTACAGAACTGTTAAACTTGTTTTCTTTCAAAACAGTGGTAGGAACATTAGTACCCCTTCCAAAACCAAGTGCCTTTGAAGAGGACAAAATTGTACCTCGCATACGATCAAGATATCTTGTTCCAGTACTTCCTCGATTATAATTGTTCACAACATTTTTACTATGTGCATTGTCTGTACTCTGTCCCTTGCCAATCTCTAACCCAGATTTCTGATGCTCTCTCCGATCAGTTTCACTCTTTTTATCAAAGTCCCGCTTCCGCTCACTTTCCTTTCCAGCTTTCTTTTCTAATTCTTCTACATCAGAGTTGCTCTTACTAGACCCCTTATCTTTCTCCCTTCTTTTTTCCTGACGCTTCTTCTCAGTTTCCTTCCTACTTTCTTTCTCCTTACTGGATTGTGACGATTTACTGCGATCTTTTTCAGCTTCAACTTTCTCATCCCTCAGTCTTCTACGCTCCTCGACTAACCTTGCAACCTCCTCCCTCTGTTTCCTCTCCTCCTCCTCGAGAAGTTCTTTCTCTAGCCTAGCCTGTCTTTTCTCCTCTGCCTTCCTCCGTGCTCTTTCACCTCTACTTTCATTGAGGCTTCCCCCGTTCTCACCCCGCTTTGCTAAAAGCGCCCTATGTTCAGCATCAGATGAACATTCTTCTCTTGAACTAATTCTAAAAGCCTTTCTCCAGAGCCATCTAATGCTCAAGAAAAAAGATGTCAAAAGCTTGCAAACAAAAAACAAAATACCAGAATATGACCTCTCTGTCAAACAATGCTCATCTGCAAAAACACCAGCATTCCCATTTGTCCTCCAGTTGCTTGGATTACTCGGCATAGATCCGCCAACCCAATTGCCATTCTCCAGCCAGTCCTGACTGCACATCCACCCATTTTCAGACCAAACCTTGCTATTTAATATCTTGCCACTTTTTCCAACCAAATCCTTAACTAAACCAGAATTTGAAATCCCCAACCCAGGCGGCACAGGCAAGTCTAAAACTGGTCGCTTCGAAATATGCCCACAATATGAACACATAAACCGACCCCCACCAGGGTTCTGGTCCCTATATGGATTCAAGCAGTTACGACACCGCCTAGTAGCTGTCTTCCTTAGCTTTTGCATTTCTATGGCCTCAAACCTCTTCCTCTCCCTAAGCCGTGCATTCCTCCGCACCCTCCAAGCAGACAGCTGAGGCATCAAAATCTCATACCAAAAGAGTGTAATCAGCAACACAAATACACAAGCCAGACGAGGCGAGGTAATCTCGAACCTAAAAGCTGGTGGAAGGAGCTGAGAAAGCGCCCATAGACCAATTAACGGAATAACCAACCAAGGTAGCATTGTAGCAACCCGGCGAGACCACTTCTGAATCACACAAAGTATACACATTATACTCTAACCCACGCCAATCTTCCCCGTCTCGATTCAAACCCTAAGAACAACCGAAATTCAACCTCCCAACAAAAATAAAAATCAATGCTTTCGAGAAAACCCTAACCCTACTTATCCTTTTCTTCCTTCTTCCAAATCAATATCCAACAGAGTTCAACGCAGAAACTTCAGAACCCTAAAATTCCAAACCCAAAAACACACACAAAAAACAATAAAATTTAATTTCAGAATCACTCGTGTTAGAAAAGAAACCAAAAAGTTTACCCTATTGCTATTGCATCGATAGTTCGAAACGCGAAAACTGAAATTGAACGAAGAATTAACAATAGAAAAAAATAGAAAAGGGGAAATGATTCAGGGCTTCAGCTACGGCGATTGTGGCACCAATCGAAAGGGAAATGGAATAGGGGAACCGAGCACTTACGAATTCGGCGCCCATGGCGGAAACTCATTAAGAGAGAGAGAGAAAATCAATGGAAGCGAAATGCGATTGAAGAAGAAGCACCAGAGAACGGGTTCGGGGCTGAGTCGACTCGTCCGATTCGGGTCGGAGCCTCCGTTCGGTGTGTTTCCTTTTTTTTAGAGAGAGAAACTGTGCGCGAGAAGAGAGAGAAAAGATAGATAAGAATAGAGAGAGCGAAAAGAGAAATGTGAAGAAGAAGATGAAGAAAATATAACACAATAACCAAAACTAAAATAATAAAAATTAAATTAAAAAAAAAAAAACAAATCCAAATACAATAAGCTAAGGTATATGTGCTAGTGAACCCGGTTCGACCAGTGACGGTGAACCGGACTTGTCTTAATCTGCTCGATGCTAGAGTTTGTCCTAAAATGGCAAGAATGTAACTGAAGAGGTAGTTAAATATTTAGAAAAAAAAAAAAAAAAGTGAAGAGGGAGTGTGCTCATTCTCCAAATAAAGACTAAAATGGATTATCAAATTTTTTTTAACTATCTTCTTCCTTTTGTTAAGTTTGCTTTGCTGTAGAGTAAATGGGTAATAAAAGGTATTATTTTATCATTAATTTTTTTTTCCTTAGGAAATAATAGGAAAAAAGAAAATTAAAAGAAAGAGGTAAAAAAAATTTTGTATTTAGTTAGGAGTCTTTCGGTGTCATTTTAGATATTTGATTGTAGTGATTAAATTTAATAAAAAAAGAAAATTTTCATAATTACTATTACTTAAATTATTTTTTATTAATTTAATATTAATAATAATTAATTATATTAGAAATATATAAAATTAAATATCATATATTTTTTAATTTTCTGTTTTTATTTATTTTATATCGATTTATTTTAAAAATTAATTTATTATACAATTCTACTATGCGAAAAGATGTTACTTAGATTATTTTTTTATTAGTTTAATATTAATAGTAATTAATTATAATAGAAATATATAAAGAATATATAAAATTAATCACCAAACATTAAATAATTAACTATCACTAACATTAAACTAATAAAAAAATAATTAGATAACATTTTCTAGGATAATCTCAAGCTTCACAATGTCCAAAAGAAACAAGAAAAATAATTAAAAAATAAATATTTAGTATTAATTTTATATATTTTTAATATACTCCTACTATAATTAATTATTATTAATATTAAACTAACAAAAAAATAATTTAAGTAACAATTACTGATTATAAAAAAAATTATAGTCAATCAATTACATAAAATATAGACCATTTTAAAAAATTATATAATACTACATGATCAATTAATTTTAGTAAACAAATTCAATCAATTTTTTTTAATTGGAGAGTTATTTTTATTTTTATTTTTTCCTTCTTCTTTCTCTTATCTATTTTTTTTATATGTTTTATTTTTTTTACTTATTCTTTCTTTTCTACTATTCTTTTCTCTTCTTAAGTAAATCGTTTTTTATTTTTTTCGCTTTTTTCTTTAATTTTTTATCGTCTATTTTTTTATTTTTGAGGGAATATATATTTCAGATAATTTATTTAAAGGATTATAAAACCCCAAATTTAAAAAAAAATACATATTTTAATTATTGATATTTAATTTTGTAAGATTGATTATCAATAATCTCTCTTTAAAATGCTTATATGATATATTAATTACTAATATATCTTTTATTTATTTTTTATAAGTAAAAATAATTTAAAAATTACGAATATTTCCTAGTTTTACATAATAAATTTAGCCAATACATTTAAAAAAATAACAAAAATATTAAAAAATAACTAAATAATCTTAATAATTACTCCTAAAAAATAACGAGACTCCTACCAAAAAGAATTTTGTCAATCTTAATTAATACTTAACGGATAAGCCAATAATTTAATATGCTATATAAGTTAATTATATTAAAACTAACACAATATTGACAAAAGAGCCTAACAATCTCAAAAAAATAAAGATCAATGGTAAAAAAATTATTAAAGGTCTCATTATTTTTTAAAGTAATTGTTAGAGACCGTTTAAAATTTTTTCTCTTAATTTTTTTTTGTATTTGTTATGATACGATGATAAATTTATACGTATAGGTACAATAAAAATGTGAATAAATTAAAACACGACACGTGAATTATATTTTTCACGTTAATCCATTTTTCTTTTTTTTTAAAATATATATCATATCAATACTTTTACTAAACTATCCTTATATTTTAATAAAAATAAAAAAAATATATTTTTTATTTAATTTTACAAAAAGATTTAAATACCTTTTTTTAATATTAGACAAAAGCTACACTAATCCTTATAATTTAGTCAAAATTAAATTAACTTTAGTTTTACATTTTTAAATCTAAAACAATTTAAAAATCAAAAAGATAAAAAAAACGATGTTGATCTTGTTTAGGGTTATGGGAAAAGAAGAAGAAAAAGGAGGTGTTGATCTTATTTAGGTGTCTCCATTAGTCCGTCTTCTCTCTGCTCTTCTTTTTTTCGAAGTTTTCTTTGCTTCGTCTCCACTCTGGTTTTCTTTCTCCCAAACTCTATTCGTCTCGATTTTGGTCAGGAAGAAGCCGAAGCTCTGTTCTCATTGCCTCTCATCCATGACCTCCCTATCGATTTTCTATTCCTCCACGCCTTCCCCGTGTATGCACTCAGCAACCCATGGAAGGAGTTCTTGCTGGTTGCTGGAGCCTCCACCGAAATTCATTACCCACATTCATTCATGATGAAGCTCATCCACATACACATACATAGCCATTCTAGATATAGCTCAAATATTATGACCAGAAACAATAATTAATAATAGGTTCAATCATCTCTGATATCCATGAATCCAAGTACATAAGCATCCATATAATCATAACCATACTTGAACATTGCCAAACGTCACATCAATTCAAAGAAGCAATAAAAATCATTATCAAGTAATTCAATAAAGTGGATCAGTAAAACATCATAAGGTGAATAAAATTATTGAGAGAGAGAGAAAGAGAGAAAGAGAGTGTAATAGCCCAAACCACCCGCTAACACGATATTGTCCGCTTTGGCACACAAGGCCTCACGGTTTTGCCCTTGACGATAGGGATGATAGCCAAAGCCCTCCACACTCACTCGTCAAAATGCGTCATGCTAGGGAGAGGTATCCACACCCTTATAAGGCATGCTTCGTTCCCCTCCCCAACCGATGTGGGACCTTACAATCCACCCCCTTAAGGGAGCCCAGCGCCCTCGCTGGCACATCGATCCGGGCTCCGGCTCTAATACCATCTGTAATAGCCCAGACCATCTGCTAGCACGATATTGTCCGCTTTGTCACACAAGGTCTCACGGTTTTGCCTTTGACGACAGGGATGATAGCCGAAGCCCCCCACACTCACTCATCAAAACGCGACATGCTAGGGAGTGGTATCCACACCCTTATAAGGTATGCTTCGTTCTCCTTCCCAACCGATGTGGGACCTTACAGAGAGAGAAAGGGAGAAAGAAGAGAGGGGCAACTTAGGGAACCTGTTGAGTGCAATGGGAATAGCTTTGGAGCCGTCACGCAGGCGAGGGTCGACCGTGGAAACCTGGCGGAGCAGGGCTTACCGGCGGAGGCTCCGGCAACCAGCAAGAACTCCTCCTATGGGTTGCTGAGTGCATATGCGGGGAGGTCGTGGAAGAACAGAAAATCGACAGGGAGGTCATGGACGGGAGGCAATTCGAACAGAGCTTCGGCTTCTTTCTGGGCAAAGTCGAGACGAACAGAGCTTAGGAGAAAGAAGACCAGAGTGGAGCCGAGACGAAGAAAGCTTCAGAAAAAGAAGAACAGAGAGAAGACGGACTAATGGAGACACCTAAACAAGATCAACACCTCCTTTCTCTTCTTCTTTGCCCATAACCCTAAACAAGATCAACACCTCCGCCTAGAACCCTAAACAAGATCAACATCGTTTTTGATCTTTTTGATTTTTCATATATGTTTTTTGTTTTAAACTTTGATTTTTAAATTATTTCAAATTTAAAAATGTAAAACTAAAGTTAATTTAATTTTGACTAAATTATAAAAATTAGAGTAGTTTTTGTCCAATATTAAAAAAAGTATTTAAGTCTTTTTTTAAAATTAAATAAAAAATATTTTTTTATTTTTATTAAAATATAATGGTAGTTTAGTAAAAGTATTGATATGCTATATATTTAAAAAAAGAAAAACTGATTATTGACGTAAAAAATATAATCTATGTCTCGTGTTTTAATTTGTCAACATTTTTATTGTATCGATACATATAAATTTATCATCGTACCGAAGTAACCACCTTTTTTTTTATCTCTTGTGGCCAAATTCTCTTCTTCCCTTCAAATATTCATCTATATCAATTTTTTCATTCAAATCAACTATTAGAAAAGGATTTCATTTCAACAGATTAATTTTTAGTTTAAATTATACATATAAATAACATAAAAATAATACAAAAGAAAGCACAAATTTTAGTTGAAAATATAAAAATTTAAGTTAAAAAATATACATTATTTTAAACTATACAATTTTTTACATAAAATGACACAGAAGAACAACACAAAAATTATAATTAAATAATTTTTTACATAAAAATTTAAATTAAAAAATATACATTATTTTAAACTATACAATTTTTTACATGAAATGACACAGAAAAACAACACAAAAATTATAATGAAATAACACAAAAATTATTTTAAATCATTAACAAAAAATTTAATTCAAAAATATAAAAAATAATTGAACAACACACACACAATAACATAGAAGTTATTTTGAATATTTGTGTTACTCAATATCTATCATAAAAAAATTGTGTTTCTTTTTTTATGTTTCTTTTAAAAAAATTTGTGTTTGTTTAAAGAAATTATGTGTTTGCTTCGTATGTTTTATCTTCAACATGTGTGTTTACTTTTTTTTTTTTTTAAAATTGTGTTTGTCATTACAAAATTTCTATGTTTAACCTTAAAAATTCTTTTGTTGTTTTGTTTCTTAGCATTCTTCTTCTTCATTTTTTTGTTTTCATTTCTCTTCTTTATTTTTTTTCTTCTTCATAAATAAATAAAATAAATAAAAAAATACAAGAACGAACAAACAAACAAAAAAAATACAAAGAAAAAGAGAAGGACATATAAATTCGGTAAAAAAAAAAAGTAAAAAACACAAGTATAACAAGATTTGGTTACTAAAAAAATTTTGTCACACAATATTTATATTAAAATTGATTATATATTGAATCTCTCACTATATCAATAATATCATATAAAGATAATAAATTAACAAATATATTATCATAAATACCCTTTAAAAATTTAATAACTAACCAAATCCATAAAAATATAAATAATAAACATGTCTTTAAACTATTTAAAAATTTGACCCAAAAAAAAATTTAATATGAAGTAAATAGGATTAACTACTTTTTTTCGTTCTTAAGATCTTAGATCAAAATCCAAATCGTCTTTGATATTTTCTTTTATTAATTAAAATCATCTTTAACATTATAAAATATTATAAAATTATCTTTTTATTCATGGGCGATATTTTTCGAACAATTTTATCCTTAAACAAAAATTAAAAAAGCTTCTCCACCCTTACCACTAACCCCTACATCAGCATCACCATCGCCATCGCCATCGCCATCGCTACTCTCTCTCTCTCTCTCTCTCTCTCTCTCTCTCTCTCTCTCTCTCTCTCTCTCTCTCTCTCTCTCTCTCTCTCTCTCAGGGGCGAAGCTACATACATAGAAAGGGGGGCAATCGCGCAATCGCCCCCCCTAATTTTAATTTTTTACATGTAAATTATATGTAAATTTTAGTTTAGCCTCCCCTTAAAATTTTATTTTAGTCTTTTTTTAGTGTGTAAATATTTTTGGCCCCCCTCTAATATTTCTTCTAGTTCCGCCCTCTCTCTCTCTCTCTCTCTCTCTCTCTCTCTCTCTCTCTCTCTCTCTCTCTCTCTCTCTCCACCACACCATTCTTCATCCATCAAGATCAGTATCTAACTTTGTTAGTCGTGCCTCCAGTCGGATCGCCATCGACTCCAGCCCAACAGTTACCACGCCGCCTGAGGAAGAAGAAGAAGAGAATGAGAGAAAAGAAAAGGGATAACGGTGTCCACGTAAGTAGAATAGCCGTCGTTGTTGAGCTCGCCAAGAAGAAGAATAATAAAGTAAGGAGAGAAGAGAATGCAGCGCCAATTTTTGGTAGCTAGAGGTTCAGCAGTGCGGACTTTCTTCCCTTTTCCTCCTTTACATCGTGCTCTTTTTTCTCTTTTTGTCTTTCGTTTTTCGCTCTTTCCCTTTCCTCTCTAATTTGTCTTTCTAGCTGCAACTGTAATAACAACGGTGGCAGCAACTCACTTCTTCTCTAGTCATGACTACAACAAATGATAGCATCTCTCTCTGAAACACAAAGATAATTATATAATATTTATAATATTGAGAATAATTTTAATTAAAAAAAAAACGTCGAAAACGATTATGATTTTGACAATTTTAGTCACGAAAGTGCTTAATCTAAGTAATAAATACGAGATAATACTCAATTTGGTCCCTGAACTTACATGCAAGTCTCAATTTAGTCCTTAAAGTTTTAATTGCCTCTATTTGGTCCCTAAACTTTGTGAACATAACTCATGTTAGTCCTTGAAACAATTTTCAACGTACAAACGTTAACGGAACACTGTCGTGACAGCCGGATGCTACACTAAACTTTGTAAAATGATGTCGTTTTGGTTTTGGTACTCAAATAACCCAAAAACAACATCCTAAATGGTGTTTATTAAAATTTTACCTAACAAAATAAGTAATACGAAGTCGTTTTTGAGCTCTTTAAATATCAAAACCAAAATTGCATCATTTTACAAGTTTTAACGTGACATGTGATAGTCTATAACAGCGCTCTATTAACGTTTTTATACTAAAAATGGTCTCAGGGACTAATATGAGGCACGTTTATAAACTTCGGGGACTAAATAGAGGCAATTGAAACCTCAGGGACTAAATTGAGACTTGCGTGTAAGTTCAGGGACCAAATTGAGTATTATCTCAATAAATACTAAGATAGGCTTATTTCATATTGGAATATTTTTGTCATGTTTTATTTTAAACTTTTTTTAAGGTTCAGTTCCAATAATAATAATAATAATAAAACTTTTGAAGGTTTTTTTGTCGTTTAAGTTTTTTAACATATTTTTATCAATGATTAAATTTTTGGAGAATATTTTTTGTAATCTACACTAAATTAATAAATATAAAACATATTATAATATGGTTACCAAAAGAAAAATATATAACGGATAGTCATAGCTTTATATATAATAATCAATATTTTGAAAATCAGACCAAATTAACCCATCGGATCGAGAACTATTTGACCAAATTGACCAACTTGAAGTTTATAGCTGTGATCAGCTTTCTCAAAGCAATCTTTAGTTAGCTATGTTTATAGCTAGTTTAGCACTTTAGCTACTGAAAAGACCGATTAAATAGATTTATAAGTTATTTTTTTATTTTTAATTCATAAAAAATATAGTATTAATATTTCGTATAATTTTTAAAATTAAATTATAATTTTTTAAAAATTTATTTTAATATTTATAAAAAATTAAAAAAATATTTTTTTGTAATAATTTTTTTATTATTATTTTTTTAAAATAAATACTTTTAAAATAAGAAAATTAAATATAAAATAATTATTTATAAATTATTTTTAATATAAATATTTATTATTTAAATTATTTTTTTAAAAATTAATTAAGTTATTTATTCGAATTGGACCCGAGTCTACTACTGTATTGCACATTCAATGGGATCAAGTTACAAGAGATGGAATTGAAGTTTAGGGTCAAAAGAAGAATGTGACCGACAACATTTGCCAAGTATATCAGAGCAACTCCAATGCTAAGAAATAGAGTTCCTCTTCTGACATATGGGGACTCAATTACCATTGGAGTGAAAAGGGAAAGAGAACTCTTCACGGGGATCAAGGTTGAGAGTCCCTCTAAACAGGGACTTGCAACAACCAATAAAATCATGCCATGTGGTAAGTTAATAAAAAAATAAAAAATATATTAAATATATATTAAATACTTATATATCTATTTAATTAATTATTTATATTAATTATTTAATAATTAGTTATATTAAATTATAATTAATATAAATAATTATGTTAAATCAATATCAAATATTATTTATATTGTTATATTAAATCATAATTAATAAATTTATTTTACATAAAAAATAAATTTAATTTTTATATATTATAAAATAATTTTTAGTTGAATTATTTATTTTTATTTATAAAATTTAAAATACTAATCAAATTTAAGTTATTTATTTTAATATTTTATAATATTGAATTATTTTGAATTTATAAATTTAAATAATATTATTAAAAAATAATAATTATTATATTAATTTTAATTACTTAATTAATTAATTAGGTGGGACCACAATAGGGATTAAAGTTAGTTCCTTCTAATGGAGAAGAGAGAGATTTATTGAGTTCCTATTTATTGGTTATAACACAAAATCTGATGTGGAGTCACTTTTTATGACAAGTGGGCCATAAATAGGAATTGAGATGAGTTTCCTACTAGAGATGGTCTCAAATACCCTGGACCTCCTCTCTAATAAATACCATTCTATGCATGCAAACTGTCTAGATCCTTACCTTGGCCAGTTGAATATAAATTACTTCTGCAAACAAAAGAATACGAATTAATGCCAATTAATTTAAGCCCCTTGTATTTGGTAACCAACCATATATCATACATGCCAATCATCAAATACATCATTTGAAACCCAAGATAATTCTTGCTTTAACACACCAAGTAAAATATTCATTTTAATTTGTCAATAAAAATTAAGAGATATTAATTAAGGGTATTATTGTCTAACTAAAAAGTTTTTGTTGCTTCTCCTTAAACTTTATTTTTATATATAAGTCATTAATCATTTTAATGTAATTATATCCTTTTTATTAATTAACCCTTGTGAACAGTCTTATTGTTCATTTTCCCTTAAACATATCATACAATTTTAAGCATGTTTTATAAAATTATTTAAAGGAAGAAATTAATTTAGAGTAATTTTTTGTTAAAAATAAATAAAATATTTTAAAAAATAAGGAAGAAAAAGATTTTTTTAGACAGTATATTTTTTATCTTTAATATTTATGATTTTTTTTCAAATTACTCTTAATATTTAATTTCATTCAATTTTATTACCAACATTTTTTATTTGTATTAAAATTATTCTTAGACGTTAACTTTATCAAAAATATTAAGGACAAAATTAAAAACATACAAGAATAATTTTGATACAAATAAAAAATATTAAAAATACAATTAAATAAAATTAAAAATTAAAAATATTCTTAAAAAAATCATAAATTTTAAAGACAAAAAGTATTATATATATATATATATATATATATATATATATATATATATATATATATATTTTGAGTGATAGTAAGAGAGCGCACTTGAAATTGAAGAAATGGCTTGTGATTTTTCCTAGCCATTATCCCATTTCCTTACATTTCTTGAAAATTTTGTTTTTTAACTCTTAATGAAAAAGCAGGGACCGGTTGGCAGCTATCTTGTCTTCTTCCATTCCACTCTCAATGAGACTTGTATCATTATTTGAGTACATAAATTTATGAGCAAAAGGAAACTGGTGGCTCTAAATGAATTTGTCTTCTTGATAATATTACATTTGAAGCATGTCTCTTTCTATGCATTATTATGGGAGTGAGAAAAGGGGAGAGAAAACAAAATAAAACCTACAACAACGTTGCTCCAAAATTTTAGGAAATCTACTTATATCCTAACATGATGGCTCATGCAACTTTCTTTTCGTTTCATCTCTGATGTTTATATTCAAAATTAGAAGATAAAATGCTCTAAAAAAAATTTTCCATACTATATGAAAAAACAACATAATTTGAACCTAAATTGAGATAAAATTTTCCGCCCATCCACCTCTAAATTAAAATTTGCAAGAAAAAAATTAGCCAACAATGATATATGTATGTTGTAAAGATTTTGTGGATTAATACTTTTATTTTCAAAAAAATAATATTGTTGATCATTTTTGGGCACTTTTGATGATGAGAGAAAAAGAAGATACATATGATATTTTTTATTAATTAATTTTGTTTTTCTTTTTATTTTTTGAAATGATTTGATGATTTAATTTTAGTTTGAATTATTATTAAAGATGTGTATTCTTGTCACATAAATAAAAAGGATTGTTTAATTATTTAACAAAATTAATTATAAAGATATATTTATTTTTTTATAATTATATATGAAGATATTTTTGTAAATATAATAATTTAATATTTTTTAAAAATTAAATAAAAAATAAATGCTGACGAAGATAAATAAAATTCACATGACAAATTTTTATTTGTTTATTTTTTATATCGTACCAATTCGTATAAATGAGTAATCGTATCGAAGCAATCACCCTTAAATATACACATTTTTTTTAAAAAGGTACATATTTATTGTTTTTATTTTTTATTATTTTTTATATTTAAAATAGAATAAAGATTAAAAGAATGCTGCAAATAACACAACATGAAAAGAAGGTTTAATTACTTTGTTGGTTCCTATAGTTTGGCCGAATTTTTAATTAGGTCCTTATAGTTTTTTTCCTTTTAACTGAGTCTCTATACCAATTTTTTTGTTTTAATTGGGTCCCTATTGACAGTCAACGTTAAATAAAACGTTGACCTGTGTTAAATTTATCAAAATAGCCATGTGTATAACACTACATAATCCTTGCCCTCATCCTAAAACTCCAGAACCCTATTCTGTTCGTCGTTCTCCTCTTCTCCCTTTCTTCTTATTTGTTGCTAAAATTTTTTGACCTTGCATGGATTCCACCCAACGTTATTCGAGAATTTCGAGTTCAAGAAGTCTCAACAAGAGAAGACATTTGTGTTATTGTGGGGAGGCAGTTGTTGTTCTGTCTTCTTCTGAAGTGGCCAGCCATGGAAAGAGGTATGTAGCTTGTGGACGAGTGCCAAGGTGCAATTTTTTTGAGTGGATTGATAATGAAGATGATATGAAAGGTGAGTGGTTGAAGCAGAAGGAGAGGATGAGTCGTTGCTTCTGTGGAGACTCCCTAATTCTGAAAAGTTCTAATACACCCAAGAATTCAAATAGAAGGTTTATGTCTTGCCCAAGTAGAAGATGCAAATTTTTTGAATGGGTTGATGAAGAAAAGAAGGTTGGCGATGTTTGCTTATTGTCTTCACAGTATCACTCTGGTCGGGTAGAGGGTGAAATTAGAGGCGAAAATGCACAAGAAAGGAGGGTTGATAGACTTAGTGTTGACACGGAGAGGTTAAAGGTGGAGATTGGAGAAGTTGATAACTGTGTTGGAAGAATCTGTGTAGAGTTGAATTCGGTCCAGGAGCAACTTCGAAAGTTGGAAGAAAACATGAAGAAGCAGAGCAAGATGCAGATGATGTTGTTTTTTTGTGTTGTAATCCTAATAGTTGCAGTGCTGTGTGGTAAAGTTTATTGATGAAGTGGTCATTGTTGGCTTTACACAGAGGAGTTATAAAAATTGTATGTTATGTTATTTAGATTGAATGGATGAAAGTTTTTTTTTGTTTGCTGATATAAATATAATGTTGTGATGAAAATGCACACAACTAAAAACAACTGCTATCAGCCTATCACAGATGCATCATTAGAATAATGTAATTCACAAAAGTGGTCTTTAACATGTTCCACACATTAGATAATTTCAGTAGATCCAACTTGCACTAGTCACAAAATAAATGCTCCACCTAAAATGTACTACCAAAAGTGGTCCACCACAAAACAAAATAAACTAAAAAAGTGATGTTTCCAATACCAAAATACATCCATAGTATACTATAATACACAAAAAAAACCCTACGTAAATCCACAGTAGGAGGAGCTACATAACCCTAAAAACTTCAATCATCAGTGAGGTCTATGTGTTTAGCAGGTTTGGCTGCTCCCTTTCTGATCCCCATCTTCAATCTTTCACTTCTTCTCATCCCAAAAGTCTTAGTCTTAGGCAAAGGCTATACCATGCTTCACAGAATCAGTAACTAAAGCCCTAGCCATTCTAACAGCATCCCCATCTGACTTCAACTCTTTCAGACCTAACTTCAACTCCATTCCAGGTTCGTTCCACCATAGCTTCGCATAACCCTTGTAGCCTAGACCCTTCAGCAAATTCACTATCTCTTCCAAAGACAATTTATCTAGTTCAAAATGTAAGTCTTCCACAACCAACCCACCTAAATATTCTAGTCCATGTCCCGTGTCAATAAATTTTTCTTCGTGATGGAGCTCTATTGTGAACTCTGATTCTCCTATTACTACACAACAAAAAACGAAAAATGCTGATTAGTCATCCCTTAATCAAACATCACCAACAATGCTAATGACTTTAACGCCATAACGTTCGGCAACCTCTGGAAGAATGAAGAATGGAAAAAAGTGTAAAAAAGTGTAACTCGTACCTTTGCAACAACGACGACAGCAGCTCCTTCGACAAAGGAGGCCACGAAAGACACTAACAAACCTCAATCACACAGTGGTAGAATGCAAATGTGTTATCCAACAATCAAAAACTGAGATGGGGGTGAAGAGGAAGGGTTTGTTTTGCCTCAGTGAAAAGGGAGGAAGAGCAAGGGTTAATCCTTTATTAAGGTAGGGGCATTTTTGTCAACATAAAATAGGTAAATACATTGAGGATTACAAAAAACGTTTCTAATTGGGTATATCCAATTTTGGAATGGAATATTCCGCTAACCCAAACGTATTTTGTCACTGTAAGGACCCAATTAAAACAAAAAAATTGGTATATGGACTCAATTAAAAGAAAAAAAACTATAGGGACCTAATTAAAAATTTGGCCAAACTATAGGGACCAACAGAGTAATTAAACCTGAAAAGAAAATCACAATATTCTTGAGACTAGAGAAAAGAATGTCCACGACCATATGCATTTTGTAAACCTCGTAAAATTAGTAAATAATTAGTTAATAAATTAAATTTTAATAAAAGAAATTAGGAATGCTAATTTTATAGTTTAATACGATAGAGCTAATTAAAATAAGAATTTTGACACTAATTTTAAAGAATTTGGCCCAAAATTAAGCTGAACAGACCAAACCGGACAAACTAGACTCGTATTGGGTCCAAGGCCCAATCCACACTCCCCTAACACCATGAACTCAGCTCATTCCTCCCCACACTCATGAGAAACACACTGCTGAGGAAGGACACAAGGGCAGAGAGGGGGAAGGTTCCAAAACCCTTAGTTCCACTTCAAATCCGCATAACTTTTTGCTCTGAGTTTCGATCGCCGCACTATTTCCGGCCACACGTCCGCAGTGATGAGCTCTACAAAAGTCAGTACATCGTAAGGTAAGAAAACCACTTTTTCAGTTTCAATTTCCTCTTCTAAAATACGAAAATGGTATGGTCTTGGGTTTTGAGATTTGTGATTAATTGATGTTTTAGAACCAAATTGACTTGAGGAATTAGTGGTCTTGGCTTAACTGAGGCACATACAAGGTAAGGATCCTCAACCCTAGTATATTCCTTAGTTAATTGTAGCTTTGGTATTAAAGTTTGGTATACATATGTGATATTATGTGTTAGGTGTGTATATATGTGATATTAAGCAAAATTGAAAACATTAGAAGCTTGGTTGGGAGCTTGGGAGGCAGAATTATGGTGTTGAAGGCTTGTAAGCATGCCTTGTGGGGGTTGTCTTAGGTTATACGTAGAAATCGACCAAAGTATGGTTTAGACTTCTCGTATTTAATATATAATGTCTTGTAAAAACTTAGGCTAGAGGACAATAGGAGGTTGGATTTGAGTTTGGGTTTTAATGAAAATTGAGGTTTGAGGTTTTTGTGTTGAGTCTGTGAAGTTTACTCTGTTTGAAAAATGGATGAAAAATATTTTAGAACGAGAAAGTTATGCGCATCGAAAGTTCGGTATGTAAAATTAAAATTTTGCAGACTTAGCCAATTTTGACTAATCTGCAATGTATGCGTACGCGGACCCCTCCATATGCAGATGGGCATTTCTGTTTGGCATGCATGTGTAAACGAACGAGGTAATACGTACGCATGATTGGAAAATTGCACTCCCATGCATACACGTAGCCTACGCGTACGAGTGACCCCCCTTTTCAGAAAAAAATGCACGACCACGCGTATGCGTGGCCCCTATTTTCAGCAAATGGGATTTTAGTATTTTAAACATGATTTTAAACCTCTAAACCTCTAATTTTATTCTTTTAACCCTAGATCTTAGTAGTATGCCTAGTAGTGAGATGAAGCCAGGAATAGATGGTAACTTAGACATGAAGAAAGTTTGAGAAGTAATAATTTAGGTATGAGGAGATATGTTGTTGATAAACCCCAATTTTGTGATTTATCTTGTGCTTAATTTGGGGGTTTCTGTCAATATTTTTTACACTTACCCACAAGAATTGCTTGGTTTTGTGTTCCCTTCCTAATATTGCTCCATAATGAAAAACATGCTTATTTTGCCTTAGAATTGCTATATTTTGATCCTCTTTTATTGCCATTCGATGCCGTGATGTATTTGTTGAGTGATTTCAGGATTTATAGGGCAAGAATAGCCTAGAAGGGAGAAATAAAGCATGCACAAGAGGAATGAACATGAAGATTTGGATTTTGGGAATTCCAGCATGGGCGCGCACGCGCACCTCACGCGCACGCGTGGATGTAGACAGCTGGAAGTGGCACGCAAGGATGGACGCATCCACGCAAATTAGAAAAATTCTACCAACGCGCACGCGTACAAGGCGCGCACGCATGGATCACAAAAGCAATCGGCGCGCACGCACGCATGGCGCGCACGCGCGGAAAGCTGCACATGACCTCATTAAAGGAAATCATGCCTGGCGATTTTTTAGGCTCAAGAGGCCTAAATTCAAGCTGGTTCTGCTTGGAAAAGACCCAAGGATGCTAGGGAAAAAGGGGGGAGGGATCAATTATTTTGACACTAAGACATAATTTTTAGCTGGTTCTTGTTCTTCTAAAGAGAGAAACCCTTGTTCCTCTCTAGATCTAGCTTTAATTTGATCTTCCCTTGTTGAATTCTGAATTGGATCTTGTTAATTACTAGTTTTAATTGTTTAATTTGAATTCTCTAGTATAATTTTGTTTAGATCTTGTGTTAGTTTTATGTTTCCTTGTTGTTTGTCATTTTATACCCATTTCATGAATCTTGTAGATCTTGATTTGTTATTGTTGCATTGATGATTTCCATGATTAATTGTGTTGTTTGAGTAATTGTATGTTGATGATTGTTAGTGGGTATTTATTAGTTTCAATTTAATTACAATTTGAATAGGTCTTTTATTAATGCTCACCATGTGTTTGATGAAATGTTTCTTTTGATTATGGAGTAGTTCTCTTTACTCTTGACCTAGGCTAAGGGAATTGGGTAAACTTGAGTCATTGGGTCTAATGGATTTGATGATTCAGGAACCCTTAGTGGTCAATTTGATAGCCATTGACACTAGCCTACTACTAAGTTAATTAGTTGTTAGGTTGGACCTTATGAGTTGATGTTGACCAAACTATTTAACATACTTCAAGTATAGAAGTAGACTTAATAAGTTTGGTTCCTCATAATTGTCAAGATATGGTTATTAGACAAGGATAGTGACCCCAATTCCCATGTCTAGCCAAGAGTTGCTTTCATAATTCTTATTTGAAAACCCAAAAATCTTGATTGCTTTGTCTTAGTTATAGTTACTTGTTTATTTTAGAGTAGAATTACATTGGATGTTATTTTACTAGTTTGGAATTATTTACATCTTGCTTTAGTCAATTGAATTAGTTTCTTGCATTTCAAGATTACTTGCTTGTTAAGATTCCTAGTTTAATTTCTTGCTCATGACTTACAACCTCGGAATTCTAACCAATGTTGAAGCACATGTTTACCCATTTCTTGTGAGACGATCCGAGGTTTGAATACTTCAGTTACTTTTATTGGGGTTGAACTTGTGACAAGCAATTCCTTTTGAATTTGATTCGCGGACTATTTGTCGGTTGAGGACTATACTTGCAACGTGAAAAACATCTTGTGAAATTCCTTATCGACGATATCCGTGTTCAATCAAATTTTTGGCGCCGTTGCTGGGAAATGGTTGCAACATATGCCTTGATATTGGTTATGTGAATATTGTAGATAGTTTACCTTCTTTCAATACTTAGCTGTAGTTTAGATTTCTTTTGTATGTGTGCTATGACTTCCAAGTTTGATGACTCGGTCTCAACCGAATTCTAGTTTAGCCAAGTTTGACCCTGAGATTGAAAGAACCTTGTTACACACTCGGCAAGCTAGACGGCGGTTGGACTATACGGCTAATACTTCGGCCTCTCTTGAGGAACATACCGAATCATTAGACGGTACCGAGATTGACTTGGAGTCCGCTACTTCCTATTCTTCTGTTGGCACTACTAATACATCTTTGCATCCTACAGGTGAGCCATACATGGCGGAGCCACGACGGATCACTTTGCATGAGCAAGGAGCTCCGGATATCATACTTCAACCTTTGCAAGCAAGGTATCCCAACCTTGATCCAAACTTTGAGTTGAAGAGTAGCTTGATAAATCTACTTCCTAAGTATCATGGGTTGCCGGGTTAAGACCCCATCCGACATCTAAGAGACTTTCAAGTTGCTTGTTCTACGACTCGAAGGCATGGAGCCGATGAGTTGGATATTATGGTTTTTGCCTTCCCTTTCTCTCTTGAAGGGCAAGCAAAGATGTGGTTTTATTCACAACCGGATGAGATTGTGACCAATTGGGATTTCTTGAAAAGAGAATTTCTAGATAAATTTTTCCCACCGGAGAAGATCAACTACATCCGGAAGGAGATTTCGGGTATAATGCAAAAGGACCAAGAGAGTTTGTATGAATATTGGACTCGGTTCAAGAGGCTATTGGAATCTTGTCCACACAATGGATTGAACACTCACTTGCTCATTAGTTACTTCACCGGAGGTATTTGTGCGGAAGATAGAAGATTGCTCACCGCCTCTAGCGGTGGTTCCATTTCAAAGAATAAGACAGAAAGAGAAGCTTGAAAATTGATAAATGATGTTGCCGAGGCTACATAACATGTAAGGGTGAGAAGTAACCCTCTCAATGGTATGGTAGAACCATCCCCTTCCGAAGCAAGCTTAACCAACGTGCTTGGGGACATGACCACTATCCTCATGCAAATACAAAAAGATCAAAAGGAATACTACTCCATCCAAGCCATCCAAACCCCATCTCAGGTTGCTCAACTTGAAGGCCCTCCTAGAATCTGTGGTTTGTGCTCTAGCACCACACATTACACCGACCAATGCCATCAAATTCAAGAGGAGAATGCCCTTGTCGTGGCTAATGTGAACTATAACAACCGTCCACCCTACCCTTCTTAAGGTCAAAACAACTACTCTCATGGTAGTAATCAAAATCAAGGGTGGAGGGATAATGCACAAGAGAATAATCAAAACCAAAGATGGAATAACTCTTCTTCTCATTACAACAACAACTAATCTTCATCTCAATACCACGACAACAACAACAACCACCAAGCCAACCAAAATCACCACAACCAAAACCAAAACAACTACACCAAATACCAAGCACCACACCATAGACAACAATCCAACCAATCCTCTTCATCTTCCACCAATCAAGTTGATGAGCTTAGAGTCGCTGTGGATAAACGGGACGAGGGCTATAAGGCTCAATTCGAGGCCATGAGTGCTCAATTGGCCAATCTTACCGACATGATTTCGAAGATGTCCATGTCCTCCTCCAATAACACCAACCAACCCTCAAACTCTTCTAGCCTTCCTTCCCAACCCCAACCAAACCCAAAAGGCGATCTCAACGCTATCACTCTACGGTCGGGGACTACATTGGAGGAGATACCTCCTAGGGTCATGGAAGACATTCATGAGGAAGAGGTGGTTGTTGAAGAAGAGGAGGTAGACAAAAGGCATGATGAAGAAGGAGTAAGCCTTAAGGAACCCAAGAGAAAAGCTATAGTAGATGAGTCCATTCTTATCCCATTTCCTTCATTGGTGAAGAAAGCAAAGAAGACTCCAGAATTTGATTTGAACATGCTTCAAGTGTTCAAGAAAATGGAGGTAACCATACCACTTCTTGATGCTATCCAACAAATTCCAAAGTATGCAAATTTCTAAAAGACTTGTGGTGCACAAAATTGCAATCACACTTTTGCAATCTGCACAACTAACCAGCTAGTGCACTGGGTCGTCCAAGTAATACCTTACGTGAGTAAGGGTCGAATCCCACAGAGATTGTTGGTTTGAAGCAAGCTATGGTTATCTTATTAATCTTAGTCAGGATACCAATAGGATTCTTTAGCCTCGATTGTAAAAGATAAAAGAGCATGAAATAAATACTTATTATGCAGTAATAGAGAATATGTTGGAGTTTTGGAGATACTTTGTCTTCTGAATTCGTGTAAAATAATGCTTCCTCACTTTCAAAAGTGCAAAGTTCCTTCCATGGCAAGCTGTATGTAGGGCGCCACGTTGTCAATGGCTACTTCCCATCCTCTCAGTGAAAATGGTCCAAATGCTCTGTCACAGCATGACTAATCATCTGTTGGTTCTCGATCATGTCGGAATAGAATCCATTGATTCTTTTGCGTTTGTCATCATGCCCAACAATCACGAGTTTGAAGCTCGTCACAGCTATTCAATCATTGAATCCTACTCGGAATACCACAGACAAGGTTTAGACTTTCCAGATTCTCATGAATGCCGCCATAAATTCTAGCTTATACCACGAAGATTCTGATTAAGAAATCTAAGAGATACTCATTCAATCTGATGTAGAACGGAGGTGGTTGTCAGGCACACATTCATAGATTGAGGAAGGTGATGAGTGTCACGGATCATCACCTTCTTCATAGTGAAGCGCGAATGAACATCTTAGATAGGAACAAGCATGTTTGAATGGAAAACAGAAATAATTGCATTAATTCATCGAGACGCTGCAGAGCTCCTCACCCCCAACAATGAAGTTTAGAGACTCATGCCGTCAAAGAGTATAAAATTCAGATCTAAAAATGTCATGAGATACAAAATAAGTCTCTAAAAGTTGTTTAAATACTAAACTAGTAACCTAGGTTTACAGAAAATGAGTAAACTAAGATGGATAGTGCAGAAATCCACTTCTGGGGCCCACTTGGTGTGTGCTGGGGCTGAGACTTAAGTTTCTCACGTGCCTGGGCTGTTTCTAGAGTTGAACGCCAGGTTGTAACCTGTTTCTGGCGTTGAACTCCAACTTGCAATCTGTTTCTGGCACTGAACGCCAGACTGCAACATGGAACTGGTGTTGAACACCAGTTTATGTCATCTATCTTCACGCAAAGTATGGATTATTATATATTTCTGGAAAGCCCTGAATGTCTACTTTCCAACCCAATTAAAAGCGCGCCAATTGGACTTCTGTAGCTCCAAAAAATTCATTCCGAGTGCAGGGAGGTCGGAATCCAACAACATCAGCAGTCCTTTTTCAGCCTGAATCAGATTTTAACTCAGCTCCTTCAATTTCAGCCAGAAAATACCTGAAATCACAGAAAAATATACAAACTCATAGTAAACTCCAGAAATATGAATTTTTCTCAAAAACTAATAAAAATATATTAAAAACTAACTAAAACACACTAAAATCTACATGAAATTACCCCCAAAAAGCGTATAAAATATCCGCTCATCACAACACCAAACTTAAACTATTTCTTGTCCTCAAGCAACTAGATAAATAAAATAGGATAAAAAGAAATTAAGAAACAATAATATCTCCGAGTTTCAAGTGAAGCTCAGATTCTAATTAGATAAACGGGGCTTAGTAGTTTTTCGCTTCTGAACAGTTTTGGCATCTCACTTTATCCTTTGAAGTATAGAATGATTGGCATCCATAGGAACTCATAATTCAGATAATATTATTGATTCTCCTAGTTTAGTATGTTGATTTTTGAACATAGTTACTTTATGAGTCTTGGCCGTGGCCCAAAGCACTTTGTTTTCCAGTATTACCACCGGATACATAAATGCCACAGACACATAACTAGGTGAACCTTTTCAGATTGTGACTTAGCTTTGCTAGAGTCCCCAATTAGAGGTGTCCAGAGTTCTTAAGCACACTCTTTTGCTTTGGATCACAACTTTAACCACTCAGTCTCAAGCTTTTCACTTGGACCTGCATGCCACAAGCACATGGTTAGGGACAGCTTGATTTAGCCGCTTAGGCCTAGATTTATTTCCTTGGCCCTCCTATCCATTGATGCTCAAAGCCTTGGATCCTTTTCACCCTTGCCTTTTGGTTTAAAGGGCTATTGACTTTTTCTACCTCTTTTGCTTTTTTTTTTCGCAAAATATTTTTTTTTTCGCAAGCTTGTTTTTCACTATTTTTTCTTGCTTCAAGAATCAATTTCATGATTTTTCAGATCATCAATAACATTTCTCTTGTTCATCATTCTTTCAGGAGCCAACAATTTTAACATTTATAAAATTTAATATAAAAAATATGCACTGTTTAGGCATTCATTCAGAAGACAAAAAGTATTGCCACCACATATAAATAATTAGAATTTTTCTTATTAAGAACTCGAAAAAATATTGCCTCTTTATTCTAAAAATCTACTATTTTATTCATGTTTGATGATTGGTGCGTGAAATTGTGAACAATACTTTTTCACAACTCTCATAATCCCCGGTCATGAACCCCAAAAACTTGGTGTTCAATACCATGGCATTACACAACTTCGCACAACTAACCAGCAAGTGCACTGGGTCGTCCAAGTAATAAACCTTACGCGAGTAAGGGTCGATCCCACGGAGATTTTTAGTATTGAAGCAAGCTATGGTCATCTTGTAAATCTTAGTCAGGCAAACTCAAATAGTAATGGTGATGAACGAAAATAACAAAAAGGTAAAGATAGAGATACTTATGTAATTCATTGGTAGGAACTTCAGATAAGCGCATGAAGATGCCTTCCCTTCCGTCTCTCTGCTTTCCTACTGTCTTCATCCAATCCTTCTTATTCCTTTCCATGGCAAGCTTGTGTAGGGTTTCACCGTTGTCAATGGCTACCTCCCATCCTCTCAGTGAAAGCGATTGCATATGCTCTGTCACAGCATAGCGGAATTCAGCTGTCGGTTCTCGGTCAGGCCGGAATAGAATCCATCGATTCTTTTGCGTCTGTCACTAACGCCCCGCCTGCTAGGAGTTTGAAGCACGTCACAGTCATTCAGTCATTGAATCCTACTCAGAATACCACAGACAAGGTTAGACCTTCCGGATTCTCTTGAATGCCGCCATCAGTTCTTGCCTATACCACGAAGACTCTGATCTCACGGAATGGTTGGCTCGTTTGTCAGACGAGCACTCGGTTGTCAGGCGATCAACCATGCATCGTGCAATCAGGAATCCAAGAGATATTCACCCAATCGAAGGTAGAACGGAGGTGGTTGTCAGTCACACGTTCATAGGTGAGAATGATGATGAGTGTCACGGATCATCACATTCATCAAGTTGAAGAACAAGTGATATCTTAGAACAAGAACAAGCGGAATTGAATGGAAGAACAATAGTAATTGCATTAATACTCGAGGTACAGTAGAGCTCCACACCTTAATCTATGGTGTGTAGAAACTCCACCGTTGAAAATACATAAGCATAAGGTCTAGGCATGGCCGAATGGCCAGCCTCCCAATGAGGGTTCAATCATAAAAATGTATGATCAAAAAGCTCTAGTGATCGAAAAGACTCTCAATACAATAGTAAAAGGTCCTACTTATAGAAAACTAGTATCCTAAGGTTTACAGAAATGAGTAAATGACATAAAAATCCACTTCCGGGCCCACTTGGTGTGTGCTTGGGCTGAGCAATGAAGAAGTTTCGTGCAGAGACTCTTCTTGGAGTTAAACGCCAGCTTTAGTGCCAGTTTGGGCGTTTAACTCCCATTTTGGTGCCAGTTCCGGCGTTTAACGCTGGAATTTCTGAAGGTGACTTTGAACGCCGGTTTGGGCCATCAAATCTTGGGCAAAGTATGGACTATCATATATTTCTGGAAAGCCCAGGATGTCTACTTTCCAACGCCGTTGAGAGCGCGCCAATTGGGCTTCTGTAGCTCCAGAAAATCCACTTCGAGTGCAGGGAGGTCAGAATCCAACAGCATCTGCAGTCCTTTTCAGTCTCTGAATCAGATTTTTGCTCAGGTCCCTCAATTTCAGCCAGAAAATACCTGAAATCACAGAAAAACACACAAACTCATAGTAAAGTCCAGAAAAGTGAATTTTAACTAAAAACTAATAAAAATATACTAAAAACTAACTATATCATACCAAAAACATACTAAAAACAATGCCAAAAAGCATACAAAGTATCCGCTCATCAATGATGATGAGAAAAATAAATCATAGCTTAATTGGAGATAAAATCAAAATAGATATACTAATTACTACTACTCATATATAACTTCTAAGGTAAATTCCTATAAGAACAACTATCACAGAGTTAAGGCTAAGATTAGGACTCAACAACCTTTATTTTGGGGGGTGGATGCTCCTTTAATCTGTGGGGTGCTTGGTCCTTCAAGAGATAGCTTCTGGCGCTTCAGCTCCTATATCTCCAGATATTCGTCTTCTTTCAGATCGAATTTAACTTCCGGGATCACTGATCTCAGACCTATTATTTTGTGGTACTGGTCTGCATGTTCTTTGGTTTAAGAACTTCTCTTAATTCCAAAGTGGTTTTGGAATATTCTCTTTCTTGCCTCTTAAAGTGGTTTGTTTTCCCTTAGGTGCCATGATCTTGATGAGTTTTAGCTCATTGATCACGGAAAAACACACCAAACTTAGAGGTTTGCTTGTCCTCAAGCAAAAGAAAGGAAATGAGAGGAATAGAAGGAGAGGCAATTTCAAAAATTCAAAAGATATGATGAGATTTTGAAAAAGATTTGAGATGAATTTGAAAAGATAATTGAGTTTTAAAAATTTTTTTGAAAAGAAGTTGGATGGAATTTGAAAAGGATTTGTGTTTATGAATTAAGATACATTTGATATTTTTGAAAAAGGGATTTTAGAAATTAGGATTAAAATTTTTGGAATTGAAGGATGATAGTTTGGAATATGTTTATGCAAGAAATCATGAATTGAAATATGGAAATTAGAAAAAAATAAAGTAAAAACGAATTTACCTCCTCCCCATAGTCCTGGCGTTAAACGCCTAAACGCTGCATGTTTTGGGCATTTAACGCCCATGTGTAGCTTCTCCTGGGCGTTCAACGCCCAGCTGTTGCTTCTAGTTGGCGTTGAACGCCAGGAACTCCCTTGTCACTGGGTGTTTTTCTGAACGCCCAGGACGCTGTAAATCTGGCATTGAACGCCCAGAAGGTGCTTCTTTCTGGCGTTCAACATCCAGAAGATGCTTCTTTCTAGCGTTGAACGCCCAGTAGATGCTTCTTTTGGGCGTTTAACGCCCAAAACAGCTCTTACTGGCTTTTTCGTACCAGTGAGCCTCTTTTTGCTGTTTTTATCCTCTGAATCCTTTTGTAACTCTATGAATTCAAGCAATTGCTATTTTACCTTGAAGATAATTGACATATACCTGTAAAAATTAATTAATTAACAAATAAACTTTGTAAATGGCTGGGTTGCCTCCCAGTAAGTGCTTATTTATTGTCTTTAGCTGGACTATTACTGAGCTTTAATCAAGTCTCAATTTTGAGCATTCTTGCTCAAAATTGCCTTCAAGATAATGTTTGACTCTCTGTCCATTAACAATGAAATTTTTATTAGAATGATTATCTTAAAGCTCCACGTATCTATATGGTGACACACTTGTAATCACATATGGACCTCTCCACCGGGACTTCAATTTTCCGGGGAATAATCTGAGCCTAGAATTAAACAACAGAACTTTCTGCCTTGGCTCAAAGACTCTGGATGACAGCTTCTTGTCATGCCATCTTTTTGCTTTCTCTTTGTAAATTTTTGCATTCTCAAAAGCATTGAGTCTAAATTTCTCTAGCTCATTTAATTGGAGCAATCGTTTTTCTCCATCTAACTTGGCATCAAGGTTTAGGAATCTGGTTGCCCAGTAGGCCTTATGTTCCAGTTCCACTGGCAAGTGACAGGCTTTTCTATACACGAGCTGGTATGGAGAAGTTCCTATAAGAGTCTTGAATGCTGTTCTGTATGCCCATAGAGCATCATCCAAGCTTCTTGCCCAATCCCTTCTACGGTTAATCACAGTTCGTTCTAGGATTCTTTTAAGTTCTCTATTAGAGACTTCGGCTTGCCCATTTGTCTGTGGATGATATGGAGTGGCCACCCTGTGGCTAACTCCATATCGAACCAAAGCAGAGTAAAGCTGCTTATTGCAGAAATGAGTGCCCCCATCACTGATTAGTACTCTAGGGATACCAAATCTATTGAAGATGTGTTTCTGGAGGAATTTCAGCACTGTCTTAGTATCATTAGTGGGTGTTGCAATAGCTTCCACCCATTTGGATACATAATCCATTGCCACCAGAATATAAGTGTTTGAGTATGATGGTAGGAAAAGCCCCATGAAGTCAATACCCCATACATCAAACAACTCAATCTCCAAGATCCCTTGTTGAGGCATGGCATAACTGTGAGGCAGATTGCCAGATCTTTGGCAACTGTCACAATTAAGTACAAACACTCGGGAGTCTTTATAGAGAGTAGGCTAGTAGAAGCCACATTGGAGGACTCTTGTGGCTGTTCGCTCACTTCCAAAATGTCTTCCATACTGTGATCCATGGCAGTGCCAGAGGATCTTCTATGCTTCTTCTTTAGGCACACATCTACGGATTACTCCATCTGCACATCTCTTGAAGAGATATGGTTCATCCCAAAGATAGTACTTTGCATCCGTGATCAACTTCTTTGATTGCTGCCTACTGTATTCTTTGGGTATGAACCTCACTGCCTTGTAGTTTGCAATGTCTGCAAACCATGGCACTTCCTGGATGGCAAAGAGTTGCTCATTCGGAAAGTTTTTAGAGATCTCAGTAAGAGGGAGGGACGCCCCTTCTATTAGTTCTATTCGGGACAGGTGATCTGCTACTTGATTATCTGTCCCTTTTCTGTCTCTTATTTCTATATCAAACTCTTGTAGAAGCAACACCCATCTTATGAGTCTGGGTTTTGAATCCTGCTTTGTGAGTAGATATTTAAGAGTAGCATGGTCAATGTACACAATCACTTTTGATCCTACTAAATAAGATCTGAACTTGTCAATAGCGTAAACCACTACAAGTAACGCTTTTTCTGTGGTTATGTAGTTCTTATGTGTGTCATTTAGAACACAACTGGCATAATAAATGACGTGCAGAAGCTTGTCATGCCTTTGTCCCAACACTGCACCAATGGCATGGTCACTGGCATCACACATTAATTCAAATAGTAATGTCCAGTCTGGTGCAGAGATGACTGGTGCTGTGACCAGCTTAGCTTTCAGAGTTTCAAATGCCTGCAGACACTCTTTATCAAAGATAAATGGCATGTCAGCAGCTAGCAGATTACTTAGAGGTTTGGCGATTTTTGAAAAATCCTTTATAAACCTCCTATAAAATCCTGCATGTCCCAGAAAGCTTCTGATTGCCTTAACATTGGCAGGTGGTGGTAATTTTTCAATTACCTCTACCTTAGCTTGATCCACTTCTATTTCCTTGTTCGAAATTTTATACCCAAGGACGATTCCTTCAGTCACCATAAAGTGACATTTCTCCCAGTTTAAAACCAGGTTAGTCTTTTGGCACCTCTTTAGAACAAGTGCTAGATGGTCAAGACAGGAGCTGAATGAGTCTCCAAATACTAAAAAGTCATCCATGAAGACTTCCAGAAATATTTCCACCATATTAGAGAAAATTGAGAGCATGCACCTTTGAAAGGTTGTAGGTGCATTGCACAGACCAAATGGCATCCTTCTGTATGCAAATAATCCAGATGGACATGTGAATGCTATTTTCTCTTGATCATGGGGATCTTCTGCAATTTGATTATAACTTGAATATCTATCCAGGAAGTAGTAGTATTCATGACCTGCTAGTCTTTCT
Source organism: Arachis hypogaea (assembly GCF_003086295.3). NCBI lineage: Eukaryota > Viridiplantae > Streptophyta > Magnoliopsida > Fabales > Fabaceae > Arachis > Arachis hypogaea. Next base: position 107,841,033 of record NC_092039.1, read on the forward strand.
AGCATCTGGTCTATGAAGGGTAAAGGAAAATGATCCTTTCTGGTAGCTGTATTGAGCCTTCTATAATCAATACACATACGCCACCCTGTAATTGTTCTTGTAGGAACCAGTTCATTTTTTTCATTATGAACCACTGTCATGCCACCCTTCTTAGGGACGACTTAGACATGGCTTACCTAAGGACTATCAAAAATGGGATAAATAATCCCAGCCTCTAGTAATTTAGTGACCTCCTTCTGCACCACCTCCTTCATGGCTGGATTCAGCCGCTTCTGTGGTTGAACCACTGGCTTAGCGTCACCCTCCAATAGGATCTTGTGCATGCATCTGGCTGGGCTAATGCCCTTAAGATCACTGATGGACCATCCAAGAGCTGTCTTGTGTGTCCTTAGCACTTGAATTAGTGCTTCCTCTTCCTGTGGCTTTAAGGTAGAGCTTATGATTACAGGAAAGGTATCACCTTCTCCCAGAAATACATATTTCAGGGATGGTGGTAATGGTTTGAGCTCGGATTTAGGAGGTTTCTCCTCTCCATGAGGGATTTTCAGAGGTTCTATTATTCTCTCTGGTTCCTCCAGATCAGGCTGGACATCTTTAAAGATATCATCTAGCTCTGATTCGAGACTCTCAGTCATATTGACCTCTTTTACCAGAGAATCAATAATATCAATGCTCATGCAGTCATTTTGGGTGTCTGAATGCTGCATAGCTTTGACAACATTCAACTTAAACTCGTCCTCATTGACTCTCAGGGTCACTTCCCTTTTTTGGACGTCAATGAGGGTTCGTCCAGTTGCTAGAAAAGGTCTTCCTAGAATGAGAGTTGTACTCTTGTGCTCCTCCATTTCCAGCACCACAAAGTCAGTGGAAAAGGCAAATGGCCCAACCTTGACAATCATGTCTTCAATCATGCCTGATGGGTGTTTAACAGAACCATCAGCAAGCTGGAGACATATCCGGGTTGGTTTGACTTCATCAGTCAACCCAAGCTTTTTGATAGTAGATGCAGGTATTAGGTTAATACTTGTCCCAAGATCACATAGAGCTTGCTTGGTACAAGTACCTTCTAATGTGCATGGTATCAGAAAGCTTCTGGGATCTTTAAGCTTCTCAGGTAAGGCTTTCAGAATGACTGCACTGCATTCTTTAGTGAGGTAAACTTTTTCGGTTTCCCTCCAATCCTTCTTATGACTTAAGATCTCTTTCATGAACTTAGCATAAGAAGGTATTTGCTCAAGTGCCTCTGCAAACAGAATCTTTATTTTAAGAGTCCTGAGATAGTCTACAAAGCGGGCAAATTGCTTATCCTGTTCCGCTTGGCGGAGTTTCTGAGGATAAGGCATTTTGGCTTTGTATTCATCAACCTTAGTTAATGTAGGTTTATTGCCTACAGATGTGGGTTGAGAAGCCTTTTTAGAGGGGTTGCTATCAGCACTTGTATGTGTCTGATCTCCCACTGGCATTTGAATGCCAGGGGTGAAAGCTGGAGTGGCGTTAGAGGCCAACTCCTTACCTGTTTCTGGCATCTGAATGCCAGAACTGTGCTTCCTTTGGGCATTCAACGCCAATTCTTTGCTTGTTTTTGGCGTTGAATGCCAGGACTGAGCATGGATTGGGCGTTCAACGCCAGCTTCCCACCCATTTTCTGGCGTTTGAGCGCCAGAATTATTCCTCTCTGAGCTCTGACTGTCCTCAGAGGGATTTTGGGTAGCAGTCTGTTCATTTCTTGGCTTCCTATTGCTTTAAAGTGAAGTATTTAATATTTTCCCACTTCTCAATTGAACTGCTTGGCACTCTTCTGTTATTTGTTTTGATAACTGCTGTTCTGTTTGCTTCAACTGTACTTCCATATTCATATTAGCCATTCTTGTTTCTTGTAATATTTCCTTGAATTCGGCTAGCTGTTTTGTTAGAAAATCTAATTGCTGATTGAATTCAGTAGCTTGTTTTGCAGGACTGAGTTTAGCAGTTAATGTTTTAGTCTCTTTGTTGATGGAAGGTTCACTGCTTAGGTACAGATGCTGATTTCTGGCAACTGTATCAATAAGCTCTTGAGCTTCTTCTATTGTCTTTCTCATGTGTATAGATCCACCAGCTGAGTGGTCTAGAGAAGTCTGAGCTCTTTCTGTAAGCCCATAATAGAAGATGTCTAACTGTACCTACTCTGAAAATATTTCAGAGGGGCATTTTCTTATCATCTCTCTGTATCTCTCCCAAGCATCATAAAGGAATTCATTATCTCCTTGTTTAAAGCCTTGGATGCTCAGCCTTAGCTGTGTCATCCGTTTTGGAGGAAAATAGTGATTCAGGAATTTTTCTGACAGTTGTTTCCATGTCTTTATGCTGTCCTTAGGTTGGTTATTTAACCACCTCTTAGCTTGGTCTTTTACAGCAAATGGAAACAGTAATAATCTATAGACATCCTAATCTACTTTCTTATCATGTAGTGTGTCAGCAATTTGTAAAAATTGTGCCAGAAACTCCATAGGTTCTTCCTGTGGAAGACTAGAATACTGGCAACTTTGCTGCACCATGATAATGAGCTGAGGGTTCAACTCAAAGCTACTGACTCCGATGGAGGGTATACAGATACTACTCCCGTATGAAGTAGTAGTGGGATTAGCATATGACCCTAGAGTCCTTCTGGGCTGTTCATTTCCACTTAAGTCCATGATGGAGAAAGGGAGATGATGTGAATTTATTTTATTATATATATAAAAATTTCGAAATAATAATAATAAAATAAGATAAAATAAAGACGACAATAAAAATAAAAATAAATAAAAGTAAAAATAAAAATAAAATAAAAAAATTTAAAATATTTTATGAAGATTTTCGAAAAAGTGAGGAGAGAGAAAGTGGTTAGGATATTTTCAAAAAAGATAAAAAAATTTTTAAAATCTTAAAAGGATAAGATTTGAAAAATTTTAAAATTGAAATCTGAATTTTTATATAAAAAAATTCGAAAATATGGCTTAAAATTAGTTAGAAAAGATATTTTTTTGAATTTTGAATTTCATGATGAAAGAGAAAAACACACAAAAGACATAAGACTTAAAAATTTTTAGATCTAATGCTCCTTGTTTTCGAAAATTTTGGAGGAAAAACACCAAGGAACACCAAACTAAAAAATTTTAAGATCAAAACACAAGAAAGACTCAAGAACACCTTGAAGATTCACAAGAACACTAAGAACAAAAGAAAGAATACCAAACTTAAAATTTTTAGAAAACCACAATAAAATTTTTGAAAATTAAAGAAAGATTAACAAGAAAATACCAAACTTAAAGTTTGGCACAAGATTTAATCAAAGAAAAATTATTTTTAAAAAAAGTTTTAAATGAAAGATACCCAATTGCCAAGAACATAAGCCAAGGCTCTAGCCAACTGAGCTATAAATGTAACGCGTTTTAATATTGTATATAAAAATATATTTTTGAAAACTAATATTTTGAAAAAGCACAAGAAAAACACGTAAAATACACAAAATAGGAAAAATCAAAGATCAAACAAGAAAATTTGACAAGAACAATTTGAAGATCAAGGAAAAATAAAGAACACAAAATTCGAAAATTTAAAGGAAAATATAAAATGTGTAATTGACACCAAACTTAAAATATAAAACTAAACTCAAATAAAAATTAAAAATTAATAAGGAAAAATAATATTTTTGAAAAAATTTTTGAGAAGAAAATAAAGGACTCAGATTTAATGACTCTATAGCAACAAAAATAAATTATTCCTAATCTAAGCAACAAAATAAACCTTTAGTTGTTCAAACTCGAACAATCCCCGGCAACGGCGCCAAAAACTTGGTGCACGAAATTGCAATCACACTTTTGCAATTCGCACAACTAACCAGCAAGTGCACTGGGTCGTCCAAGTAATACCTTACGTGAGTAAGGGTCGAATCCCACGGAGATTGTTGGTTTGAAGCAAGCTATGGTTATCTTATTAATCTTAGTCAGGATACCAATAGGATTCTTTAGCCTCGATTGTAAAAGATAAAAGAGCATGAAATAAATACTTATTATGCAGTAATGGAGAATATGTTGGAGTTTTGGAGATGCTTTGTCTTCTGAATTTGTGTAACATAATGCTTCCTCACCTTCAAAAGTGCAAAGTTCCTTCCATGGCAAGCTGTATGTAGAGCGTCACCGTTGTCAATGGCTACTTCCCATCCTCTCAGTAAAAATGGTCCAAATGCTCTGTCACAGCACGGCTAATCATCTGTTTGTTCTCGATCATGTCGGAATAGAATCCATTGATTCTTTTGCGTTTGTCATCACGCCCAATAATCACGAGTTTAAAGCTCGTCACAGCCATTCAATCATTGAATCATACTCGGAATACTACAGACAAGGTTTAGACTTTCCATATTCTCATGAATGCCGCCATAAATTCTAGCTTATACCACGAAGATTCTGATTAAGAAATCTAAGAGATACTCATTCAATCTTATGTAGAACGGAGGTGGTTGTCAGACACACATTCATGGATTGAGGAAGGTGATGAGTGTCACGGATCATCACCTTCTTCATAGTGAAGCGCGAATGAACATCTTAGATAGGAACAAGCATGTTTGAATGGAAAACAGAAATAATTGCATTAATTCATCGAGACGCTGCAGAGCTCCTCACCCCCAACAATGGAGTTTAGAAACTCATGCCGTCAAAGAGTATAAAATTCAGATCTAAAAATGTCATGAGATACAAAATAAGTCTCTAAAAGTTGTTTAAATACTAAACTAGTAACCTAGGTTTACAGAAAATGAGTAAACTAAGATGGATAGTGCAGAAATCTACTTCTGGGGCCCACTTGGTGTGTGCTGGGGCTGAGACTTAAGATTCTCACGTGCCTGGGCTATTTCAGGAGTTGAACACCAGGTTGTAACCTGTTTCTGGCGTTGAACTCAAACTTGCAACCTGTTTCTGGCGCTGAACGCCAGACTGCAACATGGAACTGGCGTTGAACGCCAGTTTACGTCATCTATCTTCGCGTAAAGTATGAACTATTATATATTGCTGGAAAGCCCTGGATGTCTACTTTCCAACCCAATTAAGAGCGCGCCAATTGGACTTCTGTAGCTCCAAAAAATCCATTCCGAGTGCAGGGAGGTCGGAATCCAACAGCATCAGCAGTCCTTTTTCGGCCTGAATTAGATTTTAACTCAGCTCCTTCAATTTCAGCCAGAAAATACCTGAAATCACAAAAAAATACACAAACTCATAGTAAACTCTAGAAATATGAATTTTTCTCAAAAACTAATAAAAATATATTAAAAACTAACTAAAACACACTAAAATCTACATGAAATTACCCCCAAAAAGCGTATAAAATATCCACTCATCAACTTGTGTACACACAAGGATAGGATAGGAGAGTTGGAGACATTATCCTTGGGTAGTTCAATCTCTTCCTTGATGGAACCTATTCCAAGGAAATGTAGTGACCCTAGACCTTGTTTGCTATGTTGTTGTATTGGTGGGCGTACTTTTCATGACTGTATGTGTGATCTAGGAGCTTGCGTAAGCATCATGCCACTTTCTATCTTTGTGCGGTTGAATTTAGCTCCATTAAAGAAGTCGGCGGCGAAGTTTGCCTTAGCCGATAAGAGTGTGATCACTGTGATGAGAATAGCAGAAGATGTACTTGTGGCAATCAAGGACTTGGTCTTTCCGGTTGACTTCTACATCCTTGAAATGCCCCCAACAAAAAATAGAAGCTCATCCTCCGTTCTACTTGGTAGACCCTTCCTTAAGACCTCTAAATTCAAGTTAGATGCCTTCACCGGCACATATTCCTTTGAGGTTGGAGACAAGACTATCAAGTTTAATTTGGAAGAAGCCATGAAGCATCCTCCCGAAGAGCATTCCGTTCTCTGATGTGATGTAATCGATGAAGTGGTAGCAAAAGTCCGAGAAGAAGACCATAACAAGTTGTGCTACCATACTGTTGAAGAGACGGATGACCAAGAGGGTGAACATGAGAAAGCTATTGAGAATGAACTCCGTGAGCTTGATGAAAAGGAACCTCAGCTTGAGGCAAAGAGTGAACTGAAACCTCTTCCATCTCATTTGAAGTATGCTTTCTTAGAGGACAACCAAAAGTTTCCAATCATTATTGCTAGTGAGCTTTCTAGTGAAGAAGAAGAAAAGCTCATAGATGTTCTCATAAAGTACAAGAAGGCAATTGGTTGGAGCCTAGCTGATATTGTGGGGATTGACCCTTGTAAGTGCATGCATCGTATATTTCTCCAAGAGGGAGCTAGGCCGGTTAGGCAACCACAAAGGAGGCTCAACTCGACCATCCTTGATGTGGTAAAGAAGGAGGTCACTAGGCTACTTGATGCGGGTATCATATACCCAATTTCTGACAGTGAGTGGGTGAGCCCAATCCAGGTTGTTCCCAAGAAATCGGGTATCACTGCGGTTAAAAAAGATGATGGTGAAGTGGTCACCAAGAGAGTACAAAATGCATGGCGAGTGTGCATCGATTATAGAAAGTTGAATGCCGCTACAAGGAATGACCACTACCCTTTGCCCTTTATCGATCAGATGTTGGACCGTTTGGCGGGTAAATTCCATTATTGCTTTCTTGATGGATTCACTAGTTACTTCCAGATTCACATTGCTCTTGAAGATCAGAAAAATACCACATTCACTTGTCCTTTTGGCGCCTTTGCCTACAAAAGGATGCCATTTGGACTATATAATGCACCTGCTACTTTTCAGCGGTGTATGACCAGTGTCTTTTCCGACCTAATGGAGAATTGTCTGGAAGTCTTTATGAATTACTTCAGTGTTTATGGAACTTCATTTGATTGTTGCTTAAAGAAGTTGGCCAATGTTTTAGCTAGATGTGTTGACACTAACCTTGTCTTGAATTTTGAGAAATGTCACTTTATGGTAAGACAAGTTATAGTGTTAGGACATGTAGTATCTAGTGACGACATTTCTGTAGACCCGACCAAGGTCGATGTTATTACCACTTTACTTCACCCCTCATTTGTGAGGGAGGTCCGCTCATTTTTGGGACATGCAGGATTCTATAGGCGCTTTATTAAAGATTTCAACAAGATTACTTTGCCATTGTCGCGCCTATTCCAAAAAGCTGTGGACTTCGAGTTTGACAGTGCATGTGTAAAAGCGTTTGAAGAGTTAAGGAGAGTTCTTACCACAGCACCGATTGTGCGAGTCCCCAACTGGACGCTGCCATTCGAGATAATGTGCGATGCGTCAAACCATGCTGTAGGTGCCGCGCTTGTACAGCGCGATGGTAAACTCCCTTATGTCATTGCTTACTCTTCTAAAACATTGGATGCAGCACAATCCAACTATACCACTACGGAAAAGGAACTCCTAGTTATTGTTCATGCTTTAGATAAATTCAGATCTTATTTGCTAGGGTCCAAGATAGTAGTATACACGGATCATGCAGCTTTAAGGTACTTATTGACAAAGAATGAGTCAAAACCTAGACTCATACGTTGGATCTTGCTTTTGCAAGAATTCGACATTGAGATTAGGGATCGGAGTGGATCTCAAAACTTAGTTGCAGATCATTTAAGCCACCTTGAGAATTTAAAATTTGACCCATTTCCGATCAATGACTCATTCCCATTGGATAGTTTGCATGTTGTGTCGGATAGCTTTCCTTGGTTTGCCCCAATGGCAAACTACTTGGTTGCAAAAATCTTCCCTCCCAACTTTTCTAAAAACCAAAGGGACAAGTCTACATTTGGGATGACCCTCACTTGTGGAAGAGGGGCGTGGACCAAGTAATTCGAAGATGTGTGCCAAAATCTAAAATTCAACCTATTCTTGAAGCTTGCCATTCGTCCGAATGTGGTGGCCACTTTGGCCCACAAAGGACAGCTAAAAAGGTGTTGGATTGTAGATTCTGGTGGCCAACCTTATTCAAGGATGCTAACCGATTCTGTGTGTCTTGCCATCAGTGTCAGAAGTCGGGAAACATGTCCCAAAGGGATGCGATGCCTCAACAACCTATGTTGTTCTGTGAAATATTTGATGTATGGGACATTGACTTTATGGGACCATTTTCCAACTCAAGTGGGTATCTATATATTCTGTTAGCGGTTGACTACGTGTCAAAGTGGGTAGAAGCAATACCTACCCGCCTTGACGATGCCAATACCGTCATTTCTTTTATTAGAAACTACATTGTATGCCGTTATGGGTCGCCATGAGCAATTTTGAGCGACCAAGGATCCCACTTTTGTAACAGGAAAGTAGAGGCACTGCTCAAGCGTTATAGGGTGTTGCAGAAGGTTGCCACTACTTATCACCCACAGACCAACAGACAAGCGAAAGTGTCCAACCGCGAGATTAAGAGAATCTTGGAGAAAGTTGTCAATCCACAAAAGAAGGATTGGAGCCTCCAATTTGGAGATGCACTGTGGGTGTATAGGATGGCCTACAAGACTCCGTTAGGGATGAGTCCCTTCCGGATTGTCTATGGTAAGGCATGCCACCTTCCGGTGGAAATCGAGCATAAAGCCTATTGAGTGGTAAAGCAATGTAAAATGGATTTCACAAAGGTGGGTGTGGCCAGAAAATTACAGCTAGAGGAGCTTGAGATTTGAGGAGTGAAGCGTATGAGAATGCCTGGATTTACAAGGAAAAGACTAAATCATTTCATGATCATCACATCCGGAAGAAGGATTTTCAAGAGGGTGATGAGGTTATCCTCTACAACTCGAGGCTTAGATTCATGCCTGGCAAGCTCCATTCTAGATGGGAAGGACCCTTCAAGGTGAAGGAGATAAAGCCCTATGGAGTAGTGGAATTGTTTGATCCTAAAAGTGAAGTAGCTTTCAAGGTGAATGGACATAGAGTGAAGAAGTACCACGGCTACAAGCTCCCAAAGGAGCTAGAGGTGTTCCTACTTGAGGATGCACCAAAAGGAGAGGAAGCTTAAGCGAAGGACCGTCCAACTTAAGGACGTTAAAGAAAAGTGCTTGGTGGGAGGCACCCCACGTGGTAAGATCTTCCTTGTGTATATTGTTTTGTTTTTAGCTTTAGATTCTTGTGAATTTTGTGACTTCTTGATGTTGTTGATTGCTTAGGAATGCTAGTTTTATTGTTCTTGTCAGATAACTAGGATATTTAGATAGATTTCATCATTTTGGTATGGATGAATTGTTGAAGTAGAGAGAATGCTATGTTTTAAATAGTGCATGAATTTGAGTATTGTTCTCTTGACTACTAGCTTGAACACCTGCAAAAAATGTGTTAGAATAGCTTCTTTTATGTTGTGTTTAAAAAAAAAAGCAAGGAAAAAGGGCATCCGCACGCAAGCGCACTGTGCGCGCGCGTGCCGGTGGTGCATTCCATACTCCTAGGCCAAAAACCCAAGAGTCATGCCCACTTTGTGCCAATTTCGTGCTAGGCACCCACGCGCTAGCGTATGTGCCGCCTGTGCGCCCCTTGCAAATTGGCCATCGACGCACAAGCGCATTGTGCGTGCGCGCCCCGTTGGTGCAATATGAACTCCCTGGTACAAAAACCAGAGAGTTGTGCCATACTTGTGCCTAGTCTATGCCCGCATTGACGCGTCCGCGTACTGCGCGCATCCGTGCCGGTAGCCATTCACATCAGGCACGCATCCGCACACTGTGTGCTTCTGCGCGCCTGTGCTGCATGCCAACTCTAGTACAAATTACCCGAGACTTAGGCCTACTTTGTGCCAACCCTGTGCCAGGAGCCCATCTGTATTCACGTGTACGCGCCCTGGACGTGTTCGCGTCCCTCGCTTAACTCTCACCGATGCGCCAGCGCACCGTGAGCGCGGCGCCAGTTGCGCGACCCAGTTTTAAAGCTGCGCGCCCTATTCTGTCCCTCTCCCACATTCTTTCTTATTTCTTTCTTCTTCTTTCTCCATCACCTCTGTTCCCTTCTTTCTCTTCCACAATCCACCACCACCGTCTCCGGCTACTCACCGGCGACCACCACCACTTCCGGTGGCACTACATCTCTTCTATCTCTTTCTCACTTTCACAAAAAGAAAATTCTACCTTGTTCTTTTACATTTCTCAAGGTTCCACTCCTTCTATATCTCATCTACTACTTTCTTTGCATAATCTTTTCTTCTAGATAGATTTTTCTTGATGATTTACTTATTTTCTCTTTTAGTTGCATGATTACACTACTTACTTTTTGTTTGTTTACTTTTCCTTTTTCTTGTTTTTTCATGGATGTTGAATTTGAGTTTTAATTTGCTTTAATAGATCTTCTTATTGTCTCACATTGTCTTTGTCAGTGGATGATGTTGTGTGATGATTAATATTTCATTTTGTGGCTTCTAATTGGTTGAGTATCTCATACTTGCTCAGTGCTTGTTAACTGCACACCAAGTGTTCGAGGAAATGCACATATGCCATCTTGGTTTATTCTAGTCATATATCTTCAATTTGGTGCTTCCTCCTCATTCACTTGCTCTCTTTTAAGTGCATTGAACCTATTTCGCTTATTACTTGCTAATTAAATACTTATTGAACATGACTTGCTCTTTGTTTTGGATGCTTGAGATTATTCCTCTCATGCCATATTGCATGCTTTACCCCCTCTTGCATCCCATGCCAAGTGTTGTGACCCATGCCTCTATGACTACTTTGTTGCACTATTTCTTTTAGGCACTACCTCTCACTTGCATGTTTTGTTGAGTTGATCCTTTGGGTTTAATGCTTTCCTTCTTTCCCTTCCTTTTTCAGGATGGCCACCAAGAAAGGCAAGGAGAAAGCTTCAAGGAAAACCAGCCACAAAGAGGGCACCCCCAAAGTCAAACTCTAAGGCGCACTCTTCATTAGGAGCCAAACCCCTATCTAATAAGGCGAAGTCACCCACTCCTATTGATGTCAATGAAAAGAGCAAACTGGCAAAGGATTCTTCAAGATTCCCCAACCGCTTCTGTGAACTTGTGTTCCCCGCCATGGTTGAGAGGAACTATCATGCTGAGCATCTACTCGCTCTGCCGGACAAGGTTGCTCCTTGTATTCTACCCCGCATTGAATGGCGAGAATGGGAGTTTCTTCTGAGAAAATCACAAGAGGTCAACCTCTCATGGGTGGTAGAATTCTACACTAACTACCATCTTCCCTCTCTTCAATCTGTATACGTGCGCCGAAAGCAAGTATCAGTTTCAGAATAGGCTATTCAGCAAGTGCTTAATGTCTTACCAGTACCAAGCGACATGGATGGCTACTAAGAGGTCTTACATCAATGAGAAAAGTTTGGGTTTGATTGGGACTCGATCCTCTGAGTCATTGTTAAACCAGAGGCATTTTGGATCCATGGTCGACTCAAGATGAGGCCCAAGTGCATTGACGCATGTTTCCTCACTGTAGAAGCTAGAGCTTGGGCCCAGATCCTATCCCACTATGTGCTACCTAGCATCCACAAGTCATCCTTCACGACGGATCTCGCTTTGCTTGTTTGGTGTGTTCTCACGGAGAGACTAGTGAACATTTTGCTTCTTGTCAAGCAAGCGATGGGTCAAGTCCATGCCCGGGCAATTTGCCATTTCCAGCATTGGTATCTGATTTAGTTGCTGCTGCGGGTGTTCCTTGGGAAGCCATAGACACGAAGGCTATAATTCCGGCTAAGGGCGATGTGGTCCCAAGCGGAAAATACTTACATCTTCCCATGAACAACCCAAGCCTTGACATAGCCTTTCCATCTACTGTTCCTTCTACCTCATCGTCACCACCACGGCAAAGATCCACCCATCAAAGAATAGAATATCTACAATGGAAGATGGATAGATATGAGTGGCGTAACCAATGCCGATACACTTACATCAAGAAGCTTCTGCGTTGTGTTACCCCTGGCATGGAGGAACCCGAAATATTCACATCCACCTCAAACCTAAGTGATGGGAGCTCTGATGAAGGGGATAGTGAAGGTTCCGGTCCCGACCGTCCTTTGCGCATTGTTGGTAGCACGGAGGACCGTGCTAAATTCTAAGTGTGGGGAGGTCGTTCGACCGATCTCTATGGGTAACAATCTCTTCCCTTCAACACCCATGGATTTATCTTTTGCTTAGTAGTTAGTACATTGCATGTGTAGTTAATCTTACTTGTAAATACCCTTTGCATGATAGTTAGTCTCTCTAGAGTTGCTTGGTCAAATAATAACTTCTTTCCCAAGAAACTGTGTTTTGGGGTACCCTACCAATTCTGAATTTTTTTTTTTTTGCAGAAAACTTGCTTCAAGAATGTATTTTGGAACATAGTGATTGAGCTAAGAACACAAGCATGTAAGTTTTGAGCCTATTGTGTGGTTATGTCTTCGAACCACTATTTCCCATTCTTGTGTGCATTATTCTCTCTCTATGATTGTAATCCTTGCTTTGTCTGATTTTATATGTCCATTACTTTGTGTATGAATGCATTTACATGATTGAGGCCATCATTTCAATAGTCACTTTTTCCAAACGGTTTTAACCCTTTTATCTACCATTGCTAACCAATTTTGAGCTTATAATAAACCCTCTTTGTTCTTAAAAAGAGCACATCAACAACCCTAAGTGAAAAATAATAAATGTCCCTAGATTTGGATCTTTGATTAGCTTAGGTAAGTGGAGGCGTGTATCATTCAAATGGGAGGGTGTACTTGGAAATTTGGGTAGATGTAAAGAGTTATATTGTAGTCGTAATTGAAAATTCTAGGGTTTGGGAACATACTCATGTATTAAATGATTGAACCATATGCATTGAAAGTCTTATACATGAAACCCCAAGAAAAAAAGGGGACCAAAAAAAAGGAGAGAAAGCAATGAAAGGGGACAAAAATGCCCCAAGACAAAGTAATAATAACAATGCATATGGAATGTGAATTGAAAAGAATGCACGAGTATGCAAAAAAGTGAAACGCAAGGGCAGCTAGGTATTGTGTTATAGTTGTATAGGTTGTTCTATGTGTTAAGTGGGATCTTAGGTTAATCAAGGATTCAAATTTTAAGCTCACTTGACCATATGCATCCCTACCTTCACCCTAGTCCCGTTACAACTCATGAATAAGAGCTCATGATACTTGTATGCATGCATTAAGTAATTGTTGATTGTTAGATGAAAGACAAATCTTGGAAAGTATGATTAGGAGAGGATTGAGTGACAAACCCTATACACTCGAGCGAATAGAGCGGTTACACTTTCGGTGAGGGTTCGATGCTCAACTGCTTGTTCCCGGCTTTCACAAGCGTTCATCTAGAAGTTATATGCACTTTATAATAATGTTCGATTTGGTAGGATTTATGAACTACATATCATTTTCACCCCGTATGCTCATATGTGTTCTTGGAGGATAGATTTATCCTTGACCAAGTAAATAGATGATTTTACTTTAATTGCATGTATTCATTTAGGAAATTTGCATTTCATAAACCCTTTCTTGCCATGATCTTTGGTCTTTTTATTTTAAGCATGAGGACATGCTTGGTTTAAGTGTGGGGAGATTTGATAAACCCCAATTTTGTGGTTTATCTCGTGTTTAATTTGGGGGTTTCTGTCAATATTTTTCACACTTACCCACAAGAATTGCATGGTTTTGTGTTTCATTCCTAATATTGCTCCATGATGAAAAACATGCTTATTTTGCCTTAGAATTGCTATATTTTGATCCACCTTTATTGCCATTCGATGTCGTGATATATTTGTTGAGTGATTTCAGGATTTATAGGGCAAGAATGGCCAAGGAGAGAGAAACAAAGCATGTACAAGAGGAAAGAACATGAAGATTTGGATTTTGGGAATTCCAGCATAGGCGCGCATGCGCACCTCACGCACACGTGTGGATGTGGACAACTAGAAGCGGCACGCAAGGATGGACGCATCTGCGCATATTAGAAAAATTCCACCAACGCGCACGCGTACAAGGCGCGCACGCATGGATCACAAAAGCAATCGGCACGCACGCACCCATAGTGCGCATGCGCGGAAAGCTGCACATGACCTCATTAAAGGAAATCGTGCCTGGTGATTTTTGAGGCTCAAGAGGCCCAAATTCAAGCTGGTTCTGCATGGAAAAGACCCAAGGATGCTAGGGGCAAAGAGGGGATCAATCATTTTGACAATAAGACATAATTTTTAGCTAGTTTTTGGTTCTTGTTCTTCTAGAGAGAGAAACCCTTGTTCTTCTCTAGATCTAGCTTTAATTTGATCTTCTCTTGTTGAATTCTGAATTGGATCTTGTTAGTTACTAGTTTTAATTGTTTAATTTGAATTCTCTAGTATAATTTTATTTAGATCTTGTTTTAGTTTTATGTTTCCTTGTTGTTTGTCACTTTATACCCATTTCATGAATCTTGTAGATCTTGATTTGTTATTGTTGCATTGATGATTTCCATGATTAATTGTGTTGTTTGAGTGATTGTATGTTGATGATTGTTAGTGGGTATTTGTTAGTTCCAATTTAATTGCAATTTGAATAGGTCTTTTATTAATGCTCACCATGTGTTTGATGAAATGTTTCCTTTGATTATGGAGTAGTTCTCTTTACTCTTGGCCTAGGCTAAGAGAATTGGGTAAACTTGAGTCATTGGGTCTAATGGATTTGATGATTCGGGAACCCTTAGTGGTCAATTTGATAGCCATTGACACTAGCCTACTACTAAGTTAATTACTAGTTATGTTGGACCTTATGGATTGATGTTGACCAAACCATTTAACATACTTCAAGTATAGAAGTAAACTTAATGAGTTTGGTTCCTCATGATTGTCAAGATATGGTTATTAGACAAGGATAGTGACCCCAATTCCCATGTCTAGCCAAGAGTTGTTTTTATCATTCTTATTTGAAAACCCAAAAATCTTGATTGCTTTGTCTTATTTATAGTTACTTGTTTAGTTTAGAATAGAATTACATTGGATGTTATTTTACTAGTTTGGAATTATTTACATCTTGCTTTAGTCAATTGAATTAGTTTCTTGCATTCCAAGATTACTTGCTTGTTAAGATTCCTAGTTTAATTTCTTGCTCATGACTTGCAACTCTGAAATTCTAACCAATGTTGAAACACATGTTTGCCCATTCCTTGTGAGACGACCCGAGGTTTGGATACTTCGATTACTTTTATTGGGTTGAACTTTTGACAACCAATTCCTTCTAAATTTGATTCGCGGACTATTTGTCGGTTGAGGACTATACTTGCAACGTGAAAAACATCTTGTGAAATTCCTTATCGACGGTATCCGTGCTCAATCAGTTGTATATATATATATATATATATATATATATATATATATATATATATATATATATATATATATATATATATATATAAAATATGCACTTTTTAATTATAAGGCTGATTAAAGAAAGGAATAAAAGTTACATTTGAGCACTCTTTCTTGAAAGTGCGACCCCAAAAGATGGTGGAAGGTGAGGATCCCCTTCTTTGTTTCTTCTGGTATTGTAAAATCGCCCTAGCGAGATGGTGGGAGGTTAGGATCTCCTCCTTTGTTTCTCCTGGGCATATGAGAACATACCTCTTGGGTAGACGCAAGGGTTATAGTTTCGCCCTACTTGCTCTAGGTTGGTTAGTATAGAGGCTCTGATGAGCGGATAATTTATACGCTTTTTGGCATTGTTTTTAGTATGTTTTTAGTATATTTTAATTAGTTTTTAGTATACTTTTAGTAGTTTTTAGTTAAAATTCACTTTTCTGAACTTTACTATGAGTTTGTATGTTTTTCTGTGATTTCAGGTATTTTCTGACTGAAATTGAGGGTCCTGAGCAAATATCTGATTCAGAGGCTGAAAAGGACTGCAGATGCTGTTGGATTCTGACCTCCCTGCACTCGAAGTGGATTTTCTGGAGCTACAGAAGCCCAATTGGCGCGCTCTCAACGGCGTTGGAAAGTAGACATCCTGGGCTTTCCAGCAATATATGATAGCCCATACTTTGCCCAAGATTTGATGGCCCAAACCGGCGTTCAAAGTCACCCTCAGAATTCCCAGCGTTAAACGCCGGAACTGGCACAAGAATGGGAGTTAAATGCCCAAACTGGCACCAAAGCTGGCGTTTAACTCCAAGAAGAGTCTCTACACGAAAATGCTTCAATGCTCAGCCCAAGCACACACCAAGTGGGCCCGGAAGTAGATTTTTATGTCAATTACTCATCTCTGTAAACCCTAGGCTACTAGTTCTCTATAAGTAGGACCTTTTACTATTGTATTTTCATCTTTTGATCACTTTAGATCTCTAGATCATCTTTGGACATCTAGTTCTTAGATCATATATCTGGGTAGTTATCTTTGTTCTGATGCTATCTTAGATCATTGGGAGGCTGGCCATTCGGCCATGCCTAGACCTTGTTCTTATGTATTTTCAACGGTGGAGTTTCTACACACCATAGATTAAGGTGTGGAGCTCTACTGTACCTCGAGTATTAATGCAATTACTATTGTTCTTCTATTCAATTCCGCTTGTTCTTGTTCTAAGATACCACTTGTTCTTCAACTTGATGAATGTGATGATCCGTGACACTCATCATCATTCTCACCTATGAACGTGTGCCTGACAACCACCTCCGTTCTACCTTAGATTGGGTGGATATCTCTTGGATTCCTGATACACGACGCATGGTTGATCGTCTGACAACCGAGCGCTCGCCTGACAACCGAGCCAGCCATTCCGTGAGATCAGAGTCTTCGTGGTATAGGCTAGAACTGATGGCGGCATTCAAGAGAATCCGGAAGGTCTAACCTTGTCTGTGGAATTCTGAGTAGGATTCAATGATTGAATGACTGTGACGAGCTTCAAACTCCTGAAGGCGGGGCGTTAGTGACAGACGCAAAAGAATCACTGGATTCTATTCCGGCCTGATTGAGAACCGACAGATGGATAGCCGTGCCGTGACAGGGTGCGTTGAACATTTCCACTGAGAGGATGGGAGGTAGCCACTGACAACGGTGAAACCCTTGCATAAGCTTGCCATGGAAAGGAGTAAGAAGGATTGGATGAAGACAGTAGGAAAGCAGAGAGACGGAAGGGACAAGCATCTTCATACGCTTATCTGAAATTCCCACCAATGAATTACATAAGTATCTCTATATTTATCTTTATGTTTTATTCGTATATCACCCATATCCATTTGAGTTTGCCTGACTAAGATTTACAAGGTGACCATAGCTTGCTTCATACCAACAATCTCTGTGGGATCGACCCTTACTCGCGTAAGGTTTATTACTTGGACGACCCAGTACACTTGCTGGTTAGTTGTGCGAAGTTGTGTTTATGCCATGGTGTTGAGCACCAAGTTTTTGGATTATTTGAGTTGAGTGATCACAATTTCGCATACCAGGCTCCCCGGGTAGATGCAAGAATGTGGTTCGTCCCACTTGCTCCGGGTTATGATAAACTATGTATAAAAGTGCAAATATATGATATATAAGTAAAGTTATGGCTATAATGAATGATTATGAAATTATTATGAATGAATATGAACGAAATGAGGCTTATGCACTTATGTTATCTGAGATACGAGTGTCCTTGGGTAAAGTACCGTAGCTTGCCACCACGTGTTTCAGGTTAAGATTCGATACTCTGTTGATCCTACGACGTAAGAGGTGACTGGGCACTTATAAATTCCCGTGAAGGTTAACCCCTATTGAGCAATTATGATTAAAAGAGAAAAAGCTATGCATATATTCTTGGGGATGCGTGTCAGGGGATAGTCCAGGGTTTAGCAGCCGGACTTGTCGGGTTGACTTGATAACCGACAGATGAGACTCATCAATCATAGGGCAAGCATTCATCATATGCATGTTGTTTGAATTACTTGTTTGTCCATTATTTGGGAGTGCCTAAGTGAACTTACCATGTTAATTGTTATATTTGCTATTTGCAATACTTGTATTCGACCTGTGTTTGTTATTGTGTGCTTGGTTGTCTGTGCGGTTCTCTGGTTTTGGAGGATTGGAGGATAGGAGGAGGATTGAGGGTTAAGTTTAATTTTTAGTTGAGATAGAAACCCTTAAAGGACCACCCTGGCTTATGGTTTCTACTTTAGTTCTTTAAGCTTTATAATCTGAGTGTCGGCGTTTTAGGATTGCCTTTGGCTTTTCCAGGACCTTATATCTTATGTATACGGCACCTTTATTATACTGAGAACCCCCGTTTCTCATTCCATATGGATATTTATGGTTTTTAGATGCAGGTCAGGAGGTACCTCGCTGAAACATTCTGGGAGCTTCTGAAAGCAAATATTCTTTTGTACTTTTGGGACTTTATGGATATATATATATATATATATATATATATATATATATATATATACTTTTATCTTCACTACATATGTATGTTATATTTTATCCCTCTTAGAGGTTGTATTTAGAGAAACAGGTTCTGTAGGCTATCTTGTGGGTCTTTTGGGATTCTGATGTGTATATATGTATATATGTATATATGCTCTGTCTGGTTTTAACTTTGCAAGCCGGGTCAGAAGCTTTGCTATCTGTATCTTGGAACTCTTTTGTATATATACTTTCATGCTTATTTTACTCTTATCCAGCTTCGTTACGTTTATCGCTTACGTGACTGATGCGCTTTTGTGTTTATCATTTTGCTTTAAACTTTCTTTCAAAGGCTCCTAGATAAACCTTCTTTGCAACTATATTATGTATATTTATATTTTATTTTTAGAGGTCGTAACGCCTCGCCACCTCTATTTTACATCCTAGGTGTAAATCTCTGTGTGGTAGGGTGTTACATTATGGTATCAGAATAGTTCGTTCCTGTAGAGCCTGAGGGATGGACTGACTATGCTTCTAGGAATACTCTAGGTGTTTGTACATGTTAATTAGGATATATAACTGATATATATGGCATGAATGTTCATGAGCATACATTTGGGACTTTGAATCACTAGACTTGTGATATTGAGACTGATCACCTTAATATCACTTATTTGGTGTGAACAGGAACCAAATAGTGTCTCGTGGGTGTAATCGAGGTCAAGGATGGAGAGGTAACAAGATAACCATACTGGTAGGTAGTTTGACCGATTTTGTGACCACGATGACGAGTGCTGCTGCTGCTATTGGTGCTATTATTTCTGCGACCAGCCAAGTGATGGATAGGATGGAACCACAAGTTAGAGTTGGCAATAATGGTGATAGTGAATATGAAGGCAGAAACAATGCTCTAAGTACAGTGGTACCAGTGGAGATAATGGGTTATCAGAGTTAGCTACCACGAGTCAAGCAACGGGAGAAAGCTCAAGAAGGACTGTGGTGGCAAGGAGTGACCGCCGGGAATCTTTTACAAAGAAAAAGGGAAAGATTACACCTAAGAGCCAAAGTTTCAACAGGGGTTGTTATGTCGCTTCACATTCTCAGCGCCAGAACAATGATCGAAGGAATGACAACCATCAGGGGGAGGATTCAGAAGAGCAGATTAGTACTCAACTAGAATACTTGAAGTGTCCGAGATGAGAAAAGTATAATCCAAACAGACCATGCAGGGCTGGACTAGGTGTATGTTACAAGTGCAGAAAGCTAGGGCATATAGCTCGGTATTGTCCACAGAGGAAAGGCTGGGATGCAGCCGAATCTGATTCTCAAACCTGAGGTAATTGTGAACTAGCAGTTGAATTTCTAACTACCTTGCATACCATTACTATGTAATATTCATTCGTGATGCATGACAAGTTGTGATCTTCGTAAAGTCCAAGTGGATTGTTAGCCAAGTACTGCCAGTTGTTAACACAGCGATATTTGGTTAATTTAGAGGGGTGGCCAGACTCATAAAGGTTAAGGATCAAAGTGACACAGCAGAAGCAGGTTGGATTATATCTAAAGAATTGAAAGTGCGGAGAGCTACGCAGAGTTATTGTTTAAAACCCAGTGACGGTAAACTGCGAGCAAGAGGAATGGAATGGATTAAACCTTTAGCTACAAATTATTTAAGGGACGAGTGAAGATGAGACCAAATCTCTATACGGGAGAGTTTCTGAGACAATTCTTGAAGGTGTATGGTGTACGAAATTGTGATCATCAATGGCGCCATCAACATGGTATGCTCAATTGCAATCTCAACTCTTTATCACAACTTCGCACAACTAACCAGCAAGTGCACTGGGTCGTCCAAGTAATAAACCTTACGCGAGTAATGGTCGATCCCACGGAGATTGTTGGTATGAAGCAAGCTATGGTCATCTTGTAAATCTCAATCAGGCGGATTCAAATGGTTATGGAGGATTGATAATTAAAAGATGAATAAAACATACAATAAAGATAGAGATACTTATGTAATTCATTGGTGAGAATTTCAGATAAGCGTATGGAGATGCTTTGTCCCTTCCGTCTCTCTGCTTTCCTACTGTCTTCATCCAATCCTTCTTACTCCTTTTCATGGCAAGCTGTATGTTGGGCATCACCGTTGTCAATGGCTACAGTCTCATCCTCTCAGTGAAAATGTTCAACGCGCTCTGTCACAGCATGACTATTCATTTGTCGGTTCTCGATCATGTCGGAATAGAATCCAGTGATTCTTTTGCGTCTGTCACTTACGCCCCACAGTCGCGAGTTTGAAGCTCGTCACAGTCATTCAATCCCTGAATCCTACTCAGAATACCACAGACAAGGTTTAGACCTTCCGGATTCTCAAGAATGGCCGCCAATGGATTCTAGCTTATACCACGAAGATTCTGATTAAGGAATCCAAGAGATATCCACTCAATCTAAGGTAGAACGGAGGTGGTTGTCAGGCACACGTTCATATGTGAGAATGATGATGAGTGTCACGGATCATCACATTCATCAAGTTGAGGAACAAGTGATATCTTAGAACAAGAATAAGCTGAATTGAATAGAAGAACAATAGTAATTGCATTAATACTCGAGGTACAGCAGAGCTCCACACCTTAATCTATTTTGTGTAGAATCTCTACCGTTGAAAATACATAAGAACAAGGTCTAGGCATGAGTAAATGACGTAAAAATTCACTTCCGGGCCCACTTGGTGTGTGCTTGGGCTGAGCATTGAAGCTTTCATGTGTAGAGACTTTTCTTGGAGTTAAACGCCAGCTTTTGTGCCAGTTTGGGCGTTTAACTCCCACTTTTGTGCCAGTTCCGGCGTTTAACGCCGGGAATTCTGAAGCTGACTTGGAACGCCTGTTTGGGCCATCAAATCTCAAGCAAAGTATGGACTATTATATATTGCTGGAAAGCCCTGGATATCTACTTTTAAACGCAATTTAGAGCGCGCCAATTGGGATACTGTAGCTCCAGAAAATGCACTTTGAGTGCAGGGAGGTCAGAATCCAACAGCATCTGCAGCCCTTTTCAGCCTCTGAATCAGATTTTTGCTCAGGTCCCTCAATTTCAGCCAGAAAATACTTGAAATCACAGAAAAATACACAAACTCATAGTAAAGTTCAGAGAAGTGAATTTTAAATAAAAACTAATAAAAATATAATAAAAACTAACTAAAACATACTAAAGGCATACTAAAAACAATGCCAAAAAGCGTATAAATTATCCGCTCATCACAACACTAAACTTAAATTGTTGCTTGTCCCCAAGAAACTGAAAATAAAATAGGATAAAAAGAAGAGAATATACAATAAATTCCAAAAACATCTATGAAGATCAGTATTAATTAGATGAGCGGGGCTTTTAGCTTTTTGCCTCTGAACAGTTTTGGCATCTCACTTTATTCTTTGAAGTTCAGAATGATTGGCTTCTATAGGAACTCAGAATTTTGCCTCTTGAACACAACTACTTTATGAGTCTTGGCCGTGCCCCAAAGCACTATGTTTTCCAGTATTACCACCGGATACAGGCATGCCACAGACACATAACTGGGTGAACCTTTTCAAATTGTGACTCAGCTTTGCTAGAGTCCCCGATTAGAGGTGTCCAGGGTTCTTAAGCACACTCTTTTTGCTTCGAATCACGACTTTAACCGCTTAGTCTCAAGTTTTCACTTGATACCTTCACGCCACAAGCACATGGTTAGGGACAGCTTGGTTTAGCCGCTTAGGCCAGGATGTTATTCCTGTAGGCCCTCCTATCCACTGATGCTCAAAGCCTTAGATCCTTTTTATTATCCTTGCCTTTTGGTTTAAAGGGCTATTGGCTTTTTCTGCTTGCTCTTTTTTTTTTGAATTCACTGCTTTTTCTTGCTTCAAAAATCATTTTTATGATTTTTTAGATCCTCAGTAACATGTCTCATTTTTCATCATTCTTTCAAGAGCCAACAATTTTAACATTCATGAACAACAAATTCAAAAGACATATGAACTATTCAAGCATACATTCAGAAGTCAAAAGTATTGCCATCACATCAAAATAATTAATCTGTTATAAAATTTAAAATTCATGCAATTCTTCTCTTTTTCAATTAAGAACATTTTTCATTTAAGAAAGGTGATGGATTCATAGGACATTCATAACTTTAAGGCATAGACACTAAGACACTAATGATCATAAGACACAAACATAAATAAAACATAAAGCATAATTTTCAAAAAACAGAAAATTAAAGAACAAGGAGATTAAAGAACGGGTCCACCTTAGTGATGGCGGCTTGTTCTTCCTCTTGAAGATCTTATGGAGTGCTTGAGCTCCTCAATGTCTCTTCCTTGCCTTTGTTGCTCCTCTCTCATGATTCTTTAATCTTCTCTAATTTCATGGAGGAGGATGGAATGTTCTTGGTGCTCCACCATTAGTTATCCCATGTTGGAACTCAATTCTCCTAGGGAGGTATTGATTTGCTCCCAATAGTTTTGTGGAGGAAAGTGCATCCCTTGAGGCATCTCAGGGATTTCATGATGAGGAATTTCCTCATGTCCATGAGTGGGATCTCTTGTTTGCTCCATCCTCTTCTTAGTGATAGGCGTTTCCTCATCAATGAGGATGTCTCCCTCTATGTTAATTCCAACTGAATTACAGAGGTGACAAATGAGATGAGGGAAGGCTAACCTTGCTAAGGTAGAGGACTTATCTGCCACCTTATAAAGTTCTTGGGATATAACCTCATGAACTTCTACTTCCTCTCCAATCATGATGCTATGAATCATGATAGCCCGGTCTATAGTAGCTTCGGACCGGTTGCTAGTGGGAATGATTGAGCATTGGATAAACTCTAACCATCCCCTAGCCACGGGCTTGAGATCATGCCTTCTCAGTTGAACCGGTTGCCCTCTTGAATCTCTCTTCCATTGAGCGCCCTCTTCACAAATGTCTATGAGAACTTGGTCCAACCTTTGATCAAAGTTGACCCTTCTAGTGTAGGGGTGTTCATCTCCTTGCATCATGGGCAAGTTGAATGCCAACCTTACATTTTCCTGATTAAAATCTAAGCATTTTCCCGAACCATTGTAAGCCAATTCTTTGGGTCTGGGTTCACACTTTGATCATGGTTCTTGGTGATCCATGCATTGGCATAGAACTATTGAACCATTAAGATTCTGACTTGTTGAATGGGGTTGGTAAGAACTTCCCAACCTCTTCTTCGGATCTCATGTTGGATCTCTGGATATTCACTCTTTTTGAGTTTGAAAGGGACCTCAGGGATCACCTTCTTTATGGCCACAACTTCATAGAAGTGGTCTTGATGCACCCTTGAGATGAATCTCTCCATCTCCCATGACTCGGAGGTGGAAGCTTTTGCCTTCCCTTTCCTCTTTCTAGAGGTTTCTCCGGCCTTAGGTGCCATAAATGGTTATGGAAAAACAAAAAGCAACGCTTTTACCACACCAAACTTAGAAGGTTTGCTCGTCCTCGAGCAAAAGAGGAAAGAAAAGAGTAGAAGAAGAAGAAAATGGAGGAGATGGAGGGGGCTTTGTGGTTCGGCCAAGGGGGAGAAGTAGTGTTTATGTTGTGTGAAAATGAAGGAGTGAAGAAGGGTTTATATAGGGGTGGAGAGAGGGGTAGGGTTCAGCCATTATGGGTGGGTTTGGGAGGGAAAGTGGTTTGAATTTGGATGGTGGAGTAGGTGGGGTTTTATGAAGAATGGATGTGAGTGGTGAAGAGAATGGTGGGATTTGATAGGTGAGGGGTTTTTTTGGGGAAGAGGTATTGAGTTGATTGGTGAATGGGTGAAGAAGAGAGAGAGTGGTGGAGTAAGTGAGGATCCTGTGGAGTCCACAGATCCTGAGGTGTCAAGGATAGCTCATCCCTGCACCAAGTGGCGTGTAAAATGCCCTTTCTGCCAATCCTGGCATTAAACGCTGGGCTGCTGCCCTTTTCTGGCGTTAAATGGCAATCTGGTGCCCCTTTCTGGCGTTAAACGCCAGTCTGGTGCCCCTTTCTGGCGTTAAACGCCCAATATGGTGCCAGACTAGGCGTTAAACGCCCATTTGCTGCCCTTACTGGCGTTTAAACGCCAGCAAGCTTTTCCTCCAGGGTGTGCTGTTTTTCTTTCTATTTTTCATTCTGTTTTTGCTTTTTCAATTGTTTTTGTGACTTCACATGATCATCAACCTATAGAAAACATAAAATAACAATAGAAAATAGATAAATATAACATTGGGTTGCCTCCCAACAAGCGCTTCTTTAATGTCAGTAGCTTGACAGTAGGCCCTCATGGAGCCTCACAGATGTTCAGAATAATGTTGGAACCTCCCAACACCAAACTTAGAGTTTGAATGTGGGGGTTCAACACCAAACTTAGAATTTGGTTGTGGCCTCCCAACACCAAACTTAGAGTTTGGTTGTGGCCTCCCAACACCAAACTTAGAGTTTGACTGTAGGGGCTCTATTTGACTCTGTTTTGAGAGAAGCTCTTCATGCTTCCTCTCCATGGTTACAGAGGGATATCCTTGAGCCTTAAACACAGGATTCTTCATTCACTTGAATGATCAATTCTCCTCTGTCAACATCAATCACAGCCTTTGCTGTGGCTAGGAAGGGTCTGCCAAGGATGATGGATTCATCCATGCACTTCCCAGTCTCTAGGACTATGAAATCAGTACGGATGTAATGGTCTTCAATCTTTACCAGAACATCCTCTACAAGTCCATAAGCTTATTTTCTTGAATTGTCTGCCATCTCTAGTGAGATTCTTGTAGCGTGTACCTCAAAGATCCCTAGCTTCTCCATTACAGAGACAAGCATGAGGTTTATGCTTGACCCTAGGTCACACAGAGCCTTCTCGAAGGTCATGGTGCCTAATGTACAAGGTATTGAGAACTTTCTAGGGTCCTGTCTCTTTTGAGGTAATCTCTGCCTAGTCAAGTCATCCAGTTCTTTGGTGAGCAAAGGGGGTTCATCCTCCCAAGTCTCATTTCCAAATAACTTGTCATTCAGTTCTTTGGTGAACAAAGGGGGTTCAGCGCCAGTTTGTCCTCTCTGTGCACATCCTGGCGTTTAACGCCAGGTTGTTGCTTGTTTCTGGCGTTCAGCGCCAGAATGGTGCTCTGTTCTGGCGTTGAACGCCAGCCAGATGCATCTTACTGGCATTGAACGCCAGTCTGCGCTACCTCCAGGGTGAACAATTTTTTTTTCTTCTGTTTTTGACTCTGTTTTTAATTTTTTTTTTATTTTTTCGTGACTCCTCATGATCATGTACCTAATTAAACACAAAAATAACAAAGAAACAAAATAAAATAAAATTAGATAAATAAAATTGGGTTGCCTCCCAACAAGCGCTTCTTTAATGTCAATAGCTTGACAGTGGCTCTCATGGAGCCACTAGGTGATCAGGTCAATTTTTGTGTGGTCCCAACACCAAACTTAGAGTTTGGATATGGAGTTTGAACACCAAACTTAGAGTTTGGTTGTGGCCTCACAACACCAAACTTAGAGTTTGACTATGTGGGCTCTTCTTGACTTTGAACTGAGAGAAGCTCTTCATGCTTACTCTCTTTTGTCACAGAGGGATGGCCATGTGCCTTAAACACAAGGTAGTCCCCATTTAATTGAAGGACTAACTCACCTCTGTTGACATCTATCACAGCTCCTGCTGTGGCTAGGAAAGGTCTTCCTAGGATGATGCATTCATCATCTTCCTTCCTAGTGTCTAGGATTATGAAATCAGCAGGGATGTAAAGGCCTTCAACCTTTACTAGCACATCCTCTACTATTCCATAAGCTTGTCTCATGGACTTGTCTGCCAATTGTAATGAGAACAAGGCAGGTTGTACCTCAATGATCCCCAGCTTCTCCATTACAGAGAGTGGCATAAGATTTATCCCTGACCCCAGATCACATAGAGCTTTTTCAAAGCTCATGGTGCCAATGGTACAAGGTATTAAGAACTTGCCAGGATCTTGTTTCTTTTGAGGTAGAGTTCTCTGAATCCAAGTATCTAGTTCACTAATGAGCAAGGGAGGTTCACTTTCCCAAGTCTCATTACCAAACAGCTTGGCATTCAGCTTCATGATAGCTCCTAAATATTGAACAACTTGCTCTCCAGTCACATCTTCATCCTCTTCAGAGGAAGAATAGTCTTCAGAGCTCATGAATGGCAGAAGGAGGTTTAATGGAATATCTATGGTCTCTAGATGAGCCTTAGATTTCTTTGGATCCTTAATAGGAGACTCCTTCTTGCTTGAAGGACGTCCCAGGAGGTCTTCCTCACTAGGATTTTCGTCCTCCTCCTCCCTAGTGCATTCGGCCACTTTGATCAAATCAATGGCCTTGCACTCTCCTTTTGGATTCTCTTCTGTATTGCTTGGGAGAATACTGGGAGGAGTTTCAATGACTTTCTTACTCAGCTGGCCCACTTGTGCCTCCAAATTTCTAATGGAGGATCTTGTTTCATTCATGAAACTGAAAGTGGCCTTTGACAGATCAGAGACTATATTGGCTAAATTAGAAGTGTTTTGTTCTGAATTCTCTGTCTGTTGCTGAGAAGATGATGGATATGGCTTATTATTACTCAGCCTATTGCGTCCACCATTGTTAAAGCCTTGTTGAGGCTTTTGTTGATCCTTCCAGGAGAAATTTGGATGATTTCTCCATGATGGATTATAGGTGTTTCCATAAGGTTCACCCATGTAATTAACCTCTGCCATGGCAGGGTTTTCAGGATCATAAGCTTCTTCAGAAGCTGCCTCTCTAGTGCTGTTGGATGCATGTTGCAGTCCGTTCAGATTTTGAGAGATTATGTTGACCTGTTGAGTCAACATTTTGTTCTGAGCCAATATGGCATTCAGAGCATCAATTTCAAGAACTCCTTTCTTCTGAGGTATCCCATTATTCACGGAATTCCTCTCAGAGGTATACATGAACTGGTTGTTTGCAACCATGTCAATGAGTTCTTGAGCCTCTTCAGGCATTTTCTTCAGGTGAATAGATCCACCTGCAGAATGGTCCAATGACATTTTCAAAAATTCAGAGAGACCATAATAGAATATATCTAATAAGGTCCATTCTGAAAACATGTCAGATGGACATCTTTTGGTCAGCTGCTTGTATCTTTCCCAAGCTTCATAGAGGGATTCACCATCTTTTTGTTTAAAGGTTTGAACATCCACTCTTAGCTTGCTCAACTTTTGAGGAGGAAAGAATTTATCTAAGAAGGCAGTGACCAGCTTATCCCATGAGTCCAGGCTATCCTTAGGTTGTGAATCCAACCATATTCTAGCTCTGTCTCTTACAGCAAAAGGGAAAAGCATGAGTCTGTAGACTTCAGGATCAACTCCATTTGTCTTTACAGTCTCACAGATCTGCAAGAACTCAGTTAGAAACTGATAAGGATCTTCAGATGGAAGTCCATAAAACTTGCAGTTTTGTTGCATCAAGGCAACTAGCTGAGGTTTCAGCTCAAAGTTATTGGCTCCAATGGCAGGAATGGAGATGCTTCTTCCATCAAACTTGGATGTTGGCTTTGTGAAGTCACCAAGCATTCTCCTTGCATTATTATTATTATTTTCGGCTGCCATCTCCTTCTCTTGTTCGAAAATTTCTGAAAGGTTATTTCTGGATTGTTGTAATTTAGCTTCTCTTAATTTTCTCTTCAGAGTCCTTTCAGGTTCTGGATCAACTTCAACAAGAGTGCCCTTTTCCCTGTTCCTGCTCATATGAAAGAGAAGAAAACAAGAAAAGAAAGAGGAATCCTCTATGTCACAGTATAGAGATTCCCTTATGTTAGTAGAAGAAGAAAGGGGTATACGAAAGAGGAAGGATGGATTCAGATTTTTGGATGAGGAGAGGTGAAGAGAAGTGTTAGTAATTAAATAATTAAATAGAATAAGAGAAGAGAAGAGGAGAGAAATTTGAAAATAATTTTAAAAAGGGGTTAGTGATTTTCGAAAATTAGAGATAAGATAAGTTTAAAATTAAAGTTTAAAACAAAAAGAATTTTTGAAAAAGGGATGAGATATTTTCGAAAATTTAGAGAGGGAAAAGTAGTTAGGTGGTTTTGAAAAAGATAAGAAACAAACAAAAAGTTGGTTAGTTGATTGAAAAAGATTTGAAATCAAAATTTTGAAAAAGATAAGAAGATAAGAAGTTAGATAAGATATTTTGAAATCAAATTTTGAAAAAGATAAAATTTTTGAAAAAGATAAGATAAAAGATAAAAAGATATATTTGAAAAAGATATTTGAAAAAGATTTAATTTTAAAAATTACTTAACTAACAAGAAACTACAAGATAAGATTCTAGAACTTAAAGATTGAACCTTTCTTAACAAGAAAGTAACAAACTTCAAATTTTTGAACCAATCACATTAATTGTTAGCTTAATTTTCGAAAATTTGATAAAAAGATAAGAAAAAGATTTTGAAAATATTTTGAAAAATAATTTTTGAAATTTTCGAAAAGTATATAAAAAATGAAAAAGATATGATTTTTGAAAAAGATTTTGAAAAGATAAGAATTTTAAAATTGAAATTTTGACTTGACTTGTAAGAAACAACTAATTTTGAAAATTTTTGACCAAGTCAACCCAAAATTTCGAAAATTTGGAGGGAAATAAGGAAAAGATAATTTTTTTATTTTTGAATTTTTAATTATGAGAGAGAAAAACAACAAAAATACTCAATGCATGAAATTTTTAGATCAAAACAATGAATGCATGCAAGAATGCTATGAATGTCAAGATGAACACCAAGAACACTTTGAAGATCATGATGAACATCAAGAACATAATTTTGAAAAATTTTTGATGCAAAGAAAACATGCAAGACACCAAACTTCGAAATCTTTAATGCATGAAAAATATGAATGCAAAGATGCACATGAAAAACAACAAAAGACACAAAACAAGAAATCATCAAGATCAAACAAGAAGACTTGTCAAGAACAACTTGAAGATCATGAAGAACACTATGAATGCATGAGATTTTCGAAAAAATGCCAGAAAAATTTTAAAAGCATGCAATTGACACCAAACTTAAAAATTAACACAAGACTCAAACAAGAACACAAAATATTTTTTATTTTTATGATTTTCTAATTTTTTTTTGTATTTTTATTAATTTTTTCGAAAAAACATTTTTGGAAAAACGAAAAAGAAAAGAAAAATTTTTGAAAAAGTTTTTGAAAAGAAAATTACCTAATCTGAGCAACAAGATGAACCGTCAGTTGTCCATACTCGAACAATCCCCGGCAACGGCGCCAAAAACTTGGTGGACGAAATTGTGATCACATGCTCTTGTACTTGTATGAAATTATTATTGTGGCATCAGTTGTTATTCACAACTCCGTTCAACTAACCAGCAAGTGTTCTGGGTCGTCCAAGTAATAAACCTTACGCGAGTAAGGGTCGATCCCACAGAGATTGTTGGTATGAAGCAAGCTATGGTCACTTTGTAAATCTCAGTTAGGCAGATTAAATTGGTTTATGGGTTTTCGAAAATAGAAATAAGAAAATAAATTATAAAAGGGATAGAACACTTATGCAGATTCATTGGTGGGAATTTCAGATAAGCGAGTGGAGATGCTGTATGGCTCAAGGACGCCTGCTCTCCTACTGCTTCTACTCAATCATTCTTACTCCTTTCCATGGCAAGCTGTGTATAGGGGTTCACCATCAGCGGTGGCTACTTTCAATCCTCTCGGGAAAATGATCCTATGCGGCTGTCACTCGCACGGCTAATCGTCTGGAGGCATCACCCATGGTTGATGGCTACATCCCATCCTCGCAGTGAAAACTACGCTCACGCACTCTGTCACAGCACGGCTAATCACTGGTTGGTTCCTGCGCCTACTGGAATAGAATCCCTTGATTCTTTTACGTCTGTCACTAACGCCCAGCACTTGCAAGTTTGAAGCACGTCACAGTCATTCATTACCGGAATCCTACTCGGAATACCACAGACAAGGTTAGACTTTCCGGATTCCCAGGATCCTACTCGGAATACCACAGACAAGGTGAGACTTTCCGGATCCTCATAAATGCCGCCATCTATCTAGCTTATACCACGAAGATTCTGTTGGGGAATCTAAGAGATACACATTCAAGCTCGGTTGCATGTAGAACGGAAGTGGTTGTCAATCACGTGCGTTCATAAGTGAGAATGATAATGATCGTCACTTTCATCATTACACTCATCATGTTCTTGGGTACGAATGAATATCTTGGAATAAGAATAAGAGAGATTTGAATAAAGAAAATAGAATTGCATTAATACTTGAGGTACAGCAGAGCTCCACACCCTTAATCTATGGTGTGCAGAAACTCCACCGTTGAAAATACATAAGTAAAAGGTTCAGGCATGGCCGAATGGCCAGCCCTCTCCATGATCAAGTGACCGAATATTCAAGAGATTAAACTGTCAAAAGATGTCTAATACAATAGTAACTTATCCTATTTATACTAGACTAGCTACTAGGGTCTACATGAGTAAGTAATTGATGCATAAATCCCCTTCCGGGGCCCACTTGGTGTATGCTTGGGCTGAGCTTGATCAATCCACGAGCTGAGGCTTTTCTTGGAGTTGAACTTCGAGTTATGACGTGTTTTGGGCGTTCAACTCCGGATCATGACGTTTTTCTGGCGTTTAACTCCAGACAGTAGCATGAACTTGGCGTTCAACGCCAAGTTACGTCATCATTCTTCGAATAAAGTATGGACTATTATATATTGCTGGAAAGCCCTGGATGTCTACTTTCCAACGCCGTTGAGAGCGTGCCAATTGGAGTTCTGTAGCTCCAGAAAATCCACTTCTAGTGCAGGGAGGTCAGATTCCAACAGCATCAGCAGTCCTTTTGTCAGCCTTCTTCAGAGTTTTGCTCAAGTCTCTCAATTTCAGCCAGAATTTACCTGAAATCACAGAAAAACACACAAACTCATAGTAAAGTCCAGAAATGTGAATTTAACATAAAAACTAATGAAAACATCCCTAAAAGTAGCTTGAACTTACTAAAAACTACCTAAAAACAATGCCAAAAAGCGTATAAATTATCCGCTCATCAGCCAGCCTCCCAGTGATCTAAGATAGCATAAAAATGAAGATAGCTACCAAAGTCTGATCTAGGAACTAGATGTCCAAAGATGAAAATACAATAGTAAAAGGTCCTACTTATTGAAAACTAGTAGCCTAGGGTGGACAGAGATGAGTAAAAGACATAAAAATCCACTTCCGGGCCCACTTGGTGTGTGCTTGGGCTGAGCAATGAAGCATTTTCGTGTAGAGACTCTTCTTGGAGTTAAACACCAGCTTTAGTGCCAGTTTGGGCGTTTAACTCCCATTTTGGTGCCAGTTCCGGCGTTTAACGCTGGAATTCCTGAGGGTGTCTTTGAACGCCGGTTTGGGCCATCAAATCTTGGGCAAAGTATGGACTATCATATATTGCTGGAAAGCCCAAGATGTCTACTTTCCAACTCCGTTGAGAGCGCACCAATTGGGCTTCTGTAGCTCCAGAAAATCCACTTCGAGTCCAGGGAGGTCAGAATCCAACAGCATCTGCAGTCCTTTTCAGTCTCTGAATCAGATTTTTGCTCAGGTCCCTCAATTTCAGCCAGAAAATACCTGAAATCACAGAAAAATACACAAACTCATAGTAAAGTCCAGAAAAGTGAATTTTAACTAAAAACTAATAAAAATATACTAAAAACTAACTAGATCATACTAAAAACATACTAAAAACAATGCCAAAAAGCGTACAAATTATCCGCTCATCACAACACCAAACTTAAATTGTTGCTTGTCCTCAAGCAACTGAAAATCAAATAAGATAAAAAGAAGAGAATATGCAATGAATTCCAAAAACATATATGAAGATCAGTATTAATTAGATGAGCGGGGCTTTTAGCTTTTTGCCTCTGAACAGTTTTGGCATCTCACTCTATCCTTTGAAATTCAGAATGGTTGGCTTCTTTAGGAACTCAGAATCCAGATAGTGTCATTGATTCTCCTAGTTAAGTATGATGATTCTTGAACAAAGCTACTTATTGAGTCTTGGCTGTGGCCCAAAGCACTCTGTCTTCCAGTATTACCACCGGATACATACATGCCACAGACATATAATTGGGTGAACCTTTTCAGATTGTGACTCAGCTTTGCTAGAGTCCCCAATTAGAGGTGTCCAGGGTTCTTAAGCACACTCTTTTTGCCTTGGATCACAATTTTATTTCTTTTTCCCCCCTTTTTTTTCGTTTTCTTTTTCTTTTTCTTTTTTCTTTTTTCGAAATTTTTTTTTTTGAATAGAAATGCTTTTTCTTGCTTCAAGAATTATTTTAATGATTTTTCAAATCCTCAGTAACATGTCTCCTTTTTCATCATTCTTTCAAGAGCCAACATTCATGAACCACAAATTCAAGATACATATGCACTGTTTAAGCATACATTCAGAAAACAAAAACATTGCCACCACATCAAAATAATTAAACTATTATAAAATTCAGAATTCATGCAATTTTTTCCTTTTCAATTAAGCACGTTTTTATTCAAGAAAGGTGATGGATTCATAGGACATTCATAACTTTAAGGCATAGACACCAAGACACTAATGATCACAAGATACAAACATAGATAAACATAAGCATAAAATTCGAAAAACAGAAGAATAAAATTCCACCTTAGTGATGGCGGCTCTTTCTTCCTCTTGAAGATCCTATGGAGTGCTTGAGCTCCTCAATGTCTTTTCCTTGTCTTTGTTGCTCCTCCCTCATGATTCTTTGATCTTCTCCAGTTTCATGGAGGATGATGGAGTGTTCTTGGTGCTCCATCCTTAGTTGTCCCATGTTGGAACTCAATTCTCCTAGGGAGGCGTTTAGTTGCTCCCAATAGTTTTGTGGAGGAAAGTGCATCCCTTGAGGAATCTCAGGGATCTCATGGTGAGTGGGGTCTCTTGTGTGCTCCATCCTCTTCTTAGTGATGGGCTTGTCCTCATCAATAGGGATGTCTCCCTCTATGGCAACTCCAACCGAATAACAGAGGTGACAAATGAGATGAGGAAAGGCTAACCTTGCCAAGGTAGAGGACTTGTCCGCCACCTTATAGAGTTCTTAGGCTATAACCTCATGAACTTCTATTTCTTCTCCAATCATGATGCTATGGATCATGATAGCCCGGTCTATGGTAACTTCGGACCGGTTGCTAGTGGGAATGATTGAGCGTTGTATAAACTCTAACCATCCCCTAGCCACGGGTTTGAGGTCATGCCTTCTCAATTGAACCGGCTTTCCTCTTGAATCTCTCTTCCATTGGGCGCCCTCTTCACATATGACTGTGAGGACTTGGTCCAACCTTTGATCAAAGTTGACCCTTCTAGTGTAAGGATGTTCATCTCCTTGCATCATAGGCAAGTTGAATGCCAACCTTACACTTTCCGGACTAAAATCCAAGTATTTCCCCCGAACCATAGTAAGATAATTCTTTGGATTCGGGTTCACACTTTGATCATGGTTCTTGGTGATCCATGCATTGGCATAGAACTCTTGAACCATCAAGATTCCGACTTGTTGAATGGGGTTGGTAAGAACTTCCCAACCTCTTCTTCGGATCTCATGTCGGATCTCTGGATATTCACCCTTTTTGAGTGAAAAAGGGACCTCGGGGATCACCTTCTTCAAGGCCACAACTTCATAGAAGTGGTCTTGATGCACCCTTGAGATGAATCTCTCCATCTCCCATGACTCGGAGGTGGAAGCTTTTGCCTTCCCTTTCCTCTTTCTAGAGGTTTCTCCGGCCTTGGATGCCATAAATGGTTATGGAAAAACAAAAAGCAATGCTTTTACCACACCAAACTTAAAATGTTTGCTCGTCCTCGAGCAAAAGAAGAAAGAAGAGAGTAGGAGAAGAAGAAATGAGGAAGAAGGGAATGGCTTTGTGTTTGGCCAAAGGGGAGAGAAATGGTGTTTAGGATGTGTGAAAATGAAGGAGTGAAGGAGGGTTTATATAGGAGAGGGGGAAGGGTAGGGTTCGGCCATTTGGGGGTGGGTTTGGGTGGGAAAGTGGTTTGAATTTGAATGGTGAGGTAGGTGGGGTTTTATGAAAGATGGATGTGAGTGGTGAAGAGAAAGATGGGATTTGATAGGTGAGGGGTTTTTGGGGAAGAGGTGTTGAGGTGATTGGTGAATGGGTGAAGAAGAGAGAGAGAGTGGTAGGGTAGGTGGGGATCCTGTGGGGTCCACAGATCCTGAGGTGTCAAGGAAAAGTCATCCCTGCACCAAATGGCAAGCAAAAACACGTTTTTAGCCTTTTCTGGCGTTAAACGCCGGGCTGGTGCCCATTTCTGGCGTTTAACGCCAGCTTCTTGCCCTTTTCTGGCGTTTAACACTAGTCTGGTGCCCCTTTCTGGCGTTAAACGCCCAGAATGGTGCCAGACTGGGCGTTAAACGCCCAACAGCTAACCTCACTGGCGTTTAAACGCCAGTAGGTGCGTCCTCCAGGGTGTGCTATTTTTCTTCCTGTTTTTTATTTTGTTTTTGCTTTTTTCATTGATTTTGTGACTTCTCATGATCATCAACCTACAAAAAAAAGATAAAATAACAAAAGGAAATAAACAAAATATAACATTGGGTTGCCTCCCAACAAGCGCTTCTTTAATGTCAGTAGCTTGACAGAGGACTCTCATGGAGCCTCACAGATATTCAGAGCCATGTTGGAACCTCCCAACACCAAACTTAGAGTTTGAATGTGGGGGTTTAACACCAAACTTAGAGTTTGGTTGTGGCCTCCCAACACCAAACTTAGAGTTTGACTGTGGGGGCTCTGTTTGGCTCTGCTTTGAGAGAAGCTCTTCATGCTTCCTCTCCATGATGACAGAGGGATATCCTTGGGCCTTAAACACCAAGGATTCTTCATTCACTTGAATGATCAACTCTCCTCTATCAACATCAATCACAGCCTTTGCTGTGGCTAGGAAGGGTCTGCCAAGGATGATGGATTCATCCATGCACTTCCCAGTCTCTAGGACTATGAAATCAGTAGGGATGTAATGGTCCTCAACTTTTACCAGAACATCCTCTACAAGTCCATAAGCTTTTTTTCTTGAATTGTCTGCCATCTCTAGTGAGATTTTTGCAGCTTGCACCTCAAAGATCCCTAGCTTCTCCATTACAGGGAGAGGCATGAGGTTTACACTTGACCCTAAGTCACACAAGGCCTTCTTGAAGGTCATGGTGCCTATGGTACAAGGTATTGAAAACTTCCCAGGATCTTGTCTCTTTTGAGGTAATTTCTGCCTAGACAAGTCATCCAGTTCTTTGGTGAGCAAAGGGGGTTCATCCTCCCAAGTCTCATTTCCAAATAACTTGTCATTTAGCTTCATGATTGCTCCAAGGTATTTAGCAACTTGCTCTTCAGTGACATACTCATCCTCTTCAGAGGAAGAATACTCATCAGAGCTCATGAATGGCAGAAGTAAGTCCAATGGAATCTCTATGGTCTCATTTTGAGCCTCAGATTCCCATGGTTCCTCATTGGGGAACTCATTGGAGGTCAGTGGACGCCCAGTGAGGCCTTCCTCAGTGGCGTTCACTGCTTCTCCCTCCTCCCAAAATTCGGCCATGTTGATGGCCTTGCACTCTCTTTTTGGATTTTCTTCTGTATTGCTTGGGAGAGTACTAGGAGGGAGTTCAGTAATTTTCTTGCTCAGCTGACCCACATGTCCCTCCAAATTTCTAATGGAGGACCTTGTTTCAGTCATGAAACTTTGAGTGGTTTTGATTAGATCAGAGACCATGGTTGCTAAGTCAGAGGTATTCTGCTTAGAACTCTCTGTCTGTTGCTGAGAAGATGATGGAAAAGGCTTGCTATTGCTAAACCTGTTTCTTCCACCATTATTGTTATTGAAACCTTGTTGAGGTCTCTGTTGATCCTTCCATGAAAGATTTGGATGATTCCTCCATGAAGGATTATAGGTGTTTCCATAGGGTTCTCCCATGTAATTCACCTCTTCCATTGAAGGGTTCTCAGGATCATAAGCTTCTTCCTCAGATGAAGCTTCCATAGTACTGCTTGGTGCATTTTGCATTCCAGACAGACTTTGAGAAATCATATTGAGTTGTTGAGTCAATATTTTTTTCTGAGCCAACATGGCATTCAGAGTGTCAATCTCAAGAACTCCTTTCTTCTGACTAGTCCCATTGTTCACAAGATTCCTTTCAGAAGTGTACATGAATTGGTTATTTGCAACCATTTCAATCAGTTCTTGAGCTTCAGTAGGCGTCTTCTTCAGATGAAGAGATCCTCCAGCAGAGCTATCCAAAGACATCTTGGACAGTTCAGAGAGACCATCATAGAAAATACCTATGATGCTCCATTCAGAAAGCATGTCAGAGGGACACTTTCTGATTAATTATTTGTATCCTTCCCAAGCTTCATAGAGGGATTCTCCTTCCTTCTGTCTGAAGGTTTGGACTTCCACTCTAAGCTTACTCAATTTTTGAGGTGGAAAGAACTTTGCCAAGAAGGCATTGACTAGCTTTTCCCAAGAGTCCAGGCTTTCTTTAGGTTGAGAGTCCAACCATGTTCTAGCTCTGTCTCTTACAGCAAAAGGGAATAGCATAAGTCTGTAGACCTCAGGGTCAACCCCATTAGTCTTGACAGTGTCACAGATTTGCAAGAATTCAGCTAAGAACTGATGAGGATCTTCCAATGGAAGTCCATGGAATTTGCAATTCTGTTGCATTAGAGAAACTAATTGAGGCTTAAGCTCAAAGTTGTTTGCTCCAATGGCAGGGATAGAGATGCTTCTCCCATAGAAGTCGGGAGTAGGTGCAGTAAAGTCACCCAGCACCTTCCTTGCATTGTTGGCATTGTTGTTGTTTTCGGCTGCCATGAGTTCTTCTTCTTTGAAGAATTCGGTCAGGTCCTCTAAATAGGGTTGTGCTTTGGCTTCTCTTAGCTTTCTCTTCAAGGTCCTTTCAGGTTCAGGATCAGCCTCAACAAGAATGCTTTTGTCTCTGCTCCTGCTCATAAGAAAGAGAAGAGAACAAGAAAATATGGAATCCTCTATGTCACAGTATAGAGATTCCTTGAAGTGTCAGAGGAAAAGAAAAGTAGAAGACAGAAGTAGAAAATTCGAACTTATCAAAGAAGATGGAGTTCGAATTTTGCATTAAGGAATAGTGTTAGTCCATAAATAGAAGGATGTGAGAAGGAGGGAAGTGATTTTTGAAAATTAAGTAAAAAATATTTTGAAAACATTTTTGAAAAACATTACTTAATTTTCGAAAATAAAAGTGGGAAAGAAGTGAAGTGATTTTTGAAAAGATTTTGAAATTAGAAATAAAAAAGATTTGATTGAAAACTATTTTGAAAAAGATGTGGTTAAGAAGATATGATTAGTTTTAAAAAGATGTGATTGAGAAGATATGATTTGAAAAACATTTTAAAAAAAATTTGATTTTGAAAATTAAAAACTTGGCTAACAAGAAAAGATATGATTCAAACATTAAACCTTTCTCAACAGAAAAGGCAACATACTTGAAATGTTGAATCAAATCATTAATTGGTAGCAAGTATCTTTGAAAATGGAAAGAAATTGATTTTGAAAAAGATTTGATTGAAAAATTGATTTGAAAAAGATTTGATTTTGAAAAAAATTTTGAAAACTTAAAAAAATTTGATTTGAAAACAAAATCTTCCCCCTTTAGCCATCCTGGCGTTAAACGCCCAGAATGGTGCACATTCTGGCGTTTAACGCCCAAAACACTACCTTTTTGGGCGTTAAACGCCCAACCAGGTACCCTGGCTGGCGTTTAAACGCCAGTCTGTCCTTCTTCACTGGGCGTTTTGAACGCCCAGCTTTTTCTGTGCAATTCCTCTGCTGAATGTTCTGAATCTTCAATTCTCTGTATTATTGACTTGAGAAGACACAAATTAAAAATATTTTTGGATTTTTAATAATAAGGAAAAATCAAAATGCAACAAGAATCAAATAACAATGCATGCAAGACACCAAACTTAGCAGTTTGTATACTACTGACACTAACAAGATGAAA
Organism: Arachis hypogaea; assembly: GCF_003086295.3. Taxonomy (NCBI): domain Eukaryota; kingdom Viridiplantae; phylum Streptophyta; class Magnoliopsida; order Fabales; family Fabaceae; genus Arachis; species Arachis hypogaea. The sequence continues at coordinate 107,879,342 of NC_092039.1, forward strand.
ATGCATATGAGACACACAAAGCACTCAAGTCAATAGAATTCAAAGATTAGAGCACGAAAATTATCAAGAATTACTTGAAGATCCTTAAGACACATGAATGAATGTATGCAATTGACACCAAACTTAAAATGAAACACTAGACTCAAAAATATTTTTGGATTTTATGATTTTGTAAATTTTTTTGTGCTTTTTTCGAAAATAAAGTGGAAAAAGGTATCAAAATTCTTAATGAGAATTCCAAGAATCATGCAATGTTAGTCTAAAGCTTCAGTCTAAAGGAATTAGACATGGTCAGCCAAGCTTCAGCAGAACATTGCATTCAAGAGCTAAATTGATGAAGATCAATCAGCTTTGGTGATGATAAGAACATCACCTTGAAACACTAGAATTCCTTCTTAAGAACTCTGAAGAAAAAAAAATACCTAATCTAAGCAACAAGATGAACCGTCAGTTGTCCAAACTCAACAATCTCCGGCAACGGCGCCAAAAACTTGGTGCACGAAATTGTGAACAATACTTTTCACAACTCTCATAATCCCCGGTCATGAACCCCAAAAACTTGGTGTTCAATACCATGGCATTACACAACTTCGCACAACTAACCAGCAAGTGCACTGGGTCATCCAAGTAATAAACCTTACGCGAGTAAGGGTCGATCCCACGGAGATTGTTAGTATGAAGCAAGCTATGGTCATCTTGTAAATCTTAGTCAGGCAAACTCAAATGGATATGGTGAGGAACGCATAAAAACATAAAGATAAAGATAGAGGTACTTATGTAATTCATTGGTAGGAACTTCAGATAAGCGCATGAAGATGCCTTCCCTTCCGTCTCTCTACTTTCCTACTGTCTTCATCCAATCCTTCTTACTCCTTTCCATGGCAAGCTTATGCAAGGGTTTCACCGTTGTCAGTGGCTACCTCCCATCCTCTCAGTGAAAATGTTCCTATGCTCTGTCACAGCATGGTTAATCATCTGTCGGTTCTCGGTCAGGCCGGAATAGAATCCAGCGATTCTTTTGCATCTGTCACTAACGCCCCGCCTGCTAGGAGTTTGAAGCACGTCACAGTCATTCAATCATTGAATCCTACTCAGAATACCACAGACAAGGTTAGACCTTCCGGATTCTCTTGAATGCCGCCATCAGTTCTAGCCTATACCACGAAGACTCTGATCTCACGGAATGGTTGGCTCGGTTGTCAGGCGAGCACTCGGTTGTCAGGCGATCAACCATGCATCGTGCAATCAGGAATCCAAGAGATATTCACCCAATCGAAGGTAGAACGGAGGTGGTTGTCAGTCACACGTTCATAGGTGAGAATGATGATGAGTGTCACGAATCATCACATTCATCAAGTTGAAGAACAAGTGATATCTTAGAACAAGAACAAGCGGAATTGAATGGAAGAACAATAGTAATTGCATTAATACTCGAGGTACAGCAGAGCTCCACACCTTAATCTATGGTGTGTAGAAACTCCACCGTTGAAAATACATAAGAACAAGGTCTAGGCATGGCCGTGAGGCCAGCCTCCCAGTGATCTAAGATAGCATAAAAATGAAGATAGCTACCAAAGTCTGATCTAGAAACTAGATGTCCAAAGATGAAAATACAATAGTAAAAGGTCCTACTTATAGAAAACTAGTAGCCTAGGGTGTATAGAGATGAGTAAAAGACATAAAAATCTACTTCCGGGCCCACTTGGTGTGTGCTTAGGCTGAGCAATGAAGCATTTTCGTGTAGAGACTCTTCTTGGAGTTAAACGCCAGCTTTAGTGCCAGTTTGGGCGTTTAACTCCCATTTTGGTGCCAGTTCCGGCGTTTAACACTAGAATTCCTGAGGGTGACTTTGAACGCCGGTTTGGGCCATCAAATCTTGAGCAAAGTATGAACTATCATATATTGCTGGAAAGCCCAGGATATCTACTTTCCAACGCCGTTGAGAGCGCGCCAATTGGGCTTCTGTAGCTCCATAAAATCCACTTCGAGTGCAGGGAGGTCAGAATCCAACAGCATCTGCAGTCCTTTTCAGTCTCTGAATCAGATTTTTGCTCAGGTCCCTCAATTTCAGCCAGAAAATACATGAAATCACAAAAAAACACACAAACCTCATAGTAAAGTCCAGAAAAGTGAATTTTAACTAAAAACTAATAAAAATATACTAAAAACTAACTAGATCATACTAAAAACATACTAAAAACAATGCCAAAAAGAGTACAAATTATCCGCTCATCAATTGCTCCAAGGTACTTAGCAACTTGCTCTTCAGTGACATCTTCGTCCTCTTCAGAGGGAAGAATACTCATCAGAGCTCATGAATGGTAGAAGTAAATCCAATGGAATCTCTATGGTCTCAGTGTGAGCCTCAGATTCCCATGGTTCCTCATTAGGGAACTAATTGGAGGCCAGTGGACGTCCATTAAGGTCTTCCTCAGTGGTGATCACTGCCTCTTTGTCCTCTCCAAATTCGGCTATGTTGATGGCCTTACACTCTCCTTTTGGATTCTCTTCTGTATTGCTTGGAAGAGTACTATGAGGGAGTTCAGTAACTTTCTTACTCAGCTGACCCACTTGTGCCTCCAAGTTTCTAATGGAGGACCTTGTTTCAGTCATGAAACTTTGAGTGGTTTTGATTAGATCAGAGACCATGGTTGCTAAGTCAGAGTGGCTCTGCTTAGAATTCTCTGTCTGTTGCTGAGAAGATGATGGAAAAGGCTTGCTATTGCTAAACCTGTTTCTTCCACCATTATTGTTGTTGAAACCTTGTTGAGGTCTCTGTTGATCCTTCCATGAGAGATTTGGATGATTTCTCCATGAAGGATTATAGGTGTTTCCATAGGGTTCTCCCATGTAATTCACCTCTTCCATTGATGGGTTCTCAGGATCATAAGCTTCTTCTTCAGATGAAGCGTCTTTAGTACTGCCTGGTGTAGCTTGCATTCCAGACAGACTTTAAGAAATCATATTGACTTGCTGAGTCAATCTGAGATAATATGGCATTCAGAGTATCAATCTCAAGAACTCCTTTCTTCTGATTCGTCCCATTGTTCACAGGATTCCTTTCAGAAGTGTACATGAATTGGTTATTTGCAACCATTTTAATGAGTTCTTGAGCTTCTACAGGTGTCTTCTTCAGATGAAGAGATCCTCCAGCAGAGCTATCCAATGACATCTTGGACAGTTCAGACAGACTATCGTAGAAGATACATATGATGCTCCATTCAGAAAGCATGTCAGAAGGACACTTTCTGATCAATTGTTTGTATCTTTCCCAAGCTTCATAGAGGGATTCACCTTCCTTCTGTCTGAAGGTTTGGACTTCCACTCTAAGCTTACTCAATTTTTGAGGTGGAAAGAACTTTGCCAAGAAGGCATTGACTAGCTTTTCCCAAGAGTTCAGGCTTTCTTTAGGTTGTGAGTCCAACCATATCCTAGCTCTGTCTCTCACAGCAAAAGGGAATATCATAAGTCTGTAGACCTCAGGGTCAACCGCATTGGTCTTGACAGTGTCACAGATTTGCAAGAATTTAGCTAAAAACTGATGAGGATCTTCCAATGGAAGTCCATGGAACTTGTAATTCTGTTGCATTAGAGAAATTAATTGAGGCTTAAGCTCAAAGTTGTTTGCTCCAATGGCAGGGATAGAGATGCTTCTCCTATAGAAGTCGGGAGTAGGTGCAGTAAAGTCACCCAGCACCTTCCTTGCATTGTTGGCATCGTTGTTGTTTTCGGCTGCCATGTCTTCTTTTTGTTTGAAGATTTCTGTTAGGTCCTCTACAGAGAGTAGTGCTTTAGCTTCTCTTAGCTTTCGCTTCAAGGTCCTTTCAGGTTCAGGGTCAGCCTCAACAAGAATACTTTTGTCTTTGCTCCTGCTCATATGAAAGAGAAGAGAACAAGAAAATATGGAATTCTCTATGTCACAGTATAGAGATTCCTTGAGATGTCAGAGGAAAAGAAGAATAGAAGGAGGAGGTAGAAGAAGAAGAATTCGAACTTATCAAGAGAGATAGAGTTTGAATTGTTGATAGTGGACGAGTGTTAGTCCTTAAATAGAAGGATGTGAGAAGAGGGGAAGAATTTTCGAAAATAAATTAAAAGATTTTGAAGAAATTTTGAAAAATTGAAGAATGATTTTCGAAAATTAAAGTTGGGAAAGAAATAAAGTGATTTTTGAAAAAGATTTTGAAATTAGAAATCAAAAAGATTGAAAATTATTTGGAAAAAGATGTGATTAAGAAGATATGATTGAAGAGTTATGGTTTTAAAAAGATATGATTGAAAAGATATGATTGAGAAACAATTTAAAAAAATTTGATTTTTAAAATTAATGACTTGGCTAACAAGAAATTTAAAGGATATGATTCAAACATTAAACCTTTCTTAACAGAAAAGGCAACATACTTGAAATGTTGAATCAAATCATTAATTGTAGGCAAGTATTTTTGAGAATGGAAAGAAATTGATTTTGAAAATATATGATTGAAAAGATATGTTTGAAAAAGATTTGATTTTGAAAAAATTATGAAAACTTGAAAAAAATTTGAATTAAAAACAAAATCTTCCCTCTTGTATCATCCTGGCGTTAAACGCCCAGAATGGTATCCATTCTGGCGTTTAACGCCCAAAAATGCTACCCTTTTGGGCGTTAAACGCCCAGCCAGGTACCCTGGCTGGCGTTTAAATGCCAGTTTTCCTTTTTCACTGGGCGTTTTGAACGCCTAGCTTTTTCTGTGTGATTCCTCTGCTGCATGTTCTGAATCTTCAATTTTTTGTATTATTGACTTGAAAAGACACAAATTAAAAATTTTTTTTGAATTTTTTAATGATGAGGAATAATTAAAATGCAACTAAAATCAAATAAACAATGCATGCAAGACACCAAACTTAGAAGTTTGTATACTATTGACACTAACAAATTGAGAATGCATATGAGAAACAACAAAACACTCAAGACAAGAGAATTTAAAGATCAGCGCAAGAAAATCATCAAGAACAACTTGAAGATCAATGAAGAACATAATGCATGTAATTTTCGAAAATTAGAAGAATAAAGACATGCAATTGACACCAAACTTAAAATTAGACACTAGACTCAAACAAGGAACATAAAAATATTTTTGATTTTAAGATTTTATAAATTTTTTTGTGCTTTTTCGAAAATTGAGTGGAAAAGAAAAACAAGGGTTTAAAATTCTTAATGAGAATTCCAAGAATCATTGCAATGCTAGTCTAAGACTCCGGTCCAGGAATTAGACATAGCTTCACAGCCAGCCAAGCTTTCAGTGAAAGCATCGGTCCAAAACACTAGACATGGCCAATGGCCAGCCAAGCTTTAGCAGATCATTGCTCACAACAGCAAAATTGATAGAAATCAACAAGCTCTTGTGATGATAAGTTGAAACCTCGGTCCAAAAGATTAGACATGGCTTCACAGCCAACCATACTTCAACAAATCATCATGAAACTCTAGAATCCATTCTTAAAAACTCTGAAGAACAAAATAGAAATAATTTTTTGTATTTTTGAAAAATTTTCGAAAAGTAAAAAGCTTAAACATAAAATAAAATTACCTAATCTAAGCAACAAGATGAACTGTTAGTTGTCCAAACTCGAACAATCCCCGGCAACGGCGCCAAAAACTTGGTGCACGAAATTGTGATCATCAATGGTGCCATCAACATGGTACGCTCAATTGCAATCTCAACTCTTTATCACAACTTCGCACAACTAACCAGCAAGTGCACTGGGTACTCCGAGTAATAAACCTTACGCGAGTAAGGGTCGATACCATGGAAATTGTTGGTATGAAGCAAGCTATGGTCATCTTGTAAATCTCAGTCAGGCGGATTCAAATGGTTATGGAGCATTGATAATTAAAAGATGAATAAAACATAAAATAAAGATAGAGATACTTATGTAATTCATTGGTGAGAATTTCAGATAAGCGTATGGAGATGCTTTGTCCCTTCCGTCTCTCTGCTTTCCTACTATCTTCATCCAATCCTTCTTACTCCTTTCCATGGCAAGCTGTATGTTGGGCATCACCATTGTCAATGGCTACAGTCCCGTCCTCTCAATGAAAATGTTCAACGCGCTCTGTCACAACACGGCTATTCATCTGTCGGTTCTCGATCATGTCGGAATAGAATCCAGTGATTCTTTTGCGTCTGTCACTAACGCCCCAGAATCGCGAGTTTGAAACTCGTCACAGTCATTCAATCCCTGAATCCTACTCAGAATACCACAAAAAAGGTTTAGACCTTCTGGATTCTCAAGAATGGCCGCCAATGGATTCTAGCTTATACCACGAAGATTCTGATTAAGAAATCCAAGAGATATCCACTCAATCTAAGGTAGAACGGAGGTGGTTGTCAGGCACACGTTCATAGGTGAGAATGATGATGAGTGTCACGGATCATCACATTCATCAAGTTGAGGAAAAAGTGATATCTTAGAACAAGAATAAGCTGAATTGAATAGAAGAACAATAGTAATTGCATTAATACTCGAGGTACAGCAGAGCTCCACACCTTAATCTATGGTGTGTAGAAACTCTACTGTTGAAAATACATAAGAACAAGGTCTAGGCATGGCCGAATGGCCAGCCTCCCAAAGAGGGTTCAATCGTAAAAACATGATCAAAAGATGATCCAAAGATTGAAAGATTCCTTTTCAAATACAATAGCGAAAGGTCCTATTTATAGAGAACTAGTAGCTTAGAGTTTACAGAAATGAGTAAATGACGTAAAAATCCACTTCCGGGCCCACTTGGTGTGTGCTTGGGCTGAGCATTGAAGCTTCCATGTGTAGAGACTTTTCTTGGAGTTAAACGCCAGCTTTTGTGCCAGTTTGGGCGTTTAACTCCCACTTTTGTGCCAGTTCCGGCGTTTAACGCCGGAAATTCTGAAGCTGACTTGGAACGCCTATTTGGGCCATCAAATCTCAGACAAAGTATGGCCTATTATATATTGCTGGAAAGCCCTGGATGTCTACTTTCCAACGCAATTGAGAGCGCACCAATTGGGCTTTTGTAGCTCCAGAAAATCCACTTCGAGTGCAGGAAGGTCAGAATCTAATAGCATCTGCAGCCCTTTTCAGTCTCTGAATCAGATTTTTGCTCAGGTCCCTCAATTTCAGCCAGAAAATACCTGAAATCACAGAAAAATACACAAACTCATAGTAAAGTCTAAAAAAGTGAATTTTAAATAAAAACTAATAAAAATATAATAGAAACTAACTAAAACATACTAAAAGCATACTAAAAACAATGCCAAAAAGCGTATAAATTATCCGCTCATCAGTGTAAAACAGCGACAAGAAGCTCTATGCGAGAGAAAGGGTGCGCAAACTAATCTTCACGACTTGATCTAACCTTTTTTATAGCTTACATTGAAAACTCTATCTTAAATTTCTTCTTAAAAAGCTGAATTTAGTGTGCTTCTAATCCTATTCCTCACTCGCATAAAGCTTGTTTCTTTTAGAATAAGCCTAAACTTGTCCTAGTATAATCATATAATCCTTGAATCTTAAAGGCTTGCGGTGTGTGAAGTCGCTCCCCTTTGTAAACTTGCGTTCCTTTAGAGTCAACTAGAACTTATTTAAATCGACATGCCTTGTTCTATCTCTATTTAGGTTTTGATTAGAATTTCTTCCTTAAGATGCACCTTAGTTCTTATTTTTGTGCATTCCATTATTTTGATACAACTTTGTCTGACCATATACAAGACTTTATTTTGATTTCTTGTGAACACCATTCGTGTTGCTCGTTCGTCTCTTTGAACATAACATCTTTTTGAAAGTGAACTCGTGCTAGATTTTGCTTTGCATACAACTCCTAGATGCAACCATTAAAGTGTTAATTCCTTAGAGCAAGACTTTTGAATGCGAAAATGAACTTGCGACATTACTAGGAATTTTAGAGCCTTAATTTTTGTTGATCGTATCGCTTGTGATTAAGTAGACGTAATAAGATGCACCGTGTGTATGGAATACCTAAATACCCTGGAAGCTTTCAAAACTTGAGAGAAAAGATTAACCTCAGTGCCAGTATTTGTGATGCCCAAACCAAGTAAACCATTCGGAATAACTGCAATGCATTGTTAAAGAGTTTAGTATACGCACAGATGCAACAAACGCGATGTGGTGGCGAACACCTTCAGTAGGAAGTCTCTGAGAACTGTTTGGAGGACAATAAAGGAGAAGAACGATTAAGTAAGTTGAAGTCCTAAGTTAGATACTGGAAGTGTGACTGGAGGTGTCAAACTAAATCCATTACAATTTTGAAACGTTGTAAAGATGAGATACAGGAAGCATAACAAGACGATAGAAAGCTACAAAGGATGTCGAAGTCTGGTAAACAAAAGGAAATCAAGAAGAGATCGAGGGAGACAAAGAAAGAAACTTGGAGGAATGAGGAAACGAATTCAGAAGTACAAGAAGAGATTTATATGCCTAATGCCGAAATAGAGACGTAAACTATTACTTGAAGCCATCGAGGGTGGATTTTGATTCATCCGAGAACTACTAAGAGGTATCATGATTGTAAGAAAATATGTTTAAGTGGCCCAAAATTATGGATAACGTGGTGACGCGTGTGATTGAATATCTAACATATTAAAAGATGAGGAGCGAGTACCAAGAGTAATCTGAGATGTGGCAACCATGGAAGGTTTCACAATGAAAGTAAAAAGAGATTGCTATTGATTATGAAAGGGGTCATCGAGGACTAGGACAGGAAGTCACATTCTTAGGTGATCATGGGTCATCCAAATTCATTTCGTCCATTGGAGCAAACGATTTATCAAAAATATTGACGAGACTATACATCAGAAAGAAAGTAAGGTTTCACGGTGCGCTAAACGCCTCTATGTCGATCTGAAATAGGAGCACCAAACTCCTTAGTATTAGTTTCTGAATTTGATAGCTGATACCAAACACATAATAGAACATGAACCTGTGCAACTAAGAGAAGATCTAATGCTTCAAATAACCTTGGTTAGAATTTATAATATGATACCATTACCAAATAGCTATGCAGAGGAGGAGTTACATTAGCAGAGAATGCCGAGAGTGGAGCTGGAATTGGAAACATACTTGGAAACTCAAGTCAAATATATGGGAGACTACCCACATCTCTTTTCAGGTAACTAAATTTGAATTTTGAGGGCAAAATTCTTAATTTGGTGGGTGGGATGTAAATCCCGTAAAATTAAAAAATAATTAGTCAGTTAATATAAATTTTAATAAAAGAAATTAGGAATGCTAATTTTATAGTTTAATAAGATAGAGCTAATTAAAACAATAATTTTGACACTAATTTTAAAGAATTTAGCCCAAGATTGGGCCGCACGAGCCGAACCGAATGAATCATGCCAGTATTGGGCCTAAGGCCTAATCAACACTCCCCTAACACCATGAACTCAGCTCATTCCTTCCCACACTTGTAAAACCCAGTTAATTTATGGCTAATTAACCCATAAATTAAAATATATTCTAGAAAGTGAGAAATGAGATTTTTATGGTTTAATGTGGTAGAGAAATTTAAAACGAGAATTTCGACACCAATTTTAAAGAAATTGGCCCAAGATTGGGCCAAACGAACTAAATCGAACCAACCGGACCCATGTTGGGCCCATGGCCCAGCCAAGCTTCATTTAATTAATGAAGCTCAGCCCTCTCTCCTCCAAGAACACACACTCATGCTGAAATTAGAGGAGGGAAATGGGGAGAAAACATAAACCCTTGCTCTAAATTCAATTGATCATATCTTTTGATTCGGAGCTCTGATGGACGCACCGTTTACAGCCACGCGACCGCAGCATCGAGCTCTACAAAACCCATCCAAGCAATCTTGAGGTAAGTCACAGAATCTTATTCGAATCCTCAGCCCTCATTTTCAAAAATTTGTGGGTAAAGTGTTGAGATTTTTGAGTTTGAATGTTGTAGGCTCTAATTAACTTGAAGGGAAGGCTTTCTCTAGCTCCCTTGGTCTTTGGGTAAGGTGAGATTCTCAACCCTAAGATAGAGACTTGAGATTTTTGTGATTTAGTGATTGAGTTATTGTGTTTTATGTGATATTGTGGCTTAGGCCTTGTATATATGTGTTTTGGAGCTTGATTGGTGGTTTTGGAAAGCTTTGGTGTGAAATCCCAAGCTTGGAAATCTGTTGTGAGGCTTTGAAAACCATGGAAGTTGATTTGAGAGTGTTCCGGGTGGAATAGAAATCGACCAATGTATGGTTTCAGTTTTCTGTATCTAAAATGTAATGTGGTGTGAAAACGTAGACTAAAGACCCTAAGATAGGAGTTGAATCATTAAGGTTGTGGATGGATTGATATGAATTGTGTTGTTGTATATGAATTTAGTGAATTATGGGATGATGATAAATGTTGGTATAATATGTGAAAGTTGTGTGTGATATAGTTCAATATGTAGAATTGATGATAGCATTGAGGCTTGTGTTAATGAGCATGACTTGGAATATGAATTTGGTATGTGTATGTATATATATATATGTATGGTGATTGATGAATTAGGTATTGGTGGGAGATTGAGATGTGAATTGTGATTATGATGTAGGATTTGTCATCTCGAGACTTGGCTAATCATGATGGAATTGATGGGTTGATAATGGAATGAGTGGATGGGAGTATTTGGTATTGAAACATTGGGTTCGGCTGGTTTTTGAATGAGTTTGGTAAGTATATGTTTTAAAAAGGGGGAGTTTATAAGTTTTGGTAAAAACTAGAATTTTGATGAATTTCAACAGATCATATCTTGAGCAATTGTTTTTTAAATTTGATGATTTTTTATATCAATGGAAAGATATTTTTATAAGCTTTAAAATGGTTTAAATTTGGTGAAAATCTGAATTTTGTGGAAGGAGATATGGTCATTGGAAGTTTAGGCTAAAAATCTGAATTCTGCAACTTCTGCAGAATTTGTGATTTCTGGTTTGTGTGCGGACGTACCGTCCTGTGCGCATGCACACTCAGCGAGAATTTGGTCCTGTGTGCACGCACAGCCTTATGTGTACGCACACGCGAAGACCGGGCTGCTGGTGGTAGCACTAGCACGCTTTGTGCGCACGCGCAACCAACGAAGGATTGCGAGCTGTGCATACACACAGGCCTGTGCGCACGCACACGCACAGGCCTGTGGCACACACAGGTTGGGAATGGCACACTGGTGACGGTGCTAGCACACGTTGTGCGTGCGCCCCACCTTAAGGATTTTGCTTTCTGTGCGTACGCACAGACCTGTGCGTACGCACACGTTCAAAATTATTTCTGGGCGTGCGCACGCACACCCTCTGTGCGTACACACGCGACCCAGTTCATTTCTAAAACTTTGTTTCAAGCTCTTCACACTCCCAATAAGATCGTAACCTTTCAGAATGTTATTTCACACTTATAAACCCCCAATTTCATCCCTTGAGTTTTAATTTGATATCCAATGCCTAGAGATTGAGAGAAGGCTTGGAAAGGGGTAACTTATGGAGGAAGAAAATGGATGTAATGATGAGTATGATGAATAATGATGATATGAGCGGTTGGGGAGGATAGTGGAGTGCTGAGTAAGATTTAAGCCGGAGAGGCTGAAATAAATGTTAATGTATTGCTGTGATTAAATGCATATATGCTGAATTTAATTGTTGATACTATGACCGTTTGCACTCCACCTATCTGAGATACGAGTTTCCCTGGGTGAAAGCAGTGGCTAGCCACCACGTGCTCTAGGTAGAGACTCGATACTCTGCTGACCCTATGTCGCAAGTGTGGCTGGACACTGTGAAAGTTCCAGATGAGCTCGCCCCCGTGAATATACACCAGTGAAGGTGTTGGATATAAATTATGATGTTGTTTGTGGATAACTCGGGTTGGGGATGCGCGACAGAGGGACAGTCCAATGGTTAGCTACCAGGACTTATCGGGTTGGCTTTATAACCGACAGAGGGATAGCCACTAGGACAGGCATGCATCATATGCATTATATGTGATTTGTTTGGATTGCCTAATTGACTGCATCATTACTTGCTACTTGCTTAATTGTTCTGTCTGCTTCCTACTTGTGCATTTTTTTTGTTTGATATACTTGTGTTTGTATCTGTTACTGTTGGCGGTTGGGAGGTTTTGCAGGATTTGGAAAGGGGACATATAGTTAGACCGAAGGTCCTTAAGTCAGTTGCCTATTTACAATTGTTATGGTTTAGTTATGTTTAAATGCTTTGGTTATAATTTGGAAGTTCTAGGATTGCCTTCGGCTTTCCCAAGACATTACATGTTAGATATTTGGGCACTGTTACCATGCTGAGAACCTCCGGTTCTCACCCATGCAGATTTTGTAGTTTTCAAATGTAAGACGTGAGGCTCCTCGCTGAGGCATGCTGGAGACTTCCTTTTAGCGGAGATCCTTGTATCTTGGGATTTTATTTTGGTTATTATATACTTGTTTAGATACTATATTCTCCATTGTATATGTATTTTGTATTTACTCCTCTTAGAGGTTAGTTTGGAGAAACAGGATTTGTATATTATCTTTTGGGTTTTCCTCACTATATGTATGTATGTATACTGTATGCTTGGACCGGTTATCTTTGCAAGCCGAGTCCCGAGTCTTGATATATGTATATTGACACTCTTTTGTATGTCTTTTAGATTTAGCTTAATCCTTAAGTGTTCGTTTACGTTATCGATCGGAGTGTTGCGCTTTTGATTTGTCGGTTTTGATTTACCCACTTTTCTTCAAAGGCTCCTAGTTATGAACATTTTTGCAATACTATACGAACTATATTTGATTTTTAGAGGTCGTAATACCTCGCCACCTCTGTTTTATAACTTAAGCATAAAACTTTGTGTGGTAGGGTGTTACAACACTCATAAGAAACACGCTGCTGAGGAAGAACACAAGGGAAGAGAGGAGGAAGGTTCCAAAACCCTTGGTTCCACTTCAAATCCACATAACTTTTCGCTTCGAGCTCCGATCGTCGCACTATTTTGCAGCTACGTGTCTGTAGTGACGAGCTCTACAAAGGCCAGTACATTGTAAGGTAAGAAAACCGCTTTCTCAGTTTCAATTTTCTCTTCTAAAATCCGAAAATGGTATGGTCTTGGGTGTTGAGATTTATGGTTAATTGATGTTTTAGGACCAAATTGACTTGAGGAATTAGTGGGTATTGGCTTAATTGAGGCAAATACAAGGTAAGGATCCTCAACCCTAGTAAATCCCTTAGTTAATTATAGCTTTGGTATTAAATTTTGGTATACATATGTGATATTATGTGTTAGGTGTGTATATATGTGATATGAAGTAAAATTGAAAACATTAGAAGCTTGGTTGGGAGATTGGGAGGCAGAATTGTGGTGTTGAAGGCTTGTGAGCTTGCCTTGTGGGGTTGTCTTGGGTTATACGTAAAAATCGGTCAAGGTATGGTTTAGGTTTCTCTTATTTAATATATAATATCTTGTAAAAACTTAGGCTAGAGAACCATAGGAGGTTGGATTTGAGTTTAGGTTTTAATGAAAATTGAGGTTTGAGGGTTTTGTGTAAAATAGATTTTTGGCCAAACTTCAGCGAGCTATAACTCAGCTTCCAGACCTCTAAATTGTTTCAAACATGTTTCATATGAAAATTGGGTCCGTGAAGTTTACGTCGTTCAAAGAATGGATTAAAAATATTTTAAAACGAGAAAGTTATGCACGTCGGAAGTTCGGTATGTAAAATTGAAATTCTGCAGACTTAGCCATTTTTGACTAATCTGCAATGTATGCGTACGCGGACCCCTCCATACGTGGATGGACGTTTCTATTTGGCATGCATGCCTACGAGAACGAGGTATTGCGTATGCGTGATGGGCAAATTGTACTCTCACGCGTACGCGTGACCCCCCCCCATTTTTAGAAAAAATACACCCCTGTTTTCAACAAATGGAATTTTAGTGTTTTTAACATGATTTTAAACCTCTAAACCTCTAATTTCATTCTTTTGACCCTAGATCTTAGTAGTATGCCTAGTAATGAGATGAAGCTAGCAATAGGTGGTAACTTGGAGATGAAGAAAGTTCGAGAAGTGATGATTTAGGTATGAGGAGATAGGTTGTGTACACACACACACACACACACACACACACACACACACACACACACTTCTTATATTATAAGGCTGATTAAAGAAAGGAATAAAAGTTACATCTGAGCACTCTTTCTTGAAAGTGCAACCCCCAAGAGATGGTAGAAGGTGAGGATCCCCTTCTTTGTTCCTCCTGATATTGTAAAATCGCCCCCAGCGAGATAGCGGGAGATTAAGATCCCCTCCTTTGTTCCTCCTGGGCATATGAGAATGTACTTCCTAGGTAGACGCAAGGGTTATGATTTCTCTCCACTTGCTCTAGGTTGGTTAGTATAGAGGCTCTCCAGATAGATGCAAGGATGTGGTTTGTCCCACTTGCTCTGGGTTATGATGATCTATGTATAAAAGTGCAAATATATGATATATATATATATATATATATATATATATATATATATATATATATATATATATATATATATATATAAGTAAAGTTATGGCTATAATGAATGATTATGAAATTATTATGAATGAATATGAATGAAATGAGGAATTTGCACTTATGTTATCTGAGATACGAGTGTCCCTGGGTAAAGTATCGTGACTTGCCACCACGTGTTCTAAGTTGAGACTCGATACTCTGTTGACCCTACGGCGTAAGAGGTGATCGGGCACTTATATGTTTCCGGGAAGGTTAACCCCCATTGAGCAATTATAATTAAATGAGAGAAAAGCTATGCATAGACTCTTGGGGATGCATGTCAGGAGACAGTCCAGGGTTTAGTAGCCGGACTTGTCGGGTTGGCTTGATAACCGACAGATGAGACTCATCAGCCATAAGGCAGGCATGCATCATATGCATATTGTTTGAATTGCTCATTTGTGCATTATTTGGGAGTGCCTAAGTGAACTTACCATGTTAATTATTATATTTACTATCTGCAATACTTGTATTCTACCTGTGTTTGTTATTGTCTGCTTGGTTATCTGTGCGGTTCTCTGATGTTGGAGGAAAGGAGGAGGATTGAGGGTTAAGTTTAAGTTTTAGTTGAGATAGAAACCCTTAGAGGACCACCCTGGCTTATGGTTTCTACTTTAGTTCTTTAAGCTTTATAATTTGAGTGTCGGCATTATAGGATTGCCTCTGCCTTTTCCCAAGACCTTATATCTTACGTATGCGGCACCTTTACCATACTGAGAACCCCCGGTTCTCATTCTATACGAATATTTGTGATTTTCAGATGCAGGTCAGGAGACACTTCACTGAAGCATTCTGGGAGCTTCTGAAAGCGAAGATTCTTTTGTACTTTTGGGACTTTAGTTTGGTTATAATGTATATATATACTAGCAGAAGACCCGTGCATTGCACGAGTTGAAAATTTCTATTTTTTGTTTCGACTTTTTTTTTCAGTTTTTTTGGATTGTCACTTTTTATGTTAATAAAAGTATTATTTTTGTTCAATTTTTATTAAAATGTAACAGATTTATTTACTCTATCACTACTCTAAATACATTAGTATCCTTTCTTAACTTCTCATAGTTTGCATAAGTATCCTTACTTTTTGAAACATTCACTTTGATGAGCACTTCTTAGAATTAGCTATAAAGATCCTGCCTCAATATTGTATCTTGTGAAACTTCATAAATTATGCGCAACAAATACAACTTCAAAATATAAACAACACAATTTAGAAGATAAACATGAATAAAAATCATAACTAATACAATTATGTACATAACAAATTTGCTTTGATTTATCGTGTTAAAATTATTTATATCTTGGATAAAAAATTTATTTTACAAAAATGCAAGTTGTCATTTTTCAATGCTAATAAAGATCTATCAAAAAGAGAGGGTCAAATGCACAAAAAGATGAAGAACTTAAGAATTTGAAAAAAAAAATACTATTTTGAACTTTTATTTTGTTTAATGCTGACTTAAAAAAAAGAAAGAGAAAAAGAATCAATATTTAATATCTCTCGTCAAACTTGTTATTTTCCAAAATCAAAAAAAGAAAAAGAACAATAAGTGTAAAGCTTCTTTTGTGCAACTTCAACTCGTTCCTACAAATATCTCAACCAGTACTTTTTAATCAAAATCCTAACTTAGATGAGAGATAACACACTATAGAGGACTTTTTTTATCTTTTATTTTTTCTTTTTTGCTTTCTCTTCAATTCTTCATTTGGAATATGTGCGACGCATGAATGAAAAAATATCTGTTGCCAAAATTTACCATGATGAATTTCTCTCTTCTACTCAATTGTATGCTCTACTTACCCACGATATCAAAATATACCCTTTATTACAACAAATAACATTTTGCTTTAATGACCACACTCTAATATCCAACTATCAATACACATGATGATCAAGAACTAATAATTTTTTGTTATTTATTCACCGAAACAACCGCAGCTGTAGGATCAAGTTTTTAATAATAAAGGATTTAAAGGTAACTTAGTAGATCCACGAACATTCATGTTGGTCCAAAATAATCATTTCACTAGAAATAACAAACTCAAATCCTATAGAACATGTAGAATGAAAGTGGAAAAAGGAATATAAGAAACAATAATAGAAGAGATTCATGACATATACTTGACCCTAAGATAGAAGTACTTTGAACCTATAAATCATAGTCTTTCGAACAGTAGCTTATATCTTGCACCCCTACCAATCAACAGAAATTATAGCAAATATTTGATAAATGACAAATGAAATAAGGAGAAAAACACATTTAAATGAAACAAAATTTGAGATCTCGATATAAAAAAATAAGGAAAAACACATCTAAATATAAAAAACAAACAGCCAAAAAAATTAATAGATTTAGACCACTATAACTCACAGATTCATCCACCAAAATCATCTCCATCAAATTTGAGAGAAGCTGACCAGTGAAAGTAGGAACAGTCCAAAGTCTAATCACCCTAGTTTTGAGGTTCATACTTCCTTCTCGGGATCAATCTTATTAACCATATCCATTAAAGTTCTCATCTTGAAATGCAATTAAAGGGATGGAAGAGAAAACAGATTTCAGTCAATTAAACAACAACTAAGAAAAACATACAATAGCGCATGAATGTGAAAAAAATGTGACATGATCAATGGATTCATACTTTATTTATAAACACATATCAATTGAGTAATTTGAATTTTGAAATCCATAGAATCCTTATTTTGAGAGAAAAAAAAAGAAGCAAGATAGAGATTTGAAAGATATTAATTGACCTTAGATATCAATCAAAAGATATTTGCGGGCCCCACTAAATAATCTTATATATAGGCCTTAAGCTAACAACAATTGATATACAAATAAGTTATATAAATGGTAAGCTATATTAACCCTAAGTTATTCTCTATATAAATTGCAAGGTAATAGCAGGAGAGAGATTGGATGAGAAGATGATGAAAGAGAAGAGAAAGATAACAAAGACACATTATAAGATTTTTATTTATTTGTGGGATTTTTTTATGGAGGTTTTTTAAAACCACCCCAACATATTTTATTTTTGGCAATTTAAAAAACTTCCATTAATTAAAATTTAAAATTATTAATGGAAAGTATGTTGTGTGAAAATGGAATTTGAGTGTGGTTCTTGATTTCCATTTTGTTCCATGCTCATTTTCTCTTTTTTCCCCAAATGAAAGGCGCTGAGTTAGCTTAGAGAGAGGCATGAAACCCTAAATTTTCTACCGCCATTTTGGCCACCATTCTCGCTGCCATTTTTGCCGCCGTTTCAGCCGCTGGCACCGTTATCACTGTCGTGTCCATTGCAGTAGAGAGCTTCTGGATCGAGCTACTTCTTCTATTAATGCATCTTTTCTCTCTATACTGCCGTTGCTGTCACTGTTGCCACCGCAGTTTTTGCTGCCATTGCCGCCACAGTTTCTGCCGTCGATGCCACCGTAGTTCCGTGGTACAGCACATTTTCAGATCTGTTCACTTCGGAGCCTCTTCTTCAACGACGCTTTCTCTCACTCCAATTTCTCCTTTGAACTGCTGTTGGTACTTCTTTTTCTTCTTCTTCCCTGTTAATTTGATGATATTACTCCTTTGAATAACGCGTTGTTTATTGTATTTCAGGATTGCGTTGTTCAAACAAATAGGAATTGGAAAGTATGCCAGCCACGTATGTTTCTTCCATTTCAATCACTTCTTGATGATTTAATTATTTTTCACGAGACTTTTTTTTCTACAACGAAGATCATTATTATTCTATTTGAATGTTACTTAATTTTGTTTTCGTTGCCAAAGTCTTAATGCAATTATCTTATTGACTTAATGCAATGATCCTTTTGGAGCAGTCAGTAATCCGCTCGATTAGACTAATACTTTTAAGTAGGTGAAGCTTTGATTTTTTGATACACACTATGACAGGAACCTTTCCAATGTATTTGGACATAAATGTGTCTAGATACATTGATTTTCCAATGTACTGAAAAAGTAAGAGTGCTAATTGGAATGGAAGGAGTAGTTTTCTCTTGATCTCATTATGTTTATTGACCAGTACTCCTATTCATGCAGCCTAATGCAATAGAAAATGTTCCCTATGATTATACAAGAAGTGGAAATTCCACTCGAGATGCTTTAGAAAGGTTCGCTGTGTCCTGTTAGTTGTGTTTGTTTACCATTGCAACCGCAAATATTACGGCATTAATGTTTTCTTTTCTCACCATGTTTTACCTTGCATGATGTGTTCTCAGTTTGTTGGCAAAACTTGATAAGGCGGATAGAGCCCTATGCTTCACCAGTAGAATGGTTCCTCTGAGTGCTGTTTCTCATCTTGTTCAAGCTGGTGCCTTTTCTTTTTTCATTGTGCTATAATCTGATTTTTCGTCATTTTTAGTTGTGAAATTTAGATTAGATTCATCACTGAGTATTTAAGAATATGAGTAGTTTATCCTTACCCTGCTAATAGTCCGCATTTGAGGAAATCTGGGAACAGAGCTGTTGTCTCTGATCTTGGTAACTGATCTTTTTCTTTTAGTTGCATATATGCTACTTTTTTTTCCTTAACTTTTCATTGTGTACATATTTTCTACTTTAGCTTTGGTCCTGTACAACTTATATAGTTTGTTTTAACCAGATGAGCATGAGGTGGAAAATGGTGCTGAGGAGGGTTTCTTGTATTCTGGGGAGGTGAACGATTCCAAGGGTGGCATGGCACCAATTAGTGCCTCTGGAATAATGCCCTCGCCTATTTTCCTGTGGAGATTCAAGGTTTTTATATCTTGCCATACTTTTGAAGATAATACCATTGATATCATGTATTGGTGATGTCGTTCTCAACAAATTCAAAATTGTTTAACTCACTGATAGAATGCTTACATTTCATTCTTGTGGTTTTACTGTTGTATTTGAATTTGATGCTTTCGAAGATAGAAGAATAATTGTAAATGTAAACTGCAATTCTGGCTCTATCCCTATTGCATGCCACCTTCCACTGTTTTTCTTCATTCCCTCCACCTGCCCCCTCTATCTGCTCTGGTTCTTTTACTCTTTTGTAGAATCTGATTGAGATGGATTTCCAGGTATTCTTGTTCTTTGTTTGGGCCTTCATCTGTTGCAAGGTCTGTATATCCTATTCTACTGAACTTAATGACTTAGTATTGCGAAAATCTTATTGGACATTGTGAAATTGCAGATTGGATGGGATTCTGTCATGAGAATAAGTGCTGACAAGTGGGATATATTTTTATACGAGGCATTTTTGTATTTTAACCTGCTTCTTCTTACGGTTAGTTTTCCTCTCTACTAGAGTCTGTTTATCCATGAGCATATCTGCATCTGGGTTTGAGAGAATTAAATGATATTTTAATTTTTTATTTGCATCCTTTGTTGTATCAATGTGTTCATCTTATTTTTGCGATGCAGGCTTTAATGGTTTGGCTTTGAGGAATCAACTTATGGTTTTTTGCTCAGGGTGGTGTCAATTATGCAAAAATATTTGATCTCAATCAAAATTACCTTAGTCACAGAGAAATATGAAAGGTAACATCTACCATCACTTTGACCTATGCAATGTTTTGCAAATGGATTAATTTTTTGCAGTGTTGCAATGGCAATAGAAATGTGAGTGGACTGATTTCGACTGCTGCAGCCATTTCTGTTCCAATATATGATTTGCTTTTGGAATGGGTTTATACTTCCTTTATTATCAGTTCTACTTTTATTATCCCTAGTATAAAAATGCATGCATCAAAATGTTGTCTTTTGGAATATGAAAGTTCAAACAAATTCCAAATAGAAGCATTCCTTCTCCTATTTTTGCTTCCCAACTTCACCAAAAAGGTCCCTTCTTTACTATTAATTATTATATACAGTACTATGTTATATGTATCTTTCTATTAGTTATTATATACATCTATCTACTATTAATTATTACAGACTGTTGTCAGATTCATACATGCAATTTTTGTTCTTTTAGAGGAGCTTTTCATTTTTTGGTTACTTAAGACCCGGTTAATTAATGGAAAATTAACGCATAAATGATAATTTATTCTAGAAAGCCAAAAATATGATTTTTATGGCTTAATATGATAGAGGAGATTGAGACGAGAATTTTGGTATCAACATTGTGGAATTCAGACCAAGATTAGACCAAACGGGTCAAACCGGGCCAACCGG
Organism: Arachis hypogaea; assembly: GCF_003086295.3. NCBI lineage: Eukaryota > Viridiplantae > Streptophyta > Magnoliopsida > Fabales > Fabaceae > Arachis > Arachis hypogaea. The sequence continues at coordinate 107,900,042 of NC_092039.1, forward strand.
ACCTAAAGTGGGCCCTTGGCCCAACTAAACTAAACCCTAAAACACTCATTTCAGTACTCTCTCTCCTCACTAGCACAAAGAACACGCTGAAATTACAATGGAGGGGGGAAGAACACTCTCTCAAGTTCTATCTCTCCCTTGATCTTCAAACCACCATAACGTTTGATTTAGAGCTCCAATTGCGACACCGTTTGTGGCCACGCGTTCACCGTGGAGAGATCTACAAAACCCATACAACCAATCTTGAGATAATCTACGTTTTTCTCTTCGAAATTCCAGCCCTTGTTTTCGAGTTTCATGGACAAGATGTTGAGATTTTGGGCTCTTTAATGTTATAGGACCCAATTCTCTTAAAGGAGAAGATTAGTCTTGTATTCTTGGACCTTGGGTGTGGTAATATTCTCAACCCTAGTGTAATTTATTGTTATATGAGGCTTGGGTGTCGAGATGTTGTGTATGGGTATGATGATTGTGGCTTAGGTTGTGTATATGTGAATATTTGAGCTTGATTGAGACTTTGAAAAGCTTGAAGAGGGTTTTGTATGCAAAAAATCTGTTCTTGGAGGTGTTGAGACGTTGAGAGCTTGAGGAAAAGTGGTTTGGAAGTGTTTCGGTTGAGCTTGGGAAATCGGCTAAGGTACGGTTTCGGTTTCTCGTATCTAATATGTAATGTGGTGGGAAATACTTAGGCTAGAGGCCCTAAGATAGGTATTGAATTGTTGATATTGTTGAATGGTTAAGATATATGATGTGGTCATATATGTGATGATGATTATTGATGCCTTGATGGTATGATGTATGAGAAATATGCATGTTGTGATATATGCTTGATGAGTAATTGAGGTTGGATTGTGGGTGACACCATGTTGATGGTCAGTATGGTATTGAGTATGTGTAATGATGGTTAATTGGAAATGGTATTATTGGAAATTGGGATGAGAAAGTATGTATGACATGTTTATGTGTTTGTCTCTTAGCCATTTGATTGAGAAGTGTTAAAATGGTGGGATGATGTTTGGTGAATTGTGGCAAAGTGTTAATGTGTGAGTTGAGGAGGCTTGATGTTGATTTTGGTACATTTTGATTGATTTCAAAAATGGTTGAAATTGGCATGTTTTAGTTAATTTTGAAAGGGGATGAAATTAGCTTGTTTTGAAAATGGCACTTTGTGGTTTTGTAATGAAAACATAGTTTTTGGGCATACTTTGACGGGACATAACTTGGACTACGGATCCCCATTTTGTACCAAACTTGTTTAGAAATGAAATTGGATCCGGGATGTCCATGCCGTTGGAAGAACGGGCGAAAAACGATTTAAAATGAGAAAGTTATGTCCTTCGAAAGATTGGGGGTTGAATCTGTAAATTCTGCAGCTTTTAACTTAGAAAATTTCTAGCAGAATGACCCTTCGTGCATAGGCGCACTTGCCGCATAAATGTTGTTCTTCAAAAAGGCACCATCAACACGTGCGCGTGGTGTGCATGGGCGCGTCGATGCGCTGCACCAAATGCCCAGCCATTTTTCCGAGAGTTGTGCCAGAGTTGTGCTAGTTTTGTGCCTGGGGCACAAATGTACCCGCACGTACGTGTGGCTGACGCGTATGCGTCATTTGGCTATTTTTCAATCCACGCGTCCGCGTGTATGAAGCTTGCGCATCGATCGAGCTTTGTGGCCATCCACACGTGCGCGTGGAGTACGCGTACGCGTGGCCCTATTTTCATCCCAAAGTTGATTTTTTGAGTTTTAAAAGCTCACACTTCTAAGCCTCCGATCTCACCACTTATGTCTTAAATCATTATGATATGCCTAGCAATGAGAAAAGGAGCTAGTGAATGTGGTAACTTATGAGTGAAGCAAGGGAAAATGAAAGATCAATGAGGATCAAAGATGATTATGTGAGATGCGGAGGATGGCGGTGGAAGTGCTTGTTATGCCATGGGCCGAAGGGCCGTAATTGTTAATGAATTGGCTGGTTATGGATTTAACCGTGAGCCGGATGGCTAGATTATTGCCGTGTTACGGCGGAGCCATGATTATGGCTAAGAATAAATGCATATATGCTGTTGAATGAATTGTGAATGTTTTCACTTCCACTATCAGAGATGAGAGTTTCCTTGGGAGGAAGCAGTGGCTAGCCACCACGTGCTCCATGTTGAGACTCGAAGCTCTTTTGACCCTATGTCGTCAGGGTGGCCGGGCACTGTGAAAGCCCTGGATGAGCTCACCCCATAAATATTCACTAGTGAGGGTGATGGATATGGATCATGATTATGATCAAGTTTATATTGAGTATAACTCAAGTTGGGGAGACACGACAGAGGGACAGTCCAATGGTTAGCTACCAGGACTTGTCGGGTTGGCTCTATAACCGACAGATGATATCATCAGCCATTAGGGACAGGCATTCATCATATGCATACTATGTGAATTGATTGAGATTGCCTATTTGACTGCATATTACTTGCTATTTGTCTAAATGCCTTATTTGTTCCTATTTGTATATCTCTTGTCTGATATAACTATGTTTGCTATATTATACTCATGCTGGTGGTTGGGAGGTCTGAAGGAATTGGAAAAGGAAGTATTAGTTAGACTGAAGAATCTTTAGTCAGATGCCCTTTATGATTTAGCTTGTTTATAAGCTTTGATTTTATCTGGAGGAAGTTCTAGGATTGCCTTCGGCTTTCCTCTATTATTATATGTTATATATGTGGAAGCTGTTACCATGCTGGGAACCTCTGGTTCTCACCCATGCGGATTTTGTGGTTTTCATATGCAGGACGTGAGGCTTCTCGCTGAAGCATGCTGGAGACTTCTGGATTAGCGAAGATCCTTTGTTCTCGGAACTCTGTTTTGATTTTATGATTTCTCTTAGATACGTTTATCTCCATTGAATAATACAAACTGTGATGGCTCCTCTTATAGGAGATTTTGGAGAAGAGGTTCTCAGTTTTTGTGTCCCATTGGATTTTCCTTGGGGTTTCCTATTTTATTTACTTGTATATATACGTTGCTATGCTCGGACCGGTTATCTTCACATCCGGATTTGAGTTTTGATATTCCCGTTTTTGAAACTCTTTTGTATATATATAATCTCGCGTTGGTTTATCCTTGTTCGTTACGTTATCGATCGGAGTGTTGCGCTTTTTGAGTTACGATTTTTATTTTACCCCTTTTTCTTAAAAAGGCTCCTAGTTATAATCATCTTTCACAATACTATTCATACTAAGTTTTCATTTTAGAGGTCATAATATCTTGCCATCTCTGAATTATGACTTAAGCATAAGACTTTGTATGGTAGGGTGTTACATTATGGTATCAGAGCAGTTCGTTCCTATAGAGCCTGAGGGACAGACTGACTATGCTTCTGTGCATTCTCTGTATGTGTGTTATGTGCTATTAGTATATCTGCTTGATATAATTGGCATAAACGTTCATGAGCATGCATTTGGGACTTTGAAGTACTAGACTTTCGATATTGAGACTGATCAACTTAATATCGATTGTTTGGTGTGTATAGGAACCAGATGGTGCCTCGTGGACACGGTAGAGGTCGTGGGAGAGGTCATACGAATGCTCGTGCGCTGGAGATTAACCCTAATGACCCGGTGAACTTTATGACTGCATTGGAGAACATGGTTGCTGCTATGTAAGCCACTGTTGAGGCTCTTAGTCAACAAATGAACAACCATGGTAATGACGGGGGTGGAGTTCAGGGCCCGATGACATTGGCAAACTTCTTGAAGGTTAATCCACCTAAGTTCAAGGGAACTACTAGCCCGACTGAAGTCAATACATGGTTTCAGGCTATGGAACAAACACTACAAGCCCAGGTAGTGCCAGAAGGACAGCGTGTTGAGTTTGCTACCTATTTGCTCACTGGTGAAGCGTCGCATTGGTGGCAAGGTATCTGACATCTTCTGCATCAGGGGGATGACTATATCGCCTGGAATGTCTTCTGGGAGGAGTTCTATAAGAAGTACTTTCCAACTTCTACTAAGACGGCTAAGGAACTTGAGTTATTGCAGCTGAAGTAGGGTACTATGTCCGTATCTGAGTATACTGACAAGTTTGAGGAGTTGCTCAGGTTCTCCCATATATGCCAGGGGACTCCGGGAGACTATGAAGAGTGGAAGTGCGTTAAGTATGAAGGAGGACACCGGAGTTATATCTTCAGCTCAGTGGGACCAATGGAGATCGGAACTTTCTCCGAGTTGGTGAACAAGTGTAGAGTTACTGAAGAGTGCGTGAAGAAGGCAGCTGCTGAGAGAGGGAGTCACAAAGGATCATTCTCACAGAACTGAGGGAAGATCTTTGCACCTAGAGGTCCACCTTTCAAGAGGGGAGGTTCTTTTAGGAGGCCCAACAACAACAACTCCCAAGGTAAAAGGTTTAGGAAGCAGCCTCAGAATGATCAAGCTTGTACTAGGTGTGGAAGTCACCATCCGAGAGCACCATGCAAGGCCGGATTGGATTTGTGCTATAATTGTGGAAAGGCGGGGCATAAAGCCACAAATTATCCGGTGAAGCAGAAACAAGGTGCTGGAAAAGCACAATAGATTGGTCGGGTATTCACCAACTCAGCTATAGGTACCGAGGGATCCGAGACACTCATTCGAGGTAACTGTGAAATGGCTGGTCAAGCTTTAAATGCTTTATTTGATTCGGGAGCATCGCATTCATTCATTGCAATTGAGAAAGCCCATGAGTTAGGATTGAAGATCGTAACCTTAGGTTATGACCTGAAAGTGTATAATGCTACCCATGAAGCCATGGTAACTAGGCTAGGATTCCCAGAAGTTTTGTTTAGGTTCAAGCAGCGTGATTTTGTCCATAATTTAATCTGCTTGCCGATGATCGATCTTGATCTTATCTTGGGATTGGACTGGTTATTTGAGAACCGTGTCCTGCTTGATTGTTCTACAAAGTTGGTGTACTTTATGCCGGAAGATACAGAAGGGCCGGTCGTGATGAATAATTATTACTTGAATTCGATGATGGTGAGCTGTTCTGGAATTGAATGTCAAGGTATCCTGTTGTTAACCGTGGGTGTTTCGGGTGATGATCAAAGGTTGGATCAGATTTCGGTAGTGTGTGAGTTTTCGGAGGTGTTTCCCGATGACATTAATGAACTTTCACCTAACCGAGAGGTTGAGTTTGCTATTGAACTGGTGCCTAAGGCTGGACCAATCTCGAGTGCTCCTTATAGGATGTCACCACTGGAAATGGCCGAGCTAAAATCTCAGTTAGAGGATCTGTTGGGTAAGAACTTTATCCGACCAAGTGTTTCACTGTGGGGTGCGCCAGTACTACTGGTAAAGAAGAAAGATGGGAGTATGCGACTCTGTGTGGATTACATGTAGCTGAACAGGGTCACGATAAAGAATAAGTACCCGTTGCCGAGAATTGATGATCTCATGGATCAGTTACAAGGAGCTGGGGTTTTCTCCAAGATCGATTTGCGATCCAGTTATCACCAGATAAGGGTGAGGGGTGAGGATATTCCTAAGACCCCTTTCCGGACTCGTTATGGTCATTACGAGTACACTGTAATGTCCTTTGGGTTGACAAATGCTCCTGCAGTATTCATGGATTATATGAACAGAGTGTTCCGTCCGTTTCTAAATAAATTCATTGTTGTCTTCATTGACGACATACTGATTTACTCCAAGACTGAAGAAGAGCATGCAGAACACTTGAGGACCGTGTTGCAGATTCTAAAGGAGAAGAAACTCTATGCGAAACTGTCTAAGTGTGTGTTTTGGAAGAGTGAGGTGAAGTTTTTGGGTCATATGGTGAGTAAGAAGCGAATAGCCGTAGATCCAGCTAAGGTGGATGCTGTGATGGATTGGAAGCAACCAACCACAGTAACTGAGATAAGGAGTTTTCTGGGCTTAGCTAGCTATTACCGAAGATTCATCAAAGGCTTTTTGCAATTCGCTTTTGTTCATACCCTGGGTCAAAGCTGTCCGACCCGGGATGTTCCACAGACAAAGCGACCAACCTCTTCAGGTCAGAATGACCCGATCTCTTCCAAAAGAGTTCGGTCAAGTCACAGGAAAGCCCAATAAAAGGGCCCAAACAGAGGAACACGTCCCAAAATCCAAGGGCAGCCCAAAGCCCGTAGAGATAAAAGCGATTCCCTTGAAGATAAGATGACCTCACTTGAAGATGAGATAAAGATAAGATAAGATAAGATAACTAACTTATCTTATCTAAGAAGGTCACCCTATCCCATTATAAATACACTGGAGCACCCAGGTATAACTCATACTCTGATTCTACTTAATACCTGCTTAATACCCTTGCTAACTTAAGCATCGGAGTCCCTTGCAGGTACCCCCCACCCTCCGGGAACGAAGGATCAGCAGCACCACCAAGTCCATCAGATCGGACTCCACAGCTCCGACCAGCATAGAAGATCTCATCCGAGATCGACCTACAGTTTCAGGTAACCCTCAGAACATCTTTGCCGTTGACAAAGTTAACCCGCAAAGACACACCATTTGTTTGGACTCCTAAGTTCAGGCATTGAAGAAAAAGTTGACCACTGCACCTGTGTTAGTGTTACCTCAGCCGAATGAGCCATTTGAGGTGTACTGTGATGCCTCATTAAAGGGTCTAGGGTGCGTGCTGATGCAGCATCATAATGTAGTGGCGTATGCCTCACAATAGTTGAGACCTCATGAAGTTAGTTACCCTACGCACGATTTGGAACTCGCTGCGGTTGTGTTTGCCTTGAAGGTGTGGAGGCATTATCTCTATGGGGTTAAGTTCCAAGTCTTCTCCGATCACAAGAGCTTGAAATATCTCTTTGATCAAAAAGAGCTTAATATGATGCAGTGGAGGTGGATGGAATTATTGAAGGACTACGACTTTGAGTTAAATTACCATCCGGGAAAGGCAAATGTAGTGGCGGATGTGTTAAGTCAGAAGTCGTTATATGCGGCTTGGATGATGCTTCAAGAGGAGAAGTTGCTCAAGGGATTCGAGAGTCTGAATATTAGTGCTCGAGAAGTATCTGGAACTCTGTGTTTGAGCCGATTAGAAATTTCAAGTGACTTTAAGTGCGAACTCCTAAAGGCTCATGAAAATGATGAAGCGTTATAGAAGGTGTTACCGGCTATTGAGCAAGGGAAACAGTGGAGAGTGTCGGAAGAAAAAGATGGGTTATGGAGATTCAAGGGTAGGATCATTGTGCCGGATGTTGGCACTTTGAGGCAAGATATCTTAAAGGAGGCACACAAAAGCGGATTCTCCATTCACCCGGGAAGTACTAAGATGTACCATGATTTAAAGCTGATGTTTTGGTGGCCGGGTATGAAGAATGATGTGGCGGAATATGTTTCAAAGTGATTAACTTGTCAAAAGGTAAAGATTGAACATCAAAGACCTTCCGAGATGTTGCAACCTTTAGAGGTTCCGCAATGGAAGTGGGAAAGTATTGCAATGGACTTTGTATCGAGATTGCCAAGGACTAGGGCTAGTTTTGATGCTATCTGGGTGATTGTGGACCGACTGACGAAGTCAGCTCACTTTTTACCCATTCGTATGACTTACACCCTTGAGGAGCTAGCACAGTTATACATAAAAGAGATTATGAGACTTCATGGTGTACCTGCTACTATAATCTCTGATAGAGATCCTCGTTTCACTTCGAGGTTCTGGGGTGCATTTTAGAAAGCTTTTGAAACCCGATTAAGCTTGAGTACAGCTTACCATCCTCAAACAGATGGTCAATCTGAGAGGACAATCCAAACACTAGAGGATATGTTGAGAGCTTGTGTTTTGGACCAACCGGCGAGTTGGGATCGGTATATGCCGTTAGTGGAGTTTGCATACAATAATAGTTACCATGCAAGCATCGGAATGGCTCCGTATGAGGCCTTGTATGGGAGGAAGTGTCAATCTGTGTTATGTTGGTATGAAGCTAGAGAGAAAGGCTTGTTGGGGCCGAAAATAATAGCTGAGACCACTGAACAAGTCAAGAAAATTTGAGATAGGATGCTTACGGCGCATAGTCTCCAGAAGAGTTACGCTGATCACAGGCGGAAGCCCTTGGAATTTGAGGAAGGAGACCATGTTTTCCTTAAGGTTACTCCAACCACATGAGTAGGTAGGGCGATTAAAGCGAAGAAGTTGAATCCTCGATACATTGGTCCATTTCAAAACCTAGAGAGGGTCAGACCGGTGGCATATCGGATGGCTTTACAACCTCATCTTTCGAACCTGCACGACGTATTTCACGTGTCGCAGCTTCGGAAGTACACTCCTGATGCTAGCCATGTGTTAGAACCTAAATCGATTCAGTTAAGAGAAGATTTGACGCTTCTAATAGCTCCAGTCAGAATTGATGATACTAGTATCAAACGGTTGCATGAAAAAGAGGTTTCATTAGTCAAAGTGACTTGGAGTCGAGGCGGTATTGAGGAACACACTTGGGAACTAGAGTCGAAGATGCGAACGGATTATCCGCACTTATTCTCAGATAATTGAATTTGAATTTTGTGGGCAAAATTTCCAATTAGCTGGGTAGAATGTAAGACCCGGTTAATTAATGACTAATTAACCCATAAATGAGAATTTATTTTAGAAAGCCAAAAATTTGATTTTTATGGCTTAATATGATAGAGGAGATCGAGACGAGAATTTTGGTACCAATTTTGTGGAATTCGGACTAAGATTGGACCGAACATGTCAAACCGGGCCAACCAGACCTAAAATGGGCCCTTGGCCCAACTAAACTAAACCCTAAAATACTCATTTCAGCACTCGCTCTCCTCACTAGCACTAAGAACACACTGAAATTACAATGGAGGGGGGAAGAACACTCTCTCAAGTTCTATCTCTCCCTTGATCTTCAAACCACCATAACTTTTGATCCAGAGCTCCAATTGTTGCACCGTTTACGGCCACGCGTTTACCGCAAAGAGCTCTACAAACCCATACAACCAAACTTGAGGTAAGATACATTTTGCTCTTCGAAATTCCAGCCCTTGTTTTCCAAATGCCCAGCCATTTTTTGAGAGTTGTGCCAGAATTGTGCCAGTTTTGGCCTGGGGCACAAATGTACCCGCGCGTACGCGTGGCTGACGCGTACGCGTCGTTTGGCTATTTTTCAATCCACACATCCGTGTGTATGACGCTTGCGCGTCGATCGAGCTTTGTGGCCATCCACACGTGCGCGTGGAGTACGCGTACGCGTGGCCCTATTTTCATCCTAAAGTTGATTTTTGAGTTTTAAAAGCCAAATTTCACACTTCTAAGCCTCCGATCTCACCACTTATGTCTTAAATCATTATGATATGCCTAGCAATGAGAAAAAAAACTAGTGAATGTGGTAACTTGCGAGTGAAGCAAGGGAAAATGAAAGATCAATGAGGATCAAAGATGATTATGTGAGATGCGGAGGATGGCGGTGGAAGTGCTTGTTATGCCATGGGCCGAAGGGCCGTAATTGTTAATGAATTGGCTGGTTATGGATTTAACCATGAGCCAGATGGCTAGATTATTGCCGTGTTACGGCGGAGCCATGATTATGGCTAAGAATAAATGCATATATGCTGTTGAATGAATTGTGAATGTTTGCACTTCCACTATCGGAGATGAGAGTTTCCCTGGGAGGAAGCAGTGGCTAGCCACCACGTGATCCACGTTGAGACTCGAAGCTCTTTTGACCCTATGTCGTCAGGGTGGCCGAGCACTATGAAAGCCCCGGATGAGCTCACCCCATAAATATTCACTAGTGAGGGTGATGGATATGGATCATGATTATGATCAAGTTTATATTGAGTATAACTCGAGTTGGGGAGACACGACAGAGGGATAGTCCAATGGTTAGCTACCAGGACTTGTCGGGTTGGCTCTATAACCGAAAGATGATATCATCAGCTATTAGGGACAGGCATTCATCATATGCATACTATGTGAATTGATTGAGATTGCCTATTTGACTGCATATTACTTGCTATTTGTCTAAATGCCTTATTTGTTCCTATTTGTATATCTCTTGTCTGATATAAATGTGTTTGCTATATTATACTCCTAATGGTGGTTGGGAGGTCTAAAGGAATTGGAAAGGGAAGTATTAGTTAGACTGAAGAATCTTTAGTCAGATGCCCTTTATGGTTTAGCTTGTTTATAAGCTTTGATTTTATCTGGAGGAAGCTCTAGGATTGCCTTCGGCTTTTCTCTATTATTATATGTTATATATGTGGAAGCTGTTACTATGCTGGGAACCTCTGGTTCTCACCCATGCGGATTTTGTAGTTTTCATATGCAGGACGTGAGGCTTCTCGCTGAAGCATGCTGGAGACTTCTGGATTAGCGAAGATCCTTTGTTCTCGAAACTCTGTTTTGATTTTATGATTTCTGTTAGATACTTTTATCTCCATTGAATAATACAAACTGTGATGACTCCTCTTATAGGAGAGTTTGGAGAAGAGGTTCTCAATTTTTGTGTCCCTTTGGATTTTCCTTGGGGTTTCCTATTTTATTTACTTGTATATATACGTTGCTATGCTCGGACCGGTTATCTTTGCATCCGGATTTGAGTTTTGATATTCCCGTTTTTGACACTCTTTTGTATATATATAATCTCGCGTTGGTTTATCCTTGTTCGTTACGTTATCGATCGGAGTATTGCGCTTTTTGAGTTACGATTTTTGTTTTACCCCTTTTTCTTGAAAAGGCTCCTAGTTATAATCATCTTTCACAATACTACTTATTAAATTCATTTTAGAGGAGTTTTTATTATTTTCATTCTTCTTCTCTCATTTGCTTTTCACACCATTTTTCTTGATAATTATCTTGATATTTGAACTTTATCTTGCAATTTGCAAATCGATTAAAAGTTTTTATGATATATTAATACTACTTATTAATTAATTCATCAATAATCTTACTCTTAATTACAACTTCATGATTTCATGCTTAATTATATTCTTAATTACTGCATCCTAGGACTTGGGAAGCACCGTTTCAATCTGGAATAAAGGTAGTATTATATATGATGATTATGATAAGAAAATAATAAACATTCATATTCATGTGTCTATATAATAGGATCTTTATTGTTTCTTGATGCAGACCATAGCTCTCATTGTTGGAAGAGAAGGTGTTGGTCAATTGGGAGCAGTTCACAACGTTCTGTCTCTATTCTATATATATGATTTGAAATAATTAAGTGTGTAATTGTAGTTAATTAGTGATTAATGAATTAAGGTGATTGAGGACTTGAGCTATGTGGTTCTACTGAGGAAGAAATTCAGCTACACAGCTATGTGATTAATGAATTTTTAAATCTTTTTCGATGTGTATTTGTTTTATGTAAGTAGATGAGATTGAAATATTAAAGTTGTTTTATTTTATTTTTTAAAGAAAAACAATAATAGTTATGTAAAACAAAACCATATGTAATTATATTTGGAACTATTAATATTGAGATTTTTTATATATAGAGTTATGTTTTATATTGAGAAATTGTGTTATAAAAGATTTAGTTTTTAAATTTTAATATTAAAAAATAAATTTCTTATTTGAAAGTATGTAAATGAGATGAGATTAATGAATGATTTGAAATCAAAAATAAATAAATGATTACATGATTTGTGGAGGTTTGAAAATTTTATAAAATAATTATTCTTTATAAATTAAAAATTAATTTGTGGAGGTTATAAATTGTCACAAAAGTGATTTAAAATTGCCACAAAAGTTCAATACAAAACCCCCACTAAACACATATAAAACCCCACTGAATAGATTGTGGAGGTTCCTAAAAACCCCTCACAAAAGATCTCGTGGCACCTCAAATTTTGGAGGTTTTAGAAACCCCCCACAAACCATTTGGTGGGGGTTATAAATCTCCACAAATAAAAAAATTGCCACAAATAAACAAAAATCTTGTAGTGACAACATGAGATAACATAGAGAAAAGCGAGAACCAAAAATAAAAAGAAAATCTATGCATAGATCCAGGAGTGGTAGACTTAGATGAGAATACCTTTTAGTATAGACATCATTATTTGATTAGGCTTCCTATATTATTAGATTTCCAATAAAAAATATATCATATTTCCAATGAAGATACATACAAGCTAATTATCTATGTAGTTAAATACCAAAAAATAAAGTGTTCATCAATCAAGTTCAAAAATTGTGCTCAAAAGAAAAAAAAATACGATCAACGAATGAAGATATAAACAAAAGAGAGTAACAAATAGTAATAAATTTTTTACTAATTTTATTTAAAAAATAGGACAACAGAATAAAAAATTTAAACTTCTCAAAAAAAGAATCGACATAAGATTGATAACTAAATAGAGCAACTGCTCATGCCACTCTCCAAGCAGCTCCAAGATTACGAATCTTATTAGCTCCACGATTCATAAGCTTAAAGTTGCTTGAAGAGTGGTCTGACCAACCCAACAAACTGATCAATTCCATAATCCAAAACTCAAAAATTTCAAAAAAAATTATCCAATTAATGTGAGAAGTTGTAGTATTTGATTTTCATAACACAATGTTCGTTACTCAACAAATAAAGACAACAAAAAAGAATTTAAAAAAAAGGGTTTGAATTCATCTTCTCACAACCATAACATATTTTGCAGTCAAAAGTATTTATGGCTAAAAAATTAAATAAATAAAGAGTATTTCTAAAAATAAAAACCAAACAAATAAAAACTTAAAAATGAACGGAACAGACAAAGAACAAAACGCAGAATAGTAACAAAATACATAACAACTTTTCATAAAATAACTTAAGAAAGCTAGCATCTGAAATTGGACCACAAAAAATGTATCACTGATCAACATTTTTTAAAATTTTCTAACAGCCCTTTTATAGAACAGTATTCTAATTATTTTTCACAATCTAATTATTATACAAATAAAATCTAGTTACCAAAAACACACAAGAGAAAAAACTAAAAAACAAAAAGGTACAAAGATAAATTTGACTCTCAATTTCTTTGTGTGGGAGAATTAAAAAAATAGATATATAAATAACTCAAGTACAATTTAAGCACTGTAAGATAATAATAATAATAATAATAAAAGATAAACACTTACTCATCTTATTTCAAAAGAATGGCGAACAAAACTGAAAAATAAAATTAGCAAGTATTTTTTTTTGTTATAAATCACAACTTTGTAAGAAATACATAATAAGAAAAAAAATAAAAATAAAAAAGGTAGATAGATAAATTTGACTTCAATTCTATTGTGTGGAATAATTCAAAAAAATAAACGTGTAAAAAATTGAACTACAATTCAAACTCTGCAGGATAATAAAAAAAATAAATACTTACTCATCTTATTTCAAAAGAATGTCAAACCATACCAAAAAATAAAATTAGCAAGTGCTTATTTTTTCTTCGTATAAAAAAAATTGTAATGTATAGAATTTCATAGGTTTCCATAGGTTTATCAACTTTTTCTACCAAAATTTTTTTATTATTTAATTGCATAAAATTATATCATTTAAAATTGAGAAAAATAAGTTTTAAAATTAAAAAATATGTCATTCGTAATAAAAATATTAAAAACTGATTTACTATCAACAGTAAAAATAAAATAAATATCTAGAGAAGATAAAAACTTAAAAAAATAGGAGACTTTCTAAAATAAATAACCAAGCAGATAAGAACTTAAACATGAGACGAACCAAAAAAGAACAAAATAAATAATAGTAACAAAACACAACTTTTTAAAATACAACTTAACGAATGAAACAACTGAAATTGGACCTATAAATTGGGAGAAAATATTTCTTACAAAAATGAGAGAAGCATAAAGAGAAAACCTACACCAAATCGATTTATACAGATTTTTTCACTACTTAGAACTATGTTTTCTGAAAAGACATGCATAAAAATGTATCATACATTAAAATTTTTCAAAATTTTTCAACAGATTTCTTTAAAACAATAATCTAATTATTTTTAATACACTTATGAACTCCCACGTATCCAAAAAAATTGTATAACTATATACATAAGAGAAAACAAAAACATAATTTATATAAAATTAGGCAAAGAGAATTATTAGTTAACTTCATCAAGCAGCTTCATTTTCAAAATCAACAGCTCCTCAACAATTGAAGAAGACATGAGAAAAAAATAAAGTATTCTAAATAGCATCCAAATAAAATTCAAGTTGCGTAAATTTGTATATAAATAATGGATAAAGATAAATTTGACTGTCAAGAGAAAAAAAATGATATAAAAAATTTTGACTCAATTCTTTCATGTGCAAGAACTCAAAAAGATGAATTTGTGAACAACTCAAGTTCAATTCAAGTACTGCATAGTAAGAAAAAAAAAGCACTTACTAATCTTAGTTCAGAAAACAGACAAAGAAACATACATTCATAAAATAAATGCTCGATAAACGATTACAACTCAACTAACACTAAATTCATATACATTTTGAAGAAAATAAGAAGGCACCTAATTAATTAAGAAGTTCAATACCCAAGAAAAAATAAGACCGAAATAATTATAGCATAAAAATTCGATGATGAGTGGTGTACAGTTATATATAAATAAGGTACAAAAAAAAATTTAACTCTCAAGAGAACAACATAAAAAAAGGCATAAAGGTGAATTTAAAAAATAAAAAAAATATTTTAAATAGTTGCCAAATAACACTCAATTGGTGTACACTTATGTATAAATAAGGAACAAAGATAATTTTGACTCTTAAGAGAAAAAAAAGACACAAAGATGAATTTGACACTCAATTTGGTGGTGAAAAAAATAACATATAGAAAAAAAAAAAGAAAATAAACAGTAGTAAAAAAACAGGTAACAACTTCTCAACATAACAAAATGAGGAAGGTAACAATTGAAATTGAATGGTATCAACTTCTATAGATTTTTTCACTCTTCAAAACAAAAGTATTTTATTATTCAAATGCATAAGATTATATCTTTTAAAGATCGAGAAATATAAGACTCAAAATTTAGAAATATGGCATCAGTAATTCAAAGATTAAAAAGTGATTTAATATCACAAGTGAAACTAAAATAAAATTTGATGAGCATCTTTAAAAAATAAAAAACCAAGCAGATAAAGACATAAAAATGAGAGGAACAGACAGAGAACAAAACAAAAAATAGTAACAAAATTTTTTAACGACTTTTTAATATACAACTCAATGAAGTTAGCAGATAAAATTGGCCCCTATAAATTGGGATAAAATATTTCTCACAGAAATTAGAGAAAATTACATTGGATAACGTACACCAGTTCGATTTACATAGCATCTTCAATTGTTGACCACATTTACTTTCTGAAAATAAGTGAATAAAAATGTATCACTCATAAAAAATGTAACAAAATATACCAATTAAAAAAATTATTATAATTATTTTTTAGCATGCCAAAAAAAATATATAAATAAATAAGGAGAAGTATCATCTAACTTCATGAAACAATTTCATTTTACAAGCCAAGAAAATAAAGACCAAAAGATTAGAGAAACAACAAAGAATAAATACACTTTTTACCACAATAAATTTTTAAAATTGAATACATAAAAAAGTATTATTTAACAGTTAAAAATATAAAAGATAAATAATTCCAATCTGAAACAAATGAGAAAACCAACAGTTGAAATTGAACCATATCGAATTTTATAGGTTTTTTCACTTTTTACAATAAAAGTACTTTATCATTCAAGTGCATAAAATTATATCTTTTAATATTAAAAAAATATAAGAGTCAAAATTAAGAAATATGAGATTAGTAATCCAAAGATTAAAAAATGATTTATTATCTTCAGTGAGACTAAATTAAATATCTCATTTTTTATTAAAGTAAAAAATTTCATTTATGAGATATCAGCTTAAAAATACACATTTCACAGGTTAAAAATACAAAATGAAGAAAGCAGCAATCGAAATTGAACCGTATCAACTTTTATAAGTTTTTTCACTTTTTATAACAAAAGTATTTTATTATTCAAATGCATAAAATCATATCTTTTAAAAATCGAAAAATATAAGACTTAAAATTAAGAAATATGGCATCGATAATCCAAAGATTAAAAAGTGATTTAATATCACCAATAAAACTAAAATAAATATCTGACTTTCTATTAAAGTTAAAAATTTAATTTGTGAAACATAAGAATATTTTTAAACAAAAAATAAACATTTTCTAACCAATATCAAAAAAAAAAAAGAAGAAAAAACTTCAATAAATGATGACTATCTCTAAAGTACAAAATCAAGCAGATAAAAATATAAAAATGAAAAGAACAGACAAAGAACAAAATAAAACAAAAGTAAACAAGGTGAAGTATCACTTAACTTCATAAAGCAGCTTCATTCTGCAAGCCTAAGAGGTCTTAACAACTGAAGAAGAGGTGAACACAAATTGAAAAAGTATTTTAAATAGCTTTCAGATAAAAATCAAATGGTATGCATTTATATATAAATAATAAGGCACAGTGAAAACTAAAATGAAAAATAACAAAAAATACAGTAACATGAATAAAGAGTCATACCTAGCAATGTTGTCACCGCTACCACCGCCACTGCAAATAGCCGAGTGGATCAACAAAAACAAATTGTCATCCATCACGCCTATCACTCTTAACTTGTAAGAAAAGAGGAAAAATAAATAACACAACCATGAGAAAAATGAATCCAAACAAACTCCCCTTGATTTTCTTTATCAAATAACACACAAATTCACATTCGATTTAATATCTCCACCAAATGATTTCAACTTTTATGTTCGCGAAAAAAGTAAGGAAATTCATATTAAACTCTATATTGTTAAAGATGTACTCTATGTTATTCTATTTGTAATTTTTATATAATTGTGATATGAATTTTACATTAATTATTAAAGATGTACTCTATATTGTTAAGGCTCTATATACAAATAAATAATAATATACCACAGTTTATATACAAATATATCAAAAGAAAATTTATTTTAATTAAATTTTCTAAAAAAATTTGACCTAATTTTTGTCTACAGTAGAATTGTGCTGCAAATTTAGATCTGAAACCAACAATAACTTTAATTGAACTCTTATACATCTACACCTATTAACACAAGACAGCATAAAAAATAGAGAATTAGGATTCAAATGTACACAATTATCTTTGTACAAAGCATAACTCTAAAAGAAAAAATTTGCCTTTTGATAATATAAACACAATAATTTTTTCAACGAATAAAATTACCAAAAATTGTGGATAAGAATTAAGATTTAACTTTTTTTTCATCTCGTAAATTATGGTTGCTTAAATTGTGGATTACAACTACAATTTATCATCTTGTCTTTATCCTAAATCATAGAGCAGAGCCACGATTTACTCTGGATACTTCACTTATAAATCATCCATGATTTATGTTTGTTCATTTTTTGTGGTTTGAAACCACGATATATATAGTAAAAAAAGGGGTAGGTATTGTTTTGGTCCTTAACGTTTAGGGTTAGAATCGAAACTGTCTCGAACGTAATTTTTAATTTAGAATCGTTCTTAACGTTTTATTTCGTATTAAAATTGTTCTTTTAACTTTTTACGGACAAAAATACCCTCCACCACCACCATCACCTCCCTTACTCCTATCAAATACTAATAATCAAATTCAAGAACGCCAACAATAACACATTGTTCAAATCCAAAAACAACAACGTCAAATTCAACAACCAAATTAACACACAATAATAATAAAATCAAAAATAACAAATCAGAATTAGAAATAAAAGCAAAAACAAACACATAAGCAGAAGAAGTAGAAGCAGAAAATAGAGGCCGAAGCAAGAAGCAGAAGCCAAAGCAGAGACAAAGGCTGAAGCAAGAAGCAAAAGCAGAAACGGGGAGGTGCAGAGGCGAGGAGTGGCGAGAACGCGGCGTTGAGGAGCAGTGGTGCAGAAGCAGAAGCTCTCTCCCTGGCTCGCGACGACGACAGTGACGACGGCTCCAAGCTTCGACGGCGCCGTCCCCCCCCCCTTCCCCCTTTTCCTTCCCCTCCCCCTCGCGTCCTTTCCCCTTTCTCCTCTCCCCCCTCGCCTTCTTTCCTTTTCTTTTTTAATTTTATAATTTTTTATTAGGATAGGAGTAATTTAAAAATAAAATTAAAAATTTTATTAAAAAGAATGATTTTAATACGAAATAAAATGTTAAGGACAATTTTAAATAAAAAATTACATTGAGGACGGTTTAGATTCTGATCCTAAATGTTAGGACTAAAACAATACTTACCCCTAAAAAAACATAAATATATTCAAAATCATTTTAGAAGAATCATGTAGTTTTTTTAAAAAATTTATTCAGGTGAAAAAAAACCTGTTATTGCCACACACACAACTTCAGAGCCAATTTTATTGCTGTGTATAAAATATTGGGTTATATTTATTTTTTGTTGAAATAATATTGGGTTATAACTTATATGAGGATACTGGGGTTCAAATATAGAGAATATTGTTTGTTTCAGAAATAGGTTAAAAAAGTAAGAATATCACTACCAAAAAAGAAAGATAAGAATGAATTAACCAATCTAAGAAATTCATGACTTGGTAACACCCCGGTCCTCAACATTTCACTTCACCTCATTCTTTGCTATTTAGGCTTCCTCCCGTTAAATGAGTGCAATTCAAAGGCCAAACCAAAGTCATCCAAAAAAAAAACTAAAACAAAAAGCTATAAAATAAAATAACGATAGTTCTATTCAAAAGGGCTAGGCTTATTGAACCCATGAAAAAGAAAAAAGTTAGCAGAAAATCAGAAATGAGCTAAAGAAAAAAGGAAAGTAATAATATAGAGCACATAGAAGTGGCAATGCCTCTGCTGACCACTTGGCCAAAGCTAATATAAGAAAATTTTGGATTTTATTTTCTTGATAATCCACCTGAATAGATGAAAGGTCTCCTTTTAAAAGATGTAAACAGGAGCACTAACCTCTCCAACTAGTTATTTGTTTTTTTTTTCTTGGGCTTAGGCCCCGCTGTTTTACCAAAAAATATATATATAGAGTTGATTACGGCTACCTTTTTTTTTTAATTTTTGGTGACTGATTACAGCTACCTTTGCTTAGACGATTAATTAGTTAATACTGATCCAGTGAATAGAATAAGATTTCATTAATCTTGTGAACTGGTTATTTAGCATAGTTTTTATTTTTACCATCAATATTTAAAGTGATTCTATCATTTTCTTTTAAAGATGTTAAGATACTGAGATATTAAAAATGTCTATTTTTATTTTATCTAATATATAAAAGGTTGGTCAGTTTTCTTTTCTTTTTTCTTTTTTTTTAAAAGTTGTTATAATAAATTCAACATTTTTGTCGGCGAAATGCTTTACACGTCACATTTCTTTGATTTCTTGCTCCTTAGCTAGCAATTAAAGTAAAAGCTTATATAATTACACCAATGAGAGAATAATACAATATCCTACTTAGTAATTTATTCAAGCAATATATACGCTGCAAACTCGTTGGTGTTTATGATTAGGGGGCATCTAGTGTAGATGCATTTGTAAAGATTTTTGTCTTTTATGGTTATTTGTTGATTTTAAAAGCGTATCACTAAAAGTGTTGCATAAAGAGAAAGTGTTATCCTTATTTTCAATTGTTCCTCTATTTATTTCTCTTATAAATCTTCCCATTATAAATTCATTAGCAGGATATGGAAGTTTTGTTATATACATACTGAGATAATGATTTTTGTCTTCTTCTTTTAATTTGTAATAATGTATTCTATATTCACATATATAAGATTCTACATTACATAAATCATATATCTGAATATTAGCTAAATGGTTTTTTGCTTCTTGATATTCTTTATTATAGACTTCTTGTCTATGATCTATAATATTTTTTCCAAAAAATTCTTTATATAGAATCATCATTATATATAATATCTTATCATAAGCTGTTGTTTTTGTTTCTAATTCTTCTATTATTTGGTTTTCTATTGATGTCATATAATCTCTTATAGTTCCTTTAGTATGAAATCCTATGTAATTCCAAATGTCTCTTCCAGACAATTCACTAAATTTTGGATTAGTAAAGGCTTCTAATAAGAAGGAATTCAACCAGTTTTCAAAAATTTCTTTTTCGTTCTTTTTGCAGTCTAAATCGAGCATTCTTTCTCCTTCCATTTCCTGGATTTTAGGAACGTATTTTGATGGTATTTTTGTATATTTTGAATCTTTATTTATAAATCCTTTTTTAAAAGCATAATTATCAAAACCTGTTTCCCATTTAAATTGAGATTGATTATCCTTAGATGTTCCAGCTTCATTTTTTACTTGTATTGGAATTGCTGGTTCTTCGTCACTTGAATAATCTAGAATATGTTCTTCATTTTCTATATTTTCAGCATTTACTAATTCTTCTTCTATTTGAAAGCCATGTTCCATAATATTATTTTCTTGAGCCATTTTTAATTGTTTAAAAAGCATTGTGACTTCTTCTAATTTTTCTTCAATATTCATAATTTCAATGGTGGTTTTACTTTTAAGTCTGTTATGTTGATTATATTTTGAATTTTTTCTTCTTTGGGATTCTCTTTTTCCTTATTTCTTTGGAATTTTATAGATACTAATATTTCTTCAAGCATATCTACTATAGAATTTAATTGTGGGTTAAAAGTATGATGAAGATGTGGGGAATCATTTTCATGGTAGCATTTTTTAAAATTTCCATGTGAAAAATAAGTTTTTTCAGGTTTTTGAAGTCCTTCAATAAAACTTATAGTAAAATAAAGATTTTGAGAAAAATCATTTTATATTGATTTTAAGAATTCAGTGTCATTAGAATTAACATTGGTTAAAATCATTAATTTTTGATCTATTAGTTTTGATAATTATTTCTTCTCTTAAATCTTCTAATTTACTTTTTTCCATTAGGTGACGCTTTTCTTTGTGAAGAGTTACGGTTTTAAGTTAAAAGTGTGGTTTTAGAATGTGTGCTTTAGATTTTGCCACGTAAGCACATCTTTAAAACAACATCTTTACCATATATTTTTCCTTATGATTATAGTGACAGATAGTAATTATAAAAATTTAGTAATATTTAAAAAATATAACTAAAAATAGTTTTAATTTTTTATTCACTTTTTAATTTGATGATATTTTTATTTTTTACATTAAAAAATATTATCAAATAATAAAAGAAAGCAAAGTATTTGATGAAAGTCTCAAAAAGATCTCCATTTGACAGAGCTGCAAAAAATATTAAAAAAAAAATTTAACCTTGCACCTTTCTCTATATATATCAAAGTGTTTTCTGCCTACTTCATACTAGAGCTTTCTTTTCCAATTTTATTCCCTTTCCCTTTTGCATGAAAATGAGAGGATCAAGATGAAATTTTTTTTCTCCAAGTGCTAATAAGAAAATTAGCAATATCATAGAACTGAATGGTGGTGCATGTAAATAGGAATAATGCTAATAGGTAAAAAACTGAATTTTTGTTGATCCTTATTTTGCATGTTTATAAGAAAATCAATATATAGTTACACTCAATTGATACATGACATAGAAATATATTATTCTAAAATAGTGAAATTGCTGGTCCCTTATTTCACATTTAAAAAAAAGTCTTTAAATTATACTAATTTAATTAGGTTTTATATATCACAATTTTAACTTCTTTTAAGCAATAATAAAATCGTGGAAACTTGATAGGATATACATCTTTAAAAAATTCTTTTTATCATTCAAAAAACTTTTCAAAAATTTTGTTTTAATGCATTCAACTCATCATTAAATGGCCAAACTCAATTTTGAGCTCTGTATAAAAAAATAACTTGAAAGAAATTGACAAAGAAAAAAAATTTAAATAGTTAAAATAAAGCTTAATTAAAATGATAGATGATACTTAACTCAATTGAACAAAAAAAATTCTTAATAATTTCGTTTTTTTGTGTAGTTTTTATATAACTTTTTATGTAGGTGTCTTAAAAATAATTTTTTCAAATCAAATAACAGATATATTAACATAAAATTCATGAAGTAACTATACTCCTTAATAATGTATCATGCACTAGAAGTGTTGGAATTTTTTTTATCTTATTAATTATAATTATTGTTTAGTTAAATAAACCTTTTTGATTTGTCATATTTTCTTAAGTTTGGCTTTTGTTAAAGTAACTTATGTGATTGGTTGATTATAAATCTTTCAATTAAAACTTGTTTACTACTTCATTGATTTACCAAAGACACTGAAATTAATTATGATATTTACAATTTGTATTTGTCTTTAAAATAATTATCCTACAATCACACTGCATAAATTATGTTTGTAGTCCATATCTTACTGTCATAGCCAACTTGTTTTCTTTTTTTACTTTTATAAAGCATAAATATATCAATGCAAAATAACTATTTACTTTAGGTAACACGTGTCCATTTCTTAGAATACAAATGATTGAAGCCTCTTTAACCTATAATGGTGTTGTTATATATTATCAGAAGGTTTATAGCAACTCAAGAAGATTGGATCGAAGGAAAAGAATGGATTATGAGGTTTTGACTATACAACGGACAGGTAACCAAATACATGTAATCTTATTTTTTGTATCTTGAATAACTTGTGATGGGCAATATTTAATTTTAGCTGTAACATGTAATATAGGGAGACAGAGTTCTTCCACTAAGTTTTGTAGTAATTTATGTGCACAAATTAGGGTCATCATGATAAGCAATTGATGAATGGGATAATTGCCTGGTGTTGGATCTAAAAAATAAACTTAAACAGAGGGTCATAACTACATAACTAATGATACATTTGAGCTGATTAGAGATTTCTATTTTGTTGGGAGAGGAACTACTGTACAATTTATTATGTGGATTTTGGAATATTTTTCATTTCACCGTGCAATGAAATGAACCAACCAATTAAAACTGTTCCAAATCCAAACTTTTATGTGGGGGACCGATTGGGCCAAAATACGATACATAATGTAGAAAGAGTATTACATTTAAAGTACTTTAAAGTACTATAGTAATAGTGATGTTTCATCACCTGATGTCATAGTACTATCCAGATCCGAACCATCTAAGCTTGAGGACTCTTCAGACGACAACGAAGATACAACAATGGAAGGTAATGGCCCTAATAATCCAATAATTATGTGTGATCAAAGCTATTCATCAGTTGAGTTGATCGAAGAAAATTTTGAAAGGAATCTTAATTTTTTTATTCACCCATAAATTTTATTTCTGGATAACATCGAACTACATTTTAGAAAGGAGATTAACAATTTTAAGTATCCACAAGTAAATATACTCCATATGTTTACTATAAGAAGACTCTGACACATTTTGACCTGAGTGGAAGTAGATTGACAAATTAATTCTAAAGAATTCATTTTAATTTTATGTAAACATGTCAAATTTTGGTTATGCATTACTGATAGATAACTTTGATAAACTTTTTCTAATCACTAACAATGGTTCATTTGTTGCAGTACCTTAGTGTTAATTTTGCTTCACATCTTATTTCATCTGGACATGGTTCAATTTGACACATCACTAGTCCACCTTCTCGTAGTGGCAACGTCTTTTTTTCATCTACTCAGGAATGAAAGGAGAAATACAGAGTGGAAGTTCGGAGTTGAATAGACTGAATGTTGTCAACTGTATAAGTTGAAGGCAAAGGACAACATTATTCTAAAGCTAAATTTCCTTTGGAACCGCCAGATAAAGTTGATAATTGAAAGATTTTAAAGCCTATGGGTGATTAGGTTGTTAAGCTTTACCTTGTGACAACCCATATTTTGCACTATGTCATGAAATGTATTGTACATATTTTGCCTTGTTATCTATAACTATGTGAGAACCCATATTTTAAATATGATAAACAATGACAACTTACAATTGTTCTCTACATGAACTCTCAATTATAATGAGTAAACCATGGATATATCTTAGCATATAGATTGTGATCCGGCCGTTACAAATCTAACATTGTAAATCGGCATAATCATTCATAACTCGACATTATTCACGTTATTATTCAGAAAGCTGGCGTTATAATTCGACATTACAGTTATTGATCGGCAATAACGTCATTAATCGGCCACTTACATTACAACTCAGCTCAACGGACTGCTTTCTAAATGTGAAACGTCCAACCTAGTTATTTCTCTTTAATTCAAACAATAAAGTAGGAGCATAACCGACTTGCACAGAGCCACCCATAAAAGGTATGATCTTCCATCCTAAAAGGTGCACTGAATTCCCAGTACTAACTTAAGCTTTGGAGTGCCTTTGCAGGTACACTCCCCCCTGCTTCTTGCTCAAAGCTCTACGCGATTGGACAACCTCTTGGAGTAAAGCTCGGATTACCACAAAGCTCAAAGGTCGGCACCGAAGATAACAACTCGGCGTCGATTCCCAGAGACCGAGCTCTCCTTACAGGTATCCATACAAGAATAATTGGTGCCCACCGTCGGGCCGAGAATATAATCCCTTCCATATATCATCGGCCTCGAGGTTCTCGCTTGAGTCATGGCTGAACAACTGCCACCCACACCATCCGAACTCTTTCAGATGGTGATCGAGTTACGGCAAGCCAACCAGCGCATGGCCGAGGAGAACCAAAGAATGGCATAGCAAATTGCCAACTTGAATAACACTCGAATCGAAAACAACAATGATCGGCAAGAACGGATAGAGGAACCTGAGCAGCAGTCAGGGCCAACACATGTCTCTGACATAGCTCGACAGGAAGAGGAGCAACCCAAGCATAATGAAGAAGCTCGGCCAGATGACGAGGATGACAATCAGGAAAGCTCCCCTGGACCATTCATGGCCGAGGTGATGAACTTCGTGCTACCCAGGAGGTTCACTCTGTCGACCACCCTAACTCCCTATGATGGGTTAGGTGATCCGAAGAAATACATCAAGAAGTTCACCTTCATAATTATAGTAAATAGTGTATCTGATAAAGTTTTATGTTGTTGCTTTCCATCTTACTTAGACGGTCCTGCACTTGATTGGTTTTGTTCTTTGCCTGCAGGTTCTATTTCCCGATTTCGAGACATATCAAAGCCCTTCGAGGAACACTTTGCTAGATCGGCCATCTACCTACACGACTCTGACTACCTGAACACAATCAAGCAAGGCCAACACGAAAGCCTCAGGGACTACATGATGCACTTCACAAAGATAGCCATGAGTATACCGACCTCCACCTCGAGGTGAAACTGCACGCAATAAAAAGCGGACTACGATCAAGAAAATTCCAGGAAACTATTGCCATAGCCAAACCTAAGACTATGGCCAAGTTCCGTGAAAAAGGCCAAAGGTCAGATCGACATCGAAGAACTCCGACAAGCTCGGAAAACAGAAAAACTACACTACCGAAACAACAACAGAACGCGAGACAATAGGAAGGACTCCAAACCAGCTTCGCGATATGAGTCTTACACTCAATTCAACACCAAGCGCGAAGATATCATTAAGGAGATCATGAATTTGAAGCTTATCAAACCACCAAGAAAAGCCGGCAGTTACCCAGATTCAAAAGGCACGGACAGATCAAAATACTGCTCCTTCCACCAAAAGCACGGCCACACTACCGACGAGTGTGTCATCGCCAAAGACCTTCTGGAGCGATTAGTTCGGCAAGGTCATCTGAACAAGTACATCGGCGGCCACATACAGCCACGAACAAATTCCTCTGGTGAACAAAACTTAGCGACACAGCATGGCCGAGATAAAGATCGGCCAGACACCAGCCATCCCGATAAACCAAGGCGTATCATTAACTGTATTTCCAGAGGTTTTACAGGTGGAGGAACCACAAGCTCGGCAAGAAAGCAATCTTACCGAGCCATGCTTTCCATAGAAGCCAATCAAACTCAACAACAGACACTTCCGCAGTTTTCGCAGATAAAATTCCAGACAGCCGACCACAACACTAATGTGGCAAATCTAGACGACCCGGTCGTAATCACCCTGCATCTCGGAGATCTCCTAGTAAAAAAGGTGTTACTGGCCCTAGGAAGTAGCATCGGCGTTCTATTTTACTCCACATTCCAGAAAATGAAACTAATCAGCAACATCCTCCAATCAAATGATCCGGGTTTAAAGCCCACTCAACCAATCAGAGCAAAGTATCAGTGGTTAATTCCATCCTTTTGGGATCGTTGAGGATCTAACATGCCCTAAAAATGATGGATAAAATGATACCTTAAAATTTGGGGGAAAGATTCTTAATTCATCTCCTATTATCTATTAGGCACAATAAATTCTTAATCCATTGTTTACCCTAATCATCCAATGAGAATCTTCCATTTTTGTGCTCTTCTGCTGAAGGCTGGTTTTGGGATTGCTACAATGATGGCCTCCTTCAATCCACTGGATAAAGAGCTTCGACGATGACCTTCCAGAACAGAAGAGGTTTTTTCCTTTTTTCATGAGGAGCGGAACAAAAAATTGAAATTGATGTCTTTTCTTGCGATGAGCTTATCGAGTGTTTTTTGGACACACGCGTCGGGCTTCAAAGACGGGGGTAACTTTTTTGCGTTTCTTCTTTATTAAAATGATAGCAGCTACATATAACTAGATGACAATAATATACATCCCTCACACGTAACACCGACCTTCATATATTGATTCTCAATGCTCTTCCACTTCTCAACCAAATCCCAAATCCTTCTCTTCTTCACTTTCATGCACTCTTAACACAATAGTACGCATTTCATTCTTTGCAAATACAAAAACTCTAATTGGTGCCACAAAATATGGAACTTGAATTTGAGAGTTACCAAATCTTAAATTTGAAATTCTCACTCTTAGCTCGTCTCAATTCTTTGGTAGTTTAGAGTAGAGTTCGAAAGTATCTCAAGCTAATATAGCGTAACACTAGTTTCACTACCGAACTTCGTGTCGGCACCGCCATATTCGTCGCCATGGCTTACATCCTTGCTGTTAATACCAGCATCACTGTTGACTCCGGTGCCACCAGTGATATCTTCGACTGCATTTTTCTTTGCTTCGAACCAACCATCCCTTTAACTAAATACACTGGTCCAATCCACCGGTTCGTGCAACCCGACCCGACATGTAAATTCCGCCAACCCGGGTTACACCACGTGGGTGGATTTTGCACCAAACCTGTCAAGTTTGTTCCCAAGCCTGTTCGGATCTCTTCTTCTCTGGGAATTGGGCTTTTCTTGGCCTTCATTGGGCTCCAAAATAATGAAGGCATTGAACTTATTAGGTTCAACCCATCAACTTTAATAACCCTTGGTGGATGTTCAAGATCAGACTTAACGGCGTTATCTCCCGTCATAACGTCATCAATGGAACTGTTAGTCTAATAATACCACATGGCGCTGTCTCTGATAACATACTATGCTTGAAGAATCGAATGGAAAACCCAACATTATGGCTAGGCTGGCTTGGTTCCATTATCATAGATTATTGCATGATAAAGAAAAGACTAAACCACCAAAAGTAACCATGAAAGATTGTTTCGCTGACCAAACGTTAAAAGGGTATTGTTAAGCTATGTAAGATGTCCACATCCATAACAACATGGCAAAAGAATTTTTTAGATGGATTAAACTTTTTTTTTTCTGAAAATTGTATTTATTTAGTTAACTTACTTAATTAAAAAAATTACTTACTCCTTCAAATTAAAATTAGATGACGAATAGAAAATGTCACCCACCCCATTTTGAGCGTGAAATCAACTATGCCATAATAGAGAAATTTTTCATCTTCTTCTTCTTTAACGTACCCCATTGTTTTGTGATTATATTCCTACGATGACATTGGAGAGGGAGGTTGCTACTTTTCTAACGGACCATGTTCAGAGGTGAGCTCTGTCACACTCGAAGGCTTTAAGAGGCAATACTTTCATAAACTAAGTGATTCGATGACTATAACCTTATAGTTATAAGAGTTCTTCGTTTAAAGTGAAAAAATTAGTTCATTTGTTGTATTTATTTACAATAGAATTTCATTTTGCAATCACTTCATTATATTTTTGTCCCTCTATTTAAGCTGTATAATTTTTTATATTGGGAACACAACATTTTCTTATTTTTGGTGTATTAGGGTGTGTATTGATTGATTCGTCATATTCATTTTAGATGGTTCATATTTAGGAATTGAATGTATAGACCTACAAGTGTATTACACTAATTGGTTGGATATTTATTTAGTGAATAAATATCTTTGAAGTAAGCCTTTTTTTGAAGTTCCTACCCTTCAGGCTCTATCTCGTTAAATTGTTCCATTAAAGATGTGATAGTGCCCTTAAATACAAAGTTATTCATATTATTTTAGTCTATATATGAGTCTGTTTATTATGTATAATAAATTATTATATATCATAATTGTGCTAACAAATATAAGACTAGGTTAGAAATTCAATTGTAAAAGAGGCTAGTCAATGCAGTGATTTTTTAGTTTCATTTTAAGTTTAGAAGTTTGATATCAATATGAGAATGTTTGATTTTAATTGGATTTTTAAGTTTGATTTAGGTAACTAAGTTTGAGTATAAATATGACATCATTGTTTATAATTAGATTTTAATATTGATTATAAGTATGATAGGTCTTTTGTCTCATTTGTTGAAATTAATCATCATCCAATCAATGTTATTAAACATTTTTTTAGACAAATCTGAGAATGAGTGACGTAGTTAATATCCATTTCTTGTTATTCTTTTACACAAATGGCTATAATATATATCACTCTGGAGATATATCACAGAGAAAAATTTGAGAGAACAAAAGATGAAAGAACTCTATATTTAGATAGTAAAAAATATAAAACTCGAAGGGTCAATGTTGATACTCTTAATAGGTTTTTTATCAATGACCTCCTTAGAGATATAGGATACACCATGATCAGTGAATGCTATTGGTTAGTGTCTGGAATGGAGCTTAATGGTGGTTTGAAGTTATTGAGGAGTGATAAGGACATAATAAAGATGTATGAAGCTGAATTAAGGAATGATAATGGGATTTGTGTATACACTGAGCACCTGATAAGCTTGTCATAAGTTGTTAAAGAGGATGGTGCTAATGTTGTCTCTCCTTCCAAGGTGAGAGTAAAGAGTTGTGCAAGGAAGACTCCAACTCCTAAAAAAGGTTACTAAGATGACCAAAATAACTGATCATCCTAAAGCCCAATCCACCACACAGTCAGTACTAGGCCCAGTAGCCAGCTCAATTAGCAGCCTATAATATGCAATCCAACACTCAGTTCAATACACAAGCAAGGACATCATTATCACAAGGCATACATTTTCTTAGCCAACTCACCATAACCACAAGACAGCCTAGTAATCCCATACAAATAGATAAACCCATACACCACCTCCAAACACAACAAGCCACAAATACCTTAAATTCACAACACTGTTATAATTCACAACATTGTTATAGTTCTCGACCTTTTTATGATGTCCCAACAACACCACTAGAGATACTGACACAATATATACTCCAAGCTTGTAATGAATCCCAATCTAAATTCTATCATGTAGAGGATTCTGAGTCTCTCACTCAGCCCTAACCACCACCATCATCAAGTCAAAATGTTAAACACAATGAAGGTCCATCTTAACACGAAGCAAGAGAAGTGCCAAAGAAGCAGAACAGAAAAAGCACTAGTAGACCTAAACCTATTAGACAAACCTTCATTTAGAACCCAGATCCTAACAAGGCTCCAAGTATTTTGTGCCAGTAGATGAGTTTGAAGATTATTCGGACTCCAAACCAGGATTACATTATTATAAGTCTTAGGATCTTCATAGCTGTGCAGATTCATATGAGGAACAACCATAGGTCTTTTCACAAGGTAATGCTGATGTACCTGTTGGACAAGTTAGGCTTGAAGTAGGGATGGAGTTTGAATCTTTAGAGCAGTTTAAGCAGGTTGTGAGAAAGTTTAATATCAACTTAAGGAGGAGTATTTTTTTTCTAGAGTGGATAGTACAAGAGTGAAAACATTTGTGAATGATCATACTTGTTGTAGAGTTGTTCACAATAAGTCTATTAATGGTAAGTGGGTTGTGGATAAATTGGAGCAGCAAATTAGAGTGCAGCCAATAATGAATATTTGAGAGGATGAGAATTACTTTAAGAAAGAGTATGATGTTTTGCTGAGTGAAAGAAAAATTTATAGATCAATGGCAAAAACAAAAGAAAGAATTGAAGGAAGCGAGAGAGCACAATATGCAAGACTTTGAGAATATGCCATAAAAATTTTGAAGACCAACCCAAGCTCCACCGTGACTATACGCACCACACCAATGCCAAATTCAACTGTGTTGTTTAGAAGAATATATATTTGTCTAGATGCTTATAGGAAGGGGCTTTCTGACTGGATGCAGACTATTTATTAACTTGGATGGGACCTTCTTGAGAAGATACTACGGTGGACAACTCTTGACTGCTGTTAGTCAAGAGGCAAATATTTATCCCATTGCATATACTATTACGGATTCGAAAATCAAGGACAACTGAAAATAGTTTCTTGAGCTTTTGCAAGAAGATTTGGGTGATAAGAGAAATAACTACTGAACATTTATGTCAGATCAACAAAAGGTACAACATTTCAAGTATTTATACATTTTTTGCATATAAACGTCTCAACTCAATATTTAAAGTGTTTCTACATTTTTTCAGGGTCTTATTCCAGCTCTAGAGGATGTTATGTCCGGGGCACGACACAGGTTTAGTGCCATGCATATATGACACAACTTCACAAAGTAATGAAAAAGCAAACAACTCAAGTGTGGAGTTTAGATTTGTGCAAGAAGCACAACCCTCCAAGACTTTCAAGCAGCCATGGCCGCAGTTAAAAGACTAAACCTGCATGCTTGAGAATATCTGAGTCGCATTCCACCAAAATAATGGTCAAGACCCCACTTCAGTGAATGGCCAAAGGTGGATAATATCACCAATGACAATAGTAAAATATTCAACTCAAAGTGTAAGAAATTTAGGGAAAAACAAGAAAGAGTTATGGGGATACAATGGAAGGCTTTGTCTAGTACAATAGAGTAGATTGGAGAAAAACAAGAAAGAGAGTAGTAGCTGGACGCCATTCTAGACAGGGGATAATGGTGGGAATATCTTTGAGGTTCAATGCTTGCCTATAAAGGTAAGTGTTGATCTCGGAAAGCATATTTGTACATGTAGACTATGATAGCTCACTAGCATACCTTGCAAACATACATGTGCAGCATTGGCACATCAAAATAGGAAGGCTAAAGAAATTGTATACACATGGCTAGCAATTAGTTCTTACAATGCAACATACCAAGTTTTGGTTCAGCCGGTGCCTAGTCAAGAGTATTGGCAACAGCTAGACATTATACCAATTTTGCCTCCTCATTACAAACATCCGATCGGGAGGCCCATTAAGAAGAGAGACACCACTAGAGATAATCCCAAGGTTAACCTAGACCTGTATAGGACAAAAAGGAAATACAGTCAAATAAATGCAAATACTATTTGAACATTTGTGAAATATTGTTTGTCAACAATTATTGGGGATATTTGTTTATGAATATTTGTCTTGTGCATTGGTTGTGTAATGTTGATTGAATAATTGCTTAGTTGGTTTTTGACTGGTACAATTGTGATCAATTATCTGATTAGTTTGTGAATTCTCAATAATTATACAAGAAGGGCACAATTCTAGAAGTTGCAAGGCTAAAAAGGAAGATTTACAGAAGTGAAAACAAGTACCACCTGCTAATGTAGAGCAGGATGGGGATAATAAAAGATTGGCTGAAATGTATCAGAAAGAAACCTTGGAGGCTACAGAGGCAGAGGTAGCCTTAGATGCTACAGTTGCAGAAGCTGAGACATCTCTGACTGTTAGAACCCAACCACAGGTAAAATCTAAATTTGTTAATTGCTCAAACATATTAGAGTTATTAAATTTACTTACATTTATAATCAATTTAATTTATAGGCCACTACCACATTGAATCCATCTCGTAATATGCCGGTTACACTGCAAGTGCCACCACCAATTTGGCCATCAACCACAAAAATAAAGACAACAAAGAGATCCACTAGGAGGCCTCCTCTATCACAAGCCACCAACATTACGCCACCATCAAGCACTCAGACCCCTGTACATTAGGCTCCAACTTTGAACACTCATCAGTAGCCATCCAATGCATCTGTTAGATCACCCACTGTGTTTCCATATACAATGCAAGGAGCTAGTGCAGGCACAACTTTCCGGTTTGCATAGTTTATGCCAATACCAACATCACACCTTACACCGAGATGATCAGTTTCTGGATTCAGACCACATAGAACATCTACTACTGTGCAAGGCACAACCTATGGATTATCTAGTGAGAGCAGCAATTCGACACCAAACTAAAACAATCATTAGCAATCATTATCTTGTTTTTCTAGAATATGGGTTTATGTAATTTACCTGAATACTTTACTGATCAGGATCACTTATGTTTAACTATTTTTATTTTGAGTTATGATGTCATTTTTGTATGCTACATACACTATTCAAACTGTTATTGATGTAGCTTCTAAGAACCCTATGAATACTTATGGTTGTTTTCATATTTGATAAAAACCTTATGAATGATTATGCAGATTTTTTAGTACATATTATATTCTGATATTGATATTATTATGAGTAACTAATTATTCAACTTAAAAGGCTTAATCAATGTTGGAAAAAATTAACAATTATTAAGAATAGTGATAAAATAAAATTTAATTAATAGCAAATATTTCATTCTATTCAAACATTAATTACATTGTTCTTCATTGGAACAAAATGCTTAGACCCTGTACCGAAACTATTTTTTATGCATAAACTTTGGAATCAAATTTTCCAATTACTTGTATATGACCATTACAAACAAAAAAGTGTAAACTGCATAAACAATCCCAAAGACACAGACAAAAGCCATACTTTCATAGCTTTTATTTCACTTTCAATATTCTTCCCAATCTTCATGGCTATGTTAACATTCCTCTCCCTGTGGTCTACTAGAGTATTTGTCACATCCTAATTAGTAACATCACATTCATGCTTATTGAGTCTTCTAATCAAAGACCTTGCCAAACTTTGCCATCCCCCATTAATTTCATCAACCCAAACAAAGTAATTGCAATCTCGACTCTATAGAAGGCAAAAAATTGAAAAATCAAAGATGCAGAGAAATCCTATACTTGTCTAACTATAGTAAATAATGTTAGATACCTTTAAAAAGGGGCAACGAATGAACATCTTCCAGGATTAGCAACCGTTGAAGACTCCAACAGTTCCATTCAGAATTTTCTTCTTCTTCTTCATCTTTGAATATGAAGCTCCTCAAAATCTGTTTCCTTCGCTTGTAGTTACTTCTCTCCTTGACATTGCTCAAATTCTATGGGAATAAATTAATTTACGGTTCTCTTTTACTATGGAATAGCTCGAAACAATGGATAGTGCTCGGGTATGGTTTTACTCTGCGAAGATTGGGTTCCAACGAAGATCAAAGAATTAAGGTTCATATTGTCCCTAAATAGTACTAAATACACATAGGCCTTGCAACACGTGCCATCATGAAAAAAATTGTCCATGTAAGCCACTTTATTAAGGCTACACCAGGTTTGGTTATTTTTTTACACGAAATTAAATTTTTGTGGACATCTGAGGAGTTATAATCTTTCATGGTTACTTTTATTAGCGAAACAATCTTTCATAGTTACTTTTGGTGGTTTTCTCATGAAGAAAATTAAAAGTGCAATGATATAAGACATCTTTTTGTCACCGTGATATCGTAGTTCAGAAACACTGCATTTACGGTGTTTCCAGCCACGAAACACAGTGACGAAGTATACCGATACTTCAAGAAGGTGGTGGATGTTAACATGATTAAGAAGACCGCTAGTGTGTTAAGATTTGAGGGTATGAATAAAGGTACATTTTGGGAGGCTCTGTTCACATTCTTATATGTTGATATATTGGATACAACAGGCACTTTATATTCAATGGCTAGATTCGTGGGGTTTCTTGATCTCAACAGTTATTTCGAAGGCCAATATTTTACATTCATGGCTGATGCATCTTCAATTGTTATGGGCTCACTTTTGGGTACTTCTCCCGTAACTGCATTTATTGAGTCCTCAACGGTGATTTGCAAAGGCAGATGGACAGGGCTAACAGCGTTAACTGTGGTTGGGTATTTTTTGTTTGCATTCTTTTTTACACCGTTATTGGCTCTGATTCCACCTTAGGCCGTTGGGCCGCCGTTGATCTTAGTGGGAGTGATGATGATGAGATGTGTGGTGGAGATTAAGTGGGATGACATGAGAAAAGCTATACCGAAATTCGTGATGATAGTTTTGATGTCGTTAATGTATTCTATAGCGTATGGGTTAGTAGGAGAAATTGGGAGTTACGTTGTGTTGCATGTTTGGGAGTGGGGAGAGGAGTCGTTTGAGACGTTTGTGGTTATGAGAAAATTTGAAGGGAATGTCTGATGCAAATAATAATGAGAATCATCATGTTGTTGATGATAACCAAGAAAATGGCATGGTAAAGCACTTGAGGTGGTGTAGGATTTAGTAACTAGGTGGAATATTTATGAGAATGTACAACTTTGGATATGTATATTTTCTTTATTTTATTAGAATCATGCATTGTAGTTTCTTTTGATCGTGTGTTAAATAGTAGTTCCGGAGACGAGATGAAATGAGATAAGAGGTGGACAATTAGGGTGGAGATAAATGTATAATATGAAACGAAATGATACATGTACCTTCTAAATATTAATATTAAAAATTGAAATAACACTTATATACAAATATTTTTGCCTAAATTTAATAGCTAAAATCTTTAAATAATTTAATATATTAGACTAAATTATTATTTAACAATTATATATGAGTTGTCACCGTATTAAAATAAGATATGCGCACTCTAAAATTTAGAGTAATACTATTTAGTAGAGATGATAAAAATGGGTTAAATTCGTCAGGCTAACTTGCCAAACTCGCCAAAAAGGACGGGTTGAATAGAGATTTTGAACTTGCCAAATTTCAAAAAAACTACACTGCCGAATTCACGGACTTTGACTGGGCGAAAGAGATTGACCGATGGGTAGGCACAATTTTTTTTAATTATTAAAATTTGATAATCAATATTTGATCAAATTAGGAACTAAGGTTCACACATTTACACTTTGTTTGGATATAGGAAAGAAAATGGAAGGAAAAAAATAAGAGGAAAGAAAATGGAAGAAAAAGTGGAATTATTTTTGCGTTGTTTGATTGAATAGAAAATAGATGGAAAGAAAATAAAGAGAAAATTTTTTTGTTTAGATGGAAAGAAAAGTGATAAGAAAGAAAACCATAATAATATAAAATTACATTAATACCCTTATCATAAAATAAAGTATAAATATTTTTATTTATTCATATTTTATTATATTTTATAAATATTATAAAATATTATAATTTTATATATTTAATTTGAATTATTTATCTAATACATATAATGTTTAAATATGAATTTCTATTATAATAATATATTAAAACTAAATTTATATTAATAATTTTAATAATAATATAACTAAGGGTAGTATTGAAAATATAAAAAATATAATATTTTTTTCTTGTTTTCTTGCTTGTGATAGAAAAAATTTTTTTAGTGGAATCCACATAAAAAATTTCTTTTCTTTCTATTTTCTTTGATAACCAAACAAAAAAAATATTTTTCATTCATTTTTTTCCACTCATTTTCTCTCGAACCAAACATAGTATTAATTTTCTCCCGTTCTCTTCTTAAAAGACAACGCCACCTTCTCTCCAAAGGCCGAACATCCTCCTTTGCCCTTGCCGCCGCTAGTTTCTCGCTCTCTCTTTGTCTCTACCAGAAGCCATCATTTCAAGGAGCGTCTTCATCTGTGACCTTCTCAATGGTGTCTTCATCATCAACAGTAGAGCGTCGCGTTCGTCCTCCAGTAGCAGCACCCCGATGGCATCTCGGTCTTCAATAGCAGTACGTCGTCTTCGTCCTCCAGCAATAGCACCGTGGCGGCATCTTCGTCGTCCAACAGTAGCACCATTTTCTCTAGGTATTCTTGCTAATATGATCTCTCACTCTCCTCCTACCTTGTACCTGTACCTGCACTATTTGGCACCCTTTGAAGTTGTGGCTTCGTTCCCCTTCACTCATTGTCTTGGCAAAATCAATGGAAATGTACATTTGCCTTTTCACTCATTTGGAAATTGACACTAAAACTAATGTACATATTGTCTAATTTGAAGACATTTGTTGCTGATTTATGGATGGTTTTGAGATCTGATTTTGTAACTTGTTGATTGTTGTTGAAAATGTTTAGGTTTTAGAAATTTGTTAATTTATGAAATTTATTAGTTCATAGAATTTTATTTTAAAATTTTAATACTGAAAACTGTATGCGGTATAAAATTCTGTTTAGAAAATAAAAATTTAATGTAAAAAAAGATAGATCGGCCCACCAATTTAGTTTTTGATAGAGAGTAAATAGTGAGTTCAGCTCATATCACTTTAGCAGAATGGGCTGGCTTGTTTTGTTTTGTGACGGATTTTGACGGAACGGGATGGCCACTTTGCCACCCTTACTATTTAGTTACACTGAAAATTAAAGTAGATGCTCTTAAGCTATTTAATAAGCTTTGTTTGAGTTAGTTAGTTGGTTAGACTAGAAAAAAGTGTGTAATAATTGGATAGGTTGACCAAAAGGCACATGATTATAGTAGTGTGTCTTTGTGATGGGTCCAAAGTATAGTTATAAAAACTAAACCGGGCCGATGAACGAAATCCTAAGCCAATTTAGTTTACTCTTTGAACCGTACAAAGAATAGAACCAGTGTGAACCGATAAGAATTGCAAAAAATCGGTCAAAATAGGTGAGAACCGATTTGTTTGGAAAATTTTTCAAAATGTTGTAAGCAAGGTTCGACCCAAGAACCTTAATGTTGCAGCATCTTCCCCTTGCTACTCAACCATTATGCTTTTCATTATTATGTATAACAAATAGTAATTTTTTTGAAAGTATGAAAAAGCTCAACACTCAAGGTGGAGCAAAGTAAGATAGACAATAACATAAAAGACAAACAACTCCTATGTCATCTCCGGCATAGCCATCAACAACATGAGTTATTTATGATACCACTCTGTAGCACATGAAAACGATTGATCCACACACTCTACAACTCCTGTTATCTTGTTCTGGAATATGACATCATTCCATCGCATCCAAATAATCCATATTACTGAGAAGAACCCAACTAGCCAGAACTTGCGCTGTTTATTTCTCATCGGCATAGATCTCCAACTCTCAAAGTGGTCTTTTAAAGTACCTGGAGCAGTCCAAACCTGGCCAAACGCCGATATCCATGCACACCACACCTGCCAAGAGAACTCACACGTAACAAATAAGTGTTGTATATTTTCAACACTTTTCTTGCACAACATGCACACATTATCATTCTGTTGTAGGATTCCCAGTCTACTTAGCCGATCCTTTGTGTTGACCCTACCTAACAACACAAACCAAACGAACAACTCGACCTGAGGTGGGACTAGACCTTTCCAAATTTCCTTTGTGAATTTATAGCTCAGAAACTCCTCATTCATGGTCTCTTCCTGCAAAACCTGCACAAATGAGTTAGTAGAATAAACTCATTCCTTACCAAATTTCCACACCACTCTATCTTGCACATCTGCTACTAATCTAACAGATTACAGGACGTGAAGCAGTTGATCCAATGTATCACTCTCCCATTGGTGGAGTTCCCTCCTCCATTAGTGCCAAACCCACTCTATCCCATCCCAGAACCCACAATCCCCTATTGGTGATCCTTTTTGGGTTGAAACCAAGAAGAGTCCCGGAAATGAGTCTGTCAACCTTCCCACTTGGAGTCATGTATCCTCCCAGAACCTGGTTGATCTACCATCTCCTACTTCCATGGCAAAGCCATCAATCATCTTCTATCTGACATGTTGCTCCTTTATTTGTATTTGACATATGTCTCTCCACGGGCCCCCTCCTTGGTAACTTTTGAGTTAACAACAAATGATTCGGGTTCAATCTATTACAGGAGCACACAATCTTCTTCCATAGAGGACATTTCTCCTTTGAGAATCGCCACCACCATTTAAATAGTAAGGCAGTATTGCGGACCACTGCGTCACCCACCCCTAAGCCTCTAAGCTTCTTTGGTGCCTGGACCAATTACTACTTTACAAGGGCCATGCCAGGTCGTCCATCATCCTTCCCCCAAAAGAACCTCCGCTGCAAGGAAATGATTCTTCGTGCAACTACATTTGGCATCTTATACAAGCTCAGGTAGTAGATAGGTAGGTTGTTGATCACCGACTTAATGAGCACCAGTTTTCCAACTTTGCTAAGCACCTTCATTTTCCACAGGCTTAGTTTTTCCTCCACCTTATCTAGAACCGGCTTCCAAGTTTTAACTTAATGTGGGTTCGCTCCTAGGCTAATGCCAAGATACCTCACCGGTAGTGTTGCCTCTTGACATCCTAGTAATCGACACATTCGGCTGACCCACTCCTGGCTGCAGTTCACTGGTATCAAGTTGGACTTCTCAAAATTAATGCTCAAACCAGACATCAATTCGAAGCACCTCAGAAGTCTCTTATAGTTTCTCACCGTCTCCTCTTCCGGCAGACAGAATAATATAGTGTCATGAGCAAATTGTAAGTGTGACAACTCTATATTATCCCTCCCGACTAAGAGTGGAGATATCCGACCGTTCCTAACTGCCTCCCCTGGTTAAGCACATCCACCACCAGAACAAACAAAAACGGCGATAATGGGTCCCCTTGCCGTAATCCCCTCTCCATGTTGAAAGGTTTTGATGGTGAACCATTGACCAGTATAGAAATTGACGCTGATCTAACACACTCTCTAACCCATGACCTCCATATTCTACCGAAGCCCATCTCTTCCAATATAGTATCAACAAAGCACCATTTCACTCTATCATAGGCTTTATGGAAATTCAGTTTGATAATCGCTAACGCCTTCTTTTTCTGTTTCATCCATTGCACCGTTTCACATGCAAGTAAAGCTCTATCATGTATCTTCCTTCCCTTCACAAAGGCACTCTGTGATTCCCCAACTAAGCCTGGCATTACACTCCTCATTCTTCGTGTCAACAATTTAGAGATCACCTTATATACACATCCAACCATACTGATAGGACTGAGATCTTTAATTTCCTTAGCCCCAACAAATTTCGGCGCCAGAGCTACCCATGTGATATTAGAGTTTGCTAGTAGCCTTCCCGTCTCGAAAAAAGCCAACACAGCTGTAGTGAACTCTGTTCCTATGTCGTTCCAGTACTTTTTTATAAAATTCATATTCTACCCATCACTTCCTAGAGCCTTAGAAGATTCACAATCCCACACTGCCTCTTTCACCTCCTCTACGGATGGTATCACCTCTAGAGCCTCCGTTTCCTCCCTCTGTAATCTATTAACTAATCCATCTCTAAAGCTCACACTTGGAGAATTTTCCTACTGGTACAGACTTTTATAGAGGTTCCGAACTGCAACTTTTATTCTTGCTTGATTCCTGACTATCAGTCCATTAATCACCAGAGACTCAATCCGGTTGTTCCTTCTTCTCGTCGAAGCAATATTGTGGAAGTATCTTGTGTTTCTATCTATCTCATTAGCATGCTGAGATCTAGACATTTGCTTCCAGTGCAACTCCTGCCTCACATACCACTTTTCACAGCACTTTACTAGTGCCCTTCTCCTTGCCTCTGTTGTGCCATCATAGTGCCCACTACTAACCATATCATCTACCTTCTGTATTTCTTCCTCAAGCCTCTTTATTCTCTCATTCATATTTCCAAAATGCTGTTTGTACCATCTGCAGAGTAGAGCTGACAATGCTTTCATCTTGTCTAAGAATTGTATGTTACCTAATCCCCTCCATTCTTTCTTTACCATTCTCAAGAACCCTTCATGTGTGAACCATAAATCCAAGCTTCGGAACGGTCTGGGGCCATCAAATTTCTTGCTATCTGGTGCACGAAATTGTGATCACTACAACTTCGCACAACTAACCAGCAAGTGTACTGGGTCGTCCAAGTAATAAACCTTACGCGAGTAAGGGTCGATCCCACAGAGATTGTTGGTATGAAGCAAGCTATGGTCACCTTGTAAATCTTAGTCAGGAAAACTCAAATGGATATGGGTGATATACGAATAAAACATAAAGATAAAGATAGAGATACTTATGTAATTCATTGGTAGGAATTTCATATAAGCGTATGAAGATGCTTGGTCCCTTCCGTCTCTCTGCTTTCCTACTGTCTTCATCCAATCCTTCTTACTCCTTTCCATGGCAAGCTGTATGCAAGGGTTTCACCGTTGTCAGTGGCTACCTCCCATCCTCTCAGTGGAAATGTTCAACGCACCCTGTCACGGCACGGCTATCCATCTGTCGGTTCTCAATCAGGCCGGAATAGAATCCAGTGTATCTTTTCCGTCTGTCACTAACGCCCCGCCCTCAGGAGTTTGAAGCTCGTCACAGTCATTCATTCATTGAATCCTACTCAGAATACCACAGACAAGGTTTAGACCTTCCGGATTCTCTTGAATGCCGCCATCAGTTCTAGCTTATACCACAAAGATTCCGGTTAAAGAATCCAAGAGATATCCACCCAATCTAAGGTAGAACGGAGGTGGTTGTCAGGCACACGTTCATAGGTGAGAATGATGATGAGTGTCACAGATCATCACATTCATCAAGTTGAAGAACAAGTGATATCTTAGAACAAGAACAAGCGGAATTGAATAGAAGAACAATAGTAATTGCATTAATACTCGAGGTACAGCAGAGCTCCACACCTTAATCTATGGTGTGTAGAAACTCCACCGTTGAAAATACATAAGAACAAGGTCTAGGCATGGCCGTGAGGCCAGCCTCCCAATGATCTAAGAACTAAGTGTCCAAAGATGATCTAGAGATCTAAAGTGATCAAAAGATGAAAATACAATAGTAAAAGGTCCTACTTATAGAGAACTAGTAGCCTAGGGTTTACAGAGATGAGTAAATGACATAAAAATCCACTTCCGGGCCCACTTGGTGTGTGCTTGGGCTGAGCATTGAAGCATTTTCGTGTAGAGACTCTTCTTGGAGTTAAACGCCAGCTTTTGTGCCAGTTTGGGCGTTTAACTCCCACTTTTGTGCCAGTTCCGGCGTTTAACGCTGGGAATTCTGAAG
The DNA here is from genome assembly GCF_003086295.3 of Arachis hypogaea. Lineage (NCBI taxonomy): Eukaryota > Viridiplantae > Streptophyta > Magnoliopsida > Fabales > Fabaceae > Arachis > Arachis hypogaea. The sequence continues at coordinate 107,941,270 of NC_092039.1, forward strand.
GTGACTTTGAACGCCGGTTTGGGCCATCAAATCTTGGGCAAAGTATGGACTATCATATATTGCTGGAAAGCCCAGGATGTCTACTTTCCAACGCTATTGAGAGCGCGCCAATTGGGCTTCTGTAGCTCCAGAAAATTCAATTCGAGTGCAGGGAGGTCAGAATCCAACAGCATCTGCAGTCCTTTTTAGTCTCTGAATCAGATTTTTGCTCAGGTCCCTCAATTTCAGCCAGAAAATACCTGAAATCACAGAAAAACACACAAACTCATAGTAAAGTCCAGAAAAGTGAATTTTAACTAAAAACTAATAAAAATATACTAAAAACTAACTAGATCATACTAAAAATATACTAAAAACAATGCCAAAAAGCGTACAAATTATCCGCTCATCACAACACCAAACTTAAATTGTTGCTTGTCCTCAAGCAACTGAAAATCAAATAAGATAAAAAGAAGAGAATATGCAATGAATTCCAAAAACATCTATGAAGATCAGTATTAATTAGATGAGCGGGGCTTTTAGCTTTTTGCCTCTGAACAGTTTTGGCATCTCACTCTATCCTTTGAAATTCAGAATGATTGGCTTCTTTAGGAACTCAGAATCCAGATAGTGTCATTGATTCTCCTAGTTAAGTATGATGATTCTTGAACACAGCTACTTATTGAGTCTTGGCCGTGGCCCAAAGCACTTTGTCTTCCAGTATTACCACGGGATACATACATGCCACAGACACATAATTGGGTGAACCTTTTCAGATTGTGACTTAGCTTTGCTAGAGTCCCCAACTAGAGGTGTCCAGGTTCTTAAGCACACTCTTTTTGCCTTGGATCACAATTTTATTTTTTTCTTTTTCTTTCTTTTTCTCTTTCTTTTTCTTTCTCTCTCTCTTTTTTCTTTTTTTTTTTTGAATTTACTGCTTTTTCTTGCTTCAAGAATCATTTTTATGATTTTTCAGATTCTCAGTAACATGTCTCCTTTTTCATCATTCTTTCAAGAGCCAACATTCATGAACCACAAAATCAAAAGACATATGCACTGTTTAAGCATACATTCAGAAAACAAAAATATTGCCACCACATCAAAATAATTAAACTGTTATAAAATTCAAAATTCATGCAATTCTTCTCTTTTTCAATTAAGAACATTTTTTATTTAAGAGAGGTGATGGATTCATAGGACATTCATAACTTTAAGGCATAGACACTAAGACACTAATGATCACAAGATACAAACATAGATAAACATAAGCATAAAATTCGAAAAACAGAAAATAAAGAACAAGGAAATTAAAGAACGGGTCCACCTTAGTGATGGCGGCTTGTTCTTCCTCTTGAAGATCTTATGGAGTGCTTGAGCTCCTCAATGTCTCTTCCTTGTCTTTGTTGCTCCTCTCTCATGATTCTTTGATCTTCTCTAATTTCATGGAGGAGAACAGAGTGTTCTTGGTGCTCCACCCTTAGTTGTCCCATGTTGGAACTCAATTCTCTTAGGGAGGTGTTTAGTTGCTCCCAATAATTTTGTGGAGGAAAGTGCATCCCTTGAGGCATCTCAGAGATTTCATGATGAGAGGGGTCTCTTGTTTGCTCCATCCTTTTCTTAGTGATGGGCTTGAGGTCATTCCTTCTTGGTTGACTTGGCTTCCCTTTCTCTTCCATTGAGCGCCCTCTTCACATATATCTATGAGGACTTGGTCCAACCTTTGATCAAAGTTGACCCTTTTTGAGTTTGAAAGGGATCTTCGGGATCACCTTCTTCAAGGCCACAACTTCATAGAAGTGGTCTTGATGCACCCTTGAGATGAATCTCTCCATCTCCCATGACTCAGAGGTGGAAGCTTTTGCCTTCCCTTTCCTCTTTCTAGAGGTTTCTCCGGCCTTGGATGCCATAAATGGTTATGGAAAAACAAAAAGCAATGCTTTTACCACACCAAACTTAAAAGGTTTGCTCGTCCTCGAGCAAAAGAAGAAAGAAGAGAGTAGAAGAAGAAGAAATGAGAAAGAAGGGAATGGCTTTGTGTTCGGGCAAAAGGGGGAGAAGTGGTGTTTAGGTTGTGTGAAAATGAAGGAGTGAAGAAGGGTTTATATAGGAGTGGGGGAGGGGTAGGGTTCGGTCAAGTGAGGGTGGGTTTGGGTGGGAAAGTGGGTTGAATTTGAATGGTGAGGTAGGTGGGGTTTTATGAAGGATGGATGTGAGTGGTGAAGAGAAAGATGGGATTTGATAGGTGAAGGGTTTTTGGGGAAGAGGTGTTGAGGTGATTGGTGAATGGGTGAAGAAGAGAGAGAGTGGTAGGGTAGGTGGGGAACCTGTGGGGTCCACAGATCCTGAGGTGTCAACGAAAAGTCATCCCTGCACCAAATGGCATGCAAACTTGCGTTCTGAGCCAATTCTGGCGTTAAACGCCGGGCTGGTGCCCATTTCTGGCGTTTAACGCCAAATGCTTGCCCCTTTCTGGCGTTTAACGCCAGTCTGGTGCCCCTTTTTGGTGTTAAACGCCCAGAATGGTGCCAGACTGGGCGTTAAACGCCCATCTGCTAGCCTCACTGGCGTTTAAACGCCAGTAGGTTCTTCCTCCAGGGTGTGCTATTTTTTTTTCTGTTTTTCATTCTGTTTTTGCTTTTTTCATTGATTTTGTGACTTCTCATGATCATCAACCTACAGAAAACATAAAATAACAAAGGAAAAATAGATAAAATATAACATTGGGTTGCCTCCCAACAAGCGCCTTTTTAATGTCAGTAGCTTGACAGAGGGCTCTCATGGAGCCTCACAGATACTCAGAGCAATGTTGGAACCTCCCAACACCAAACTTAGAGTTTGAATGTGGGGGTTCAACACCAAACTTAGAGTTTGGTTGTGGCCTCCCAACACCAAACTTAGAGTTTGACTGTGGGGGCTCTGTTTGGCTCTGTTTTGAGAGGAGCTCTTCATGCTTCCTCTCCATGATGACAGAGGGATATCCTTGAGCCTTAAACACCAAGGATTCTTCATTCACTTGAATGATCAATTCTCCTCTATCAACATCAATCACAGCCTTTGCTGTGGCTAGGAAGGGTCTGCCAAGGATGATGGATTCATCCATGCACTTCCCAGTCTCTAGGACTATGAAGTCAGCAGGGATGTAATGGTCTTCAACTTTTACCAGAACATCCTCTACAAGTCCATAGGCTTGTTTTCTTGAATTGTCTGCCATCTCTAGTGAGATTTTTGCAGCTTGCACCTCAAAGATCCCTAACTTCTCCATTACAGAGAGAGGCATGAGGTTTACACTTGACCCTAGGTCACACAAGGCCTTCTTGAAGGTCATGGTGCCAATGGCACAAGGTATTGAAAACTTCCCAGGATCCTGTCTCTTTTGAGGTAATTTCTGCCTAGACAAGTCCTCCAGTTCTTTGGTGAGCAAAGGGGGTTCATCCTCCCAAGTCTCATTTCCAAATAACTTGTCATTTAGCTTCATGATTGCTCCAAGGTATTTAGCAACTTGCTCTTCAGTGACATACTCATCCTCTTCAGAGGAAGAATACTCATCAGAGCTCATGAATGGCAGAAGTAAATCCAATGGAATCTCTATGGTCTCATTTTGAGCCTTAGATTCCCATGATTCCTCATTGGGGAACTCATTGGAGGCCAGTGGACGTCCATTGAGGTTTTCCTCAGTGGCGTTCACTGCCTCTCCTTCCTCTCCAAATTCGGCCATGTTGATGGCTTTGCACTCTCCTTTTGGATTTTCTTCTGTATTGCTTGGAAGAGTACTAGGAGGGAGTTCAGTAATTTTCTTGCTCAGCTGCCCCACTTGTCCCTTCAAATTTCTAATGGAGGACCTTGTTTCAGTCATGAAACTTTGAGTGGTTTTGATCAGATCAGAGACCATGGTTGCTAAGTCAGAGGCATTCTGCTTAGAACTCTCTATCTGTTGCTGAGAAGATGATGGAAAGGGCTTGCCATTGCTAAACCTGTTTCTTCCACCATTATTATTGTTGAAACCTTGTTGAGGTCTCTGTTGATCCTTCCATGAGAGGTTTGGATGATTTCTCCATGAAGGATTATAGGTGTTTCCATAGGATTCTCCCATGTAATTCACCTCTTCCATTGAAGGGTTCTCAGGGTCATAAGCTTCTTCCTCAGATGAAGCTTCCTTAGTACTACCTGGTGCATTTTGCATTCCAGACAGACTTTGAGAAATCATATTGACTTGTTGAGTCAATATTTTATTCTGAGCCAATATGGCATTCAGAGTGTCAATCTCAAGAACTCCTTTCTTCTGATTATTTCCATTGTTCACAGGATTCCTTTCAGAAGTGTACATGAATTGGTTATTTGCAACCATTTCAATCAGCTCTTGAGCTTCTGTAGGCGTCTTCTTCAGATGAAGAGATCCTCCAGCAGAGCTATCCAAAGACATCTTGGATAGTTCAGAGAGACCATCATAGAAAATACCTATGATGCTCCATTCAGAAAGCATGTCAGAGGGACACTTTCTGATTAATTGTTTGTATCTTTTCCAAGCTTCATAGAGGGATTCTCCTTCCTTCTGTCTGAAGGTTTGGACTTCCACTCTAAGCTTGCTCAATTTTTGAGGTGGAAAGAACTTTGCCAAGAAGGCATTGACTAGCTTTTCCCAAGAGTTCAGGCTTTCTTTAGGTTGTGAGTCCAACCATATCCTAGCTCTGTCTCTTACGGCAAAAGGGAATAGCATAAGTCTGTAGACCTCAAGGTCAACCCCATTAGTCTTGACAGTGTCACAGATTTGCAAGAATTCAGCTAAAAACTGATGAGGATCTTCCAATGGAAGTCCATGGAACTTGCAATTCTGTTGCATTAGAGAAACTAATTGAGGCTTAAGCTCAAAGTTGTTTGCTCCAATGGCAGGGATAGAGATGCTTCTCCCATAGAAGTCGGGAGTAGGTGCAGTAAAGTAACCCAGCACCTTCCTCGCATTGTTGGCATTGTTGTTGTTTTCGGCTGCCATGGGTTCTTCTTCTTTGAAGATTTCTGTTAGGTCCTCTTCAGAGAGTTGTGCCTTGGCTTTTCTTAGTTTTCGCTTCAAGGTCCTTTCAGGTTCAGGATCAGCCTCAACAAGAATGCTTTTGTCTTTGCTCCTGCTCATATGAAAGAGAAGAGAACAAGAAAATGTGGAATCCTCTATGTCACAGTATAGAGATTCCTTGAGGTGTCAGAGGAAAAGAAAAATAGAAGGCAGAAGTAGAAAATTCGAACTTAACAAAGAGGATGGAGTTCGAATTTTGCATTAAGGAATAGTGTTAGTCCATAAATAGAAGGATGTGAAAAGAGGAGAAGTAATTTCGAAAATTAAGTAAAAGATTTTGAAAACATTTTGAAAAACACTAATTGATTTTCGAAAACCAAGAGTGGAAAAGAAATCAAGTGATTTTTGAAAAAGATTTGAAATTAGAAATAAAAAAGATTTGATTGAAAGCTATTTTGTAAAAGATGTGGTTAAGAAGATATGATTAGTTTTAAAAGATGTGATTGAGAAGATATGATTTGAGAAACATTTAAAAAGATTTGATTTTGAAAATTAATGACTTGGCTAACAAGAAAAGATATGATTCAAACATTAAACCTTTCTCAACAGAAAAGGCAACATACTTGATATGTTGAATCAAATCATTAATTGATAGCAAGTATCTTTGAAAATGGAAAGAAATTGAATTTGAAAAAGATTTGATTGAAAAGATTTGATTTGAAAAAGATTTGATTTTGAAAATTTTTGAAAACTTGAAAAAAATCTGAATTAAAAACAGAATCTTCCCTCTTGTGCCATCCTGGCGTTAAACGCCCAGAATGGTGCACATTCTGGCGTTTAACGCCCAAAACTCTACCCTTTTGGGCGTTAAACGCCCAGCCAGGCACCCTGGCTGGCGTTTAAACGCCAGTCTGTCTTCTTCACTGGGCATTTTGAACACTCAGCTTTTTCTGTGTAATTCCTCTGTAGTATGTTCTGAATCTTCAATTCTCTGTATTATTGACTTGAAAAGACACAAATTAAAAATATTTTTGGATTTTTACTAAAGAGGAATAATCAAAAATCAAATAGCAATGCATGCAAGACACCAAACTTAGCAGTTTGTATACTACTGACACTAATGAGAATGCATATGAGACACACAAACACTCAAGTCAAGAGAAATTAAAGATCAGAGTAATGAAATCATCAAGAACAACTTGAAGATTAATGAAGGTATATGCATGAGTGCAAAAAGAACAAAAACGTGCAATTAACACCAAACTTAAAATGAGAATAGACTCAAACAAGAAACATAACATATTTTTTTTGGTTTTATGATTTTGTAAAAAATTTTTTTGATTTTTCGAAAATTAAGTGGAAGAAGAAAATAAAGGTATCAAAATTCTTAATGAGAATTCCAGGAATCATGCAATGTTTAGTCTAAGACTCCGGTCCAGGAATTAGACATGGCTTCACAGCCAGCCAAGCTTTCAAAGAAAGCTTCGGTCCAAAACACTAGACATGGCCAATGGCCAGCCAAGCCTTAGCATATCACTGCTCCAACAGCAAGATTGATAGAAATCAACATACTCTTGTGATGATAAGTTGAAACCTCGGTCCAATGAAATTAGACATGGCTTCACAGCCAGCCAGACTTCAACAAATCATCATGAAACTCTAGAATTCATCTTCAAGAACTGTGAAGAAAAAATACCTAATCTAAGCAACAAGATGAACCGTCAGTTGTCCATACTCGAACAATCCCCGGAAACGGCGCCAAAAACTTGGTGCACGAAATTGTGATCACTACAACTTCGCACAACTAACCAGCAAGTGTACTGGGTCGTCCAAGTAATAAACCTTACGCGAGTAAGGGTCGATCCCACAGAGATTGTTGGTATGAAGCAAGCTATGGTCACCTTGTAAATCATAGTCAGGCAAACTCAAATGGATATGGGTGATATACGAATAAAACATAAAGATAAAGATAGAGATACTTATGTAATTCATTGGTAGGAATTTCAGATAAGCGTATGAAGATGCTTGGTCCCTTCCGTCTCTCTGCTTTCCTACTGTCTTCATCCAATCATTCTTACTCCTTTCCATGGCAAGCTGTATGCAAGGGTTTCACCGTTGTCAGTGGCTACCTCCCATCCTCTCAGTGAAAATGTTCAACGCACCCTGTCACGGCACGGCTATCCATCTGTCGGTTCTCAATCAGGCCGGAATAGAATCCAGTGATTCTTTTGCGTCTGTCACTAACGCCCCGCCCTCAGGAGTTTGAAGCTCGTCATAGTCATTCAATCATTGAATCCTACTCAGAATACCACAGACAAGGTTTAGACCTTCCGGATTCTCTTGAATGCCGCCATCAGTTCTAGCTTATACCACGAAGATTCTGGTTAAAGAATCCAAGAGATATCCACCCAATCTAAGGTAGAACGGAGGTGGTTGTCAGGCACACGTTCATAGGTGAGAATGATGATGAGTGTCACGGATCATCACATTCATCAAGTTAAAGAACAAGTGATATCTTAGAACAAGAACAAGCGGAATTGAATAGAAGAACAATAGTAATTGCATTAATACTCGAGGTACAGCAGAGCTCCACACCTTAATCTATGGTGTGTAGAAACTCCACCGTTGAAAATACATAAGAACAAGGTCTAGGCATGGCCGTGAGGCCAGCCTCCCAATGATCTAAGAACTAAGTGTCCAAAGATGATCTAAAGATCTAAAGTGATCAAAAGATGAAAATACAATAGTAAAAGGTCCTACTTATAGAGAACTAGTAGCCTAGGGTTTACAGAGATGAGTAAATGACATAAAAATCCACTTCCGGGCCACTTGGTGTGTGCTTGGGCTGAGCATTGAAGCATTTTCGTGTAGAGACTCTTCTTGGAGTTAAACGCCAGCTTTTGTGCCAGTTTGGGCGTTTAACTCCCACTTTGGTGCCAGTTCCGGCGTTTAAAGCTGGGAATTCTGAGGGTGACTTTGAACGCCGGTTTGGGTCATCAAATCTTGGGCAAAGTATGGACTATCATATATTGCTGGAAAGCCCAGGATGTCTACTTTCCAACGCCGTTAAGAGCGCGCCAATTGAGCTTCTGTAGCTCCAGAAAATCCAATTCGAGTGCAGGGAGGTCAGAATCCAACAGCATCTGCAGTCCTTTTTAGTCTCTGAATCAGATTTTTGCTCAGGTCCCTCAATTTCAGCCAGAAAATACCTGAAATCACAGAAAAACACACAAACTCATAGTAAATTCCAGAAAAGTGAATTTTAACTAAAAACTAATAAAAATATACTAAAAACTAACTAGATCATACTAAAAACATACTAAAAACAATGCCAAAAAGCGTACAAATTATCCGCTCATCACTATCCCCCATGATCAAGGGGCAATAATCTGATAAAGCTCTTGGGCCTCCCTTCAGACGCGTTTCTGGATATTCATCCAGCCACCCAATAGTAACTAAGCTCCGATCAATCCGACTGGCTGACTGTCCTTTAAACCAAGTATACTTACGATCGTTTAGCGCCAAATCAATCAACTCCATGTCATTTATCCATGCTCTGAAATCTTCCGCAGACGCTGATAAACTAGTCGCTCCTTTTCTTTCTTCCAAATGCAATATTTCGTTAAAATCCCCCAAGTAACAAAAAGACACCTGACATAGTCCTGCAATTTAATTCAGTTCTTCCCACATCGATATTTTGTCATCTCTCACATGCGGGCTATACACTAAGCAAATCGCACAATGAAAATTGTCTTTCATCACAACTCCTTTTATACACATCCATCTATCTCATTTATAGCAATTATGCAACTTAAAGACCGTTTCACCCCATATTAATAATAACCCTCCAGACGCCCCAACTGAACCTACAAACTCCCAACTGGCTCTATCACTTCCCCAAATACGAGCAACATCAAACTTAGTCACAATCTCATTCTTTGTTTTTATCAGACCCAACATTTTCAATCTAAACTTACTCTTAAAATTCTTTAGCATACTAAATTTTGCAACACCTCCCAAACCCTTATATTCCAGGAACTTAAAATCATTGAACAAAATTATTGCACACCTGTTTTCGATTTTTTGGCCGACTTCTTCGAGCTTTCGCTTTCTGCTTCGCCTGTCGTCTCTTCTGAGCAATTGCTTCATTTTGTTCCTATAAAATAGCCATAATGTCCTCCTCATCACTGCACTGAGCACCTGACTCTACCGCTAGGTCCCAAGCCTTTTTATTCTCTGCCATTTTCTCTTCCCAGCTCTGGCGTTGTTCCTCTATATTGAAATTACTACCACCATCCGTGCCAGCCTCCATTTCTGATTTTGAACCTGTACCATTTTCTTCCTCTTGTCCATTTTCATTACCTTGAACCCTTCCATCCGTCATGATTTCCCCCTCCTCCAGTCTCAATCCTGTCTTGCTTTGAAGCTGACTTTCTTCCCTTGCTGTATAGCATCGTACTCCTATGGCATCATTAGTGTAATACCCAGCAGCTGCTCCAACGCTCATCATTCTCTCCTCTCCTAAGTTACATGGCTCATTTTGTGTCTGTGCTGGATCCTTGGCTTTGCCAATTTCTTGTCGCCACTGCCGTCTGTCCCTGTCACCCTTGGTGGCCTCCGCAGCAGTCTGTCCCGCACCTACAGGTCCCTCAGACGCCTACTTCTCTATCGCCTCCTCCATATGACACTGCTGCCCCCTGCCGTCATCCCTGTCATGTTGAAGTCCACGGCTCCCAAACCCAGGCTCCGTGGGCGTTAATTGCACCATCAATGACTGCGTCCCTCGCCGGGTTAGCAAGGCCCCAGGTTCGCTTGCCTCAGCCTCAGATGCTGGTCGTCCACGTCCGTCCGCCCGTGCCGTCCTGCCAGCTTCTGTCGACACCCTGCTCGAACGCGCCATTCGCGTTGCAGCCTGGAGGGAAGCGTGCGTCTCCTGCTGGGTTAGGTTGGGAACCGGGTCAGGCCTTACCCGGTTTGATGGCCCAGCAGCATCCCCTGCCCAGCGTGCCCTCTCATTCAGCCCAGTTTCATTACCCAAAGCAAGTTTATTGGGCCTATTAGCTGCCAGCCCATTAGTCTTTCTTGTATTCTCATATGTTTGGTTACCAAAATAATCCTCATAATTATTTGATACTGTATCCTCCGAGTCAATATCCTTGTTAATATTAATATCGAAGGTTCCCTGAAAATCCTCTCTCACCTTTAATGCTTCATAATTACTGTTTCTGTTTTGATATTGAAAATTCAAAAACGGATGGCTCCATTCATTCAAATCAACATGTGAATTTACCGTCACGCCCTTATCTTGTCCGTCACTCCTCCGTTCGTCCGCCAGCACTGCCGCCATGTCCTAACCAACCACCTTCCATTCATCACTATAGTTTAATAGACTCCCCATTCTTGAATCCCGAATCTCTTTCCCGTTTAACATGTCCCTGCCTTCTGTCTTGTTCTGACACTTCTGGAAACATTCTTCTCGATACACTTCTCCACCCACTTCTCTTACAAGGACGTCAAATACACTTGTACCTATTGTAATATGAATCGACTCGTTAATCATGTCGAAGGCACAAGTATAAATCAGAACTCTTCCCACACTGAATGAGTTGTACGATTCTATCAGTTTATCACATGTCACCACCTCACCCCATTGCTCTCCTATTCTGTGGAACGTGTCCCTTGACCATGCATGTAACGGAACTCCATAACAATCCAACCAAACTCTTCTAGACTCGCTCTTCTCAGTCTCGTCCCATCTCCATTCCATATGAAACAATTTTAATAAATCATTCATTTTGAAGGTGTAAGCTTCTTCCGCACTAAGCACTGTGTCAAACCTTAACATTGCTTTATACGCGCCCAACTCCCTTATTTGTATCACATGTGGCCAGTCCCTATGAACCTTTTGCTGTAGTGTATTAAAATCAATCGCCAATTTTGTACCTCCTACAATACTTCTCTGTAGCCAGACCACATTCTCACTTGCTATCTGTACTTCTATCTTCTTTGTCAATCCTTTGGTATTTGGATCCTTTCCAGGAGCATCAGACGGTTGCCTACCAACTTTCACTTCAGCTACTCTCTCAGTCCTTATCTGTGAATTTTTCCTTCCAGCATGTTGTTTGTCTATCACTTCCGCTTCTTTGCCCCTCATATTATGCCGCAGAATTTTCCTTCTATACTTTGCTTCTCCAACAAAGATTTGTTTACCTCTCATCATCACCCTGTTCATATGTGCAACAGCCTTCAAAGCTCCTCCTTTTGTCGTATATCGTACAAAAGCAAACAGATGGATATGTCTATTTTTATTCTTCCGCGACAAATATATGTCGATGATTCTGCCTGTCCATTTGAACATATTGAAAAGTTCTCTTTTTGATATGTCCTCTTGCAAATTGTCAACGAAGATCGAGAAAGAATCAAGCTCCAAGCGTTGATACTCTTCTGTGTTCCAAACCCTAGTATCTTTATCATATTTACTTTGTGTAGCCCTTCCACCCCTTGTGTTTTCTCACCTCACACGCTTTCGTTCGCTCTCTCGCTCTCTCATCGCTTCTAGACGTTTTGGAATCGCAGATGTTAACAAATAGTAATTATATAGTATATATTCAATTACATAATTTTATAGATATCTAATTTAATTTAATTTAATTTTGTATTCTCTATTTTTCGAATTAATTATATTTTAATTATGTATCATTATTAATATAAATATAAATTTCACTAAAAATTTATTAATCTGCTTGATCTATTTCAATGTTAGTATTGTGATTAAGGTTATTTGTTTTGATTCTAATACTAAAATCTACTGATATTATAGTTAGATGATAGGCTTTGCGAATTAATTGTTATTCTTATTGTGTTAAATTAAGATATTATTATAGTAGTATTAATAAATTTATATTAATTATTTTTAGATTTTGAGACTTGATTCTTCATAAAATGTTAGTGAAGATATGTGTTTCAAATTTTAGTTTTAAGTTTTTGGCTATTTTATATTTTTTATTTACGTGAGACCGATTTTATCAGTTCAACCAATAATTTATCTGTTGAATCAATAAACAAGTAAACAGTAGCTTAACCGGTTTGATCACCTATTCAGTTCTAACATCTATAGTCCAAACTATGTCTTAGAATGAAATAAAAATGATTAAACTATCAAAATGATAAGTCTTTAAAAAATTTTAAAAATACAATAAAATATTAAATATATATTTTAAAAATCAAATTCTAATGTAATTTTTTTTAATTATTATTAAAAACTAAGATCTTTTTATGTTCAAAATTTTGAAATTTTTGTGAAATGAATTTTTAAAATTTTTTTATTATAAATGATCACATTTTTTTAAAACATAAAAAGAAAACTTTAGAGATTAAATCTTACTACTAATATTTTTACAAACCTTTTAAATATTTATTCAAATGTTACTAAAAAATTTAGATTTAATGGATAAGTTATTTATTAAATATTTTTTTCATGGCATTCATCTATGTTTTAATCAAGATTTATTCAAGGTTCTGAAAACTGAACCAATCATCAAACTACTCTAACCACTGATTTACTAGTTTAATGGTTCAACTGATTCAACCATAGTTCAATCGAAAGAACCATTTTAAAATAAAATAATAAACAAAATATAAATAAACACATCAAAATATATAATTATAATCTAATATAAACTTTAAAATATCATCCAAATTAATACTACACTCATAGCTAAAGATTACTAGCAACCTAATAACAACAAACATAAAAACAAGAACGATCTCAATTGCAAGAATCAGAACAACAATTTAACGAATTAACAAGTACAAAATCAGAATAGAAAATCCAGCAACCAATAACAAAAAAAAAAGACAATCTCAATCTCAAAGATCACAATAACACCAGTAATTTAGCAAATTTACAAATTAATAATTTGAGAAGAACAAAGCAACCCAATAATGTCAATTGCAAAAATCACAATAATTTAACTAACTAACAAGTACAAAATCCAAATAAAAAATCCAACAATCCAATAACAAAAAATTAAAGACAATTTCAATCTCAAGAATCACAATAACACCAACAATTTAGCAAATTAATAATTTGAGAAGAGCAAAGCAACCCAAAAATCCTAATTGCAAGAATCACAATAACTATTTAACAAATTAACAAGTACAAAATATCACAGGTTCACAAGAACCCACAACAAACCACTCCAACCCAATAATCTCATAAGTAAAAATTATTCGATAATAATTCAATCTAATAACAAGTTATAACAACAAAATTCACATCTTAACTAACAATAATTATTCATAATTATTCAACAATCATTCAATAAAATTTACAGTTCAGTTCACAATTCACAGAAAAATAAAAAATCTAAATCATAGATATAGCTCACAGTTCACGGTTCACAATTCTAACTTCACAGTACCAACAAATTATTCAATTATACTTAAAAAAATTACCTAAAAGCTAGAAGTCTTGAACATTGCATCCAAGAAGGAAACCGCACGACAAAGTTCACCTTCGAATGGGCTTCGACGCCTTTTGAATGGCTGCAGTAGAACAAAACTGGCACCGATGGCACCGTGGCTGCACGATGGAGACTTCACGTTCGCACGGTGGCTGCGCGATGGAGGAAAAAGAAGGCTGCGACTACTGCTGTCTGCGATGGAGGTGAAGTGAGGGAGGAGGCGCTTGCTCTTCAAAGCTGGAAGTTTTGACAGCGACGGTAGCAAGAGGCTTTACGAAAGTGAGGGAGGACCTGGACTGAGTGTGAGAGACAGAGAGAGGCTAGCGTGTTCTAGTTCTGGAGGCTAGGGTTGGACTCGAAAGTGGAGACTGGAGTAGACGAATAGTGGAGGAGTTAGGGTTCATTGATTCAGAATCAACCAAACGGCGCTGTTTGCTTCCGAATAAAAAATTCGGCCGGGTCGACCAACCAATTCAACAGTTCAATAACGATTTTTAAACTTTATAGTATTGACATTTAATCGATTCGTTTTTTGTAACAGTTCACGGTTCGATCGATTCAACCAATCAATCCAAACCGATTTTTTAAACTTTTGATTTATTAGACTCTTTTTCATACTGTTTTGCTATATCATTAAGGTTCATTGTTTTCTTTCTTCTTGCATGACATTTATTATCAAGATTCTATTATCTTTCAATTTATATTGTTATAGGATAGCTGGCTAATTAAAAGTTAACCAAATATTCTGTATCTGGTTTGACTTATTTGTTTGTTTTCTTTCAATATTCTTTAAAGTGTTAATATACCATATTTTTATTTAGTTTAATTAGGAAGAATTGAAGATTAGATAAGGAGTTGGATATATCATAGGTTAACATGCCAAAATCATATTTTATTTATAATTAATCTCCTTCTAATAAATTAATGGGTTGAATTATAAAAAAAATGTGTTAATTTTTTTTATCAATTTAGGTCAATATTTTTTACCAGGCAATTGCACCATAAATTTTAGCTATATTTTATAAAAAATTTGTGTTAAAAATATTTATTATTTATTATCTAAGATGTCACTTAGTACTAATATATAATAAATATTTTTCAGTTTGAAGATCATGATCTTCGCATAATAATTGTTGTACGTTTAATCAACAGTCATTGCAACTAGAGAAAATCATGAGTTATGGTTGACCGATAATTTTTTTGAAATATGCATACAAACAATTAGATATAAAGATATTACCGGTTTAGGCTATTAACAAACTTTAGTTATTGAGTATTTATATGTTGAAATAATATTTTATCTATTTATTATTTGAACAACTACTATTTCATACAATTAGTATGTTTTGCTAATTGTATTTTTTTTAAATAATTAATTTATATTTGATATAACATCTTTGAAGTATGAACAAGCTTATGAAATTTAGAAATTATCCTCTTCTTTTATACCTTTGTCTTCTTTTTGTTATAAACATCATTTGAAAAATTATTTGATAGCCAAATATATGATTGGCACATTCTATAAAAAATTATGTAATATATTAATATGTGTATTTAACATCAATAAAAAAAAAGTTTTATAAAGCCCATACAATGTAACGAAGTCTTAGACAAATCTTTAAACAATTAATATATATAATCAATTGTTTTCTTTAATAAATTAATTGGATAATTCAATCAATCAATTATTTTCTTTAATCCATCAAATTGGATGGATCCCTCAACCAATCAATTAGATAGATAATAAAATCGATTCACTTATACAAAAATTGACTTTTTACTCTTAAAACAATCAATTGTTATAATAAAAAATCGATTATTTTCTTTTATAAAATAGATAGTAGATTTTATAATTAAATAATATACAAAAGATTAATTAAGACTTTTTTATTTAAATAAAATAAAAAAATCAATATTACTAGATTTTCTTAAACCAAATTTCAAAACATAAATTTTTTATTTCTATTAATATATAAATCGATTAACGTTTTAAAATTTGGTTTAAGAGAATTTAGTAATATTATTTTTTTATTTTATTTAAATAAAAAGCCAACTTTTCATTATAAAAATAATTTAACCTAATATTTTTTTTACCTTTGGCATACACGCTGCTTGTTTAAAATATTGTTTAAAATATTTGGGAACAAATAAAAATCAATTTAAACGAGTCAAAAGTTATCGTACTTTATATTTATTAATTATTGTTATAATAAATGAATAATATTAGCTGTAATAAATATACAATTATAAATATTATATACATAAAAGTGTAGTTATTGAGTTAAAATAGCAGCAATTGTAGACCACCTAATAAGCATTACACAAAAAAGTTTAGTTTAATTATAATTTTATTTAATTTTTCGTTTTAGATATAGTAATAACACCAATAACAATAATTTCTGTAAATGCTATACAAAATGACAAAAATATGAAATTAATGCTGTTCAAATTAAGTTAAGCATATATAATTGACGTTGAACAGTACTGTAGTTTCCTTGCCTAACTAGCATTCTAAGTATATATATGAAATGAATTTTAATTCTTTACACGATCGAAAAGTCTATGAATTAGTTGGCAATAACTCTGTATATTATTACATGTGCAAATTCAAAAAGGTTCTTCTTTAATTGTTTTAATATAATTTATACATAGACTTCTTAAAAGTGAAGGATAACATGCACATTAAAAAATAAATAAGGAACATTTAGGTCACCCTAGGTTTGATTTAATCTTACTTGTTTCCCAAATCACTCTAACTGGATGATCATTTCTTCTTCTTCAAACGAGAATCTTCCTCTCTTTATATCAATGGCCATATATATGTAATCTTTTTTGTCCTTCAGATGGATTATTAGACAATCTTTAATCTTATACATTATAACATTACAAATTCACTTACACTGTACACCTATCCAGAGACGGATATACGTGTGACTGTAAAGAAAAGTGCCCTATTACAATTTAAAATTTTTTTAATAGTATATGATAATAATATTTATTTATTTTCACTAAATTACTAAATTTGACTTCACAATAATTTTTTATTCAATTTTTAGAACTTCATAATCAATTTAAAAAATTTATATTAGTATAATCAATTCTCAATTTAAATAAAATTTATGTTTTTTTTAGAAATCGATTCGAAAGAATATTATTTATCTTTTTTATATTAGTTTTAATTTTTTTCGTAACAATTGCATAAATTAAAAGAGTTTTTTCAACTATGAATCTCAATAAGAGTTGGCTTCTAATTATATGAGAAGTAACTATATATATATACTACACATTCAAGTCTTTTTATGAACTAAGTTTAACCAAGTTAAAGAAAACTGTTCAAGCTGTGATGTTGATGGTTTGATGGACCAGAAGGGATTAAGAAAGGAAAAAAAATAAGTTCTTCTCATTGTTGAAGAGAATGAAAAATCTCTTTAGAAAATATTTGTTGGGTTATTACACCTTATATACTAGGTACTCTTTATGTACTCTCACTGAAAAAACTTACAATAGTAACTCTATTATTGATAAAAAAAATAATCTAGGTAACATGTATTGTTAAGAAAAAGATTATTCAATTTTTTTAAAATATAAAATCTAAATAATAAAATTCTAAATTATGTGTTATTATTTAAATTATTATTTTAGTGTTTTAATTTATAAATTAGATATTTTAAAGACTAATCATGTTATATGTACATAAAAAATAACCACCTGTATATATATTAAAATAAAAGATACACATTAAAAATAAATTAAACAATACATATATTTATATATATGATTAGGAGTAATCAAAAGTGAAGGATAGCTAGAAGACAAATTAAGTTAATAAGAAGTTAGTTGGAGTTAGTTTTAGCTTAGTTAGCATCACAACATGCTGCACATGTATTCAAGTTATTCAAGTTAGAGTTAGTTAGATATCGAAGCTTCACCTAGATCATAGTGTGTATATATTGTTTATAGCAAATGAAATCAGTGCGTTTTATCACTCAACCTTTTCTCATTTCTTGAATCTTTCTCTCACAAGTGAGCTTCACCTCACTTCCGAAACTCTGCGGGCAAGAACAGAGTTTTCACATGGTGTGGTGAGCTTAGATGCTTGCAAAAGAGTGTGAGAACCTTCATCTTGAGAAGATCGGTCAGAATTGGATTAAGCACACATTGTTCATCAACGACGGTGAATGTGCGTGATGAAATGGTGGAACCAGAAGCACAAGGCTTCACATCATCTGAATTTCAAAATTTTTCTCGAATGATGGCACATTTATCGAGTTTGCATGGTAAATCCTCAAGATCGGGCTCGAATCTGAACTCGCTCCAAGATCAATCAAATTGTTTCTACGTACATCCAAGCGAGACACCAGCGCTCTCGCTCACAACTTCTCCTTTGACGACGCAAAATTACCACTCATGGTCAAAATCGGTGAAGATTTCGCTCAAAACAAAGAACAAGCTACGATTCATTGATGGATCATTGCCAAAGCCAGAAGAGAACGATCCCACCTTTGAAGCTTGGGATCGATGCAATTTCTTGGTCCTTCGTTAAGTCCTGAGATTCTTAACAGCGTCCTCTGGTGCGACAATGCATATGAACTCTGGAGATACCTCAAGTACCACTTCTACGAGGGAGACCTCTTCAGAATTGCTGATCTCAAGAAGATTTGTTCACTTCAAAATAAGGTGAATTATCCATTACCTCTTATTTCACTAGGTTGAAAAGTATTTGGGAAGTACCGGAGGAAATTAAACCTATTCCGAATTATAAGTGTTCGAAAGAGTACATATGTGGACTAGGAGTAATTGGAGAATATAGATCTCAAACATATGTAATATGCTTTCTTAGAGGGCTCAATGAACAATATGCTGGTGTAAAGTCACAAGTGATGCCGATGAAACCTCTCCCCAATATTGCCGTAGCATTTTCTATGCTTCTGCAACAAGAAAGGCAAATGTCACATACGACAGACCTAGAACCAAGAGCAATAATGAATAACATTGGCACCGATGCTAATGCAAATGCCTTTGACACTTATCAAAGGAACAATGGTAACTATAATGGAGCCTGACGATCGGATTTTCTAACGGTAAAAAAATTCACAAATATAATCGCGTTGTAAGTATAGCTTCTAAATCAACAGAAAATTCTTTCGTACAAACGTTTGGTTGTCACAAGTAACAAACCCAATAAAATTTATAAATCAAAGTATTCAAACCTCGGGTCGTCTTCTCAAGGAATTGCAGGGAAGTATTATTTATTATTGGTTATGGAAAACAGTATTTTTGGGTTTTTGAAAGGTTGAATGAGAAAAATAGATTGCAGGGAATTAAATCAATAGCGAAGAAAAACTCTTGGCAAAGTATGAAAACTGGAAGTCCTATCCTAGTTATCCTTATCAATGGTGATGAGAGTTATATTTTTTCTCCCACTGAGTCAACCTCTAACTATGAAGGTAAGTCAAGTGGATAAATCAATTTAACACCTAAAGTCCTAGTCAACTCCTGAGGAAAGACTAGAGTTATAGGAATCTATATCAATCAGCAAAGATATCAATTATCAATCACGATGAGTTTGACAACTCATGAGTTACCAATTGATCAACCAAAGCCAAGAATGTAAAAGCTAAATTAAAATCATATATCTGAAAATACCTCAAATTGCATTAGTTAAGAAAATCCTAACATGAAAAGTTCATAAGCCAATTTGGCAACATAAATCAAATAAAAGCATTAGAGTATCTAAAAATGGAAGAGAAATATAAATTAAAGGAGCATTGAACCTATGATGAAGAAGTAGAAATCATAATCCTAAAACTAAGAGAAATCCTAATTCCTAAAACCTACGAGAGAGGAGAGAACCTCTCTTTCTAAAAACTACATCTAATCCTAAAATTGTGAATTATTCATTAATTATTCGCTCCCCTTGAATGAATGGATTCTCCCAATTTGTAGTCTCCAATATGTGTTTTTCTGGGCTTAGATTTGGGCCAAAAAGGGTCCAGAAATCGCTGGGGGTGACATTTGTAAATTCTGCAGATCGCGCACGTCACGCATCCGCGTGGGTCACGCGGTCGCGTCATCTGGAGTTTTGCTCTTCCATGCGGTCGCGTCAGTCACGCGTACGCGTCATGCACACATTCGCGCAGATGCCAATTTGCACAAAGCACGCGTTCGCGTCGCTGCTAGTTTCTTCAAAAACTCCATTTTGTGTTTTTCTTCCATTTTTTGTATGTTTCCTTTCCATCCTTTAAGTCATTCCTGCCCTATAAAACCTGAAAGTACTCAACACACAGATCACGGCATCGATTGGTAATAAAGGATAATTAATTTTAATATTTCTAAGGCATAGGAAACATGTTTTCACTTATGTCATATCAAAAGGAAGAAATTGTAAAACCATGCAAATTCATATGAATAAGTGGGTGAAGAATTGATAAAATCACTCAATTGGGCACAAGATAAATCAAAAAATAGATAACAAGAATGGGTAACAAGAATGGCGCAATTATCAGGCCTAAAACCACTAACCGCATCCTAGCTACCTAACCACCTAGAATCCACTACGATCATGCATCTCTAACTATCCTAATTTTGAACAGAATCTAAAAAATATGCAACTAACTAACTAATAATAGAGGAATCGATGTTCGGCGGAACCTGGTATGTGTATAAACAGAGGTATGGATCAGAGAGATGGTGGGAGTGTGGTGGTGGTGATGCTGATGCGGCTGCGATGGGAGGGGTGGCGCGGCGGCGGTCTGAGGTGGTGGCAGGGGTGGGTTTGTAGTGCTGGGTTAGGGTTAAGGGAGGGGTAAGGAAAGAAGATTGGGTCGAGGGTTGTGGTGGTGGCCGGCGGTGGTGGGAGGCGACGGTCTGAGGTGGCGGTTCGGTGGTTGGGGGACGGGTAGGGTTTAATGGCGGATGGGGGTCGGTGAGAAGGAAGGGAGGTGAGGGAAGAGAAGAAGGGGGCGAGGGTGGTGGCTCGGTCTGGGTGGTGGCGGCAGTTCTGGATGGCCGCGGTGGAGGCACGCAGTGGAGGGAGAAGGAGAAGAAGGGGAGGGGAGGAGGGGATGGGAGTGCAGAGGGGGAGAGGGTGGATGACGCGAAGGGGTAGGTGATAAACCCCATTTGTACGGTTTATCTTGTATTGATTTTAGGAGATTTTAACACCTTTTACCCACATTTATTCAATGAATTAGCATGATTTTGTGATTGTCTTCTAATTTGTGCTTAGATGTGAAAACATGCTTTTAGACCTTTAATTTGATGGTTTTTATTCACCTTTGATTCCACTAGATGCCTTGATATGTTTGTTAGTGATTTCAGATTGAAAAGGCTAGGAATGGATCAAAGGAGTGAAGAGGAAAGCATGCAAAGTAGAGAAATCATGAAAAGTCAAAGAAGTTGAACTCGCCTATGGACGCGCGCGCGCACCTGGCGCTTGCACGCACCTTGCAAATTACCCCATGGACGCGTACGCGTGCTGTGCGCGTACGCGTCGATGTTGGTTTATGATTTTCTTAATAAAAACGTGGCCAGTGAATTCAGAAGGGCTGTGGGCCCCAATCCCAACCAAATTTGGCGCCAAAAATGCTATTTAAAGCCAAGGATTGAAGAGCAAAGGGAGATTAGTTCATTTTTCACTCATTAGGACTAGTTTTAGAAGTAGTTAGAGTTAGTTTCTAGAGAGAGAAGCTCTCTCTTCTCTCTAGGATTAGGATTAAGATTAGGTTTAGTTCTTAGATCTAGATTTTAATTCATGTTCTCTTCTACTTCTACTTCTCAATTCCTTGTAGTTACATTCATTCTAATTCCATTCTTTTGTTGTAATCTCTTTTATGTTGTTCTTGTGTTTTGTTGTAGATCTACCTTTGTTTCTTCTACTCTCTTTCAATTCAATCAAGGTAATTCATAATAAACGTGTTTCTTTTAATTGTTGTTGTTAATTCTTTTCAATAATTGTTGTTAGATTTCATTCTTGTTGTCAATTTACTATGCTTTTCTTTTGTGCCTTCCAAGTGTTTGATGAAATGCTTGGTTGGATTTTAGTGTATGTTTTGTTCCTCTTGGCCTAGGTTGAGTAATTAGTGACTCTTGAGTTATCTAATTCCTTTGTTGATTGATAATTAGAAGTTGCTAATTGATTTGAATGCCTCTAAAGCTAGTCTTTCCTTTAGGAGTTGATTAGGACTTGAGGAATCAAATTGATTCATCCACTTGACTTTCCTCCATGGTTAGAGGTTAACTAAGTGGGAGTAATGGACAATTTGTTATCACAATTGAGGAGGATAACTAGGATAGGACTTCTAGTACTCATATCTTGCCAAGAGCTTTGTTAGTTGTTAGTTTATTTCCTTTGCCATTTATATTTCTTGTCTAAAATCTCAAAAACCCTAAAATAACTCACAACCAATAACAAGACTCTTTATTGTAATTCCTAGGGAGAACGACCCGAGGTTCAATACTTCGGTTTATAAATCTTAGGGGTTTGTACTAGTGACAAACAACTTTTTGTATGAAAGGATTATTGATTGGTTTAGAAACTATACTTGCAACGAGAATTCATTTGTGAAATTCTATACCATCAAAAAATCCACTCATCAAAATGGCGCCGTTGCTGGGGAATTGCAATGGTGTTGTGTTATTGATTATTGTATATATGTGAATATTGTAAATATGTTTGCTTTTTGCTTCTTTGTTAGTTTTTAGTTTGTTCTCTTTATTTGTTACTATTTTTTTGTTTTTGCCTTCTCTTGCTATCATGAATTCTCACTTTGGCTATGAGTGTGATTACAACTATGTTGTAGGAGATGAGAACTTCAATGAGAATGTGTATCAAGGATGGGATAACCAAAGGTGGGAGGAGCCATATGCATATGATCAATCCTCATGGCAACAACCTCCACCAATGCACTATGAAGAAGAGCCATTCTATGATGCATAACAATCAAATGGCTATGGTGAATCTCCTTGTGACTTTCAAGAGCCACCACTATATGCCTATGAGTCATGTCCTCAACATAGCCCTCGACCATACTCACAAGCCTCTTTTCACCAAATACCTCCATATGACCTTGATCCATATCCACCATACCAACCACCTTTTGAACCATATGAGCCACACATAGAACCGCCACCATTCCAACCTCAATACTTCCAAGAACCACCTCTAATATATGAAACTTTTCAACCACAAGATGAATACTACTTTCCACCACAACCTCCCATGGAAGAATACTCATGTCCTTCAATCCAAGAGCCCTATGATCCTACTCATGATATCCAAGCGGAACAAGAGTCAAGGGATCATCTCAAGGAAGCATTGGATCAATTTCAAGCAACCATGGAGCATGTTGTGCAACAAGTGGAAAAAGTGGAGAATATTGAACCACCACACCCTAATTATGATGAACCACCTTCCTATTATGAACCCTTCCCCCAATATAATGAACCCTTCCATCTACCCCAACCTCTAATGGATGAAACCCTTGGTGTCCTTCTTCAAGGACAAGAGGAGATGACAAGGGATGTGCAATAATTCATGACCGCCTTGGATGAGGTGGTAAACCGGCTAGCATCCCAACTTTTGGACACTTAAGGAACTCCCATGGCTACATGTGGAGAATCTAAAGAAGAGCATAGCATGAAGGAGAGATTGGAAACTTCGGTGGAAAAGGAGGAATGCTACTTTGTGTCAGAACAATTGGAGGAACCTATGACTATTGAAGAAAAGGAAGAAGTGGTTGAAGACTTAGGAGATGCGGAACCCCCATGGGAAGCTATAGTTATAGAAAACTCCTCCAAGAAGATTGAAGTTAATGTTGAGGAGGAATATGCACAACCTCAAAGACATATCCCATATAAAGACTTGGAAGGAATAGAGCAAGAATTGAGTTCCCTTGGTGATGAAGATCAAGCATCAAATCCTAGTGGTGAAGAATCCTTTGAACTTGAAGAACCTTCTCCCAATGAATTTAAAAGTGATGTGGAGGTAGATTTCTCTCAACCCCCCATTTATGATTTGGGTGATGGAGAAGAGATAGATGAAATTGATGGACAAGGATTGAATTTGAAAAATCTTGTGAGGAGGTGGAAGTCCTTAGAAAAAGAAGGACGGGAGTTGAGTACGCTTTGTCAAAATCTTTGGAAGCCTCTTTGCCTAGGTTGTCATATATTCCTTCACTTGAGTGGGTAAAACTCATTTCTATTAGCTTTATTATCCCGCTTGAGTATGGGTTGTTTGAAACAAATGGTCAACTTAGGATGATTTGTGAGATAAAGCGTAAGAGAAAAATGTTTAGTGGATGGCGTTGCAAATCAAGGCTCATTTTGGTTGACACATCAAAGTTTAGATGCAAAGGTTGGGCTAGGCTCACTTGAACGGGTCTCAAAGAAGAGTTTGATATCACCTTGAGAATTCATCTTCCTTGCCACCCGGATGGATCAATGATGACCAACCTCAAGACGGGTGTGAAAATAAAGTGTGGGATCCCGGATTACAAGAAGAGGATCAACTTTGGGAGCCCCAAGCTTGTGAAGAACTCCATCAACACTTGGCTCGATCCATGAGAAATCTTGGAGCACAATGGAGAACCAAGCATTGGTGGGAGTTCCAAGATGAATACAAGCACAAGCCATCGTGAAAGGAGCTCCCCATAAGTCCAACTTAAGGACAACAAACAAAAGTGCTAGGTGGGAGACAACCCACCATGGTAACTTTTTTTTCATTTTCTCTTTTGTACATATTGGTAAAAGTAGTTTAGTTTCATGTTTTGATTAGTTAGTTGAGTATATTTGGTAGTTAGTATGTTAAATAAGGTTTTAGGATATTTTGGTAGCTGTTTGGAGGTTTGAAATGCTTGGATTGGTGCAAAAACATAGAAAATTTTGAAAAACAGAGCACCATCCACGCGTACGCGTACGCGTGCATCAAGCATTTTCGCCAACCTACGCGGACACACCATGTACGCGTCCGCGTGGATTCAGAAGTTCCACCATCCAGCAAAAAAAAAAAACCCGAAAGTTAGTCCTGTACTGTGCGAAAATTGGGCCTAAGGCACAAACCAATTCGTGCGTACGCGCACCTGGCGCGTACGCACCCTTTTGGCAACTTGCATATTGACGCGCAACCGCACCTTGTGCGCGCGCGCGCCGATAGTGCCACCTGCCCTCCTGGTACATATTCCAGAGAGTTGGGCCAATCTTAGGCTGACACCGTGCCCCCAGCACAACTCAGTCTGCGCGCTCACGTACGCTGCGCGCACGCACCGATCCTCTCGGACACCATCAACGCGCATGCGGCATGTACGCGTACGCGCGGATCACCTTTTCTCAAAATTTTTCTTTCCTCATCCTCTTTCCATTTCTTTCCTTTCCCTTTCTTATTCCCTTCTTCTACACCTTTTCGACACTTCCAAACACCACTTATAACCATTTAGTTAATTAGTTAGTTAGTTAGTTAGTTAGTTAGTTGATTAGTTAGTTTTAGTTAGTTTTCATTTCAGTTTCTCTTTTTCATTACAAGTGTTGGATTATTACTTTTGTTGACATATACTGCTGCCTATTCCTAATTGCATGCTATCTTAGCATAATTGTTTTTTTTTATATTCATTGTTGGATTCTATTGTCGAGGTTATCATTTACCACTTGGTTTTGAGTTTTTCATGCTTACCTTTTAAGAATTCCAAGTGATGAGAAATGCCTACAAGCATGTTTATTCCTTTTGAATTGCATGATTTGGCCACCATGTGATTTGAACTCTCTCCTTGATTAGGCAATTTCTTGATGGACGTTGAGCATTTACCTTAATGCATTGTATTTCATGATTATATGCATCCATATATGCTTGACTTGAATGCTTTCATGCTTCTTCAATGCTTGTTTTACTTTACAAGTTCACTTAGAGCATCTCAAGCACACTAGGATAAGTGAAGTCCATGCTTCTTTTGTGACATCACCTTTTGTGCTAGTGTGTGTTCTCAAAGGCGCGCAATTTAGAATTCACACTTATTTGTCACTAATGTCACACTAATTCCCTCACTAAATTCTAGTGATTATTACCTCATTCCAACAATGTATGCTTCCTTGCATTTATATCTTCTCATCTTATGGTGTTATATTTTTGTTTTTCATGATGAATGCACCACAAGCAAACATGGAGGCGGAAGAAAGAACACGCAGCAATCCAGAGAGTCGCCGTACCCCCTTGCTCATCTTTGAATGCACTGAGGACGGTGCAAACTTTTAAGTGTGGGGAGGTCATCCGACCGGTCGGTGATTTTGGGTGATAAATTTCTAATCCCAACACTTTTGCATTTCATTTTAGGTTTTTAGGATTTTTGTTGCATTTTCTTATTTTTGCATATATATACATAATAAACTTAGTCAAAATAATGAGATTTTTCAAGAATTCCATCTATAGGGCACACCAATTGATTTGAGTGAAAAATTTTCATAGAACTTGCTTGAATTATATATCTTGTGGATCATGTTTTGGAGCTAAGAACACAAGCAAGTGAGTTTTGAGTCTATTGGTGTGGTTACATCTTATAACCACTTATTTTCCATTCTTGTGTGCATTATTCTCTTTCTATGAATGTGATCTTTGATTTGTTTGATTCTTTATGTCTATTACTTTGTGTATTCATGCATCTATATGATTGAGGCCATCATTTCATTAGTTCACTTACCCAAATAGCCTTACCTTTTATCTTCCATTGTTAGCCAACTTTGAGCCTACGCTTAACCCACTTGTTCTTATTTTAGCACATTACAAGCCTTAAAGCGAAAAACAATAAAAGTACTTAATTTGGATCTTTGAGTAGCTTAGGCTAGTGTGTGAGTATCATTCAAGTGTGGGAAATCTTGGGACATTGGGTGAATAAAAGGGTAGTTTTGCATTTTTGTTGTAAATATTGGGAATTGGGTACATGCTCATGTATTGATTAAATGTATAGACCTTATGCATTGACGTTCTTGTATATGAAAGAAAGAAAAGAAGAAAGAAAATAGAAAAGAAAGAAAAAGAAGAAAAAGATAGAAATAAAAAAAAAGGGGGGACAAAATGCCCCAAAGCGAAGCTCAATAAGATCAATGCATAAGTGTTGTGAAATGAAAAAGAAAATGCATGAGTATGTGAAAAGGTGAAAAATGGGTAGTTAGGCGAGCTTTGAAATTGTATAGGATGTCATAGGTTAGGTGGGAAGTTTAAGCTTATCAAAGATTCAAACTTCAAGCTCACTTGACCAAATATGCATCCTACCTTGACCCTAGCCCTATAACACCCTAACTACCAAAGCTCACACTTCCGGCTACGCGACTCTGATAGCTCGGACATTACGACGACACTTATACTATTTAGTACTAAAATATGAGCCTGTTTAAAACTTTAAACCGCAATACCGCTCCCAAAAATACTTTTGCTATACAACGCACATCCATATACACCATACAACTTACAGAAACTCATAAAGAGTACATCCATATATATATATATATATATATATATATATATATATATATATATATATATATATATACATACATACATATATATAAATAATATTACAAACATTACCCAATACAATTCCTATCCCTCTTGCAGAATATATCAAGATAAAGGTGAGGGTACAAAAATAATAATCTAAAGCAATACAGAGCATCTCAATAGCAAATAAATAAACTCTTCGTGACTTCTGCGCCCATATCCTGAAAGGGGAAAAATGTAGGGGGTGAGAACATCATCCTCGAAAGGGTTCTCAGTAGAGGGTTTTTGGGAATTACTGTAATAGGATACATGAAGATAAACCGTACCAGTGATTAATAACCGTCTTATGTCTCTTTTCAAAAATAACGGTTTATAATAAAAGAGAAATCTGAAATCTTTTCTGAAAGAGGAAACTGTTCATTTAAAACAAGATTCAAAAGCCTTTCAAAAAGTTTTATCTATACTGACCCAAAATAGCCTTTCATACTTTTCCAAACCAGCAACACAAAACCGAAACCAACCATCGGTCCATCTCAATTCAACCACGGCCCCAGGCCCAAACAATCCAACCATCAACAAAATCACCACGATCCAACAGAGTCCCAGATGCAAACACGGATAGGAAGTTCAAGCACAAACAAATAGTTACAGCAAGTAGAACAATTAGCAGTTAATCACAAAGGCAAACCAAGTACAATATACACACCCAAACAATATCACATAGATGCATATGATGCATGCCTGTCCTAGTGGCTGATGATATCATCTGTCGGTTATAAAGCTAACCCGACACGTCCTGGTAGCTAACCATGGACAGAAACATCCATTGCGGAGCAAGTAGGTTTGAGCTACAACCCCATTGCTACTACCCGCTCAACCCAAAGCCAGTGGAATAACCACTACAGTGACTACTACCCAGGCGGGTGTTTAACAGCTCAACCTGGAGCGAGTGGAATCACCACTACTACCGCTACTACCCAGGCGTCACAGTCTCTGACCTGGAGCAAGTAGGACGAACCACAACCCTTACTACTACCCAGGTATCTCAAGCATATATTCATTTTGTCCCAATCATAGATCAACATCCATCTCAGCCATCCGGCTTAAATTCATAATTTATAGTCAGCCATATGACCCATAACTCATTCGGCAATCAGCCATAAATCAATATCATGCACAGTCATTCCGACTCACGGTTCAATCCAAAACCAGCCAATATTCATAATCATACACAGCCATTCCGGCCCATAACAAAACAGCACTTCCACCATTCAACATCATCAAATTCATAAAACCGGCATTTAAGCCATAAATCACTTTTCTCAAACTATTTCACTTTAAAATCAAGTTTCAACTCTTTTCAGCCTTGGCTTTAAAGATCTCATTTCTCAAATCATCTCAGGCTCATAAGCCACTTTTACTCAAAGTAAATTCTCCTTTTAAAAACAATGCCACTCTCGGCATCCTCTTTCCAAAATTTCCAAACCATGGCAAGTTAAGGATTTATTTCAAGTATTCAAAACCACCCATCCAACAATGGAATTTTATAACAAAAGCTTCTCGGCAGAGTCCCAAGTCTTTAGGGGAGAATGATAAAACTCAGTTGCCAAATTCATTTAAAATCATTAAAACCTTGGCTTTCCATTTTGAGTAATAAAATAGGATCTAAGCCAAACCGAGTCACGTAATCATTCACTTCTTTCAAATCCATTTCCTCTACTTAGGCAAAAACCAACTTCAACCCCCATGATAAATTCTAGAACGTTTCAATTGTTCAAAATTGTTTCAGTCTTGCAATAATTCAGAATTCAAAGAGTACTTAAAACCTTTCTCAAAACATTTCAAAATGTAACATGTCAAGAGACATTCAAGTTCTTTCAAAGTCATTGAAACTCCTCTAATTGAAACCCTAAAGTCAAATTCAAAGGCATTGCCCTTGTCACATTTAAAACAGCTTAAAAACATAAGTTTCATCTAAGTAACTTTCTCTTGAAAGAGATACAATGCCTTTCTTAAGAAGCAAGACTAAATCATAATTTCCTCTTTAATAATTCATTTCAAAAGCATGAATCATCCTTTTCTTGATAATTCAAATAAAATAGTAAAAGTCTTTAACCCGTCATTTTTCCATACAACATTCAATAAAGACTCGGATTTTATAGAAATTTTGGCAGCACCTCCCCTAAAACTTGGACTTTTGCCACCTGATTCGGGTTCCAACTAAACTGTTTCTCATTCCTTTTCAACAGCTCAAAACCAGAAATCAATTCAAAAGCAAGCTAAAACCGACAGTCACCTCAGTGGCATATCTCAAGGAAACCATTTCAAAATCAACTCAATATCAACCGATTTAACCCATTTCCAAAGTTTAAAAGAATCGGTTCAGCAATAAATCATTTATCAAAGACCAAATTAATTAAAGCAACCCAGGCTGAATTTCAAGAGTATTATATCTTTCACATCATCAAAATAATTGACTCAATTCAAACCAATCCTCAACGGATTAAACTTGATGTGTGGAAAACGATCCAACACAAAACTCACCGGCAAGTGTACCGGGTCGCATCAAGTAATAATAACTCACATGAGTGAGGTCGATCCCACAGGGATTGAAGGATTGATCAATTTTAGTTTAGTGGTTGATTTAGTCAAGCGAATCAAGTTTTGGTTGAGTGATTTATGTTTAACAGGAAGTAAATGACAGTAAATGTAAAAGGGGAAGGGAAAAGTGCAGTAAAGTAAAGAACAGGAAAGTAAATTTGCAGAATCTTAAAGAACAAGAAAGTAAATGACTGGAACTTAAAATGCAAGAAATGTAAATTGCAGTAACTTAAATGGCAAGAAAGATAAATGGCTTGAAAATAAAAGGGGTTTGAGGACTAGGATTGCAGAATATAAACAAAGAGAAAGTAAATTGCAACAATTAAGAGAGCAGAAATTAGATCAGAAGCAATGAGAATTCAAACAAAAAGGAAATAAAATGTAGCAAGGGTTCACAGAAGAACCAAAAGTAAAATTGGGTCTCAGGTCTCAAGAGACTAGGTAGCAGAGCCTAGATCTCTATTTGCCTTCTTAGATCCAAGTTCACAAAGCAATTGACAGAAAATTGAAGAGAAAGCAGTAGAAGAACAGAAATCAGATTCAATTATGCAGAAAACAAATTGAAAAGAGTTTGAATGGGAATTGAGACAGAATTTCCTCAATTTCACACACCCAAAACTCATAAACAGAAGAGTAGAAATGCCCAAGTGAGAATGAGGAAGGAGATCAATCAATTCTCCCTTGATCCTCTTGGTGCTCGGACAAGTTTCTCAAGAAAGCTCAAAGAAAATGCAAATTCAAAGACTAAGCCAAAGGTAAGTCAAAAGGTAAAAATTCAAAAGAAGGTAAAAGGGTCCTAATTACATCAAACTAGCTTCTATTTATACACTTTCTATTCTTGGATTTTGGGATTTGGATGGGCTTTTGATTTGGTGAAGAAATGAATTAAAATGGGGTTTTAATTTGAATTTTCGGCCCATGAAAATTCACTCCCAGGAGGCTGCCCTGCCCTTGTGGAGGGCAGGGCAGAAAATTGGTGCTTGGTGCATGAGATTGGTGCGGCCTTGGTGCGGCTGGTGCGAGTTTGGTGCGGCTTGGTGCTGCCAGGAACGCAAAACGCTGCCCTGCCCGCGCCAAGGGCAGGGCAGAAAATTGTGGTGCGGCCAGATCGAAGAGTTGGTGCGCCAGGTGCTGCCAGGGTCGAAGATTGGTGCGCCAGGGACGAGCGTGGTGCGCCAGGAACGCAAAACGCTGCCCTGCCCGCGCCAAGGGCAGGGCAGAAAGTTGTGGTGCTGCCAGACGCGTGCGTGGTGCTGCCAGACGCGTGCGTGGTGCTGCCAGGGTCGAAGATTGGTGCGCCAGATTGAGGAGTGGTGCGCCAAGGTCATGCGCCAATCCAAATGCTACCCTGCCCGCGCCAAGGGCAGGGCAGAGTTCCCACATTGCATTCCCGAGTTCGAATCTGGGCGGACGCACACGCTACAATAATTTCCTTGGTTTCTTGGCACGGCACTCAACCTTAGTCCTTGGCTTCCTCATGGTTCCTTGTTCGAACCTTGTAGCATGCATGGGTGACATTTTCCCTTGAATTTCTTTTCTTGGAGAGCCCGATTCTGCCCTCCACAAGGGCAGAGCAAGGTTCTCTTCCTCTTGGTCCCAAGGCACCATTTTGTGCTCTGCCCTTGTAGTGGGCAGGGCAGAGTTGCCTTCTCTCCTTGGTTTTCTTATGTTGCCCTCCTAGAGGGCAGTCTGCCCTTGTGGAGGGCAATGTTGCCTCCCCCTTAGCATGCGGCACGCTTCTTATTCCTTCGGCCACGCTTTCCTTTCCTTAAGCTACACGTCTTAGGCCACGCTTTTCCTTTTCTTTTCTTTTCTTCACCTACAATAAACCAAAACAACCACTCCAAGTATCACTAAATTCAAGAGGCTTATAAATCCATTAAAATTCAATTAAAATTAGCTTAAACCTCATGATTTAACATAAATTCCATGGTGGTTGCTTGATTTAGAGAAGTTATGCATTTTCACTCCAAATCACTTACTTAGGATGCAAGAAAGTGCATAAATGCTAACAAAACAAGTGAAATTAGCTTGAAAAATGGGTATATGATGACTTGTCATCACAACACCAAACTTAAATCTTGCTTGTCCCCAAGCAAGCATCAAAACTAAGAGTAAATGAAATGAATAAGAAAAGACTATATATCCTTATTATGCAGATAGCAGAACTTGATCTATGGGGCATTTATGCAGACAATGACAACTCAAGTTATTGTTCTTGTTACATGATATACATTTTGCATCAAAGGTTTGCTAAACTTGCTGTGATAAGACTCACTTTTTACTCACTCCCTTGCTAACTTTTCTTGGCTTACAAAGCTTAACAAGCTTATTATTCTTTTATAGGTTGGGTGTCAAATGCTGCAGCATAGCCTTTGGCTTTATTTTCTTTTCTTTTTGCTCAACATCTCTCCACCACAGACACTTGGCTCATTAATTCTTCCTAGGATCATTGATGCCCAGCATCTCTTTGGATAACTAAATGTTCTGTATCTAAGTTGCTCTTTATTGTGGATTTTCAATTAGCCATCCCAAATCAGTTGATCTAAGTGACCGGGTTTCAAAATACCCCTTAGAATTTACTCATCCAAGCAGATCTTAGTACAAGAACACCACAGGCATATGTCCTAAGGCTCAAGCTATTGGTGTCCAACCTTTATTCTTTGTTTTTCTTGCCATTTTGGCTTTTTCTTTCCCTTTTTCTTTCTGTTTTTGTTACCAAGGTTGTTTCATTCTTGATAAGAGTCTTTGTAACAGCAAGCTAACTCACAATTGAATGAGAATGATATTATGCAACACTTATTTCATGAGTCATGCATTTAATCAAACACATATACCACCACCAACTTCCATTCATACTTATGCAACATTGGATATTTTACTTTTCAATTCAAACCAAACTCTTTTATTTAAGCATATGGGAAACAAAGCAATATTTAAAGCTAAGTGATGGATACAAGCATTATGCAGATTTAGCATTTTTAGCAAACAATTTCACTTGCAGCTAGATAAACACTTTAGCAAGACAAACAATGGTTCCCATGTTCGAAACAATACACAGCAGCAAGGATTAAGTTCAGATACAACCTTTGAAGTTGCAGCCCTTTGATTCTTCCTTCTGTTGTGTTCTCTTTGAGTTAAAATGCATAGTGTCTTCAATTGCTGACTCATGTCCTGCATAATCCTCAAAGTTGCTTGCTTCTCAAGCCCTTAGTTATATGGTTAGTGTGCATAAACTGAGTGTGGTTTCAGGATTTGTTTTGGTGTGTGAACACCAAACTTAATTGTTTTGCCACTGTCTCAGATGTGACAAGTCAACCATATTTGGAACCATGTATCCTTGCTAAAGTTTAATGAACTAAAAGCTAAAAAATAATTCAACAGTTGAATAAAGTGTTTGATTGCTTGGAGCTAGAATCATGCAAGAGGTGAGAGTGTGTTTTTAAATGATATTTTTGGTGGAACACCAAACTTAGAAGTTTTCATTCTCCCTCAAATTGTTTTGGTGTGCAACACCAAACTTAGCTCCTTGCAATGCACAACAATTACTCAACATTTTTATTGAAAAAGCTATGAAAAGAAACTACCTCAGGTTGGGTTGCCTCCCAACAAGCGCTCTTTTATTGTCATTAGCTTGACATTGACCTCCCTTTAAGGTGGTTGATGTTGGTGATGTCTCAACTTGTCACCTCTCACTGTCAGCTTTCTCTGTGTGCTTTGATGCTCAATTTCCATATGCTCAAGAGAAAGTATTTGGTTGACAGTGTAATAGTCTTCTGCTCCCTGCTGTTGGTATACTAGTTGCACCTTATCACCCTTAGAGAATCCTTCAGTTGGGATTTTCTTGTTCTTCCACCCTTTGTGAGTCTTTTTCTTATTCTTTATCTTTTGCTTTCTTGTTGATCTTTCTTTCTTGACAAGTACTTGAGTTGTGATACCTCCCTTCTTACTTATCACCCCTGCTTCTGTTGGTTCCTTTTGAATCCCTTTTTCTTCTTGCATCTGGTTGTTTTTCTGTTCTACTTCCTTGTTAATTGATTGCTTTGGAAGGAGATCATCACTCATTTTGCTTGTTTCTTCATCCCTTTGTAATTCTGGGAAGACTTTCAGGATGATGTTCTCCTCATGCATCCTGAGGGTTAACTCTCCTTGCTCTATGTCCACAATGGCTCTAGCAGTGGCCAAAAATGGTCGGCCAAGTATTATGGAGTCATTTCCATGTTCTGAAGAATCCAGGATCACAAAATCTGCTGGATAGATGAACCTGTCAACCTTAACTAAAAGGTTCTCAATCAGCCCTTTAGGATATACTATTGATTGGTCCACCAATTCCAAAGACATTTCTGTTGGTTTCACCTCCTCTATGCCAAGCTTTTTTACTAAAGAATATGGGATTAGATTTATGCTTGCTCCTAAATCGCACATCCCCTTGTTAATGAACAGGTTTCCAATAGTGCATGGTAAGAAGAAACCTCCAGGGTCTTCAAGCTTGGGAGGGAGTCCCTTTTTAATGAGTGCACTGCATTCTTCACTGAGCATCACCGTTTCCTTCTTATTCCAATCTCTTTTCTTGTTGATGAGCTCCTTTAAGAACTTGGCATATAAAGGCATTTGCTCCAAAGCCTCTGCCAGAGGTATGTTGATTTCCAACTTCTTGAAAGTCTCAAGAAATTTGTGGAAGTGCTGCTCCTTTGTTTCCTTGTGAAATCTCTGTGGATAAGGTAGTGGTGGTGTTAGGCTCTTCTCCACTTGATGTTGTCTTGGGGTTGGTTCTTCCATGATTTGCTTTCCTTTCTTCAGATTCTGTGATTTGTTGTCTTCCTCTGTGAATTTTTCTGGAGCATCCTTGGTCATCATGTCCTTGTTGATGGCTTCATCATTCTTTGTTGGCTCAGTGTCATTCTGTTTGGTTGCTCCTTGGTTGCCATCCACTAACACTTTTCCACTTCTTAGTTGCACGACCTTGCATTCTTCCTTTGGGTTGGGAATGGTGTCACTAGGTAATGAACTTGATGGTTTTTCAACAGAAATCTTCTTGGAGATTTGTCCAATCTGCCTCTCTAGGTTCTTCATGGAGGCTTCTTGGTTCTTGGTTGTCAATTCTTGGTTCTTCATCATTTTCTCCATGAGCAGCTCTAGATTGGTGATTCTCTGTGAGTCTTGTGTGATGGGTTGATTTTGGGGTGTTGATGGATGAAGATAAGTGTTTTGGTTAGTCGGGTGGTTATTGGGTGGGTATTGGTTAGCATTTGGGTAGTTGTTCTGTGGTTTTCTGTATGAGTTTTGGTTAGTGTTTGGCTGGGGGTTATGGTTTGTGTTTTTCCAATTGTTCTGGCCTGTGTTTCTTTGCCATGGTTGTTGGTTTTGATTATGGTTGTCTCCCCATCTGAGGTTGGGATGGTTCTTCCAAGATGGATTGTAAGTATCACCATAGACTTCATTTGTTCCAGGATTTTGGTTGTGCATGTATTGGACTTGCTCTTGTTGTTGCTCTTCTTGAGTTTCTTCACTTTGCACCCAAGTAGTTGGTGGTTGGCTTGTGGTGCTCACTGCTGCCACTTGCAAGCCATCAATTCTCTTAGCCATTTGCTCAAACTGTTGTTGAATCTGCTGCTGCATCATCTTGTTTTGGGCTAAAATTGAATCAACTCCTTCCAACTCCATTACTCCTCTTCTCTGTGATGGTTGGCGTTGTATTTGATGAGCAAAGAAATATTGGTTGTTGGCCACCATATCAATAAGGTTTTGAGCTTCCTCTGTGGTCTTCATGAGTTGTAATGAACCTCCGGCAGAGTGATCAAGAGCTTCTTGAGCTTTAAGAGTGAGTCCCTCATAGAAGTTTTGCAACTTGTCCCACTCAGTGAACATCTCTGGTGGACATTTCCTCAATAGAGCCTTATACCTTTCCCATGCTTCATATAAGTTCTCGGCCTCCAATTGAGTGAATGTTTGAACCTCAGTCTTCAACCTTAAGATTCTTTGAGGGGGATAAAATTTGGCAAGAAACTTGCTCACCAAGTCATCCCAAGTGTTGATGCTTTCTTTTGGAAAGGTTTCTAGCCATTGAGTGGCTTTATCTCTGAGAGAGAATGGGAAGAGCAGCAACTTGTAGCTATCAGGAGGTACCCCATTTGTTTTCACTGTGTCACAAATTCTCAAAAAGGTAGACAGATGTTGATTTGGATCCTCCAAAGGCCCTCCTCCAAAAGAACAATTGTTTTGAACCAGAGTGATGAGTTGTGGCTTGAGTTCAAAATTGTTTGCATTGACATTGGGAGGAAGAATGCTACTCCCACAATGCCTAGCATTTGCAAATGTGTATGAAGCCAAGACTCTTCTCTGTTGTTGATTATTGTTGGCTCCTTCTCCTGGTTGATTGCTATCTCCTTCCATGTCTTGGAATTCCTCCTCAGACTCTTCTTCTCCAACAATGTTCTTCCCTCTTTCAGCTCTTCTTATTCTCCGAAGAGTCCTTTGATCAATCTCAGAGATGATAGGGGAGGATCTTCCTATACCTGACATACAAACACACAACAATAAACACACAAACTCAGAAAGCCAATGAAACTTCAATCTATAGCTAGAATGAAGGTTTAGTTAGTTTAAGCAAAAACTCAAACAGTTAGTGTGTTAGTAAGAATTAGAATAATAGAAAAGAAAAATGCTTAATCTAGACCTCCACTTCACTTAATCATTGTCAATCTATTTCAATCCCCGGCAACGGCGCCAAAAACTTGATGTGTGGAAAACGATCCAACACAAAACTCACCGGCAAGTGTACCGGGTCGCATCAAGTAATAATAACTCACATGAGTGAGGTCGATCCCACAGGGATTGAAGGATTGAGCAATTTTAGTTTAGTGGTTGATTTAGTCAAGCGAATCAAGTTTTGGTTGAGTGATTTATGTTTAACAGGAAGTAAATGACAGTAAATGTAAAAGGGGAAGGGAAAAGTGCAGTAAAGTAAAGAACAGGAAAGTAAATTTGCAGAATCTTAAAGAACAAGAAAGTAAATGACTGGAACTTAAAATGCAAGAAATGTAAATTGCAGTAACTTAAATGGCAAGAAAGATAAATGGCTTGAAAATAAAAGGGGTTTGAGGACTAGGATTGCAGAATATAAACAAAGAGAAAGTAAATTGCAACAATTAAGAGAGCAGAAATTAGATCAGAAGCAATGAGAATTCAAACAAAAAGGAAATAAAATGTAGCAAGGGTTCACAGAAGAACCAAAAGTAAAATTGGGTCTCAGGTCTCAAGAGACTAGGTAGCAGAGCCTAGATCTCTATTTGCCTTCTTAGATCCAAGTTCACAAAGCAATTGACAGAAAATTGAAGAGAAAGCAGTAGAAGAACAGAAATCAGATTCAATTATGCAGAAAACAAATTGAAAAGAGTTTGAATGGGAATTGAGACAGAATTTCCTCAATTTCACACACCCAAAACTCATAAACAGAAGAGTAGAAATGCCCAAGTGAGAATGAGGAAGGAGATCAATCAATTCTCCCTTGATCCTCTTGGTGCTCGGACAAGTTTCTCAAGAAAGCTCAAAGAAAATGCAAATTCAAAGACTAAGCCAAAGGTAAGTCAAAAGGTAAAAATTCAAAAGAAGGTAAAAGGGTCCTAATTACATCAAACTAGCTTCTATTTATACACTTTCTATTCTTGGATTTTGGGATTTGGATGAGCTTTTGATTTGGTGAAGAAATGAATTAAAATGGGGTTTTAATTTGAATTTTCGGCCCATGAAAATTCACTCCCAGGAGGCTGCCCTGCCCTTGTGGAGGGCAGGGCAGAAAATTGGTGCTTGGTGCATGAGATTGGTGCGGCCTTGGTGCGGCTGGTGCGAGTTTGGTGCGGCTTGGTGCTGCCAGGAACGCAAAACGCTGCCCTGCCCGCGCCAAGGGCAGGGCAGAAAATTGTGGTGCGGCCAGATCGAAGAGTTGGTGCGCCAGGTGCTGCCAGGGTCGAAGATTGGTGCGCCAGGGACGAGCGTGGTGTGCCAGGAACGCAAAACGCTGCCCTGCCCGCGCCAAGGGCAGGGCAGAAAGTTGTGGTGCTGCCAGACGCGTGCGTGGTGCTGCCAGGGTCGAAGATTGGTGCGCCAGATTGAGGAGTGGTGCGCCAAGGTCATGCGCCAATCCAAATGCTGCCCTGCCCGCGCCAAGGGCAGGGCAGAGTTCCCACATTGCATTCCCGAGTTCGAATTTGGGCGGACGCACACGCTACAATAATTTCCTTGGTTTCTTGGCACGGCACGAAACCTTAGTCCTTGGCTTCCTCATGGTTCCTTGTTCGAACCTTGTAGCATGCATGGGTGACATTTTCCCTTGAATTTCTTTCCTTGGAGAGCCCGATTCTGCCCTCCACAAGGGCAGAGCAAGGTTCTCTTCCTCTTGGTCCCAAGGCACCATTTTGTGCTCTGCCCTTGTAGTGGGCAGGGCAGAGTTGCCTTCTCTCCTTGGTTTTCTTATGTTGCCCTCCTAGAGGGCAGTCTGCCCTTGTGGAGGGCAATGTTGCCTCCCCCTTAGCATGCGGCACGCTTCTTATTCCTTCGGCCACGCTTTCCTTTCCTTAAGCTACACTTCTTAGGCCACGCTTTTCCTTTTCTTTTCTTTTCTTCACCTACAATAAACCAAAACAACCACTCCAAGTATCACTAAATTCAAGAGGCTTATAAATCCATTAAAATTCAATTAAAATTAGCTTAAACCTCATGATTTAACATAAATTCCATGGTGGTTGCTTGATTTAGAGAAGTTATGCATTTTCACTCCAAATCACTTACTTAGGATGCAAGAAAGTGCATAAATGCTAACAAAACAAGTGAAATTAGCTTGAAAAATGGGTATATGATGACTTGTCATCAAAACTCATATTTCAAATCTTTAAAGAATCAACCTGAAAAGTATTCTGTTTCACAAAATCACACAACAATCCGTTCATCAAAACCAAATAATAATCCATTCAAATATATAATTACATTCATCCAGGATAATCAACATCACATAAGGCTTATACAATCACCGAATACATTATCTCACATCAGTATCCATATGTAATAATCCTAACATATAAAATATAGTTTTTGGAAAGCGCCCGTACCTCAAAACGCAAATTCCATAACCCAAACGCGTCACAGGAACCCTCTCTCTTAACCCGAATTTACCGGCAGCTTGAATCACAGCTTCGCTCACTTTTGCAGTAACCATAGCAACTCTAATCGCAACA
Organism: Arachis hypogaea; assembly: GCF_003086295.3. NCBI lineage: Eukaryota > Viridiplantae > Streptophyta > Magnoliopsida > Fabales > Fabaceae > Arachis > Arachis hypogaea. The sequence continues at coordinate 107,980,030 of NC_092039.1, forward strand.
TATAACAACCGAGATTAACTCTCATAACAACGAATGCTACAACACCTCAACGTTTACCAGGACAGTGACTAAAGGGGTTACCGGAACGTAAACGCTTACCGCAAACAAGAAGTGACTGAACCATGAAGCGGCAGTCTCGGTAGTGATTCCGGCAGCAGCAACTTGTGACAACTCCTAGCACAACAGCCGCATCACAACTCTCATGGTAAAGGTGAACTTTAATAGATAAGGAAAATGAAGACGGGTTAAAGCTTACCAAACGACACCGGATTCAGTGGCGGTTTCCGGCGGCAGCAGCGGTGGCATTTCTCAGCGACCCGAGGCACAGCGGCCATGGCTGACGGTGATGCGAGCTCCATCAATGGTGGCTTGGACCAATGGAACCCAGGCAGCGGCGACGGCAACCACCGAATCGGCGCTCACGGCACGACAGTGGCGAAAAAAGGTCCCCTTTCGCGCATCCCCCTCACTCTGTGCTCGAGGATGCGATGGTGGCTGTGCGGCTCCTCTGCAGCGACGGCGGCCACTCCCTCGTTTGGTGCGGCGGCGACTAGGAACTGGGTGCGTCTTTAATGGTGACGATGAGGCAGAACGGCGCGGCTCCTCTCTCCTTCATGACCTCCTCTCTCTCGCCTGAGTTCTGATTCGCGACCGCGTCGACTTCATGGGCAGCAGTGGCAGCAAAAGGATTCATCCACGCCTGCGAGGATGACGGCGGTGAGGCGCGAGGCACGGCAGCAAGGCGTGACATGGTGGCGGCGCTGGCATTCCCCTGGCGGTGACAAGGATGTGTGGACTGCCGTGGCGGCGCGACGCGGTAAGGGCGACGACGGTGCTGTGAACGGGTAGGCGCGGCGGCTGTTCCGCGGGGAGACGGTGACGGCCGGGCATGGCAGGTTTGACGGCGATTTTGCACAACGCAGCCCCTCCCTCTCTTCCCACTCTCCTTTCTCAAGCTTATTTCTCTATAATTTTGTTTCTGAAGATTACACTGAAGGGAATGAAAGGGGGTGACGGCTGCATCTGATAGGGTTAAGAGTTTGGAAAAAATTAGGATTTAGGTAAAATTAGGTTTGGGGGTAGTTTTGTAATTTCAAATGATAATAGTGATAATATAGTAATTAGAAATAAATTATAATCCAACAATAATAATATATATATAATACTATTTGTTCATCATTTTCACAAATTATTTTCAATAAAATGTTCAAACCCAATAATTGGGAATAATATAGTTAAATCCTTTATTTTCCCAAAACAGTAGTATCAATATTCTAAAATATTAATTATTTAGTCCAAATTATATAAAAATCCCTATTATTTCATAACTGCCAACTTTATAATTTAAATATAGAAAATAATCCAAAAATTATTAAATTGGGTAATAAACATAACTCATCTCAAATTCAATAAATCAAAACTTGCCTTAAATATCTTTAATAAAATAATTTCTGAAATTAAGGCTGCAAATAACTATATGATTTGGGACTAGATCATAATAAGACTTTTCAAAGGTTCTGGTCTTACATTCTACCCACCTTATAAAAATTTTCGCCCTCGAAAATTGATATAAAACAAAAGAAATTTCATAACAGTTCACCCTTGAACACATTTAAGGAAGAAGCAAAAATATCTCAAAATATAAACATATATATACGGTCTTCAAATACTTGGATGATCATATGCATAAAGATACAAAGGTAGGAGTGTGATTGCAAATCAAATGTTACAAGATAGGCTTAATGCACAAGGTCACATGATCTCAAGGCTTTACAAAAACTTGAGGTGCCAAAGTAGGGTGCAAATTTAGATACGCGTTCACAAAGCAAAGTGGCAATTAGTGTGGTAAAAGGCTGCAAAGCATGTTGGTATTTAAACAGCGGCATAACGTTCGCCGACAAATCTTGTTCCCACTTCAGAACTTCAATTTTCCAACTCCACCAATTATTTTACAACCTCATAGCCGATCATAAGCCTAACAACCGCAAACCCGTTCGCAAGGAACAAAACACCCACAACTCATAACGTTGCACACCTACTGCTTCAACTTCCGTATACCCGTATCACGCCTTAAAGAACTAACGCATCGCGTTACTACATCTACAAGTCGCACGTGATATCAAAACAATTCTCGAGTCTACTCAGAAAGATACAAGATCTTAGAAAGGAGAGACACATGTCAAGAATAATACTCATAGATTTGGGAGAATGTATCCAATCCAGGTAAACAAAGACACTCAACCAATAAAGTTTGCTAGAAATAAATCGATTGACAACTTCAAAGATAACCCTTGTATCAAAGAAATCCAACAGGACCAATAAGAAGAAAATTCAGCGCATTATTTTGAAACAATTTCACACTGAGTCGAAGAAGTATGAGGTTTATAGAAACGAATATCTCAGACCCAACACAAGTCTCATAGAACTCAAGAGTACGATTAAAAATACTCCCGGATACATTGTTCATAAAAAAATCGAAAACTTGCGAAAAAATCATTTCACAGTCTAAAAGATAAGTTAAACAACAAGTATCCTTCAAGAGAGTAACAAAAGCATAAACGTGGCTTTGCTCTAAATCAATTTCACGTTGAAGTAGATTATGTAGAGTTTCAAAAACAAAATGCACACAAGTTTGGCTAAGAGCCAAAATATTTCCTCAAATATTTTAGAAAGATAGTTAGATGCACAACCTAACCAAAAGTAATTCATAAAACTCAGAGAAAATCAATTGCTTGTTCAAAAGTTCCCAAAGCCCATATTAAAACAAGCGTGTATAACATTTATAGCAAGGAAGAAAGAGGAAGTTAAATTCTCTTTAGAAAAGAAATTCCGAGGTGAAAATTTGCTTACAATCTGGTAAGGAAACAAGTGGTGCGTCACCAACGAACAGGTTTCCATTAAACAAGGAAACTTTTCAAACCCTCATTTAAAATAGCGCATGTCAACTTTAAAACAATTTTGTCAAAAATTGAACAATGGTTTCAATCATAACCAAGCAACAGAAAATAAATTCCGTTTAGTATTCCTTCAAAGAGAATTCAAAACATCTTTAGAAAGTTCAAGACAAGACTCCAAAGTGTTCTTGAAATCACCTTCTCAAAAGGATATTCAAGGAGATTAGAATGTACTTAAAAGGGGTCAAGCCATACAAGAAAGGATCTTAAAATCAAAGTAGTTCAAACAAGATCCACTAGGCATGAGACAACAAACAAGCTTTCAATTGATCCAAAAGAATATAAAAGTCATAGGAAAAGACAACACAATCATTAGTAATTTCCCAAGGATAAGTCTTTGACTAAAAACTCTTGTAAATACAATGAGAGAATAAGCAATGCACAAAACTAAAACAAATCAAGCTGACTCATATAAGGATGAGATTCACAAGAAAATAAAAACCAAGATCAATGGTAATGTCCACAAAATGTAAAAGATTAGTTAAAAATAAAGTCAAGTATGACGTTCATAGAGATGGAAGGTTTAATAGAGAATTTAGTCCGTTCATAGGAAGAAAGCTATGAGTCCAACATTTTCAAAAGAACAACAATGGCATAAACCTTATAGCATGCTGAATCAAACTCAATTCAAAATAAGTTAAGTAAAACTTATCAAACAAAACTCAACCGGGACAAGAGTGATAAATCCTTTCTTTTCAAAATGTTGAAAAATGTCCAAATACATAATCAAATGAAGATGTGCATTGGAACTATAGTAAAATTACTTGAAAGCCAAATTGTAATTTAAGGTAAATGCAGTTCCATAAACTAGTAAAAATACAGGTGAGGTGTTAAAAATAGATAGTTACTAAGCGGTATGAAAAATCTTCAAAATTTTATGTATAGATAAGTATATATCTATTCAATAGCAATTTTCAAAAAAGTCTCAAAATTGGTTGTGCTCACTGTCAAATAAGAGAAAAAACTGAATCAACAATTTCTCTAAGAATGGACTCGGAACCCGGAGTTAAAAGGTACAACACATTAAGACAAGTTCAAGACTATATGAAAAAAATATTTGAATCAGGAAGAACTCAAACAGAGAAGGTAGATGCAACAAGGACTGCAAACAAGCATATGCAATTAAGATCGAATAAGAATGTATATGAATAGAGAAACAGAGTGGAAACATCAAATTACTTTTCAAGAGGAGTAGCAAACAAGAACTTCAAGTTAGGATATGAAAGAACAGGTCGACTCGAACAAAATCCAAGATACACAACTGAATAGCCTCGAGAAATAGTTTCCAGCGTTCCCAAAATCCGCGATTTGCTTTACTCAAAACTCGCATATCATCTATGATAACCCATTAGTGCTCTCATATACATAATTCACTAGTATTAAGCCGGCCAAACTTAATACCAAGAATTATGCAATGCAAGACTAACAGTGTTAATCAATAGACCGTCATGTGTATAAAGCTCTAATTCTCGTCATTCGACAAGACCTAGTACATGACTGATGAGCAGATAATTTATACGCTTTTTGGCATTGTTTTTAGTATGTTTTTAGTATGTTTAGTTAGTTTTTATTATATTTTTATTAGTTTTTAGTATGTTTTTGGTATGTTTAGTTAGTTTTTATTATATTTTTATTAGTTTTTAGTTAAAATTCACTTTTATAGACTTTACTATGAGTTTGTGTGTTTTTTTGTGATTTCAGGTATTTTCTGGCTGAAATTGAGGGACCTGAGCAAAAATCTGATTCAGAGGCTGAAAAGGACTGCAGATGCTGTTGGATTCTGACCTCCCTGCACTCGAAGTGGATTTTCTGGAGCTACAGAATCCCAATTGGCGCGCTCTTAATTGCGTTGGAAAGTAGACATCCTGGGCTTTCCAGCAATATATAATAGTCTATATTTTTCCCGAGATTTGATGGCCCAAACCGGCGTTCCAAATCAGCTCAAGACTGCCCGGCGTTAAACGCCGGAACTGGCACAGAAGTGGGAGTTAAACGCCCAAACTGGCACAAAAGCTGGCGTTTAACTCCAAGAGAAGCCTCTACATGAAAATGCTTCAGTGCTCAGCCCAAGCACACACCAAGTGGGCCCGGAAGTGGATTTATACGTCATTTACTCATTTCTGTAAACCCTAGGCTACTAGTTCTCTATAAATAGGACCTTTTACTATTGTATTATCATCTTGGTTCTTTTGGTTAAAAGGAGAGAGAGAGGAGAGAGAGAAAGAGAGAGAGAGATGATAAAGAAGGGAGGGAGAGAGAAAGAGAGAGGAAGGGAGAGAGAGAGAGAGAAAAAAAGAGAGAGAGAGGAGAGAGAGAGAAAGAGTATGTAATTTGGTTTTGAAATTAAGTTTTGATTTTAATTTGGTTTTGGTTTTGATTAACCGGTTAAAAATAGGTTTTTTTAAATTTGGTTTTGGTTAACCAATTCTAAAAAATATGGATATGGTTTTTAAAATTGTTTTATTAAACTGGTTAACCACAATGTGGTTATGGTTTTTTAACCGGTTAACCACATTTTGGTTTTTTTATGAACACCCCTACTTCTGGTTCCCTCTCTGGGGCCGAAGCCAATGATCACCATTATCACTTATGTATTTTCAACGGTGGAGTTTCTATACACCATAGATTAAGGTGTGGAGCTCTACTGTACCTCGAGTGTTAATGCAATTACTATTGTTCTTCTATTCAATTCAGCTCATTCTTGTTCTAAGATATTCATTCGCACCCAAGAACATGATGAATGTGATGATTATTTGATGCTCATCATCATTCTCACTTATGAACGCGTGCCTGACAACCACTTCTGTTCTACAAGCAAACAAGGCTTGAATGTTTATCTCTTGGATTCCTTAATCAGAATCTTCGTGGTATAAGCTAGAATTGATGGCGGCATTCAAGAGAATTCGGAAGGTCTAAACCTTGTCTGTGGTATTCTGAGTAGGATTCGAGGATTGAATGACTGTGACGAGCTTTAAACTCCTGAAGGCTGGGTGTTAGTGATAGACGCAAAAGAATCACTGGATTCTATTCCAACCTGATTGAGAACCGACAGATGATTAGCCGTGCTGTGACAGAGCGCGTTGAACATTTTCACTGAGAGGACGGGACTGTAGCCATTGACAACGGTGATGCCCAACATACAGCTTGCCATGGAAAGGAGTAAGAAGGATTGGATGAAGACAGTAGGAAAGCAGAGAGACGGAAGGGACAAAGCATCTCCATACGCTTACGCTTATCTGAAATTCTCACCAATGAATTGCATAAGTATCTCTATCTTTATTTTATGTTTTATTCATCTTTTAATCATTAATCCTCCATTACCATTTGAATCTGCCTGACTGAGATTTACAAGATGACCATAGCTTGCTTCATACCAACAATCTCCGTGGGATCGACCCTTACTCGCATTTAAAATCATTAAAACCTTGGCTTTCCGTTTTGAGTAATAAAATAGGATCTAAGCCAAACCGAGTCACGTAATCATTCACTTCTTTCAAATCCATTTCCTCTACTTAGGCAAAAACCAACTTCAACCCCCATGATAAATTCTAGAACGTTTCAACTGTTCAAAATTGTTTTAGTCTTGCAATAATTCAGAATTCAAAGAGTACTTCAAACCTTTCTCAAAACATTTCAAAATGAAACATGTCAAGAGACATTCAAGTTCTTTTAAAGTCATTGAAACTCCTCTAATTGAAACCCTCAAGTCAAATTCAAAGGCATTGCCCTTGTCACATTTAAAACAGCTTAAAAACATAAGTTTCATCTAAGTAACTTTCTCCTGAAAGAGATACAATGCCTTTCTTAAGAAACAAGACTAAATCACAATTTCCTCTTTAATAATTCATTTCAAAAGCATGAATCATCCTTTTCTTGATAATTCAAATAAAATAGTTGAAGTCTTTAACCCGTCATTTTTCCATACAACATTCAATAAAGACTCAGATTTTATAGAAATTTTGGCAGCACGTCCCCTAAAACTTGGACTTTTGCCACCCGGTTCGGGTTCCAACTAAACCATTTCTCATTCCTTTTCAACAGCTCAAAACCAGAAATCAATTCAAAAGCAAGCTAAAACCGACAGTCACCTCAGTGGCATATCTCAAGGAAACCATTTCAAAATCAACTCAATATCAACCGATTTAACTCATTTCCAAAGTTTAAAAGAATCGGTTCAGCAATAAATCATTTATCAAAGACCAAATTAATTAAAGCAACCCAGGCTAAATTTCAAGTGTATTCTATCTTTCACATCATCAAAATAATTGACTCAATTCAAACCAATCCTCAATGGATTAAACTCATATTTCAAATCTTTAAAGAATCAACTTGAAAAGCATTCTGTTTCACAAAATCACACAACAATCCGTTCATCAAAACCAAATAATAATCCATTCAAACATATAATTACATTCATCCAGGATAATCAACATCACATAAGGCTTATACAATCACCAAATACATTATCTCACATCAGTATCCATATGTAATAATTCTGAAATATAAAATATAGTTTTTGGAAAGCTCCCCTACCTCAAAACGCAAATTCCATAACCCAAACGCGTCACAGGAACCCTCTCTCATAACCCGAATTTACCGGCAGCTTGAATCACAGCTTCGCTCACTTTTGCAGTAACCACAGAAACTCTAATTGCAACATATAATAACCGAGATTAACTCTCATAACAACGAATGCTACAACACCTCAACGTTTACCAGGACAGCGACTAAAGGGGTTACCGAAACGTAAATGCTTACCGCAAACAAGAAGTGACTGAACCATGAAGCGGCAGTCTCGGTAGTGATTCCGGTAGTAGCAACTTGCGACAACTCCTAGCACAATAGCCGCATCACAACTCTCATGGTAAAGGTGAACTTTAATAGATAAGAAAACTAAAGACGGGTTAAAGCTTACCAAACGACACCGGCTTCAATGGCGATTTCCGGCGGCAGCAGCAGTGGCGTTTCTAGGCGACACGAGGCACAGCGGCCATGGCTGACGGTGATGCGAGCTCCATCAATGGCGGCTTGGACCAATGGAACCCAGGCAGCGGCAACGGCAACCACCGAATTGGCGCTCACGGCACGACAGCGGCGGAAAAAGGTCCCCTTTCGCGCATCCCCCTCTCTCTGTGCGCGAGGATGCGATGGTGGCCGTGCGGCGGGGAGATGGTGACAGCCGGGCATGGCAGGTTTGGCGGCGATTCTGCACAACGCAGCCCCTCCCTCTCTTCCCACTCTCCTTTCTCAAGCTTCTTTCTCTATAATTTTGTTTCTGAAGATTATACTGAAGGGAATGAAGGGGGGTGACGGCTGCATCTGATAGGGTTAGGAGTTGGGAAAAATTAGGATTTAGGTAAAATTAGGTTTGGTGGTAGTTTTGTAATTTCAAATGATAATAGTGATAATATAGTAATTAGAAATAAATTGTAATCCAACAATAATAATATATATAATACTATTTGTTCATCACTTTCACAAATTATTTTCAATAAAATGTTCAAACCCAATAATTGGGAATAATATAGTTAAATCCTTTATTTTCCCAAAATAGTAGTATCAATATTCTAAAATATTAATTATTTAGTCCAAATCGTATAAAAATCCCTATTATTTCATAACTGTCAATTTTATAATTTAAATATAGAAAATAATCCAAAAATTATAAAATTGGGTAATAAACATAACTCATCTCAAATTCAATAAATCAAAACTTGCCTTAAATATCTTTAATAAAATAATTTCTGAAATTAAGGCTGTAAATAACTATATGATTTGGGACTTGACCATAATAAGACTTTTCAAAGGTTCTGGGTCTTACAAGCCCCATTACAACCAAAGAAAAGACCTCATGATACTTGTATGCATGCATGAAATATGTGTTGATTGTTAGAAGAAAAACAAATCTTGGAAAGCATGATTAGAAGAGATTTGAGAGAAGCAACCCTAAACACTTGAGCGAATAGAGTGCAAACACTACCGGTGAGGGTTCGATACTCAATTACATGTTTCCACCTACAATCATCACTCTTCATGCAAGTTCATAAAAATATCTAATAACTCAATTCAATTGTGGATTAAACTTGCTAGTCCTTAGCCCTTGTGCATATATGCTTCTTGGGAATTGATTTATTTTGACCAAGCAATTGCATTCATTTAGATAGTCGCATATAGGTAGATTGCATTTAGTTAGTTTCCATTGAATAAATGCCATACCCTTCACTTCATTCTTGGTTTAAGCATGAGGACATGCTTGGTTTAAGTGTGGGGAGGTTGATAAACCCCATTTGTACGGTTTATCTTGTATTGATTTTAGGAGATTTTAACACCTTTTACCCACATTTATTCAATGAATTAGCATGATTTTGTGATTGTCTCCTAATTTGTGCTTAGATGTGAAAACAGGCTTTTAGACCTTTAATTTGATGGTTTTTATTCATCTTTGATTCCACTAGATGCCTTGATATGTTTGTTAGTGATTTCAGATTAAAAAGGCTAGGAATGGATCAAAGTAGAGAAATCATGAAAAGTCAAAGAAGTTGAACTCGCCCATGGACGCGCACGCGCACCTGGCGCTTGCGCGCACTTTGCGAATTACCCCATGGACGCGTACGCGTGCTGTTGGTTTATGATTTTTTTTAATAAAAAAGTGGCCAGCGAATTCAGAAGGGTTGTGGGACCCAATCCCAACCAACTTTGGCGCCAAAAATGCTATTTAAAGCCAAGGATTGAAGAGCAAAGGGATATTAGTTCATTTTTCACTCATTAGGACTAGTTTTAGAAGTAGTTAGAGTTAGTTTCTAGAGAGAGAAGCTCTCTCTTCTCTCTAGGATTAGGATTAAGATTATGTTTAGTTCTTAGATCTAGATTTTAATTCATGTTCTCTTCTACTTCTACTTCTCAATTCCTTGTAGTTACATTCATTCTAATTCCATTCTTTTGTTGTAATCTCTTTTATATTGTTCTTGTGTTTTGTTGTAGATCTACTTTTGTTTCTTCTACTCTCTTTCAATTCAATCAAGGTAATTCATAATAAATGTGTTTCTTTTAATTGTTGTTGTTAATTCTTTTCAATAATTGTTGTTAGATTTCATTCTTGTTGTCAATTTACTATGCTTTTCTTTTGTGCCTTCCAAGTGTTTGATGAAAAGCTTGGTTGGATTTTAGTGTAGGTTTTGTTCCTCTTGGCCTAGATTGAGTAATTAGCGACTCTTGAGTTATCTAATTCCTTTGTTGATTGATAATTAGAAGTTGCTAATTGATTTGAATGCCTCTAAAGCTAGTCTTTCCTTTAGGATTTGATTAGGACTTGAGGAATCAAATTGATTCATCCACTTGACTTTCCTCCATGGTTAGAGGTTAACTAAGTGGGAGTAATGGACAATTTGTTATCACAATTGAGGAGGATAACTAGGATAGGACTTCTAGTACTCATATCTTGCCAAGAGCTTTGTTAGTTGTTAGTTTATTTCCTTTGCCATTTATATTTCTTGTCTAAAATTTCAAAAACCCCAAAATAACTCACAACCAATAACAAGACACTTTATTGTAATTCCTAGGGAGAACGACCCGAGGTTCAATACTTTGGTTTATAAATCTTAGGGGTTTGTACTAGTGACAAACAACTTTTTGTATGAAAGGATTATTGATTGGTTTAGAAACTATACTTGCAACGAGAATTCATTTGTAAAATTCTATACCATCAAAAATCCACTCATCAGTAGGGTTTCGCGTAGGTGGGTTAAGTGATTTCAAATCCACGCAAACGTGTGGAGCATGTGAACGCGTGATTGGGCAAAAAGGGGGTTGATGCGGTCGCGTTATTAACGCAATCACGTTAGTTGGGTAGAGGATAAGTGACGCGGACGCGTAGAGCACGCGAACGCATCGTTGTGAATTATGCTAGACGTAAAGTTCCAGCGTCGTTTTGGCGCAACTCTCTGTTTCCATTTAAGGGGCCATAATATCCACGCGACGCGGACGCGTCGCTCACGCCTTCATGTGGGATGATTATGGTGCAAGGGACGCGAACGCGTGGGCCGTTTTGTGCTAAACGCACACCAGCCGCACGATTCCAGCCCAACTTTTTGGGCGTTGGATCTTTACGCCGATTTCCATTCGACGCCCACCCGTGGCCTGCGCGCTCGCATGGGGTGATTTTTTTTATGCAGTATGCAGAATGCAATGAATGTTATGCACAATTTCATGTTCAATCAAAATTCAAAAATAGACTAAACTGAAAAAGGAATGATCATACCATGGTGGGTTGTCTCCCACCTAGCACTTTTAGTTAAAGTCCTTAAGTTGGACATTTGATGAGCTTCCTGTTATAGCGGCTTGTGCTTGAATTCATCCAGAAATCTCCACCAATGTTTGGAATGCCAACAGCCTCTGGGATCCCAAACAAGGCATGTAAAGCCCTTGATAAGTTCCAAACAGGTTCTCAGGCTTCCGGGGTGTTGAATGTCAGAACAGATTCCAGGATCCCAAACCTTGCTTTTACACCCGTCTTTGTCTTGATTTATATTTTTCCAGCCGGGTGGTTTGGAAGTTGTATTCTCATCAGGATGGCCAAACATCTTCTGAGACCCAATTAATCAAACTCTATACCAATCCTTGCTCCTCAAATTGAAGTGCAAAACCTCAATAAATCTTGCATACCAACTCTGAGTGCGAGTCATCTCCCTTTTGCTCTTAAAGTCGCAAAGAACTCTAAGCTGGCCATCTGTTTCAAGTAAACCATATTCAAGTGGAAAAGTAAAGATAAAAGTTAAGGATTTTACCCACTTGAAGTTGGAGTTGGGTGGTAGTGGCCTTGGGATAAGTGTTTCCAGTGGCTCTGCAAGCTCTACTTCTTTGTGTTCTTCTGTGAATTTCTCCACTTCTTTGCAAACTTCTTCAATTTCAACCATGTCTTGATCAAAGTCCTCGATTTCTTCCTCAACATCACTCAAGTCATAAGTTGGAGGTTGAGAAAAATCTACCTCAGCATCATCTTCGTATTCACTCGGGGAAGATTCTCCTGTCTCAAAGAATTCACTTGCGGATGCAAGTTCATTACTAAGAGAACTTGACTTGTAATTATCATCATCAAGGAAACCTGTTTCTTGAGTTGTTTCGTCCAGTTCTTCAGAGTATACCTGCTTTGGGGGTCGTGCACTATCCTCCTTAGCATCAATTGTAGCGTCTGTGACGAAATTTTTCACAACTCTGGATTTCCATGGGGGTTCAGCTTCTCCTAAAGCTTCAATCAGTACTTCTTCTTCTTGGATAATTTGGGCTTCCTCCAGTTGTTCCAGGACAAAGTCATGTTCCTTACTGTCCACTGGAGCTTCTAGTGTCTCCTTCATGCTACGTTCTCTATTAGATTGTCCACATGGAGCTATGGGAGTTCCTTGAGTGTCCGAACATCTGGAAGATAATTGATTTATTGCTTGCTCCAGTTGATGAAGAGTTGCATGAAATTGATCTACTGTTTCCTTGAGGCGAGCCTGTGATTCTTGGCTCGATGGATATGGACATGGTGCATAGGGAAGTAGTGGTTCTTGGGAGTAATTAGATTGGAATTGGGGTGGATAAGGATCATACGGTGGTGAATGGTGAAAAGGAGGTTGTGAGTGTGGTAATTCGAAGCTATGTTGAGAGGATGGTCTATAAGCACAGGGTGGGGCTTGTTGGTAAATACAATGGGGTCCACCATATCTATCAGCTTGGTATGCATTGTAGAATGGTCTTTGTCCATGATATCTTGGAAGGTGTGGTTGCCTAAAGGGTTGATCAGATCCTCTTGGCTCCATCCATCTTTGATTTCTTTGACCGTGATGCATAGTCCTATTATAGCTTCCATTCCTTTCAACAAATTTAGAACCAAACTCAAAGCGAGAGGGGTGAGAGCTCATAGTAGCTAAGAGAAATAAAAAGGGAAAACAAAAACAAATAAACAAGTAAACAAAAAATATTTACAATAACCAATAATAAGGCACACGTTTGCAATTCTCCGGCAACGGCGCCATTTTGACGATCGGATTTCCTATCGGTAAAGAAATTCACAAATATAATTGCGTTGTAAGTATAGCTTCTAAACCAACAGAAAATCCTTTCGTACAAACGTTTGGTTGTCACAAGTAACAAACCCAATAAAATTTATAAACCGAAGTATTCAAACCTCGGGTCGTCTTCTCAAAGAATTGCAGGGAAGTATTATTTATTATTGGTTATGAAAAACAGTATTTTTGGGTTTTTGAAAGGTTGAATGAGAAAAATATATTGTAGGGAATTAAATCAATAGCGAAAAAAAACTCTTGGCAAAGTATGAAAACTGGAAGTCCTATCCTAGTTATCCTTATCAATGGTGATGAGAGTTATATTTTTGCTCCCACTGAGTCAACTTCTAACTATGAAGGTAAGTCAAGTGGATAAATCAATTTAACACCTAAAGTCCTAGTCAACTCCTGAGAAAAGACTAGAGTTATAGGAATCTAAATCAATCAGTAAAGATATCAATTATCAATCACGATGAGTTTGACAACTCAAGAGTTACCAATTAATCAACCAAAGCCAAGAATATAGAAAGCTAAATTAAAATCATATATATGAAAATACCTCAAATTGCATTAGTTAAGAAAATCCTAACATGAAAAGTTCATAAGCCAATTTGGCAACATAAATCAAATAAAAGCATTAGAGTATCTAAAAATGGAAGAGAAATATAAATTAAAGGAGCATTGAACCTATGATGAAGAAGTAGAAATCCTAATCCTAAAACTAATAGAAATCCTAATTCCTAAAATCTACGAGAGAGGAAAGAACCTTTCTTTCTAAAAACTACATCTAATCCTAAAATTGTGAATTATTCATTAATTGTTCGCTCCCCTTGAATGAATGGATTCCCCCAATTTGTAGTCTCCAATCAGTGTTTTCTGGGCTTGGATTTGGGCTAAAAAGGATCCAGAAATCGCTAGGGGTGACTTCTGTAAATTCTGCAGATCGCGCACGTCACGCGTCCGCGTGGGTCACGCGGTCGCGTCATCTGGAGTTTTGCTCTTCCACGCGGTCGCGTCAGTCACGCGTCCGCGTCATCTGTGTTTCGCATGAGCCACGTGTTCGCGTCATGCACGCGTTCCCGCAGATGCCAATTTGCGCAAAGCACGCGTTCGCGTCGTCTACGCGTTCGTGTCGCTACCAGTTTCTTCAAAAACTCCATTTTGTGCTTTCCTTCCATTTTTTGTATGTTTTCTTTCCATCCTTTAAGTCATTCCTGCCCTATAAAACCTGAAAGTACTCAACACACAGATCACAGCATCGAATGGTAATAAAGGATAATTAATTTTAATATTTCTAAAGCATAGGAAACATGTTTTCACTTATGTCATATCACAAGGAAGGAATTGTAAAACCATGCAAATTCATATGAATAAGTGGATGAATGATGAGCGGATAATTTGTATGCTTTTTGGCATTGTTTTTAGTATGTTTTTAGTATAATCTAGTTAGTTTTTAGTATATTTTTATTAGTTTTTAGTTAAAATTCACTTTTCTGGACTTTACTATGAGTTTGTGTATTTTTCTGTGATTTCAGGTATTTTCTGGCTGAAATTGAGGGTCCTGAGCAAAAATCTGATTCCGAGACCAAAAAGGACTGCAGATGCTGTTGGATTCTGACCTCCCTGCACTCGAAGTGGATTTTCTGGAGCTACAGAAGCCCAATTGGCGCGCTCTCAACGGAATTGGAAAGTAGACTTCCTGGGCTTTCCAGCAATATATGATAGTCCATACTTTGCCCAAGATTTGATGGCCCAAACCGGCGCTCAAAGTCACCCTCAGAAATTCCAGCGTTAAACGCCGGAACTGGCATAAAACTTGGAGTTAAACGCCCAAACTGGCATGAAAGCTGGCGTTTAACTCCAGAAAAGGTCTCTACACGAAAATGCTTCATTGCTCAGCCCAAGCACACACCAAGTGGACCCAGAAGTGGATTTTTACGTCATTTACTCATTTCTGTACACCCTAGGCTACTAGTTTACTATTAATAGGATCTTTTGACATTGTATCAGTACCTCATGACACTTTACACGTTTTCTTTGTGTACTTTCCACGGCATGAGTCTCTAAACCCCATGGTTGGGGGTGAGGAGCTCAGCTGTGTCTTGATGGATTAATGCAATTACTACTGTTTCTTATTCAATCATGCTTGCTTCCATTCTAAGATAATATTTGTTCTTAATCCGGATGAATGTGATGATCCGTGACAATCATCATCATTCTCAACTATGAACGTGTGCCTGACAACCACCTCCGTTCTACCTTAGATTAAGTAGTTATCTCTTGGATTCTTTAATCGGAATCTTCGTGGTATAAGCTAGGATTGATGGCGGCATTCAAGAGAATCCGGAAGGTCTAAACCTTGTCTGTGGTATTCTGAGTAGGATTCAATGATTGAATGACTGTGACGAGCTTCAAACTCCTGAAGGCGGGGCGTTAGTGACAGACGCAAAAGAATCACTGGATTCTATTCCGGCCTGATTGAGAACCGACAGATGAATTCCGCGTGCTGTGACAGAGCATATGCAATCGTTTTCACTGAGAGGATGGGAGGTAGCCATTGACAACGGTGAAACCCTACATACAGCTTGCCATGGAAGGAGACTTGCGTGTTTGAAGAAGAAGACAGTAGGAAAGTAGAGATTCAGAAGATGGAGCATCTCCAAACCTCAACCTATTCTCCATTACTGCAAAACAAGTAATCATTTCATGTTCTTTTGTCTTTCACAATCAATCCTGATAATTTCCGATATCCTGACTAAGATTTACAAGATAACCATAGCTTGCTCCAAGCCGACAATCTCTGTGGGATCGACCCTTGTCACGCAAGGTATTACTTGGACGACCCAGTACACTTGCTGGTTAGTTGTGCGGAGTTGCAAAAGTGTGATTGCAATTTCGTGCACCAAGTTTTTGGCGCCGTTGCCGGGGATTGTTGAGTTTGGACAACTGACGGCTTATCTTGTTGCTTAGATTAGGACTGTTTTATTTTTGTTGGTTTAGAGTCTTTTAGTTGAGTCTAGTTTCATATTCTAAGTTTGGTGTCAATTGCATGCTTTTGTTTTTCTTTTAATTTTCGATTTTTGCATGTTCTTAGTCCCTTTTTGATTCATAAAAATTCTAAGTTTGGTGTCCTCTTTGTGTTTTTCCCTTAAAAATTTTCGAAAACTGTGTGTTTGATTTTCTAAAAATTTTAAGTTTGGTGTCTTTTTGTGTTTTTCTCTTTCCTCTTTTCAAAATCAAATCTTTCTCATAAAAATTTTTCAATCATATCTTTCTAATTGCTATTTTCAAAATCTTTTTAATTAACTCAGTGATTCAGTTTTCAATTTGCTTTGATCTTATTCTCTTTTTGATTTTCAAATTTTTATTTTAATTTTATTTTGTTTTATTTTAATTTTTTTCGTTAATTCAAAAAAAAACAAAATTTATCTCTTTGCAATCATTATCATTTCCCTTTTGTCCATTATGGACTTAAGTGGGATTAATCAGTCCAAAAGGACTCTGGGGTCATATGCTAACCCCATTACAGCTGCATATGGGAGTAGCATCTGTACACCTCCCATCAAAGCAAGCAGCTTTGAATTAAATCCTCAACTCATTATCATAGTGCAGCAAAATTGCCAGTATTCCGGTCTTCCACAGGAAGAACCTACTGAGTTTCTGGCACAGTTTTTACAAATTGCTGACACAGTACATGATAAAGAGATAGATCAGGATGTCTACAGACTATTACTGTTTCCATTTGCTGTAAAAGATCAAGCTAAAAGGTGGTTGAATAACCAACCTACAGCAAGCATAAAGACATGGAAACAGTTGTCAGACAAATTCCTGAATCATTTTTACCCTCCAAAAAGGATGACACAGTTAAGGCTGGACATCCAAGGCTTTAAACAAGAGGATAATGAATCCCTTTACAATGCCTGGGAGAGGTATAGAGGTATGCTAAGAAAATGTCCCTCTGAAATGTTTTCAGAGTGGGTACAGTTAGACATTTTCTACTATGGGCTTACAGAAAAAGCTCAGATGTCTTTAGACCACTCAGCTGGTGGATCTATACACATGAGGAAGACAATTGAAGAAGCTCAAGAGCTTATAGACACTGTTGCTAGAAACCAATATTTGTACTCTAGCAATGAGTTCTCTCCAAAAGAGGAAGTCATGGCAGTAGTCACTGACCCTAGTCCTCAAGAACAAATAACTTAGCTTAATCAACAATTGCTCCTGATGACAGAACAGTTAGCAAACTTTAAAGAGATGCTCCATGAGACTAAAGTTGCTAACAAGAGCATAGAACTGCAGTTGAATCAAGCAAAACAGCAAATATCTAAACAGATAACAGAAGAATGTCAAGCAGTTCAATTGAGGAGTGGGAAGACCCTGAATAACACTGCTCAAAAGAGTAAAAAGCCAAACAAGGAACAATTGACAGAGGACAACCAAACCACTGTTCAAAATCCCTCTGAGGACAGTGAGAGCCCAGAGAGGAATGTCATTGGCGTTCAGACGCCAGAAAGGGAAGGAAAGCTGGCGTTAAACGCCCATTCCTTGCCCAGTTCTGGCGTTCAAACGCCAGAAAAGGGGGAAAAGCTGGCGTTAAACGCCCAATTTCCACCCAATCCTGGCGTCCAGACGCCTAGGGAGAATCAGACACCTGAGAGTGCTGACAGTAATCCCTCTAACAGGGCTTCTTCAACCACTTCTGTAAGGGATAAACCTGCAGCATCTAAGGTTGAAGAGTATAAAGCCAAAATGCCTTATCCTCAAAAGCTCCGCCAAGCGGAGCAGGATAAGCAATTTGCCCGCTTTGCAGACTATCTAAGGACTCTTGAAATAAAGATTCCGTTTGCAGAGGCACTTGAGCAAATACCTTCTTATGCTAAGTTCATGAAAGAAATCTTAAGTCATAAGAAGGATTGGAGAGAAAACTGAAAAAGTGTTTCTCACTGAAGAATGCAGTGCAGTCATATTAAAAAGCTTACCAGAAAAGCTTCAAGATCCAGGGAGCTTTATGATGCCATGCACATTAGAAGGTGCCTGCACCAAGACAGCCCTATGTGATCTTGGAGCAAGCATCAATCTAATACCTGCATCCACTATCAGAAAGCTTGGGTTGACTGGAGAAGTCAAACCAACCCGGATATGCCTCCAACTTGCTGATGGCTCCATCAAATACCCATCAGGCATAATTGAGGACATGATTGTCAAGGTTGGGCCATTTGCCTTTCCAACTGACTTTGTGGTGCTGGAAATGGAGGAGCACAAGAGTGCAACCCTCATTCTAGGAAGACCTTTCCTAGCAACTGGACGAACTCTCATTGATGTACAAAAAGGGGAAGTAACCTTGAGAGTCAATGAGGATGAGTTCAAGTTGAATGCTGTAAAAGCTATGCAGCATCCAGACACACCAAATGACTGCATGGGCACTGACATTATTGACTCCTTGGTAGAAGAGATCAATATGGCTGAAAGCCTAGAATCAGAGCTTGAGGACATCTTCAAAGATGCTCAACCTGATCAAGAAGAACTAGAGGAGGCAAAGGAATTTTCGAAAATTCCTCAGGAGGAGGATAAGCCTCCCAAGCCTGAACTCAAACCACTACCACCATCCCTGAAATATGCATTTCTGGGAGAGAGTGACACTTTTCCAGTGATTATAAGCTCTGCTTTAAATTCACAGGAAGAGGAAGCACTGATTCAAGTGCTAAGGACACACAAGACGGCTCTTGGGTGGTCCATAAGTGATCTTAAGGGTATTAGCCCAGCTAGATGCATGCACAAGATCCTATTGGAGGATAATGCCAAACCAGTGGTCCAACCACAGAGGAGGCTAAATCCTGCCATGAAGGAGGTGGTGCAGAAAGAGGTCACTAAATTACTAGAGGCTGGGATTATTTATCCTATTTCTGATAGCCCCTGGGTGAGCCCTGTCCAAGTTGTTCCCAAAAAGGGAGGCATGACAGTGGTTCATAATGAAAAAAATGAACTGGTTCCTACAAGGACAGTCACAGGGTGGCGCATGTGTATTGACTACAGAAGGCTCAATACAGCCACCAGAAAGGATCATTTTCCTTTACCATTCATAGACCAAATGCTAGAAAGACTAGCTGGCCATGATTATTACTGTTTTTTGGATGGCTATTCAGGCTACAACCAAATTGCAGTAGATCCTCAGGACCAAGAGAAAACAGCATTCACTTGCCCTTCTGGCGTGTTTGCCTACAGGAGGATGCCTTTTGGTCTGTGCAATGCACCTGCAACCTTTCAGAGGTGCATGCTCTCTATCTTCTCAGATATGGTAGAGAAATTTCTGGAAGTCTTCATGGATGACTTTTCAGTATATGGAGACTCATTTAGCTCCTGTCTTAATCACCTAGCACTTGTCTTGAAAAGGTGCCAAGAGACTAACCTAGTTTTAAACTGGGAGAAATGTCACTTTATGGTGACTGAAGGAATAGTCCTTGGGCACAAAATTTCAAGCAGGGGAATAGAGGTGGATAAGGCAAAGGTAGAGGTAATTGAAAAATTACCACCACCTGCCAATGTTAAGGCAATCAGAAGCTTTCTGGGGCATGCAGGATTTTACAGAAGGTTTATAAAGGATTTTTCGAAAATTGCAAAACCTTTGAGTAACCTGTTAGCTGCTGACACACCATTTGTGTTTGACACACAGTGTCTGCAGGCATTTGAGACCCTGAAAGCTAAGTTGGTCACAGCACCAGTCATCTCTGCACCAGATTGGACATTGCCATTTGAATTAATGTGTGATGCCAGTGACCATGCCATTGGTGCAGTGTTGGGACAGAGGCATAACAAGCTTCTGCATGTCATTTACTATGCCAGCCATGTTCTAAATGACGCACAGAAGAACTACACAACAACAGAAAAAGAGTTACTTGCAGTGGTTTATGCCATTGACAAGTTTAGATCATATTTAGTGGGATCCAAAGTAGTTGTGTACACTGACCATGCTGCTCTTAAATACTTACTCACAAAGCAGGATTCAAAATCCAGGCTTATAAGATGGGTGTTGCTTCTGCAAGAGTTTGATATAGAAATAAGAGACAGAAAAGGGACAGAGAACCAAGTAGCTGATTATCTGTCCCGAATAGAACCAGTAGCTGGGGCGTCCCTCCCTTCTACTGAGATTTCTGAGACTTTCCCAGATGAGCAACTCTTTGTCATTCAGGAAGCTCCATGGTTTGCAGATATTGCAAATTATAAAGCTGTGAGGTTCATACCCAAGGAGTACAGCTACGTGCAAAGAAAGAAATTAATTTCAGATGCCAAGTACTACCTCTGGGATGAACCATATCTCTTTAAGAGATGTGCTGACGGAGTGATCCGCAGATGTGTACCCAGAGAAGAAGCACAAAGGATCCTATGGCACTGCCATGGATCACAATATGGAGGACATTTTGGAAGTGAGCGAACAGCCACTAAAGTCCTCCAATGTGGCTTCTACTGGCCTACTCTCTATAGAGATTCCCGAGAGTTTGTGCGTAACTGTGACAGTTGTCAAAGAGCTGGTAACCTGCCTCATGGATATGCCATGCCTCAACAAGGGATATTAGAGATAGAATTGTTTGATGTATGGGGAATTGACTTCATGGGGCCATTCCCACCATCATACTCAAACACTTACATTCTGGTGGCAGTGGACTATGTATCTAAGTGGGTAGAAGCAATTGCTACACCCACTAATGATACCAAGACCGTACTGAAATTCCTCCAGAAAAATATTTTCAGCAGGTTTGGCGTTCCCAGAGTGCTAATCAGTGACGGGGGCACTCATTTCTGCAATAAACAGATACACCTTGCTATGGTTAGATATGGAATTAGCCACAAAGTGGCAACTCCGTATCATCCACAGACAAATGGGCAAGCTGAGGTCTCTAACAGAGAGCTAAAAAGAATCCTGGAATGGACTGTGATAGCCCGAAGAAAGGATTGGGCAAAGAGCTTGGATGATGCTCTGTGGGCATACAGAACAGCATTCAAGACTCCTATAGGAACCTCCCCATACCAACTGGTGTATGGGAAGGCCTGTCATTTGCCTGTGGAACTGGAACATAAAGCCTAGTGGGCAACCAGATTCCTAAACATGGATGCACAGTTAGCTGGTGAAAAAAGATTGCTCCAGCTAAATGAGCTAGAGGAGTTCAGACTCAATGCCTTTGAAAATGCAAAAATCTATAAGGAAAAGGCAAAGAAATGGCATGACAAGAAAGTGTCAACCAGAGTCTTTGAGCCAGGACAAAAAGTTCTGCTCTTCAACTCTAGGCTCAGACTGTTTCCAGGAAAACTCAAATCCCGGTGGAGGGGTCCGTATGTGATTACAGGAGTGTCACCATATGGATATGTTGAGCTTCAGGATATTGATTCTGACAAGAAGTTCATTGTTAATGGACAGAGAATCAAGCATTATCTTGAAGGAAACTTTGAGCAGGAATGCTCAAAACTGAGACTTGAGTGATTCTCAGTGAAGGTCCAGCTAAAGCAGTAAAGAAGCGCTTGCTGGGAGGCAACCCAGTCATTAGTAGGTTGTATGATTTGTTCTTACAGAGGCAAGTATCAAAAATGAAGGGATTCACAGAGTTACAGAAGGATTCAGCTCAAAAAGCAGAGAAAAAGAACTTACTGGCGAAAAAACACCAGTAAGGGGCATTTTGGGCGTTAAACGCCAGAATGGGTATCATTCTGGGCGTTTAACGCCAGGAATGGTGCCATTTTGGGCGTTAAACGCCAGAATGGGCACCATTCTGGGCGTTTAACGCCAGGTGTGCAGCATTCTGGGCGTTCAGAAAAATGCCCAGTGCTAAAGGATTTCTGGCGTTTAACGCCAGCCAGGGCACCTGGCTGGGCGTTAAACGCCCAAAAGGGGTGCCAATTGGGCGTTAAACGCCAGAATGGGTGCCATTCTGGGCGTTTAACGCCAGAGATGTGGGGGGACCACAATTTTGTTTTCAACTCAGATTTTTTCAAACTTTCCTTTTCTTTCCCATATTTTCCTACAAAAACACATTTCAATCTTTCATCATTCACTTTCAAATTTTCAAAATCATTCTTCAAATCTTCCAAATCATTCCCAAATTTTGTTCAAAAACTCACCCTTCTTTCAATTTCTTTCCATATCTCCTCAAATCTCCTTTCAAATTTTTCTTTTTTTCGAAAATCTCTTCCCCCCCCCCACTCTATAAATAAACATTTGGCACCCTCATTCCACCACACCATTCGAATTTCCTCTTCCTCTCTCTCTCTCTCCTCTCTTCTTTCTTTTCTTTTTGCTTGAGGACAAGCAAACCTCTAAGTTTGGTGTGCTTTTCCGTGATCACTAAGCCAAGATTCATCAAGATCATGGCTCCTAAGGGAAAACAAACCAATTTAAGAGGAAAGAAAGAGAATAATCCAAAGAATCTTTGGAATCAAGAGAAGTTCTTAACCAAAGAACATGAAGACCATTATCACAAAATAATGGGTCTGAGGTTAGTGATCCCGGAAGTTAAATTTGATCTGAAAGAAGATGAATATCCGGGGATCCAAGAGCAAATTCGAAACAGAGGATGGGAAGTTCTGACCAATCCTGAAATAAAGGTTGGAAGGAACATGGTTCAGGAATTCTACTCTAATCTGTGGCTAACAGATAAGCAAAGAATGACTGGAACTGCTTACCATACCTACAGAACCATGGTCAGAGGGAAAGTTATGTACTTCCATCTGGACAAAATAAGAGAAATCTTCAAACTACCTCAACTGCAAGATGATCCTGATTCCTTCAATAGGAGGATGGTGAGAGTAGATAAAGGGTTGTATCAAGTTCTAGAGGACATATGCCTCCCTGGGACTAAGTGGATAACCAATTCAAAGGGTGTCCCAAACCAACTCAAGAGGGGAGACCTCAAACCAATTGCAAGAGGTTGGCTAGACTTTATTGGGCGTTCCATATTGCCCACTAGCAACCGTTCTGAGGTCACCATCAAGAGAGCAGTGATGATTCATTGCATTATGCTTGGAAAAGAAGTGGAGGTCCATCATGTGATTGCTTGTGAGATCTACACAATTGCAAATAAGAATTCCACTGAAGCCAAATTGGCTTACCCAAGCTTGATCTCCTTGCTCTGTAAAGAGGCTGGGGTGAAGATGGGAGTAGATGAGTTCATACCCATTGAACACCCAATCACCAAGAAGTCAATGGAAGGACAAGTGCAAGACAACTCCATCAAGAGGAGAGCGCAGGAATTCCTCCCTGAATTCCAAGAATTGACTACTGGACCAGCCTAGAAGCATCTATCTCCAAGTTACAAGAGACTATGGAGCAACTGAAGGAAGAACAGCAGAATCAAAACTGCATGCTCTGCAAATTGCTGAAGGAACAAGAGAAGCAGGGGCGTGAACTCCAAGAGTTGAAACGCCAAAAGCTCTCCTCTCAAGCTGAGGGAGCATCCACTTCTCAAAATCAAGGTTGTTGAGTCCTAACTCTGTGAAAACCTCTATCATTAGGAGCCTATGTTTTTTTTTCGTTTTTCTCTTTGATTTTGTTTTTTATTTTTATTTTTACTTTTTAGTCTCTTTTATTTTGTTTTCTTGTTCTTAATTCATAATTAATAAAAGTAAAATTTTATGCCTTCAAGCTATGAATGTCCTATGAATCCATCACCTCTCTTAAATGAAAAATGCTTTAATCACAAAAGAACAAGAAGTACAGGATTTCGAAATTTATCATTGAAACTAGTTGAATTAGTTTGATGTGGTGACAATACTTTTTGCTTTCTGAATGAATGCTTGAACAGTGCATATGTCTTTTGAACTTGTTGTTTTGAGAATGTTAAAAAAAATTGTTGGCTCTTGAAAGAATGAAGGAAAAAGAGAACTGTTATTGAGGATCTGAAAAATCATCAGATTGATTCTTGAAGCAAGAAAAAGCAGTGGTTCAAAAAAAAAAAGAAAAATTTCGAAAAAAAAAGAGAAGAAAAAGAAGGAAAAAGAAGGAAATAAAGTTGTGATCCAAGGCAAAAAGAGTGTGCTTAAGAACCCTGGACACCTCTAATTGGGGACTCTAGCAAAGCTGAGTCACAATCTGAAAAGGTTCACCCAATTATGTGTCTGTGGCATGTATGTATCCGGTGGTAATACTGGAAGACAGAGTGCTTTGGGCCACAGCCAAGACTCATACACTAGCTATGTTCAAGAATCATTATGCTTAACTAGGAGAATCAATAACACTATCTGAGTTCTGAGTTCTTATAGATGCCAATCATTCTGAACTTCAAGGGATAGAGTGAGATGCCAAAACTGTTCGGAGGCAAAAAGCTACTAGTCCCGCTCATCTAATTGGAGCTATGTTTCCTTGATAATTTGGAGTCTACAGTATATTCTCTTCTTTTTATCCTATTTTGATTTCAGTTGCTTGGGGACAAGCAACAATTTCAGTTTGGTGTTGTGATGAGCGGATAATTTGTATGCTTTTTGGCATTGTTTTTAGTATGTTTTTAGTATAATCTAGTTAGTTTTTAGTATATTTTTATTAGTTTTTAGTTAAAATTCACTTTTCTGGACTTTACTATGAGTTTGTGTGTTTTTCTGTGATTTCAGGTATTTTCTGGCTGAAATTGAGGGTCCTGAGCAAAAATCTGATTCCGAGACCAAAAAGGACTGCAGATGCTGTTGGATTCTGACCTCCCTGCACTCAAAGTGGATTTTCTGGAGCTACAGAAGCCCAATTGGCGCGCTCTCAACGGAATTGGAAAGTAGACTTCCTGGGCTTTCCAGAAATATATGATAGTCCATACTTTGCCCAAGATTTGATGGCCCAAACCGGCGCTCAAAGTCACCCTCAGAAATTCCAGCGTTAAACGCCGGAACTGGCATAAAACTTGGAGTTAAACGCCCAAACTGGCATGAAAGCTGGCGTTTAACTCCAGAAAAGGTCTCTACACGAAAATGCTTCATTGCTCAGCCCAAGCACACACCAAGTGGACCCAGAAGTGGATTTTTACGTCATTTACTCATTTCTGTACACCCTAGGCTACTAGTTTACTATTAATAGGATCTTTTGACATTGTATCAGTACCTCATGACACTTTACACGTTTTCTTTGTGTACTTTCCACGGCATGAGTCTCTAAACCCCATGGTTAGGGGTGAGGAGCTCTGCTGTGTCTTGATGGATTAATGCAATTACTACTGTTTCTTATTCAATCATGCTTGCTTCCATTCTAAGATAATACTTGTTCTTAATCCGGATGAATGTGATGATCCGTGACAATCATCATCATTCTCAACTATGAACGTGTGCCTGACAACCACCTCCGTTCTACCTTAGATTAAGTAGTTATCTCTTGGATTCTTTAATCGGAATCTTCGTGGTATAAGCTAGGATTGATGGCGGCATTCAAGAGAATCCGGAAGGTCTAAACCTTGTCTGTGGTATTCTGAGTAGGATTCAATGATTGAATGACTGTGACGAGCTTCAAACTCCTGAAGGCGGGGCGTTAGTGACAGACGCAAAAGAATCACTGGATTCTATTCCGGCCTGATTGAGAACCGACAGATGAATTTCGCGTGCTGTGACAGAGCATATGCAATCGTTTTCACTGAGAGGATGGGAGGTAGCCATTGACAACGGTGAAACCCTACATACAGCTTGCCATGGAAGGAGACTTGCGTGTTTGAAGAAGAAGACAGTAGGAAAGCAGAGATTCAGAAGATGGAGCATCTCCAAACCTCAACCTATTCTCCATTATTGCAAAACAAGTAATCATTTCATGTTCTTTTGTCTTTCACAATCAATCCTGATAATTTCCGATATCCTGACTAAGATTTACAAGATAACCATAGCTTGCTCCAAGCCGACAATCTCTGTGGGATCGACCCTTGCTCACGCAAGGTATTACTTGGACGACCCAGTACACTTGCTGGTTAGTTGTGCGGAGTTGCAAAAGTGTGATTGCAATTTCGTGCACCAATGAAGAATTGATAAAATCACTCAATTGGGCACAAGATAAATCACAAAATAGTGGTTTATCAGAGCCAATGCGAGATCGAATAATAGAGGAAGGGGGAGAGGGCGTGGAGGTAGAGGAAGAGGTCAAAGCACTCCAAAATTCTGCTCATACTATGGCAAATCAGGTCACCTAGTGGACACATGCTATCATAAGCATGGCTTTTCGCCACATATGCAGAACAATCAAAGCAGGAGCAAGTCTGATGGCTTCGCTACCAACACGATTACTGTGAACACTGAAGACAACAATAATTCTAACCATAAGGAGGAGAATGTTAATTTTCATAGATTGTTTTCTAAGAAGCAACAAGAGGCCATTATAGCCTTAATTCAAAAGCATCAAGACCCTCTTCATAATGGAAACTTGGCAACTGTGCTTGCTCCTTCCGCATGTACATTTCATCTCCTTTCAATTTCTAACCATGAGTTGAGCTCACATGATTGGGTTTTAGACACAAGAGCCACTGCTCATGTGACTTTTTCTATTACACACTTTCATTCAATTAGAAAAATTAAACCAATAACGATTAAAATGCCAAATGGTTCACAAGCTGTGACAACTTTATGTGGCACAGTCTTCTTTTCGACACATTTTTATTTGAGTGATGTGTTATACGTGCCTTCTTTTCAATTCAATTTAATTTTAATCTCTAAGGCTACTAATGTATTATCTTGTTGGTTTTCATTCAACGCACATAATTGCAAGATTCAAGATCCACTTACCTCAAGATGATTGGAATTGCTGATAAGCACAATGCTTGTACACATGAAACAAACCATTCCACTGCAAGATAGATTCATAGACTGCCATGATACTGCATGCTTCAAGTCAGTAATTTAGTTGACCAAGCTTTAGATAGTTCACCACATATGTACAATAAGCAAAAACCAGCATTCATTTTCTTTTACCGATGATGTATTGCATTGTAGATTGGTCATCTCTCCTTTCAAGAATGAATAAAATGCATAAGTTTTCCTTTCATTAAAGTACAAATTTAAATTTTCTTGTGAATCTTGTCATTTTGAAACAGAAACAGCTGCCATTTACTGTTAGTAACACTGAATCAACTGACCTGTTTATTCCATACATGTGGAAGACAATATAGCCTCTGGAGGGCTTAACATTTTCACATAGGAGAGAGCATAAATATGCCAACATACAGCTTGTTATGAAACAAGTGAAAAAGAGGTTTCCTGCAACAATTCATTTTGATGATCGAAACCCAAATGCACAAGTTGATTAAGTGTTTAAGATCAGATAATGGCCCTGAATTTATGATGTCTTCTTTCTATCAATGCAAAGGAATTTTACAGCAAACTAGCTGTGTTGAAACTCCACAGTAGAATAGAATTGTAGAAAGAAAATACCAAGAACTCTTGAACATGGCTAGAGCTCTCATTTTCACCTCAAACATCCCCCAACTGTTTTTGGCACTATGCAATAGCATATGTTGTTCGTATTATTAACCGAATACCTAGCTCTACTTTGAAAGAGAGTAGCCCCTTTGAGGCTTTACATAAGAAATTGCCCACACTTAATCATCTTAGAATCTTTGGTTGTTTAGCTTTTGTTTTCACTTTGACCTTTCATAGGCGAAAACTCGATAAGCGCGCACAAAAATGTGTTTTTCTTGGTTTCAAAAGTGGAACAAAAGACTACCTTCTAATGGATGTTAACACTCGAGAGATATTCTTATCAAGACATGTGTAATTTATGAAAAATATTTTTCATTTATCACTGGCCACTCCACATCTGCCCATGCTTTTCCAAACCCTCACTTTCATACATATTCGGGTGTTTTTGAAGAATGCAATAACAATCATTCACAACCCACAATGCCTGCACCATTATTCACAGAGCCTCATGACACACATGCATCTAGTTTAGATCATATTCAGCCTATTCCATAAACCCCTGCACCTTCAGAAGTTGAACCTCATGCATCCATTCCACTTTATTCACCATATTTAGCTTCACAGTCACTTGATTCTTCTGACTCAAACATCACTGCCATAAGACATGCCTTAATGAGATCATGTAGAGCTCGAAATCCTCCCAAACACCTTCGAGATTTTCAATCCTTGCAAGCCATTGCTCAAGAGCAGCAACTTCAATCATCAATATTGTATCCTATCTCCATTATGTTTCTTACGACAGGTTATCACCAACAAATAAGGCGTTAGCTTTGGCTATCTCCACCAGTATAGAACCTAAAAATTATGAGGAGACAATCAAACATGACTCTTGGAGGCAGGCTGTAATGGTTGAATTAAAAGCACTTGAAGAAATCAAAACATGGAAATTAACATCACTTCCTCATGGGAAGAAGGCTATTCGATGCAAGTGGGTCTTTAAGACCAAATTTAAGCCTAATGACGACGTAGAAAGGCACAAGGCTCGATTAGTGGTAAAAGGGTTTACTCAAACTGCCGGATTCGATTATTTTGATACTTTTAGCCCTGTGATTAAACTTACTACATTGTGGATTCTACTCACCCTTGCCGCAAATCATGGCTGGTCTATTCACCAACTTGATGTGAACACAGCCTTTCTTCATGGGGACTTGCTTGAAGAAGTTTATATGAAACCTCCTTTGGATTTATCTGCTCCTCCCGGTATGGTGTGTAGGTTGCAGCATTCTCTCTATAGGCTGAAGCAAGCAAGTCGACAATGGCACAAGAAGCTTTGCCAAGTCCTTCTTACTCAATCAAAGGCTGACACATGCTTATTTACCAAGCTCACTTGTTCTAATTTTACTTGCATCTTGGTCTACGTTAATGACTTGGTGGTAGCTGGCAATTGCTTGAAAACAATCGGAGACGTCAAGCAGCTCCTTGATGCCAAGTTTAGCATTGAAGATTTGGGGGTGCTCAAATTTTTTCTTGGTCTTGAGGTAGCGAGAAGCAAGCAATGCATTGCTATCTACCAGCGCAAGTACACAGTTGATCTCCTCAAGGAATTTGGATTGCTTGATGTGAAGCCAGCGATGACTCTAATCGATTACCCAAGTTATCTAAGTCTTCAGGTTACCCATTGCCTAATGTTACTAGCTATCGCAGGCTCATTGAACATCTCATTTACTTGACCAATAGTTGACCCGACATTTGCTTCGCAGTCAGCAAGTTGAGCCAATATTTGGACTGCGTGACTACTAAGCATTTTGAGGCTGCATTACATGTTCTTAGATATCTGAAGGGTGCCCCTGCCAAAGGAGTTCTCTTCTCTACTTCCAACAAACTCAGCCTCAAAGCTTTCTCCGATTCAGACTGGGGAACTTGTCCGGACTCCAGAAGATCAGTTACTAGTTTCTGCTTCTTCTTATGTGATTCCTTAATCTGCTGGAGAAGTAAAAAGCAACCCACAGTGGCTCGGTCTTTGGCTGAGGCCGAATATCGAGCAATGGTTGTTGCAACATGCAAAGGTGTCTAGATTTCGAACATTCTCCGCGATTTCGGACAACTTCTCATGCATCCCATTACTGTATACTGCGATAACAGATCAGCTCTCCATATTACTTCAAATCTCGTCTTTCATGAGCGCACTAAGCACATCAAGATCGACGGTCACACTGTTCATGACAAGATTCAAGAGGATGTCATTAAGCTACTTCCGGTTTCATTCGCAAACCAAGTAGCAAATGTGCTAACAAAAGCATTAGCTCCAGCCCCTTTTTTAGAAGCTCAATCCAAGCTAGGTCTTATAGATTTCCACACTCTCAGCTTGAGGGAGGGTGTGATTAGGAGTAATCAAAGTGAAGGATAGCTAGAAGACAAATTAAGTTAATAAGTTAGTTGGAATTAGTTTTAGTTTAGTTGGCATCACACATGCTGTACATACTGCACATGTATTCAGTTAGAGTTAGTTAGATATAAAAGCTTCACCTTTAGATCATAGTGTATATATATTGTTTATAGCAAATGAAATGAAATCAGTGCATTTTACCACTCAACCTTTTTTCATTTCTCGAATCTCTCTCTCACAAGTGAGCTTCACCTCACTTCTCAAACTCTGCGAACAAGAACAGAGTTTTCACAATATACAAATATATAATGATTAATGAATATTTTGATAGCTGATTTTTATGCACATAAAATATTTTTATTATAAAAATTATTATTATATTATACATATTTTGTCTCTACTATCAAAATTTTCTAAATCCGTCACTGTACCTATATTTACAATATTTTAAGTTTTGAATCTGAATGTGATTATTTACTGGGCAAATAAATTGTACCAAAACCTCAACAATATATAATTCCTTTTTCAATAAAAAAATTACAGAAATGTTAATGTCACTTTCATTTTGATAATGCTATTTCTCAAAAAATTATATCTTGGAACCCAGAATTCTTGACGAGTAAGCTGACTAATCAGCGAATTTAAATTGGTTGGGAACCAATAATTTTGTTTTGCTCTAAGAATCGTTTTTTCTTTCACAAACCTAATTATTTTGTTATGAGAGTATGAAAGACATGACCAAAAATGAAAGTCCGTAGTTGAAGCCCATCTTTGTCCATCAAATTCGTAAACTTCAAATGGGTGCACACGACTATGGCCAAAAATAAAAAAAAGGTCATAATACAATGCAAGATGGCATGTTATTGTGTGCAATTGTGAAACATATCTCGTCCTATAATCACGAGGTAATGCACCCTAAAAAAATTGAGTATTTATTGAAAAATAAAACACACAAATTACAAATGTTGTTTTCAGGATTTTCATTTTGATTTTAAATATCATATTTAACTATATATGTCAAGTTAAACCAAGCTCAAAATTAACTATGTCAGCCATTATTGTTACATACTTTAATTCAAACTAAGGTCTAGGGACCAACGAACAAATGGCATAGACACTTGTCACATAACATCTTTGGACAAGACATGATCAAATTACTTTAATTTTAAGTACATTAAAAAAAAACTTTCTTACAAACTTTTCCATGGACATTTGACCTTTCGCAGATGTTTTACGCAATAAATTAGATGTGCACATACTGTTAGATTACTGTTATGTACGTGAATAGTTAGATTAGTGTTATGTAAAATAATTATTAATTGTTATAGAAATAAATATTTTTAAAGTAGATTATAATATAAAACTAGATATTTACAATAAAATATTTGTAATTTTAAATTAAATTTTAAGTGTATTTAAAATAGTATTTGCATATTATTAGCATTATTATTATATATGTTTTTTATTATTAGTGTAATATGATAATAGGTTATAAATTAAATATACTAATAAATTATATTGATTTAATAAGAGCGATGATTGATAAATTATGTGTAGTCTTTATGACAATATTGATATATTCGGATGTGTTTGTGATCATGTGTCTAAATTGACGACTTTCATTAATATAATGTGTCCAGACCAATTGTGGTATCTCCTCTAACCAGTTGGTAATAGCTAAGTTCTCTGCTCTCAATAAGTAGTGAACGAACTTTTTTCGTGATTTTGAATTTGGTGCATTGATAAATACTTTTTTAAAATCTTTATTCTTGAAATGTTTCATGAAGTTGGCTGCAATATACTTGTACAAAGGCTTGTAAGGCATGAGGCGATTTTCAACCACTTCCATGAGCATTCAGCACAGCATCAATTCACTTGTGTCTATTAGAATGACCAAGATACTAGGTTATGATGTGACATGCTACCTTAGGTAAGACAGAAAAAATGACCAGGCTTTCTTCGTCTTTTCCTCTACTACCATATTTAAATTAGTGTCTTGGGCTATAGCCATATGCAAGGTGCCTCCATATTTAATATACAAGTGAGTACCATCAATAGAAATCAGCAGTTTGCAGTGTTTGAAAATTTTAAAACATGGTGAAAAAATTCAAAACACCCAATAAAACATAACAATGTCCTCATTAGCACGACTTAGTTGAGTTACAAGTTGAACTCATATACCTACATCATAACAATTCTGGTTGGTATGTTCAATAATACTGCATATAAAACTAAAGATAACGTAATAAGACACACCTGATAAGCATATTTGCATTGCAAATAATCACTTAGGAAGCTCATTGTATGATTTCTCCTCATTTCTATATATTGTAGCGATTACCCTCTGCTTTGAGTGTCAAATCTTTCTATATGATGCTTTGTAGCCAAAGTAGGTCTCCACAGATCTTTGCAAAATTCTTATGCTAATGGTCAGATCAGCTTTCACCATGGTGAAAATCGCTTGAGCTATCACTTTCAATTTCAACCTTCTATGATCTTGCCTCGTTGATGTTTGCAGACATGAATGAGGACCATTGTATCTCCTCACCTCCTATTTTTTCTACCTTCGACGATAGGAAGCACATATGCTTCATTGACAACCTACACCAAGCTGAGTGCTCTGAACTGAATACTTCAAATGGTCACTCTCTAATATCTTATACTCCACGACCCTCTTGATGATATACATCTTTATTGCCATAAGAACTTCCTCCTTATTCTCAAACTGTTGCTCAATTACGAACTCTTTGATCAGATTATCATCGGGACTTCCCTAACCAAAAGAACAATCCGAGCTCATTGTATCCAGATTCAACATGGTAAAGTGAGGTGGATGACCATATGGCTGGAAAATAGTAGGCTGAATTAGTGCGAGTTGCGAATCTGTAAAGTAGTTCATCTCAACATCGTTCTCCTCATCATCATCAGATATATCAATTGGTTCATTTTCTACCTCTTCACCAGCAGATACAGGATTAACTAGATATGAATCGATCATTGGGTCTCTAATTATAAAACCCTCATGGCTTTCAACATTTGAAGATTCGGTCCATTATTGATGTCCTTAGGTAGCATGTTTAGATCAATGTTCAATTTCGTAATATTTCTTCTCACAACCCTACTTGATTAGGTGTCATCACTAATTTTTAAAAAACTTTCCTCACATAGATTAACTAGATAAACAAATAATTTCAAAATATAAATTTTAAAAAATAATCGTGTCCAATGCTAATTAATTTTATGCCATCATCATCACTATGTAGTCAATATCTATGGCAAACAAATAAAAATAACATACACAAACATTTCAGTTAAACAAAATTATCAATTAATTGATATTTACTAAAATAATACTTTTTATAATAAAAAGTATCATTGCTTCTATTAGATATTTATAGTAAATTATTTTCACTTATTTTTTGTGTTGTTGACTAATAACATGCAGTACAAAATTATTCAGCATCACTAGACATCTCATATCAAGTAGTATGTCAACAAATATAGATTGAAGAGAATCAAATATAATATATTATTATGGTCTAATAATACTTTTCTATCATAATAAATTTCTACTAATGGTATTTGAGACATTTTTCAAATAAAAACAAGAAGGTAAAAGAACTATAAAAAGTGAATTCATGTACTGTGGTGAGAATAAATTAAATTAACCCACATATTTGTTGTATTTATAATTACGAGATGTTTTACAATTTGCCTAATATCTAGTAAAACAGTTCGCCTTGACATTAAGCGAACTATATATATATATATATATATATTGGTATTTAAAGTTATTTTAATTTTGTATAGAAAATAATAAATTTTTTTAATTTATTCTAAAAAAAATCTCCAGTAAAGTGTTTAAACCAAAAAAAAAAAATCAAATCCACAGCCTTTTCTTTTTTGTTTTGCTCCACTATGGCATCAACCTAGGAGGCTAAAATTTAGACTCAGTTGCAATTTTAAAATGATATATGTTAATCTATAATTGACCAATTAATTAAATACAATAAATACATAAAAAAGTATATAGGAAATTAAAACAACTTCTAAACATTAGCTAATTTTAATATAGATTTATAATTTAAAATTTAAAATTAAAAATTTATAATTTAAAGTCTAAAATTTAAAATAAATAAAATAATTTAAAAAAATTGACGAATGTACACTAAAAGGTTTTAATTTCCAAACATTCCTCAAAATAATTTTGTGTACTTGGCCGAAACTTTGGTCTACAAAATAGACTTGAGGCGTTTGTGGTCTGGGGATGGGTTGAAGAGAGTAATAATACATGGCTGGTTTCACTTGTACTATAATAATTTTTCATTTATTAGTTTTGTCAATTGGTTTTGTGTTCCTTTTCAATCACAACAAGTGTTTGATCCAGATTTCTTTACACATCTATTCCTTCAACATGGAATAACGAATTTTCAACTTGCAACTATACATGTAGTAATGTATCTAATTATCCATCTAACTCTGCATGCATAAATGCATTTGATGTTGAATAGGGACAATGCCAAATGTTATGTGGTTTGCGGTTCACTTAATTGGATTATTTTGTATTATATTTGTTTATTTATTTATTGGATTGAGTTTAATAATGTCATCACATTTATTATTCTGAGTACTGAATACTGATGAAGGTCATCATCAAACAGATAGATATTCAAAATGTTAACGTAGTTGGGTTCGGTTTATCCATTGGCATTAATAGGGCGTTACTTCAAATTCATTAATTATTAAACTGAGGATTTTGTTGATGGAGCAATTTCTCTATTTATCGTACCTATATATAATTATATATAAAATATCCTCCAGAAGTTTAGGGCTTATTATTATTAGTATCTTAATAGATATTTCTGTACATATTTATATATATATTCAAAATATAATTGTAGACTAATAATTTTTTTTTTTAAGAGAAAGGGTGAAGAGGCCGGCGGATAGCAAATTTATGATAACTAATTTTTTTAGCCAAAAAAAGTCTAATTTTGATTTGATTTAATGGATGACTAAATTAAATTAAATTGATTGATCATCAAATTATACTGTATTATATTTTTGAAATTAAGTGATAATTGGTCTTATAAAACATCAATTTAAACTGATCGAATAGTCAAATCATTCCTCTAAGAGTTAGCGGTTCGAATTCAATAATTTTGAATATTATATATATAGTAAACAAAGTAATTAGGCCAACTCAATACTAAACTAATTTATATAGTTTTGAATAATATATATATATATATATATATATAGTAAACAAAGTAACGGAATTTTAAAAATTAGAATTAAAATTTAATATATAATATTAGGCAACAGTATTCTACAAAAATTAATTACTTTAATAAAAAATTATACATTATGTCAATATAAATATTTGTAAAAGTACGAAAATATAATAACTTTATCACGAAGTTTATCCAAAAAAATATGATTTTTCAATAACATGTATAATCTTTAATTTGTGTCAAATTAGACTTGGCTCGAAGTTAAAAATGATTTATATTCAACCAAAAACATATATAACACCGAATAAAAACCGTAAATTCAAACTTATTAAAAATAAGTATCTAGCAGGCCAGACACCATATATATCCAAATTTTGAAATAAATAGATGATTAAATTAAAAATTGTTACCGCGACCGAAAAAAAAAATGTTACTAGCTACGACTACGATACATTATTAAATCATCATGGTTAAATGAATATAAAGCAATTGTGATGGTAATTAACTAGAGTCATATCACAATAATAGAAGCTAACACGTCCTTTCTTGTTTCGACCTTTTTAATTTATGATTCCTAAATGAATAGAAAGGTACCGTGCTCTATATAAAGCGGATTATAAGTTATAACCTCATTAAACTTTGTCTTATTAACAAAACTACTTACAATAATGGTTGCAATTGCACGAGATTAAAGAACCCATTTAGGATTAGTTAAGGATTTGTTTAATTTTTCTTTTATGTCACATCTAGTATTCTATATATCATATATGGATGAGTTCATGCTTAACCAACAAAATGGCGCCAACGTCATCAAATGTTTGGTGCATCCGGCATTTGATCACGGGATCCTTTTAATTAAGTAATCTAATTATTTGACTCCTAACCGTTGATTTTTTTTGCTTTTTTTTTTTTATTATGAAAGATTCTTTTCAATAGGCACTGCGCCACTGCCCTAAAATCTATTCTATATTTATATAATGTAACGTCAACATTTATTTCTTAATTTTTATTATAAAAATCTTTAACAAATAATAAAATCAGTCTAAATTAATTTTATTTTTTTATTTTATTCATTAATTATTGTTGTAATAGATGTATAATTTTAATATAATAAATGTATAATTATAAATACTATATATGTATAGAATTAAATGTTAACTTAAATAATTAAAATAAATTTAGATTATTGTTTTTTTAGCATGAGGGAATTATTTGTATCAAAATTCTATAACTAAGAAATTAATTAATTTATTAGTTAAAAAGGATTGTAATTATCTAAGTAAAAGTTTTTATATCAAAACTTAAACTCGAACCGGAAACAATCCAAAAAAAAATTTTGTTTGCCTACCATTAATTATATATACTAGAAAATGTATTTCCAATTTAAAATGCATTTATATATCAATAATTGAATGAGGTGTTTAATTATTAAACTCAGCATTGTCTGGGTCAGTTAGGGTTAGGGAGAAGATTCAGGAATCAGGGAGGGTTGAATTGGAATTTGAGCTGAAGAGTGAAGACAAAGGGGGTTGCCTGGATCTTGCAATCCATAAGAAATAGAATATTAGTGAAAGTAAATCAGACACAGTGACGTGGAAGAATACCGAACTAATCATTATTTAATTTGTTTAATTAATTGATGATGTGGTATGTTCAAATTAAGGGTGACAAAACTCCTCCACGTGTAGGATTTTTGCAGAGATTGTCAGATTGTTTTAAATTGGAATCTAAAAAAAAATTTTTCCCATACGGATGAAAATGTAAAAAAAAAAAAAAAAAAATTCCTGAAGCAAATGCAGGACCCCAACGAAGATTCTCGTCCGGCTGCCCTATTTTCTGTGATCTACGAATTTATTTAATTACTCTTAATTTTTAGGGGTTATTATAGATATTTTAGTAATTCTATTTTATATATATATATATATATATATATATATATATGTTAATGTAAAAATAAATAGTAACAAAAAAATTATTAATAAAAAATAGTTAGAACTTATTTTATTTAATATTTATTAATTATTATAATAATTAATGAGTATTAAATAAAATAAGATTTGATTATTTTTTATTTTTATTTCTTTTTTTTACTATATGCTTTTATTATCTCCATCCCAACTTTTTATCCGTCTTCATTGTTTTTATCCAGAGTTTTCAGCTGCCTTCGTTTTCTCCATACAAAACTGTCAATCATCTTTATTATTTTTATCCGAAATTTGCAGCCGATTAATGTCTTCTTCGTCTTCTGTCTCACTTTTACATCATTATTTTTTTTGTTATGTTGCTATTGCTGCTTCTTCTTGGTTCTGGTTCGTCGTCACTGTTCCCTTTCCTCGACAATATTTTTACTTATCGTCGTTGCTCATCATGTCTCTATCCTCGCTGTATCTCTAACCTTATCGTGCCTCCAGTGTTCTGGTTTGTCACCGCACCTTCTGCCTCGGCGCACCTCCAGTCTCCACACCATTACACTTCTTCTCTTGTCTTTTTTTTCTCTTGTTCTCCATTTCATGATTTCTTTGGTTAATTTGTTTGTTAATTTTGGATTAGAAATAATTTATTTGATTTTTAGATTATTGTTTACCCTTTAAATTGTGAATTATTGTTTGCCTTTTTTGTTGATTTGCAATGTTATATTTTGTTGGGAATTAATATTTTGTTAATAAAAATAATTGGATAAAGTATGTGTTTGTCCCTAAAATTTTTGAAATTTTTTAAAATTAATCCTTGACGTTTAATTTGTTTCAATATTATCCTTAATGTTTTTGATAAGTTTCAATTTTATTATTACTGTTAATTTTTTTATAATAAACATATGGTCAATATTTTTTTTTCTAATTTTACCCCTCCTTCTATAGCTACCACCATCATCATCATTAACATTTTTCTCTTCCACTCCACACACCAGCCACCATTGTCATCCCACCCTCACCACTAGCTCTCCACCATACACCACCCGCTGCACCACTAAAATTGCATCACAGCACCCTCTCTTTTTCACCTCACACTGCACCCACCATATCACCAACCACCAAGCCACACTACTGCCACTACCATTGAATCAACCATCATCTACATCATCAACAATAGCCACCACCTCTTCCCTCAAACCGCCATTGCCCCTCTCTCTCTCTCTCTCTCTCTCTCTCTCTCTCTCTCTCTCTCTCTCTCTCTCTCTCTCTCTCTCAAAAACAAAATCCTAGTACCCTATCCTATCGCCACATTCAAACTGCAGAACGCCACCACTATTGCCGTCAGCGGTGACAACTAGCGGTTGCCGTCGTCGCCTCTCCAAGGACTACTAGACTCTTTTCTCCTGGATCTGCTTCTCCTCGATGTCACCAGAAGGTCGATTTGGAGCCAATGGCATCGTTGTCAAGCCAGTCTCCGTCGTTCTCTGTCCTTGTCGTCAAAGCTCTCACCGCCGCTCCTCAACTCAGTCTTGGATTTCTCTCTTACCCGTTGCTCACATTTGCTTCTCGTTTCTCTTTCCTTCCTTCTCTATTCCCATCCTCGTCGTCTCTCTCTGGTCAAAGCTTCAAACTCTTTCTCTCTCTCTCTCTCTGATTCCCTTTCTCCTAGCTTAGTCACTGTCACCAAGTCTGCATCTTTTCAATGTTTTTCAGTTTTATTTTTGGGAGTTAATTGCTATTTATTTTAATTTAGTTATGTTGTTTTGATTGTTGATGGTTGCTTTTCTAAGATAATTTTAGTGATTGTTGATTGTTATTTCTAAATTAATTATTGTTTTCTGAGTTAATCTTTTTATTGTTTATTGTTATTAACAGGGCTAAATTGTTGTTGTTTTGTTTTGATTTCTGTTGTAATTATTGTTAAATGTTAATTTTTTGAGTTTATTTTGTTGGTGGATCATGTTTGTCAGTTATGTATATTACTATATTTTTCTTTTTTTAGTTATAAATTGATATTTGAATGTGTGAGTTTTTACTTTTTAATGATAAATGATAAATAAATTATTATATAAAATTTTGAATTGTATTAGTTTAATTGTTAAATTTAAATATTTAAAGTTTTATATTAAAATTTTAATATATTTATTTTATATTTAATTAAACCGGTTAAATTTCAGTTGAACTTCGCTTAAATCATTAAACCATTAAACTAATATCTTTACTGATTTACCGATCGGTTCGGTTCTTACAACCTTGGATTAACAACGATGGTGTAATAGGGTGGCGCAGTGGTGCAATACTGGAACGGGCTGGGCAGTGGGTGGGTCGGTGGTGGGTTTAAGCACTGTGTTAAAAAAGTATACAAAAAGAGTAGAGTATGATAATGAAAAAACATGGAAAGAAAGTGATACATGAGAGAAGGGTAAAATTAGAAAAAAATTTGACCATATGTTGACTATTAAAATATTAACCGTAAGGATAAAATTAAAAATTATTGAACACGTTAAGGATAATATTTAAACAAATCAGGTATCAGAATGATAGTAAATTTAATGATTGAATAAGTAATAGGACATGAATACCAATTAGAGCTGAATTACATGAGTGGTGAGTTGAAATGTGAGATGCGTAATAATCATGTTGAAAATTAGCTTAGTAGAAAATATAAACACTTACTTCATATTATTAAGTTTTGGATGCAGAAATATTTTTAATTTAACTTTTAATTATGTTAGGAAACTAACTTTTATTCATTCGGCGAACAAAATAGTAAATAAACAAAAAATTAAGGCAAGGGAAATAGAAATTTGAAAGAAAAGAAATGCTGACTGATCATTAATTAAAAAATAAAGAGAAATTTTTATTGTTTTACCTGTTTAAAACAAAACACTAAATCACTCTACTTCTTGTAACTCAAAAACGTCTTTTTTTAAATTCTTTCAACATCTGTCTCTTTATTGTTGAAAATCCTGACATTGCGTTTTAACCAAATATTCTAAATCACTGCAAAGGGGCCCAGTCAACCACATCTTCTGCTCATCTTTTCTACTAGATATTTCCATCCAGCTCTCAAATAGTTCTTTGATGGTGGATGGAACACTCCAATTTCTGTGAAAACACCTCAACTAAGTGCACCACACCTACCAAGTAAATTCACAACAGGAATAAATGATGAACAAATTCCACCAACTGCGTATCATGCACCCAAATCTTAAACTCTTCCGCAGAAGCCGAAATATTACTTCCCCATTTCGATCTTCCACTTGCGAAATTTCATTAAAATCCCCTATGAAGCCAAAGGAAATATGATACAACCCCACAATATAACTCAACTCCTCCCACACCACCAGCTTCCCATCCTGTACATGCGTCCCATACACCAAACAAAAAGTACACTTAGAATTACTTTTCGCCAACACTCCTTCAGCGCACAACCATCTCTCTCCTTTATAACAATTAATAGATATAAATAACCAAGGTTCTGAAAATCAGTCCGGTCATCAAATCGCTTTAGTAACTGGTTTACTGGTCTAACCAGTCCAACCGGTGGTTCAACCGAAAAAATCGTTTTAGAATAACATAATAAATAAATTATAAATAAATATTTTAAAATATTTTCTAAATTTAAAACAATACATAAAATATCTGTTCCTGTACTTTGCATTGTTCTGTTCTTGTATGATATGTGCCTTTTTCTTGGCTTGTGAATCAATATCACTGTGTGTGAGATGATTGCTGTCATCAGAATTGTTACAAGAACCATGATTGAAAATACTTCATCTCCCAATACCTACATACATACATAATGAGTTGAATCAATAATATGCATGATGGGTATATGTGAATTAATTTATAAAAAGTTAAAACATGCATCATATAAATATACCTTTTGTTCCTAGCCAACGTTGAGCACTATAATTTCAATGAAGCCTTTAGTATTCATAAGCAAACCAAGTATTATACCTTCCATATGGAATAGGAGAGAAACAACAAGAGTACCAAGGACCTTGCCAATACAAGTAAGAGGAACCATCAATATCACAAATCCCCATTTAGCGGCTCCCTTGATCAATGTGAGATTAGTCTTGAGACGACTGATAGCAAAGAAGAGAGGTAAGAGAAGGCCAGAAACAAAGTCCTCAAGCTTCTCAATGATAGCAGCAGCAAGTGGTCCATTTGGAATAACCAAACCATAGACAAATACACCAAACACAGCATGTGTCCCAAGTGCATCAATGATAAAAGCAGAGATCATAACATCAGTAAGCATAATGCATATCTGTGTTTCACTGAAGGATTGTCCCTCTGGGGTTTTATGTATCATCCATGACACTAGAAGCCTAATAACAAAAATGCAAACAACAACAAATGCAAGACTTGACAAGAGAACCCAGAGAGAAGCATAAGAATAACGAGCTTTCCTCTCTGACAAGGCAATGCCTATAGCTAACAAAGCCCAAGAACACATGTCATAGACAAAACAGCAACCAGTAATTACAAAACAACAACAAAGATTACAAAACATTACAAGAAAATTTCAACAAAAATTTCAGAAATTAAAAAAACTAAAATAGAGTAGCAGCACTAAATCAATTATTTGATTTCAAAATATCCATTCACAATTTCACATTTAGCCATCAGTAAATAGAGCATAAAATGAAGATGAACCGAAGTGATGAAAGTAGGGCCACTAACCTTCGACAAAGAGACAGGCGACGAGCGGCGAGACGACGATGAGCGGAGACCCGACGACGGCGAACTGCTCCAAGCCTCGAATAGAGAAGCGGAGGAAGAGAGTGCTTGGGTTTCGGACAGGGGAAAGAGAAAAAGGTGGAGGCACCGACAATATGGACGGCGGCGGCACTGCGACAGAACTGTTGAGGAGGAACCTAGGGCTAGGGTTTTGATTTGGTGCTAATTTGCTTTGCTTCAGAGGTGGGGTGAGTTCACAAATGAGGGGGTGTTAGGGGAAGGGGTGCTAATGGGTTGATTTTTTGTATTTCTTTTTTTTTAAAACATAAAATGGTGTTTATTCAAAACCGGCCTGTTTTTGGTCTGGTCTAACTGGCCGGTTTAATAGTTTCTTAGCAGTTTGTAAAAAAGCGGTTATAGATAGTGGACCGAACCGTTTTTATCGTTGGTTTTTTATTAGAACGGTTCGACTGACTGGTCCGGTCTAATTTTCAGAACCATGTAAATAACTCTTCATCCCAAATTAACCGCAAACCTCCCAAAGCACCTATAGATTCCATATATTCCCAATCTACTGTACCATTCTCCCAAATTCGTGTAACATCAAATTTGGACAACACCTCCCTCTTAGTTTTAAGTAACCCTAACATGTTCAAATTATTATTTTTCTTCAAATTTTTTACCATATTGAATTTACTATCTCCCCGCAACTCCCTAATATTCCAATAACTATAAATCATTTAATAAAATTTTTACAGACCTTGTGCTTCTTAGGCCTACTCCTCCTTACTTTCTCCCTTTGTTTCACCATCCTTCGCTTCAGGGCAATTTCTTCGTTTTGAGCTTGTAAGATTGCCATAATATCCTCTTCTTCATTGTATAGAACAACACCTGACTGCCTCCGTTTCTGACCCAACATCAGCCATAGCGTTACTACCCCTGTTGGGTACATAATTGATCTCACCCTCAACTATTGTGCCTATACCCAACACACTTTCTTCCCCCTCACCCCTGCTAGGTCCTCCAAATCGTTCCAAGTGTAACAGACCTCTCTAGCATCTTTTGGCACCTTTAGATCAAGCACCGTGTCTACTGCACCTCGCACCTCCTCCATTAACTGCCAAGACGTCGAGGCTTCTTTGGCAATGGCATCGATGTTTGCGGCCTCTTGGCTCTTCGATGCATCCCAACGTCCTCGAGGCACCGCCATACTTGGCCACTGCTCACGCCATACACACCTCATCTTGGCATCATGGCATTCGTCGATTCCATCTCGGCGACGATGCAAGCAATGTGAAGACGCCCCTAGGCTATGCATGCCTGCCTCAACGGGTTTCATACCCACCTGCATTGTTACTGTCCGCTCTAAGTTCGCCCTTTCTTTATCCACCCATAAAGCTTAATGAAGCCCTCCAACCCACCTTGTTACCGCCTGACCCAATACCCTCCTCCAAAGTCAACCTTTGATGAGCCCCATCCTCCATAGACCCAGCTTCTCTTCTTTCTAGTATTGGACCACTTTTTAAAAGGCCCAAACCACACCCATCCGAACTATGGTTTTTATTTGTTAGCCCATAGTGTACATCCATTTCATTATTACCATACTTCCTTATACCCCCTTTATGCTTTCCACATACACCCACTTCTAATTCCTATGTAACTATTCTCTCCGACCTCATCTCCTCAATAAAATCAAATTCCCCATAATCTGCCTTCTCATTTATCCCGGTGCACCCATATGGAGCGGTTACCATGATTGGATGATTTTGTTGTACACACGTGATATTTGAATCATTCAAAATCACGTCTTAAATTACCATATTATCTTTCACATCAAAACACTCCCTAACCTCTATTGCCATCATGTTAGCTGCCGGATCCCACTGGACCGCCATCATCTTCTGGCTGCTAACACATGAACCATAGTTTTCGACACTAGTGAATACAACGTGACTCTCAATGTACTGCCTGTACCACATACCTCCGGACCCACCTCCTTCATAAAGATATCAAAGCCATATCACCAACAGTGATGTGGATCCATTCTCTAATGACATAAAAAATGCATGTATCAACTTGAACCCACCCCAAATTGAATGATACACCTGCCTATGTCTCTGCATCACACGTAATAACACTCTAACCAGAATTTTCGAGTCCCGCATCATTCTGACTCCTCCCGTATCCATACATGATGAAAAATTTTTTAGCAGACTATTCATCTTGAAAGTAAAAGTCTCATCCGCATCCTTCACGGTATTAAAGGTTAATAACGCTTTATACGCTCCTAACTCTCTTATTTCAACCACTTGAGGCACATTTTTGCGAATTGCATTTTTTAACGATTGGAACTCTATGGCTGTTGATGTTCCCCCAGCTAAGCTCCTCATCAATCAGTCCATATTCTCCTATACGACTGATACTTCAATCTTTTTCGCCCACCCATTCCCGTGTGGGTCAGCCGCTTGTGTATCTTTCTTCATCCCTTCCACTTCTGTAGACATCACTACAACATTCCCACCATGAGCTTCCATATTCTCCACCGCATGCCACAGCCTTTCTGCCGCAGGCACCTTTTTTTTCCTTCACCATCATTTGTCTTCTAAACTTAGCTTCTCCAACAGAGATTAAATGACCGCGTAATCTCATATGATTCATCTCTGCAATCGCCTTCAAAGTCCCTCCTTTCGTCGTATACCGAACAAACGCAAAGAGATATATCTTGTCATGTTTACGCTTTCGAGAAAGGTAAATGTCGTTGATCCGTCCCGTCTAGTTGAACAACTGATATAATTTTCTCTTCAAAATATCTTCCGGTAAATTGTCAACAAAAATGGAGAAAGATTCATTTTTCAAGTGATGGTATTCTTCACAATTCCAAACTTTAGGATCCTTCGAACGTGGTTGTGAAACCCTAATCCAACCCCACCCAGTCTCTCTCTCTCTCTCTCTCTCTCTCTCTCTCTCTCTCTCTCTCTCTCTCTCTCTCTCTCTCTCTCTCTCTCTCTCTCTCTCTCTAATAACCAAATCTTAAAC
The DNA here is from genome assembly GCF_003086295.3 of Arachis hypogaea. Lineage (NCBI taxonomy): Eukaryota > Viridiplantae > Streptophyta > Magnoliopsida > Fabales > Fabaceae > Arachis > Arachis hypogaea. Next base: position 108,024,643 of record NC_092039.1, read on the forward strand.
TCTCTCTCTAATAATCAAATCTTAAATGCACTAAATGTGATTGTTGATGTTGAGAACTAAAATATTATTAAGATGATGACTAAAAATTATTGGATTATTAGCCAATTATTTGTGTGATTTGTTTTGATTAGTGTGAAAAAAATAAATTAATCACACTAAGCCTAACAAACTAATGAAGCCCAATATTGATTCAAACAAAGCACTCGTATCATATGTTCAATTCAAAGAATGAGTGAAAATGAAAGCAAGCAATCTGAAAGAAAGAAAGCAATTGGCCCAAGTTTATTACAAGCTCAAAACGGTAGTCCATATCCAATCCCATTCTCTTGATACTAACTAAAGAAATTGAATTTCGTATGAACCAATTCACTTCAGGCCACCGAAACCGAAACTCTCTCTTCTCTCTCTTCTCCTTTTTTTTCACATCACAACACGTGAACTCTCTGAAGAAAGAAAAAAAATTATGAAGCTAGGAAAAATCAAAGATAAAAAAGGAGGTTTCCAATTTCAAGTAAGAAGAAAAGGTCAAAGAGACTATAGCATAAAGGCAAAATTAAATCAGAAGGGCAAATCATAAAAAGTATTTTTACAATTGTGCTTCATCAAGGAGTGTTGAAGAAATCACTTGTATTACAAGCATCGATCTAAAAAAAATGAAGAAAGTAAAGATAATAGTGCTCTGTTGTGAATCAAAGCTCAAGAATCTGATTTAAAGTCAAAGCAAAAATACACGGTTCAGATTCAAGAGGTAAGATGAAAATGGTTGAAAGAGAAGATTGAAGGTATAATTGCATGTTTGATTCAGTCACTACTTCTATTCTCTCTTTCCTCTGTCACATCGCTGTTTGATTTTTTGAAGAAAAAAACCAATAAATGCTAAAGTAAGGTTTCAAACCCTGGCCTATTTTCTACTCAATGTATTTTAACTGAACTTAAAATTAAAAGCAAAATTAAAAGGAGGCCAATTCAAAAATTTTCCTTCTCTTAATCATGAATAACTATCTGTTGATAAAAATCATTAACAATGACAAAAAGATAAAAACATAGCCAAAGAAGAAGGTTCATGGATAGAGCAAGAAGTGGCTGAAGGTGGTTTTATCAAAATTATTTATTTTCAAATAATTGATAATTATCTATGCCACCAAAATCAGAAAATTAAAATAAATACAGCGAACACTAGTAATTAAGAATGCATAAGAGGTTAAAATGGTCTCTAAAATTTTAGTGTTACTCAAGCTGATGATCCCCTAAATTTTCACTCAATTATAAATTAGTCTTAAAAATGTTCTAACATTAAAAACATTCATCCCTACTTAGCAACCTCCCATTCACCCTTTGTTGTTTCTTGTTATTTTCTTTTATAGGTAAATTCACACTTTGTTCTTTTTCATTCGTTTTTTGCTTTGTTATTTTCTAACGTTAATCGTGTTCGTTTCTATTCAGATAAAGTTGTTTTTCTCTCATTTTTGTTAGAGAACTGAAAATTTCCAAACGAAAATTAAATGAGGTAATATTTTTGCTAATACACATTTGTTTTTCCGAATTTCCTTGCACCTAATTATTAAGAAGCCCATAAAAATAATTCGAATGAGATACAATGTATTAAGATTATTTGTCAAACGCTTCTATCTCATTTTGGTAAGACCGTTAGCTGTTATTAGCTGTACAAAATTGATCATAGTAATTAAACAGCCGCCATTGATGCTCATGTTCATGATCTATCTAAATCAATAATCCGATGGACCCCAGAACAAGTAGAACAACAACCAGTGAATAAAAATTAAATTGGAATATCTAATTACAATTTGAGAATATTCCTTTTATTAAACGTGCTTAAATTGGAGACCATAGTCTCAATGCAACTAGTACAACAAAATTCGTTTCACTTATTTTAATTTGTTTGAGGGATAGAAAATGTGTACTTTTTTAGACTAGGGACGATGGCGTTGCTAATTTACAGAAAATTCCAGCTTAGAGTTCTGTTCTGAGTTTGCTTGATGTAATTCAAATTTGACCAAAACAATCCTTATTAGTTATTAATAATTGAAGTCGCCAATGCAAATGCCACCTGTGGAAATTGAAAGGTGAAAGCAATGGCTTCACCGTGAAATTAAAGCTTAAAAATCAAAGATTTGTTGAATAATATTTTGTCGTCACTTTCCATTTACTTCTTATTATTATTATTATTATTATTATTATTTGTTTATTAAGTTATTTGGAGCAACATCTTATGATATATTGTTTAGTAGTAATCTAACGTTGCACACATCAGATTGAACTAATTTTAAGGTTTAGGGTTTAACATACAAAAGATTCATTCCCATTATTTGTGTGCCATATATTAAAAATTTTAGTGGTTCAAAATTAACAAAATATAATTATTGACAAAGCATATGGATATAGTCATATTGAAAGGGAAATGAAGGCAATAATGCAATGAAATATGATTATTTGCAATAAGTGGGATCTGGTTCAACTGGGCCCTTTTGCGTTTTTTCACCACACCATATACACTAACACTACTGTGTTGTCAACTTGTTATCATTGAAATTGAAATGGTTAATTAATAATAATTATGTAAGGAAGAAGCAAGAAGGATATATAAAATCCACGCTGACTTAAGGGTAAACCACATTTATTTTCTCACGGTTAAAAGAAAAATAAAATGTAAAATTAAAGAAAGGATAAAAAAAAAGAAGTAAAAGAAAAAAAGTTAATTTTATTTTTGAAAATTGTTAAAAGTTTTAAATTTTATTTTGTTTTAATTTTGTCTAAAAATTTTTATTTTGTTTCAATTGTATTATTTCTGCCAACAAAAATTTTTAAAAATTTAGCACCAATTTAGTTATAATACCTAACAATTAGGAGTTGCTGACAAAATTTTGTATCTTATTTGTTTATATTAAAGGTTGTCTTTATAAAGTTATTGAATTGGTTTTATTTTTTAAAAGAATTAACTATCAGAGTACATTTAATAAAAACAAAAAATTATTTAAAAAAATTAAAACAAAATAAAGTCCGCCAAGAGCAAGAATAATGTCCTTTGTTTTTAGTTGAGTTATACAACGGCCTTCTAAAAACATGGATTTCGCGTATTACTTGCAAAAAAAATTTTGACGCTCAAATTAAACATCTGTATATCTAAGTATATCTTAAGCATAACGAAGAGAGTATTTTTTGTGTGTAGCCATAACTCTTCTTTTGTCTTTTTAATATATAGACTTGATTTTGGGTTAGTGACCATTTTTACTGTGTGCGGTTACCGAATTATTAGTGAATGTGGAAAGAGTATATGATCGTTATAGACGAAGTTTTAATCATTATTGGAAAAGTATAGGGTACTAACATATTATCTGTCAACTTATTATCAACAATGATTAATTATTATATTTTAAACACATATACAAAGAAATACATTTAAAAAATATATCTATAAAAATATTTCTATTAAACACAACTATAAAAAAGATATTTTTATTAGACACATCCACAAAGACACTTCCATTAAATATTCTTATAAATAAAAGTTAACAAATGTTGGCAGAAATACTGTTGATAACGTAGCGGAATTAATCATTATTTTACCAAGATATAATGAGTCAGTTACTGAGTTATAGTCTTATAGAGATATGGATCAAATGATAAATAACGTAAATATAAAAAATTAACAGTGATAATAAAAAAATTATATTTTTATTTAATATTTTTATATTTTTAATAAAAAAATATAAAATATATTGACTTAATGTCTCAAAACATAATATTTTTATTTATATTTTATTTAAATAAATATAATTTTATGACTTTGTATACATATCTCAGTATCATATATTTATAAACTAAGACATCCTTAATTTTTTTCTTTTTCTTCCATCTTTCTTACTCTCTCACATGAGTTCTAATCTTGTTCTCAATCTCATCTGACTCTTTCTCCCTCGTATTCCTAATATTCATCCATTTTTTGTACAAAAATCCTCTTTGTTTTTTAATTTCATCATCAACATTGATATAGAAGTTTAAAGCACACATAATGAGGTTGATATTTGAATCAGAAAGTGAAAAATTAAACACCTATTTCCATTAATTTTCTCTGATTTTCAATGGCATCTTCCATTGAAATTAAATCAACTGTGATGCATAAGATTTCAATTCAAACGACCATTGGTTATTTGGCCTATGTATTGTATTGATAATTTTGTTAAGAATTCTACTAGAAAAATAATGAGAAATTTTAATAATGTGTACAATGAACTGATTTATTGGTTCATAACAAATTAAAAAAATAAAAAATATCTTTTAAACTCTAATAACAAAAATTTTTTACCATCAATTTTAAATTTAAACCATCTCCCACTCACTATCAAACCCTAGCAGCGCCGTCACCCACCTCCCGCAGCTCTAACAGCGCCGTGACTTTCTCAATTAAAATAACCATCCGATTACATATAAAACTATTCACTTTTGAAAATGTTAAGTCGATATATACTTCAACCAAATGTAATAAATTAATCATCCAAATACTCATTAAAATAACCATCTGCATATATACAGCATTGAACATTCAAATTATTTTAATTACACTTACGTAAATAACCATCCGCATTAGATATAACAATAACCATCCGCCAACCTAATGTAATGAACATCTACATCAAAAAAAAGCTTTCACTTTTGTACTTGATTCCTGTTGTCAAGCACAGGATGGGAGAGAAGACAACAGCGGGACCAGTGTAAAGATGAGTGGCGCGTTCTGTGGTGACGAAGACGCTGGCACCAACCATGCCGCCGACGCCGAGGGCAACGAGTTGTATCAGCGTAGAGTGCGGGGCATGTGGGAGTAGGATCAGGCGCGGAGGTAGGTTATCTCGTCGTAGGAGATAGAAACTGAGACGACACGGGTTGCAAGGCGAGAAGGAGTGTGAGAGAGACGTTGGGAAGGAGAAATCGTCGGCACGGAGGAGGGACTGCACGAGTGGCGTGATGCAGGACTGCGAGAACGACGCAAACTACGTGACGGTGCTATTGGACGTTCGTTGTGCGCACGTCGGCGTCAGCCGGAACTATAGACGACGACGGCAGATGTCTGTGGCGGCACGACACCGGTAAGCGAAGAAAAGACCGACGAAAAGCCAGTCACATCAAATGAGAGAGAGACCGTTTTTTGAGTTTACGTAACTGTTGTAAATTTTTATTTATTTTAAATTTTAAATTAGTAATTATTAAAATTAATTATTTATTTATTATTCAATATTAATTACAATTTTATCTCTATCGTACACATTATACACTAAATTTATTGGTTTAACATACTTTCTCTTTTGTTAAACTTGACTAAAATAATAATCTGAATCACGGATAAAATAATTATCATATGTTTTCAGCGACAAACAAAATATTTTTGAGAAAATTAAAAAAATATGTATTGAAATAAATTTTTATATAAATATCAAAATCAAATGTTTATACAAAGTTTATAACAAAATAGAAATAAAAATTTTAGGAACAACCAAAACTAAGATTTACGAAACACTCAAAAATATATTTAAGTGAATTACTGTATTTACATATTATTAGCAAACTAAGTGGGTATTATAACTACTCCTCAATTTTTTCCCAAAATAAACAAAATCAACAACCAAATAATTAAAAAATGGCATCCAAAGCATAACTTGTAGCTACCAAATTAATTATTCAGTAACCTGAGAAATTAATAAAACAAATTCCTCTAAAATTCTAAAGAGTTATGCCCGTTATCCATGAGGCAACTCATAAAGTTGGGGTTGCAATTCATCTTTCCAATACTCTTGACTTCAACCACCACCAACTCATCCGTTAACCGGTAAACCAACACAAGGGCAACTAAATTACCATCTTGCCCTTCCAACCTTGCACCTTCACATTTCTCATTCCTTGTCACTGTTAAATTGGTCCCCTTAGCCAACTCATCCACCTTCTCTAGTATCCTCTCTACTTTCTCTCTCAGGACAAATCGCTCCACATGATTCAGAACACCGTTATTCACAAACAGACCCGACATGTCCAACCCAGTCGAAAAAGATATCAAGTCAAATGCATTTAACGTTTTAATTTTTATTTGACTCTTCTCCCATTCGGGTTCTTCAACAAGAACCCGATTAAGTTTATACCCACCCGAATTAAACCACGGGTCTTGCATAATCTCGTCAACGGTAATTCGCGTTTCTGGATTTACATCCAACAAACGCGATATAAGGTTTCTTAATCCACAAGATATCCACTTTGGAAACCGAAACTGACCGCGGTAAATCTTCCTGTACAAAACTGTAATATTGTAATCATTGAAGGGTAAAAAGCCCGCTGTCAATGCAAACAAAACGACGCCGCAGGACCACACGTCCACCGTGGCGCCATTATATCCTTTCTTGGCCAAGATCTCAGGTGCCACGTAAGCAGGGGTCCCACAAACTGTGTGGAGCAAGCCATCAGGTCGGATCTGGTTCTTCACGGCGCTCAACCCGAAATCGGAGACTTGAAGGTTGCCGTCATCGTCAAGGAGGAGGTTGTCGAGCTTGAGATCACGGTGGTAGACGCCGGCGGAGTGGCAGTGCTTTACGGCGGAGATGAGCTGCCGGAAATATTTTCTGGCGACGTCTTCCGTCAAGCGGCCGCCGTGGGCGACCTTCTGGAAAAGTTCTCCGCCGGCGGCGAACTCCATGACAAGGTAGATTTTGGTCTTGGTGGCGAGGACCTCAAGGAGGTTGATGATGTTTGGGTGGTGGCGGAGGCGGCGCGTGACGGAGATCTCGCGCTCCACGTTGGCTGCATGGCAGTTGGAAACGATGTTGCGTTTGCTAACGGCCTTAACTGCCACGCTTCCACCGTCGGCCACGCGCGTCGCGTGGTACACTTTAGCGGACGCTCCTACGCCCAGAAGTTCGCCGAGCTCGTACTTGCCGAACAAAACGGTGCTGTCGTTTTGTGTTGGTGGTGTCGTTGGCTCGGTTTCCACGACGGCGTCGTTTTTGGAGTAGCTCATAGTTTGAGGTAACTAACTAACTAACTTAACTGACGTAACTAACCAAACTCGATGGGAAGAAGTGGTTTTTCGTGTGAGAAGATTCGAATAGAAAGAGAAGGAACCAAGTGGCTTTGTGACATAGAAGAATAGGTGGGAAGTGTTTGTTTACTATTTGGGTGTAGGGAGAGAGATAAAGAATGAGTATTTAAAGACTCATCTGGTGTGTGTTGTATACTATTACTGTATTTCATCATTTACTTTTAAGACAACGATATGGTTTTAAAAAATTGATAAAAATTCTATTTGCGTGCTAAGTAAAATTTGTTGGAAAAATAAAATTATGTATACATTGCGCATAAAACATATTATATCATATTTAAAATAGTGAAAATTTAGTTGATAGTTATTTGATGATAATTTAGTTAAATTTATTAAATTATTTAATAATTTTAATTATTAATTTTATATTAAGATAACTATAATATGAATTTTTATTATTAACAATTAGTTATTAAATTAATTATTATATATTCGTAAAATTTATATATTGATTTAATTTTTTTAATTAAATAATTAATTATTAGAAAAATTAAATTTATCTTAATAAAATAATTAAATTTTATAAAAAAATAACACTAAAAATGTTTAACTGTGAAATAAAAATTTTTTTAATTTTGACATAAAATTTTTTAATTAACACATGAATTTTTTAATCACGTCATTTCTAATTAAATAATGTATTTTTTAATATTAAAGTAGTTTGAGTCGTATTAAACTTATATACAAGAGATCTAGTCATTTTTATGCCATTTACAAATTTAATTCTAAAACATATTCGAATGTATTTTGTTGGGTGAGTGAGTTTAAATTTTGGACTTGTAAATTTTTAAAGATTTCTTATGTCATTTATAAAAAATTTCTGCATCATCCTAACTAAATAATGTGTTTTTGTTGTCATTGAATTGATTATGTGGCAATTGAACTAATATATAAGGGACTTAATCATTCACGTGTCATTTGTAATAATTTGATGTGTCTTTTGAATTTAAAATACATTTAAATATATTTTATTGGTGAAACGAGTTGGTTTTGGACTTGTAGTCTTTTGAAGATTTTTTGTGCCATTCAACAAATTTTTGTGTCATTCATAAAAAATTTCAGTATTATTTATAACTAAATGATGTATTTTTGTTATTGTGAAACTAATTTTGTGATATTTAATTAAAAAAAAGAAAAAAATAATGATAATGATGCTAACAAAAAAGAGCAAAAAAAAAAAAGAGAAAGATGAAAAAATAATTCAAAAAAAAAGTAACACAGTACACACATAAGAAGAAGAAAAAAACATATAAGTAAAAAAAAATACACATAAAATATCTTAGTTAGACTTAATTAAAAAAAATTGACTGTCTAACTTTTTTGTTTAAAAATAACACTAATCTACTAAATCACTCGCCATAAAATAATCTTTTAAGAATAAAATTTATTTTTCATTTTTATACATTATACATTATGCTAAATAATACATATACATATATGTTAATAATAACTTAAATCTTAACTCAAGAAAATAACTTAAATGGAAAAATAAAGCCTTCAACAAAAAAAAAACAAGGAAATATGAACCAACAAAAAAGTATCCTATTTGATTTTGGACTTTTTTAAAAAAAAAAAATTTATAATGCACCTTAATTATCTTTAAATTTAAACCAACTTTTTGGTTATTAAAAAAATGGACAAATTGACCACTCTTACTAGATGACAAATAATTACTTGTTGACATGTCAGATAACAGTATCAAGTATCAACTTTAAATGATTATAGAGATTAAAAATCTCCACTCTACCTCTTTTTCTTTCTCCCCTTTCTCTTTTTTCTTTTCTTTTTCCATGAATCTTTCGCTCCTAGCTGTTAAGCTTGTCTTTTGAGTTTAAACTCTGATACCAATTGAAAGTTTCCAAATGAATTGAAAAAAGGGATTGAATTAATGATCCTCTTTTAAAAATTGTGCCGCAGATAGATAAATCAGGAGATTATTCGTGATTTTGTCCCTCTAAAATGCAAAACAGAAAGTTCAGCAAATAGAAAAGGAGAAGAGTGACACATCGATATATTCTAGTAGAATTTTTACTATAATCAAGATTAATTGTTCAATCACCAATTTCAAGAGACTCACACTCTTGTAAATCACCTAAGTTATCTCAAGTTTAATAAATCACCTAGGTGCTAACCTAACCTAGTTAAGAGGAACCAGGTGCATTCTAACCCAGCTCACTTTCGAAATCAAAATACTCAAACAAAGATTAAATGGCTTTTGTATGCACTACTCTCTTTGCCTTTTGTGTCTCTTAAAGTAAGCTTGAATCTAGACAAAAGAGAAGTAAGAACACACTCAAAAATAAGAAAAATAAGGCTTGTTTATATGATCTTCAATATACACGAAAATAGTTGCTTCTTTCTTGAAAGAAATCTTTATATATAGAGCTTGGTTGCTCATTTAATGTTGGAATCATTCCTAATATGATTAAATTAGTTGTTGCTGCTTTAATGCTCTTAGATGTTAGCATTAAAAGGAGAATCTTTCATTCTTTGTTCTTCAATAACAAGTGCAATAGCTTTCTTTTCTTTTTGTTTTCATGAGAATATATCACAATAAATATTTATATGTTTGATGTTTGCTTGTTACAGAATCTATCAAATTTTTCTTGCAATACTTGAAATATTTAAGGGTCAAGTACGTTTTCGGTCCCTAAGATAGGGGCTGAAAATTGTTTTTATCTCCAGTTTTTTTTGTTACAAAATGGTCCCAAAAGTTTAACTTAGTTTTAAAATCGTCCTTCGGACGAAAATACCCTGCCCCCTTCTTTTTCAAAATCAACCAGAAAGCAGAGGCAGAAGCAGAGGCAGAAGGAGAAACAGAAGTAAAAAACAGAAATAGAATCAACAATAATAACAACAACAATGAATAATAGAATCACAGCAACAACAAAAGCAGAAGCAAAAACAGAAGCAGAATCAACAACAATAAAACAACAACAACAATGGTAAATAGTGAATCAACAACAGCAACAATAAAAGTAAAAATAGAAGCAGAATCAACAACAACAAAAGCAAAAAATGAAGCAAAAGGAGAAGCAGAAGGCAAAAGCAGAAAGCAGAAGCAGAAGGCAGAAGCAACAACAATGAAACACCAATGAATTTGCTGACGTGACCTCATTCCAATGTCGGTGACGGGACAGGGCTCGATGGCGACCAATGTAAAACTTGGAAAATTAGTAAATGATTAGTCAATAAATTAATTATTAAGCAAATAAATTAGAAAATAGAATTTTATGGTTTAGTGAGGTAGAACTAATGAAAATAAAAATTTTGACACTAAATTTTAAAGAATTTGGCCTAAAATTGGGCCAAATGGACTAAACCGGCCAAACCGGGGCCAAGGCTCATGTATATAAAGCCACACTTCAGATACTTTTCCCTAAAATGAAGAGAATCACGCTGAAGGGGGAAGGGAGATTGAAGAACCCTAAAAACCTAGCCCTTTCTCAATTTCAATCTTAGATAACTTTTAATCTGAAGCTCCGATTGTCGCACTGTTTGCGGCCACGCGACCAGCGCTACGAGCTCTACAAAACCCAATTCTTGATTAGGTATGAAACTCATTTCTCAGTTTCAGTTTCCTTCTCCCTAATTTGGTATTATTTTTTCCATATTTTTCTCTGGTTGCAAGGTGGAAAGGCACACTCATTCGATGTGGAAAGGCACTCTTTTTCATATATCCTCCAAAAGAAGGTGGAAAGGCACACTCCTTCGATGTGGAAAGGCACTCTCTTTCATTTATGATCGTTCTAGAGATGCGCAACCTAGAGACAAATGTCTGGGTTAGCTACCAGATGTGTCGAGTTCTGGCGATTTAACCGACACGTGAGCTAATGGCCAGTAGGATAATCATGCATCATGTTACATTTGTTTACTTTGTTTGGGTGTGCATACTTATTTTGGTTTGTCTATCTGATAAATTATGTATAACTAGTAACTGTGATACTTGTTGTAACTGTTCTTTAAATATGTTGCCTTTTATTTGCTTGTGTTTGTGATTGTCTTTCAGTTTTGAGTATTGTGGTGGTGGACTGATAATAATGATGATTTGTTTTGAAATGAAGAGGAGACCGGGTTGATTTTATTTGGGCCAGAGGCCAAGCTGGTTGATTTGGGCCATAGGCCATGACTGGTTGGGTTAGTGGTAAAGGTTAGAGTTAAATGAGACAGAAAGTAAACTACAGAGTTAGAGTTATATTGTGACTTGGGTACCTTAGAGAGTTTTACCAAATTTATGGTTCAGTTTATTCCTTTAAGTTTTATAATCTGAGTATCGGCATTCTAGGATTGCCTCTAGCTTTCTCGGGACCTTATTTATTATACATGTGGGCACCTTAACCATACTAAGAACCCCCGGTTCTCATCCCATACGATATTTTTGTTTTTCATATGCAGGTTGAGATACACATAGCTCGCTAGGCGTTTGGAGTTCTATTGCAACGAAGATGGAAGTTTAGGCTTTTATGTTTTATTATGTATACATATATGCTAGACTTCTCCTCTTATGTATTTTACTATGGTGCCTCATAGAGACTTGATGGAGAACTAAGGTTGTTTTGAGTATTTTAGATCTTGGGATTTGTATATACTTATGTAAATATCTCCGACCAACCTTGGCTTTGTAGCCAGGGACGGATACAAGGGGGGCGAGTGGAGGCCTCGGCCCCCTCCCAATTTTTTTTTAAAAAATTAATAGTAAAAGTTATTATGTATAATTTATTTTTTTAAAAATATTTAGTATTTAGTTTAATATAAATAAAAATTTAGTCTAATTTAAATATTAATAACTTCTAATATCTAAAAAATAGATAATAATATTAAAAAAATTTGAAAAAAATATTATTATTAATATTTTTAATTAAATAAAAATATTTAAATCTCATAAAGTGAATTTTTTTTCTTGTGAGTATCTTTTTTTATTCATTTGATATTAATTTTCTCTATTTCAACTGCTACAACTAAGAGATCTTTTTCAACTATGAATATTGTGAAAAATAACTCAGAAACAAAATAAAAAATAAATTTTTGCTAATTATATTTTAATTATATTGAAAAGAAAATTGCTAAAAAATTTGACACAATTCTATTATTGATAAATTTTATGATATGAAAAATCGACCACTTCGTTAGTAAAAGGTACAGATATTTTTTGTATTTTAAAATATATTCTCTATCGGTATATTTTTGTAATATATCTTATATTATATAATTTTTTAAATAATTTTTAATATTGTATGTGTTATTGGCCCCCCATGATAATATTTCTAGATCCATCCCTGTAATTGCAGCTTGAGCTTAGAGTTTGAATATTTTATACCTTTACCGTGACCTTGTTCAGTTGCCTATAGTCCACACAGAGATGCATACTTCTATCTTTCTTCTTCACAAGTAATATTGGTGCTCCCCACGGCCTCATCAATTCCTCAAGCTGAGATTTAAGTTCAGTTAACTCTAAAGGAGACATTTTGTATGGCACAATCGATATTGGTCCTACTCCAGGCACTAATTCAATCGCAAACTCGATTTCTCGAGCAGGAGAAAATTCGAGAATATCTTCCGGAAACACTTCAAGAAATTTGCATATCACCGGAATCTATTTTAAACTCTGCTCTTCTCCCGACACACTTGCAGCTAATAACATAATACCTTGGCATTCACTCCCACTAGAGTTTACTACCACAGAGTTCAGATAATACCCTTTCGCCACAACCAGTCCTTCAAACCCCTCTGACATGAAATGCAACGATTTCTCAAAATAGTCAAGCAGAACACGATTTTTAGATAGCCAATCCAATCCCAGAATGAGATTAAGACCGGTCATCGACAAACAAATCAAGTCATGCATAAATTCCCATTGTTGAATTCAAAAAGAAACCTATGAACAGCCTAATCTAGTCACAACAGCTTCCAAAGTGGCATTATGTACATTCAGATCATAATTCAGCACAACAATCTTCAGTTTTAATTCACTAGCCTTTTCAAATGCTATGGAATGTTGAGATGCTGAATTATATATATGGAATGTTAAGGTTTGAGTTAATTGTTAATGAAAATAGAGGTTGAGGAATTTTGTGTGAAATTGATTTTTGGCCAAACCTCTACTTTTACTCGTTCAGACCCTAAGGATTAGTTTTAAGTGTAGTGACAAGATTAAGCTATGAAAAGGGAGGTTACTTGGAATTGAAGAAAGGTTTGGAAGGATAAATTAGGGTTGGAAAAGTGTAGAATTGGTGATGATATTTGATTAATGAATTGAGAATGGTAAGCTTTGACTTGTGATGTGATTGAGTATGGCCGAAATGGTCGATATGGCAAGGTCTGGATGCAAACCCGCTTGCGTGTTAACTTGAAAATGTGTTTAGATGGCAAGTTGAGGACAGAGGATTCCCTCTCTTGTCGTGATGGGGATGTGGGGAAGGTGAAAAGGTACACTCCTTCGTATTGTTTCCACCACATTCTTCTCTAGTTGCAAGGTAAAAAGACACACTTCTTCAATATGGAAAGGCACTCTCCTTCATTTATGATTCTCCTAGAGATGCGCAACCTAGAGACAAATATATGGGTTAGCTACCATATGTGTCGGGTTCTGGCGATTTAACCGATACGTGAGCTTATGGCCAGTAAGACAGTCATGCATCATGTTGTATTTGTTTGCTTTGTTTGGGTGTGCATACTTATTTTGGTTTGCCTATTTGATAAATTCTGTATAACTGGTAACTGTGATACTTGTTGTAATTATTCTTTAAATAGTTGTCTTTTATTTTCTTGTGTTTGTGATTGTCTTTCTGTTTTGAGTACTGTGGTGGTGGACTGATAATAATGATGATTTGTTTTGAAATGGATCAGAGGCCGGGTTAAGTTTATTTGGGCCAGAAGCCAAGCTGGTTTGATTTGGGTCATAGGCCGTGACTAGTTGGGTTAGTGGTAAGGGTTTTAGTTAAATGAGACAGAAAATAAACTGCAGAGTTAGAGTAATATTGTGACTTAGGTACTTTGGAGAGTTTTACCAAATTTATGGTTCAGTTTATTCCTTTAAGTTTTATAATCTGAGTGTCGGTGTTCTAGAATTGGCTCTGGCTTTCCCAAGAACCTTATTTATTATATATGTGGTCACCTTAACCATACTGAGAATCCCCGGTTCTCATCCCATACGATATTGTTGTTTTTCGGATGCAGGTCGAGATACACCTCGCTAGGCGTCTGGAGTTCTATTGCAGTGAAGATGGAAGTTTAGGCTTTTATGTTTTATTATGTGTACATATATGCTAGACTTTCCCTCTTATGTATTTTGCTATGGTGCCTCATAGAGGCTTGATGGAGAACTAAGGTTGTTTTGAGTATTTTAGATCTTAGGACTTGTATATACTTATGTAAATATCTCTGGCCAACCTTGGCTTTGCAGCTTGAGCCTGGAGCTTGAATATTTTGTATCTTTTGGCACTTTCTTTTTATTACGTTTCTTCATACGCTAGTTCTCCGTTTACATGAGTGTTGCGACATTTGTTTTAAACTTTCCTTCAAAAGCTCCTTGTTTTAAAATTCCTTTTAACTATATTATATATAATTTTACTTTTTGAGGTCGTAATACCATGCCACCTCAATTTTATGACTTAAGCATAAGACTCTGTGTGGTAGGGTATTATAACCGATGACGGCGGTTCGCGATGAGGACAACGGCAGGCGTGGCTGGATGTGGTCTTCCTCAGCACCTTCGTTCCTCTCTTCTCTTTCTCTCGGCTTCTCTTTCTCTGTCCCTCTGCTCTCTCCTTTCTTGCCATTAGTGTGAGTGAGATTTGGAACCCCTCCCTTCTCCTGTTAATGTGACCGAACGACGAGGAGCGACAGCAGCGAGGAGCAGCGGCACTTCCCCTCCCCTTCCCCACCTATCCTTCCCCACCTATTCTTCCTCAACCCGTTTTCCTTTTTTTATTTTTTATTTTTTTAGTTAGGGATATTTTCGGAATAATAATTTAAAATCTGTTAAAAAGGACGATTTTAAAACTAAGTTAAACCTTTAGGACAATTTTGTAGCGAAAAAAAGGCCGGAGACGAAAAAAATTTACAGCCCTATCTTAAGGACCAAAATCGTACTTAACCCAAAATTTAATTTATGCACTCAATCAATTATATCTCAACTAAATATTTGTCATCATCAAAGTTGTTAGATATTCTCTAAATTCAACACCTTTAAATTAAACCGCTATAACTTTCAAAAGAGCATTTGCCTACAAGACCTGCATAAATGAGTTTATTTAGTTACATGTTTTATTTATCTATTTTTTTAATATAAAAAAATTATTATAAATGTTAATTATTTTTTAATTTTGATAATATTAAAATTTATTATTTTCACACATATAACTTTATGACAAAATTTTGTTATTTATCATACTTTATTACTTTTTTGACGTTATATTAATGAAATGAAATTGAATTTTCATTTAAAGAATTAAAACGTATATCATGTTCAATTCATCTGATTTTTCAACTGAATTTTATGATGCTAATTTGATCTGTCCATATCCTTAAAAAGTTCATTTTTTAACCAAATTTGTATTCATATTTCTTGCAAAATTAAACCATTAATTTGTCTTGGCTCACATTTATTCTCTTGTTAATTCTGTTTTTTCAACTGAAACATAATTACAAATAGTGCATTGTGCTTATAATGTTGATGTAACAAATGGATATGACAGAGCACCGAACGTGGTTACTGGCTAAGAAAAGATTACGAGGTAGAAAGCTTAGCTAGCAATGCAAGGAGCCGTGATGAATTTGAATGACTGTGGTACACACGGTTTGAAATTGAAATTGAAATCGAATTTTAGAATTTAAAATCAGTGTTGGTTCATGGTGGCCATGAACGTGTTTTATTCTGATGTGATGGCAGTGATTCAGTGTGAGGAGTGACTAAAGAAGCAACGGTGAAAGGACAAATGTGAAACCAATTTTGCGACAAGCACGTAGGTATGGAGATAAGGTACGGTTGGTACTGATTTCTCGTCACGACATTAACTAATATTAGCAGAATTTTTTTTCCTACAATGTTTATTAGGCTAAGACTAATTTACCACTGATCTTAATTTTATTTAAAAATTTATTATTAATTAATAAATTATTATATATACTAAACAAAATTTTAATTTTTAATATTTATTTAAATAAATAATAAAAACTACTGGATTTACTCATTATTATTATTATTATTATTATTATTATTATTATTATTATTATTATTATGGGATTACTCAACCCCCAATTATGTTGAACGGTGGTTGTTGACTTTCCTTAGATCAATAGACTTATAATTTGGACATTCGGTGGTTAGAGTCGATACTTAATCCCTAATTATAATCAAGTGAATATTTACATATAGTTTGGAATAAAAATGTATTTTGGTTTTTAACTATTTATTTGATAGACATTACGTCTTTTAATAATTATAAAAATAAAAATCAATTTATATCTACTTTTATATTTGTCCAATTCAATTTCTGCAACTGATTGATAGCAGATCACATGTTAACGTATTAGATAACATGTTTACATAGTTGTCTCCTTCGTAATAGAGATAAATAGTCTCCTGAATTCGATATCCGTTCAGTATGATCCCTCCTCTACTTTTCTCATATTCTCTCTGTGACTGCCTCTTCCCTCTCTTTCCGAAAATCTCTCTCCCTCTTCCTCTCCTATCTCTGTCTCCCTCAACTCCAAAATCCTAACCCTAACACCCCTAATCCATCTCATTTTCTCTCCAAAATTATCATCAAACTCATTATCACCGCACTCACACTCTTCCTTATCCTCATCAGAATCATCATCGTCACCAATAATATTATTACCAGAACTCAAAATTTCAAGAAAAGACGGAAGAATCTCAGTGCTGGTAGAAGAAGTTGACGTAGTCAGTGACGGATTTGAACTTCTTCTTGCAGGTCTTGAGCTTAGGGAGGGATTTAGGTTGAGGTATAGAGAGAATTTTGGAGGGAGAGGGAGGAGGCGACGACAAAGAGGGAGCGAAAGAAGCGGTGGAAGGATCACGCTGGACAGTTGAAAAATTGAGGAGTTCAGGAGGCGATTTGTCCCTCTTACAAAGGAGACAGTCATGTAGACACGTTACTTGATACGTCAGCATGTGATCTACTATCAACCAATTGCAGAAACTGGATTGAACAAATACAAAAATAGATGGAGACTGATTTGTATTTTTATAATTAAGGGGCGAAATGTCTATTGGATAAATAGTTAGAGACTGAAAATGGCTTTTACTCATTTGAAGTTAATAATTGAGATCGTTAGATGATTTAACATATTTGACTAAATAGTCATTTAATGATTTTTAACTATCAACTTTATATGAAGATAATTACATATAAATTTTCACTTTATATTCAATGGTTGTCAATTAGTTATATTCATGCTATTACAAGCTTTCTTTAGGCTAAACTTGATCTCTACTAGATCAGCATATGAAAAGTATAATGATTTTGTGCATGAGATATGCATATATGACTTGAGATCTATTATAAGACATTGTCTAATGAAGAAAGAACTCACATATGTGTTTGGGTAATCTGCTATGTGAATGAAAATATAAAAGAGAGATTATAAACACCAAATTATTCCCTACTTATGAGATGAGAAATGATTTACAAAGTGAAAAAACAAGAATATAAGAATTAAACTAATGAAGATTTAGAATATTTTCAAACAATATTTCGGTGATTCTTTTTTACTCATATTTATAAAATAAGAGAATCTTTTGCTCATTGAAACCCTTTCTTTTTTACTTTTAATTACTTGATACATTAAACAACATGGAAATGCCATTTGTTTTTCGGATGTGCAATGCTTTCTTCATATGAAGCATGGTTTCATACAATTGTGTACCGTGGAGAGAGAAAGCATTTTAAATGCTTGACCTATTGAGAACGCTTATAAATGTTTGGAGTTACTATCAGTTTTGTATGTAGCACTAATTGTGAGGTGCATTTCACGCATCTTTCATTTTTTGAGGAATGGAATAGTAATTATTTTCAATATCACCATAAGGTACATTTTGATTTTATTGAACCCTCCATTCTAATTTTTCACTCTTTATTTTTATTTATTTATGAGATTATCTCCTATGTTCTTTGACTTATTTGGAGAGTTTTTATGTCAAAACTCATTATTTGTTAGCCCAGAATCACAAGATCCATCTCCCTAGTGCTACTTAGTCCATGGCTATATCCAATATGTTACTCCCATTGTTCCTACTTATGAAACCTCCTTCTAGGTCTGAGTCTAATCTAAGGAACTCAAGTTAATTAGTTGATTCTTTCGAATTTGGAACAAATGATTTTGTCCTATCCTAGACCTCGAACACCGACTATTTTGCTTCCATCCCCTTTATTGATGGATTCATCTATCTCAACTCTAAGATTTTTATACTAGTGGACATCCATCTTCCCATTTCAACATTCATTCTTCCTATCACATATGAAATCTCTTAATAGATTTTCACAAATCTATACCATCTTCATCGAGGCATCCTCTATCTTATTCCTATTGAAAAGGTTTCTGATGAGAAGTAATAAAATTAATGATGCAAAAAATATAAAATAGCAGAATATAAAAAAAGAACAAAAGAGAAGTGAATTGAGAGAAAATCAAAATTAACTATTATATATTGAACTAACTTTTTTTTTTTTGTATATATAATGCATTGTTATTTATAAATGCATAGAGATATATTGTGTAACTGAATTTTATAACAGAATTTCAGTTATTGACTCAGCTACACATAGTTAACCAAATTCTGTGACTTCTTAATCTTGATCCTTGACAGTCCTCCTCAAACTGAGTGTACGGAATGAATGAACATGAAGTTTGCCACAAAATTTGAAAAAGAATGTCATCGATAGTGGCTTGGTAAATATTTCAGCTACCTGATCTGAGAATGGAATATTAGTGACAAACAGGTTCTTATTTGTAACTTGGTCCCTTACAAAGTGAAGATCCAACTTGAAATGCTTAGATTTGCTGTATAAAATTGGATTTGCAGTAAAAAGGCAAGCACTTTGGTTGTTACAGTAGAGAGTAGGAGCCATGGTGAGAGATAGATATAACTCGTGAAGCAGATTTTGTGTCCAAATGACTTCAGATTGAATTGCAGCAATTGCACGAAACTCAGCTTCTGTGCTTGATCAGCTAACAGCACGTTGCTTGTTGCTTTTCCATTAAATCAAGTTTGTTCTTAGGTAGACATAGTATCCAGTAACACTCTTTCTATCATCAGCATTTGCTCCCCAATCAGCATCCGAAAAAGCAAATAATCAAAAGTCAGTATAGATTGTAAATAAAAGACCCTAATCCATACTTTCTTTAATATATCTAAGTATCCTTTAATGATTGACAATGGGATTGTGCATATATTAACAAATCTTGCTAATAGTAAATGTGAGGTTTGACCTAATAAGTGTGAGATATTGAACAGTCCATGCAATAAAACAAAATAATTTTGGATCTTCAAAATGAGAGGAATCATTAGCTGACAATTTTAAAGAAGCAACTATAGGAGTTGGGACTGAATTAGCCATAGTCATTTTGGTTCTATTAAGTAAGTTAGTTATATATTTCTTTTGATGTAGTAAAATTCGAGAATTATTCACATAATTGGCTTCTAAGCCAAGAAAAAAAAATTAAATTTGCCAAGGTCTTTAAGAGAGAAAATAACGTGAAGTTGCTAAATTAATAATTGTAATTCAGAAGGGTTATCTCCAGTTAAAAGAATGTCATCAACATATGCACATAATAGAGTCACAGTTGTATTAGTATGTCTTATAAATAAAGAAGGATCTGAACGAGTACTAGTAAAACCAAACTTCTTTAATGTGGTAGATAAGGTTAGAAACCAAGCTCTAGGAGCTTGTTTGAGTCCATAAATAGCTTTTCGTAATCTGTAAACAAGAGAAGGATTAATGTCACAAAATCCTTGAGGTTGTTTCATATAAACCAATTCATGTAAATTACCATTGAGAAATGCATTGTCAAAATCATAAGGTCCCACATCGGTTGGGGAGGGAAACGAAAAATACCTTATAAGGGTGTGGATACCTCTTCCTAGCATGACGCATTTTGATGAGTGAGTGTAGGGGGGCTTCGGCTATCATCCCTATCGTCAAAGGAAAAATCGTGAGACCTTGTGTGCCAAAGCGGACAATATCGTGCTAGCGGGTGGTCTGGGCTGTTACAAATTGTCTCAATTGCCAACCTCGAGATAAGGCAATTTAAAGCACAATTTAGATAGTTTGAGATTTAATCACAGGACTATAGATTTGCTCAAAGTCTACACCCTCTCTTTGATGAAACCCCTTGGCCACAAGTCTAGATTTATATCTAATGACTTGGCATTGAGGGTTCTTTTTCAATGCAAAGACCCATTTGCTACCTATAATGACAACACTAGATGGTGGGAAGGCCAAATCCCATGTTTGGCATTTTAAAAGTAAAAAATACTCAGTTTGTATTACCTGTTTCCAATGAGCATGTTTTAATGCTTATGAAGCTATTTTTGGTGTATGACATAGAAACTTTGAATCACTAAGCATGAAAGTTATAGTAAAAAAGACTCGAGGTTTAGAGATTTTAGATTTAGTTCTGATTTTCATTAGGTGAATGTTGGATGGTGGTGGAAGAAGAGGAGGTGATACTTGTGATGAAGAAGAAGAGATAATGGGTGGTTGCAGAGGTAACACTATTTCCATATCTGAAGTAGGAATTGGACCAATAGGTAATGTGGGAGATTGAAGGTCATGATTTATTGATGTAGGATGTGAAGTTGAGTGAGGCAGATTTAAAGAAGGAGGGGAGGAGATGAAATGAGAAATTGGTATTTCTAAAGGAGGTGTGTGTGACTGAATTGGTGATGATGGTCCAGGGATAACTTGTGGTATAGGTAAGAGAAATGAGTAGTCTGAAATAGAAGAATATTTTGAAGTAAAATGAAAAAAGTATGAAAATCTTGTTTCATAAAAAATAACATTTCTTGATATGTATAATTTACCTGATAGAAAAAGACACTTATAGCCTTTGTGGCTAAAATTATAGCCTAAGAATAAACATAAATGGGACTTGGAATCAAATTTATGTTTGTTGTAAGGCCTCAAGAGAGGATAGCTAGCACAACCAAATACTTCAAGGAAAATATATTCTGGTTACTGATGAAAGAGTTTCTCCAAGGGAGATAATTTATTGAGATTAGGAGTGAAAAATCTATTAATGAGATAAGCAGCAGTTTGGAATGCATAATTCCAGAACTATAATGGAAGAGCAGCTGTGGCAAGAAGTGATAGACTAACTTCTGTAAGATGTCGATGTTTTCTTTCCACTGTCTCTTGTTGTTTATGTGTATAAGGGCATGAAAGTCTGTGAATGATTTCCTACTCAGTCAAATAAGTCTCGAAGGAATTTGACCAAAATTCAAGACCATGATCACTTTGTATAGGTTTAAGTTGATGCCCAGTTTTTCTTTCCAAAGTAGTTTTATATTGCTTAAAAGTTGTTAATGCTTCAGATTTATTAACCAGTAGAGAAAGAGAAGTATATCTACTATAAGCATCTACAAAACTAATATAATATCTAAAATCATTCTTAGAAACTATAGGAGCTGGTCCCTAAATATTTATGTAGACAATTTCTAAAGGATGCACATACACAGATTGAGAATCTAGAAAAGGAAATTGATGTAACCTTGCCATAGAACAGAATTCACAAACAGATATAGGAGTAGAGCATTTTGAATGTGAAATTTAATTTTTATTCAAAATTTGTGAGACAATTTTCATAGAAGGATGGCCACATCTCTTATGCCATGTATCTATAGAATTATTGAGAACAGAAGTAGCAGTCAATGCAGTTTGTTGCTTTACACAATTTGGGGTTGGAGAAAGAGTTTCTGGTACAAACATATTGGAAAACACATAAATTCCATTCTTAGCTATCCCTTGAAGTAGATGATTCCTGGTAGTCTGATCACAAACAAAGCAATGGTGAGGCCAAAACTAAAAAAAAAATACTGAATTATTAGCTGCAAATTTAGAAACACTCAAGAGATTTTGGGTTATTTGAGGCATAAGTAATACAAATTGGTTAATTTGAAAGAAAGAGCAGTATTTGAATCATAAAGAGTAGAAGAACCAAAGTTAGAAATCTTGATACCTTGACCATTACCTATATATAACTGATCTCACCCATCTGATTCTCAGCAGCTTGAAAAAGGTAATTAGGTTCAGCTGTCACATGGTGACTGTCTCCAGAATCAGGATACCATGCTGTATTTTGTGAGGATAATGATGGTGGTGGTGCTGCCAAGAATGCCCTAGGTTGTTGAAAGGATGGTGGAGGAGCTAAAGGGTGATATGATTGAGCTGAAAATATTGCATTAGATGACTCAAATTGCTGGTCAAATTTGTAATAACAACTTCAAGAAGCATGTCCGGGCGATTACAGATCTGACAAAACAAGTGAATTGAGTTGGTAAATTTGCCACCTCTCATGAATCTTCCTCCTCTTTCTCTGTCTCTAAAAGGATTAAAGTTTCTTTGAAAATTCTGGTCCGAAGGGATAGAAGATTGAGATAAATTGGCTAAAGGAATTGATTGTGAAGGTTTCTTAAATCAATTTAGCATGTCTTCATATGCTACCAGGTATGATACTGTTTCAACTACTGTAAACTTACCCATTTTTGCCATGACAGTGCCAACGAAGCCTTGATATTCTTCAGTGACTCCATCAAGAATGATTTGAATATATTCATCTTAGAGAACGGTGCTTCTAGGGCAATTGATGAATCTACTAATTGTCTAATTTTTGTAAGATATTCAGTAGTGGTAGTAGTGAATCTTATAGACTTTAATTGTGATCGATGACTTTGAATTCTTGCCCTTGACGATGCTGTAAATAATTCAAGAATAGTATCCTACATCTCATAAAAGAATTTATAGTGCACAATCTTGTTTTTGAAGGTTGTATCCATAGATGCCAATAGCTAGGTCATAAGAGATTTGTCCTAGAGTCTCTATTTTTTGAAGGTTTCTGATTCAGTCTTTGTTGGCTTTGCTGGGTCCCTATAATCCATCGTTTGAGCTGGAATGTTCTCCTTCTTAAAGTGGCTTTTAAGATTCTAACTTTTCACTATGATGATTGCAGTTCATCTCCACGTTAGGAAGTTATTGTCATTGAGCTTATTAGAGATAACTAGTAAACAATATTTGGAGTTGGAAGCGTTAGAAAGGATCATAGCTATAGTGTCAATCATTAAGCTCTGGATACTATGAAAAGGTTTCTGATAAGAAGTAGTAAGGTTAATGATGCAGAAAATAAAATTGTAGAATGCAGAAAAAAGAACAGAGGAGAAGTGAATTGGAAGGAAATCAGAATTAACTATCATGTATTGAACTAACTTTTTTATGTACAAGACATTGCTATTTATAGATGCATAGAGACATATTGTGTAACTGAGTTTTGTAAAAAAATTTCAATTATTGACTTAGCTACACATAGTTAACCAAATTTTGTAGCTTCTTAATCTTGATCCTTGACACCTATAAGCTAGTTATTGATTGGAATTTCTCCTTATCCCAGCCATGAAATAGGACACTAGTACAGATTATTCATGTTTCTCTTACTTAGAAGTATTTTGAATCTATCTATAGTTTGACATACTCAAACACCTCAATGATCACCTTTCCGTAATCTTTATTTTCTCTTCCATCAATAAAAATTCCAAGAACGCTAGGTCAAGGGCTTTGATTATAGTGATACCTATTTTTGCTTCAATGAATATGCTCTTCCAATATCTCATGATGAAGCAAGTTTTTTGCATAAGTAACACAACTATTTTTTCTTCTTTCCCAATTTTCATTGTTGATCATGCCATTTAAGAAAAATGGGTTGTTTGCCTATCCGGAAATAGATTCAAACTTCCAACCCTCTATTTGTTTGAATTCCGGTGAAAGTTGTCCATGAATCCCGCTCTAAATATTGGGTCAAAATTAATCATGTATAACGACATCTTTGATTCTTCTTTTAGTGGGCCTCCATATCTTAACACCGGTATGGTTCTGCCACCTTTTCTCTTTTAACATTGGCATGCAGATTCTACCTTTTGATAGCCTCACTCTTACATTTACACCTTTTAACTTTCATTCCTTTTGCTTTCTATCGCTTTACTAACTTCCTCTTGTGTTTGAAATCAAACAAAGTTGAACAAAATTTTGTGTATTGGTCTCGTCTTCCTTGATAGATAAAGAAACAGATTGCCACCTAGTGCCAATCTGGGACTAACTAGCTTTCCTTTTCTGTTTTGCTAACTAACTCATTCTTGCAATTTGTTTTTGTTTCTCAATCTATTTTGCTCTCTTTGCTATACACTACAAGAAAGACGCTGAATATTGTCAAGTTTTCCATTAGATTTGGCGTCACAAGTTACCGATGAATTTACCGATGAATTTACTAGCAGATTTGACAATTAATTCATCATGTCTAAATAATATTGGCGGATTCTATTTTTTGACATAAATTCATTGGAAAAAATTGGAGGAAAATAACCAAAAATTGGCACAACTTTTATTGGCAAATGAATCTAACGCAAACTCTTTTAATGAAACGTCGCATTTTAGTCACGGTAATATGTTACTAGCGGATAAGCCATTGGTAAATGTGCCCTAAATTCAAACTGCACATCATCTCCTCCTCATTTCGAAAGAACCTCTCTCTCTCTTTCTCTATGCCAACCAACTTCGGGAGTCACCTCACCTAGCGTCGTCACCACCAACATTCTCCAAGGACTATGTGGAGTCGATTGGAACTTATTGCATTGTGTGAGGAACTACTGCCATTTGTGCTGTTGCTGCTGTTGTTGTCGTTGCTAGTCCCTCCTAAAAGTAGGTTGTCCTCCTCCCGCTCCTTCTTCCTACTATTTTTTGGTAATTTTAATTAATGGTATCCCTAATCACAGCCCTGATGTTAGTTTATTTTGATAAATCATTTTGAAATTTAGATTGAAATTAGTGAACTTGGAATATAAATGTGGCTACTGATGAGCGGATATTTTATACGCTTTTTGGTAGTATTTTCATATGGATTTAGCATGTTTTATTCACTTTTTGTTGTATTTTTATTAATTTTTATGCAAAAATCATATTTCTAGACTTTACTATGAGTTGGTGTGTTTTTCTGTAATTTCAAATAATTTTTGGCTGAAATTGAGGGACCTGAGCAAAAATCTGATTCAGAGGCTAAAAAACAACTGCAGATGCTGTTGGATTCTGACCCTCTTGTACTCGAAGTGGATTTTCTGGATATACAGAAACTCAATTGGTGTGCTCTCAATTGCGTTGGAAAGTAGACATCTTGGACTTTCCAGCAATATATGATAGTCTATACTTTGCCCGAGATTTGATGGGCCAAACTGGCGTTTAAACGCCCACCATAGACCCTTTTCTGGCGTAAAACGCCAGAACTGGCACCAAATTTAGAGTTAAACGCTCAAACTGGCATCCAAGCTGGTGTTTAACTCCAGAAACGGCACATACACATAAAAGCTAGGAAGCTCAGCCCAAACACTCATCAAGTGGGCCCCGGAAGTGGATTTTTGCACTCTCTGCATCTAGTTACTCATTCTCTGTAAACCTAGGTTACTAGTTTAGTATAAAAACTACTTTTAGAGATTTATTTTGTAACTTATGACATTTTTGACAAATCCTATTTTATCTTCTACAGTATGAACCTCTAAACCCCATAGGTGGGGGTGAGGAGCTCTGCTGTGTTTCCATGGATTAATGCAATTACTACTGTTTCCTATTCAATCATGTTTGTTTCTATTCTAAGATACTCACTTGTATTTCAACATGGAGAATGTGATGATCCGTGACACTCATCATCATTTCCCAACTTATGAATGCGTGCCTGACAACCACTTCCATTCTACATAAGCTCAACGTAGTCATTGGGCGACAGCTTGAGTGTGTATCTATTGGGTTTCTAATCCACGAGTTTGACCTGCATCTCCTGACAATAGAGCACTCAAACTCGTGAGATCTGAACCTCTGTGGTAGAAGCTAGAATCAATTGGTAGCATTTTTGAGATTCGAAAAGTCTAAACCTTGTCTGTGGTATTCCGAGTAGGATCTGGGATGGGATGACTGTGACGAGCTTCAAACTCGTGAATGTTGGGTGCAGTGACAGTGTGCAAAAGGATAAATGTATCCTATTCCGACACAAGTGAGAACCGACAGATGATTAGCCATGCGGGAAACCATAGAGGACATGTTTTCACTGAGAGGACGGATGGTAGCCCTTGAGAAAGGTGATCCACCAAC
This sequence comes from Arachis hypogaea, assembly GCF_003086295.3. Classification (NCBI taxonomy): domain Eukaryota; kingdom Viridiplantae; phylum Streptophyta; class Magnoliopsida; order Fabales; family Fabaceae; genus Arachis; species Arachis hypogaea. Next base: position 108,051,103 of record NC_092039.1, read on the forward strand.
ATACAGCCTGCCATGGAAGGGACATGCATTTTTGGAAGAAGAAGACAGTAGGAAAGCATAAATTCAGAAGACATAGTAACTCCGAAACCTCAACCTGCTCTCTATTATTGAATAACAAGTACCATTCTTTTCATGCTCTTTTACTTTTCACAAATAAAATCCTTTTTATTATTAATCTCCTGACTAAGAGTTACAAGATAACCATAGCTTGCTTCAAGCCGGCAATCTCCGTGGGATCGATCCTTACTCATGTAAGGTATTACTCGGACGACCCAGTGCACTTGCTGGTTAGTTGCGCGGAGTTGCAAAAGTGTGATTGCAATTTCATGCACTTAGTTTTTGGCGCCGTTTCCGGGGATTGTTCGAGTTTGGACAACTGACGGTTCATCCTGTTACTTATATTAGGAAAAATTTTATCTTTTTTTTGGTTTAGAGTCACTAGAGTTGCATCTTTTATTTTTTTTCTTTTCATGTTTTAAGTTTGGTGTGATTTGCATGTTTTTAGTTGTCCTTCATATTTTTAATTATATGTTCTTAGTTCTTTCTTGATCTTGAAATTGTTCTTGTTTGGTATCTTTTGTTGCTTGTTATCTTATACATTTTCGAATTATCAATGTCCAAAGTATAAAAAATTTTAAATTTGGTGTCTTCTGTGTTTTTGTTTTCTTAAAAATTTTCAAAATTTGTTCTTGGTGTTCATCTTGATCTTCAAAGTGTTCTTGGTGTTCATCTTGACATTCAAATTTTTCTTGTTTGTTTTCTTTGTTTTGATCTAAAAATTCTAAGTTTGGTGTTATTTTACTATTTTTCTCTTTCCTCATTAAATTCAAAAATATATATTCCTTTATTTACTCATTATTTTCGAATCCCTTGGGATAACTTGGTCAAAATTTTTAAAAAATCATGTCTTTTTCAAATCATATCTTTTAAAATTTCTAAAATCATATCTTTTTTAAAACTTCCTAACCACCTTCTCTCTATTTTTTTCGAAATCCTCATAAAAAATTTTCAAATCTTTTTAAATAATTAATTATTTTAGTTTCCAATTTTTATTATTATTATTTATTTCGGTCCGAAATAAAAAAATATATTAAAATAAAATTTTATTCACAATTCACATCACCTCCCTTTCTCCATCATGGACCTAAGTGGAACTGAACAGTCCAGAAGGACTCTGGGGTCATATAGTAACCCTACTACTGCTTCATACGGGGGTAGTATCTGTATACCCCCCATCAGAACCAGTAATTTTTAGCTAAATCCCCAGCTCATTATCATGGTGCAGCAAAATTTCCAGTATTCCGGTCTTCCACAGGAAGAGCCTACTGAGTTTCTGGCATAGTTCTTACAGATTGCTGACAGGGTACGTGATAAGGAAGTAGATCAGGATGTCTACAGATTATTACTGTTTCCATTTGCTGTAAAAGATCAAGCCAAAATGTGGTTAAATAACCAACCTACAGCAAGCATAGAAACATGGAAACAGTTATCAGAAAAATTTTTGAATTAATATTTCCCTTCAAAAAGGATGACACACTTAAGGCTGGACATCCAAGGCTTTAAACAAGAGGATAATGAATCCCTTTATGACGCCTGTGAGAGGTACAGAGAGATGTTGAGGAAATGCCCCTCTGAAATGTTTTCAGAATGGTGTAGGTAGACATCTTCTACTATGGACTTACAGAAAAGGCCCAGATATCTCTAGACCACTCAACTAGTGGATCTATACACATGAGAAAAATAATTGAAGAGGCTTAAGAGCTCATAGATACAGTTGCTAGAAATCAGCATCTGTACTTAAGAAGTGAGTTTTCCATGAAAGAAGAGGCTAAGGCAGTATCCACTGAATTTAGTCCTCCAGAACAAGTTGCTGAGCTCAATCAACAACTCTTTTCTATAACAAAACAGCTAGAAGAATTTAAGGAGATGCTACGAGAAACTAAAGATGCTAACCAAAATACGGAAAAATAATTAAATCAGACAAAACAGCAATTATCCAGGCAGATAACAGAAGAATGCCAAGCTGATCATTTAAGGAGTGGAAGACATTGAATGTCTCAAATCAAAGCAGCAAGAAGCCAAGAAAAGGGTCAAAAACTGGCGTTAAACGCCCATTTAGCTGCCAACTCTGGCGTTTAAACGCCAAAAAGGGCAGCAACCTGGTGTTAAACGCCAATAAAGATGCCAGTTCTGGCGTTCAAATGCCAGAAAAGGGTGGCAATATGGTGTTAAACGCCCATTTAGCACCCAATTCTGGCGTTCAAACGCCAATGAGGGATCAGGCACCTACAAGTGCTAATAACAACCCTCTTGAGCACACTTCTCCAACCACTTCTGTAGGTAATAAACCTGCAGCAACTAAGGTTGAAGAATATAAAGCCAAGATGCCTTATCCTCAGAAACTTTGTCAAGCAGAATAGGATAAACAATTTTCCCGCTTTGCAAACTATCTCAGGATGCTTGAAATAAAGATTTCATTTGCAGAGGCACTTGAACAAATACCCTCTTATGCTAAGTTCATGAAAGAGATCTTAAGTCATAAGAATGATTGGAGAGAAACTGAAAAAGTTTTTCTCACTGAAGAATGCAGTGCAGTTATTCTGAAAAGCTTACCAGAGAAGCTTAAAGATCTTGGAAGCTTTATGATACCATGCACATTAGAGGGTGCTTGTACCAAGACAACTCTATGTGATCTTGAGGCGAGTATCAACCTGATATCTGCATCCACTATCAGAAAGCTTGGTTTGACTTCTTAAGTCAAACCAACTCAGATATATCTCCAACTTGCTGATGGCTCTATTAATATTCCATCAGGCGTAATTGAAGACATGATTGTCAAGGTTAGGCCATTCGCCTTTCCCACTGACTTTGTAGTGCTGAAAATGGAGGAGCACAAGAGTGCAACTCTCATTCTAGGAAGACCTTTCCTAGCAACTGGACGAACTCTCATTGACGTCTAAAAAGGAGAAGTGACCCTAAGAGTCAATGAGGATGAGTTTAAGTTGAATGCTGTCAAAGCTATGCAGCATCCAGACATATCAAAAGAATGCATGAGTGTTGACATTGTTGACTCCCTGGTGGAAGAGGTTAATATGGCTGGGAGTCTCAAATCAGAGCTAGAGGATATTTTTAAAGATGTTTAGCCTGATCTAGAGGAACCAGAGAAAACAGAAGAACCTCTGAAAACTCCTCAGGAAGAGGAGAAATCTCCTAAACCCGAGCTCAAACTACTACCACCATCCCTAAAATATGCTTTTCTGGGAGAAGATGACACTTTTCCGATAATCATAAGCTCTGCTTTAGAGCCACAGGAAGAGAAAGCGCTGATCCAGGTGCTAAGGACACACAAGACAGTTCTTGGGTGGTCCATAAGTGATCTTAAGGGCATTAGCCCAACCAGATGCATGCACAAGATCCTATTGGAGGATAATGCCAAGCCAGTGGTTCAACCACAGAGGCGACTGAACCCAGCCATGAAGGAGGTGGTGCAAAAAGAGGTCACTAAGTTACTAGAGGCTGGGATTATTTACCCTATTTCTGATAGTCCCTGGGTGAGCCCTGTCCAAGTTGTACCCAAGAAAGGAGGCATGACAGTGGTTCATAATGAAAAGAATGAACTGGTTTCTACAAGAACAATTACAAGATGGCTTATGTGTATTGACTATAGAAGGCTCAATACAGCCACCAGAAAGGATCATTTTCCTCTGCCATTCATAGATCAGATGCTAGAGAGACTAGCAGGTCATCCATACTACTACTTTCTAGATGGCTATTCAGGTTACAACTAGATTGCAGTAGATCCTCAAGACCAAGAGAAAACAGCATTCACATATCCATCTAGAGTATTTGCTTACAGACGGATGCCATTTGGCCTATGCAATGCACCTGCAACCTTTCAGAGATGCATGCTCTTATCTTCTTTGATATCATGGAGAAATTTCTAGAAGTCTTCATGGATGACTTCTCAGTATTTGGAGACTCATTCAGTTCCTGTCTTGACCATCTAGCACTTATTCTGAAAAGGTTCCAAGAGACTAACCTGGTTTTAAACAGGGAGAAATGTCACTTTATGGTGACTGAAGGAATTGTCCTTGGGCACAAAATTTCGAACAAGGGAATAGAGGTGGATCAAGCTAAGGTAGAAGTAATTAAAAAATTATCACCACCTGCCAATGTTAAGGCAATCAGAAGCTTTCTGGGGCATGCAGGATTCTATAGGAGGTTTATAAAAATTTTTTTGAAAATTGCCAAACCTCTGAGCAATCTGCTAGCTACTGATACACCATTTGTCTTTGACACATAGTTTTTGCAGGCCTTTGAGACTCCGAAAGCTAAGTTGGTCACAACACCAGTCATTTCTGCACTAGACTGGACATTACCATTTGAACTAATGTGTGATGCCAGTGACCATGACATTAGTGCAATATTAGGACAGAGGCATGACAAACTTCTTCATGTCATTTATTATGCTAGTCGTGTTTTAAATGACACACAGAAGAATTACACAACCACAGAGAAAGAGTTGTTTGTAGTGGTTTATGCCGCTGACAAGTTCAGATCTTATTAAGTAGGATCAAAAGTGATTGTGTACACTGACCATGCTGCTCTAAAATATCTCCTCACAAAGCAGGATTCAAAACCCAGGCTCATAAGATGGGTGTTGCTTCTGCAAGAGTTTGGTATAGAAATAAGAGACAGAAAAGGGACAAAGAACCAAGTAGCTGACCACCTGTCCCGGATAAAACCAGTAGCAGGAGCATTCCTCCCTCCTACTAATATCTCTGAAACCTTTCTGGATGAGCAATTATTTGCCATTCAGGAAGCACCATGATTTTCAGACATTTCAAACTATAAAGCTGTGAGATTCATACCCAAAGAGTACAGCAGGCAGTAAACAAAAAAATTGGTTTCTGATGCAAGGTACTACTTGTGGGATGAACCATATCTCTTTAAGAGGTGTGCAGACGGAATAATCCATAGATGTGTGCCTAGAGAAGAGGCGCAGAAGATCCTATGGCATTACCATGGATCACAGTATGGAGGACATTTTAGAGGTGAGCGAACAGCCACAAGGGTTCTCCAATGTGGCTTCTATTGGCCTACTCTCTATAGAGACTCCTGAGAGTTTGTACGTAACTGTGACAGTTGCCAGAGAGCTGGTAATCTGCTTCATGGTTATGCCATGCCTTAGCAATGGATCTTAGAGATTGAGTTGTTTGATGTATGGGGCATTAACTTCATGGGACCTTTCCCACCATCATATTCAAACACTTACATTCTGGTGGCAGTAGACTATGTATCTAAATGGGTAGAAGCAATTGTAACACCTACTAATGATACTAAGACAGTGTTGAAATTCCTCCAGAAGCACATCTTCAACAGATTTGGCGTCTCTAGAGTACTAATCAGTGATGGGGGCACTCATTTCTGCAATAAATAGCTTAACTCTGCTCTGGTCCGATATAGGATTAACCACAAAGTAGCAACCCCATATCACACACAGACAAATAGGCAGGCTGAAGTCTCAAATAGAAAACTAAAAAGAATCCTGGAACGGACTGTAAACACCCGTAGAAGGGATTGGGCAAGAAGTCTGGATGATGCTCTATGGGCATACAGAACTGCATTCAAGACTCCTATAGGGACCTCTCCATACCAGCTCGTGTATGGAAAAGCCTGTCATCTGCCAGTGGAACTGGAACAACAAGGCCTACTGGGCAACCAGGTTCCTAAACCTTGATGCTAAGGTAGCTGGAGAGAAGAGATTACTCCAGTTGAATGAGCTAGAGGAGTTCAGACTCAATACTTTCGAAAATGCCAAAATTTACAAGGAGAAAGCAAAAAGGTGGCATGATAGAAAGCTGTCATCTAGAGTTTTTGAGCTAGGACAGAAGGCTCTACTATTCAACTCTAGGCTCAGATTGCTCCCTGGGAAACTGAAATCCCAGTGAAGGGACCATATGTGATTACAAGTGTGTCACCATATGGATATGTAGAGCTTCAAGATATTGACTCTGATAAAAAGTTCATTGTTAATGAGCAGAGAATCAAACATTATCTTGAAGGCAATGTTGAGCAAGAATTCTCAAAGCTGAGACTAGATTAAAGCTTAGCAAAGTCCAGCTAAAGACAGTAAAGAAGCGCTTACTGGGAGGCAACCCAGCCATCAGCATAAATTAGATGTTTATAACAATTATATAAGTCATCTTATTTTGCTATTCATGTTTGTCTATACATTTCAGTAAATAATTTAGAAAAATGAAGGTTCAGAACATAAAGCAAAGGAATCACAGAGAAAAAAAAAAGCTCACTGGCATAAAAACGCCAGTAAAGAGGCATTTGCCATTCTGGGCGTTTAACGCCAGTAAAGATAGCATTCTGGGTGTTAAACGCCATAATGGGTAGCATTCTGGGCGTTTAATGCCAGAATGGGCAGCGTCCTGGGCGTTCAAAAAAAACGCATAGTGACAAAGGATTTCTGGCGTTTAATGCCAGTCAGGGTACCTGGCTGGGCATTAAACGCCCAGAATAGACAGCAGGGGGAGGGGAATTTTGTTTTCAATTCAATTTTTTTCAAATTTTCATGTTTTAATTCATAATTTTCTACATAAACATGTCACAAATATTCACCTTTCAATTTCAATTTTCAAAAATTAATGATTTTATAAATTCTTTTTAAATTCTTTTTCAATTCTTTTTCAAAACAATTTTAAAGCTAATTTTTTTCAATTTCTTTCCAAACCTTTTCTTCATCCACCTTATCTTTTATTTCTTAGATGCATCAACAAAAATTCTGATTTCAATCCCTTATATCTTTTTCATATCTTTCAAAATTTTAAAATTCTATCTTTTTCATATCATGTTTATCTTTTACCAATCAAATCTTTCTATCATATCTTTTTCAAAAAATTTCGAAAAACACCCCGTCCCTTTTAAATCTCATTTGGTCATCCCCATTCATTCACCATTCGAATCCTTCTCTCCTTCTATCCCTCTTCTTTCCTTTCTTTTGCTTGAGGACAAGCAAACCTCTAAGTTTGGTGTGTTTTTCCGTGATCACTGAGCTAAAACTCAACAAGATCATGGCCCCTAAAGGAAAACAAACCACTCCAAGAGGCAAGAAAGAGAACAATCTAAAACCTTGGATGCATGAGAGGTTCTGCACCAAAGAACATACAGACCATTACTTCAAAATCATGTGCAGAAGATCAATGATCCAGGAGGTTAACTTTGATCTGAAAGAAGATAAATATTCGGAGATCCAAGAGCAGATTCGAAATAGAGGCTAGGAAATCCTAGCTAATCCTAAGATGAATGTGGGAAGAAACATGGTCCATGAATTCTATGCAAATCTGTGGCTACCAGATAAGCAAAGAATAGATGGAACTGCCTTCCACACATTTCGAACTATGGTCAGGGGGAAGATTATTTACTTTCACCTTGACAAAGTAAGAGAAGTCCTCAAACTTCCTCAACTGCAAGATGATCCAGAATCCTTTAATGGGAGAATGGCTAAAGATAAAAAGCTGGATCAAGTTCTAGAGGACATATGCCTCCCTAGAACCAAGTGGATAACCAACACAAAAGGTGTCCCAAACCAACTAAAGAGGGGGGGGGATCTCAAACCAATTGCTAAAGGCTGGCTGGATTTCATTGGGCATTCTATACTTCCCACAAGTAACCGTTCTGAAGTTACTGTAAAAAGGGCAGTGATGATTCACTGTATTATGTTGGGAAGAGAGATGGAGGTTCATCAGCTAATTCCTTGTGAAATGTACACAATTGCACAAAAGGAATCTACTGAGGCCAAATTGGCTTACCCAAGCTTGATCTATCTGTTATGTAAGGATGCAGGGGTACAGATGGGAGTGGATGAGTTCATCCCAACTAAGCACTCAATCACTAAAAAGATAATGGATGGATCTCAAGCTCAAGACAACCCCATCAAGAGGAGGGCGCATGAGCTTCTCCCAGAAATCCCCCAATTTGACTATTAGGTTTGCTTAGAAGCATCTGTTACCAAGCTGCAAGAAGTTGTGGATCAACTCAAAGAAGAGCAGCAGAATCAGAACAACATGCTTTGCAAATTACTCAAGGAACAAGAGCAGCAAAGGCGTAAGCTACAGGAGCTGAAGCGTTAGAGGCTATCCCTTAAAGCGCCAAGCATCCCACAGATTGAAGGAGCACATATCTCCCAAAATCAAGGTTGTTGAGTCCTAACTCTGTGATAACTTTTGTTATTAGGGACCTATATTAGAATTGCATGAGCATTAATATTAGGATTGCATGAGCATTAGTATTATTTTTATCAATTTGGGTATAATTTAATTTTTTTATCATCATCAAACATGAATAAAATAGTTGATTTTTTTAGAAGAGCAAGGGTGCAAATATCTCAAGTATATAATAAGAAAAATTCAAATTATTTATATGTGGTGGCATTGCTTTAGCTCTCTGAATGAAGGCATAAACAGTGCATAATTTTTTTATACTGAAATTTAAGTAATGTTTGACTCTTGAAAGAAGGAGGTAAACAGAGAAATGTTATTAATAATTTGAAAATTCATGAAATTGATTCTTGAAGTAAGAAAAAGCAGTGAAGAACACAAAGATTGCGAAAAAAAATTTGCGAAAAATAAAGAAAAAGAAAGAAAAAGAAAAAAAAGAAGGTAGAAAAAGCCAATAACCCTTTAAACCAAAAGGCAAGGGTAAAAAGGATCCAACGCTTTGAGCATTAATGGATAGGAGGGCTCAAGGGAATAAAATCCTGGCCTAAGCGGCTACATCAAGCTGTCCCAAATCATGTGCTTGTGTCATGAAGGTCCAAGTGAGAAGCTTGAGACTGAGTGGTTAAAGTCATGATCCAAAGAAAAATAAGTGTGCTTAAGAACTCTGGGCACCTCTAACTGGGGACTCTAGCAAAGCTGAGTCACAATCTGAAAAGGTTCACCCAGTTAGGTATCTGTGGCATTTATGTATCTGGTGATAATACTAAAAAACAAGATGCTTAGGGTCACAGCCAAGACTCAAAAAGTAGTTGTGCTTAAGAATCAACATACTAAACTAGGAGAATCAATAACACTATCTGCATGCTGAGTTCTGAAGGAAGCCAATCGTTCTGAGTTTCAGGGGATAAAATGAGATGCCAAAACTACTCAGAAGCAAAAAAGCTATAAGCCCCGCTCATCTAATTTGAATTTGAACTTCATTGAAGACTTTGAGATTTTATTGCACCACGATCTTCTTTTTATCCTATTTTATTTGTCTAGTTGCTTGGGGACAAGCAACAGTTTAAGTTTGGTGTTGTGATGAGCGGATATTTTATACGCTTTTTGGTAGTATTTTCATATAGTTTTTAACATATTTTATTCACTTTTTGTTGTATTTTTATTAATTTTTATGCAAAAATCACATTTCTGGACTTTACTATGAGTTGGTGTGTTTTTCTATAATTTCAGATATTTTTTGGCTGAAATTGAGGGACCTGAGCAAAAATCTGATTCAGAGGCTGAAAAAGGACTGCAGATGCTGTTGGATTCTGACCCTCCTGCACTCGAAGTGGATTTTCTGGAGCTACAGAAACCCAATTGGTGCGCTCTTAATTGCTTTGGAAAGTAGACATCTTGGGCTTTCCAGAAATATATGATAGTTCATACTTTGCCCGAGATTTGATGGGCAAACAGGCGTTTAAACGCCCACCAGAGACTCTTTTCTGGCGTAAAACGCCAAAACTGGCACCAAAGCTGGAGTTAAATGCCCAAACTGGCATCCAAGCTGTCGTTTAACTCCAGAAACGGCACATGCACGTGAAATCTAGGAAGCTCAGCTCAAACACTCACCAAGTGGACCCCGGAAGAGGATTTCTGCATTCTCTGCATCTCGTTACTCATTCTCTGTAAACCTATGTTACTAGTTTAGTGTAAAAATTACTTTTAGAGATATATTTTGTAACTTATGACATTTTTGACAAATTCTATTGTATCTTCTATAGTATGAACCTCTAAACCTATAAGTGGGGGTGAGGAGCTATGTTGTGTTTCCATGGATTAATACAATTACTATTGTTTTCTATTCAATCACGTTTGTTTCTATTCTAAGATATTCACTCGTATTTCAACATGGAGAATGTGATTATCCATGACACTCATCATTATTCCCCAACTTAAGAACACATTCCTGACAACTACTTGCATTCTACATGAGCTCAATGTAGTCATTGGGTGACAGCTTGAGTGTGTATCTCTTGGGTTTCTAATCCACGAGTTTGACCTACATCTCCTGACAATAGAGCACTCAAACTCATGAGATCTGAACCTTCGTGGTAGAGGTTAGAATCAATTGGCAGCATTCTTGAGATCTGAAAAGTATAAACCTTGTCTGTGGTATTCCGAGTAAGATCTGGGATGGGATGACTGTGACGAGCTTCAAACTCGCAAATGTTGGGCGCAGTGACAGTTTGCAAAAGGATAAATGTATCCTATTCCGACACAAGTGAGAACCGACAGATGATTAGCCATACGAGAAACCATAGAGAACATGTTTTCATTGAGAAGACGGATGGTAGCCCTTGACAACGGTGATCCACCAACATACAGCCTGCCATGGAAGGGACAAACGTTTTTGGAAAAAGAAGACAGTAGGAAAGCAGAAATTCAGAAGACAGAGAAACTCGGAAACCTCAACCTGCTCTCTATTATTGAATAACAAGTACCATTCTTTTCATGCTCTTTTAATTTTCACAAATAAAATCCTTTTTATTATTAATCTCCTGACTAAGAGTTACAAGATAACCATAACTTGCTTCAAGCCGGTAATCTCTGTGTTATCAAGAAAATCACTTCGTAGGTCACATTGCACTCAATTCAGCTACATTATCTAAAAATGTGTTATCACTGGCATTTTCTTGATTCAACCCTTCTTCTCAACGGACTTGGAAACTTTCAATTGGCATTAGAGCTTAGGCTCAAGGGACAAGCTTAACAGTTTGGAGTAAAAGATCTATAACAACCTTTGTGGCTTACACGTTGACTGAAGGACAATCATGTTTTAGACCTTCTTTCTTCAATGGAAACAATTATTCTTATTGGAAAGAATGGTTGAGGATTTTCGTGCAATTAACAGACTATAACATATGGTCATATGGATGATCATTGTAAATGGCCCAGATGTTCCTACCAAACGCGACGTTAAAGGTAATATTGTTCTGAAGAAAGATTCTGAATGGACAGTTGAAGAAAAGAAGAATGTGGAGATAAAAGCCAAAGCTATCAATATAATACATTGCGCCACTAGCTTTGAGAAATTCACAAAGTTTCAAGGTGCAAAATAGCAAAAGGGATATGGGACAAGTTGCAGCTCACACATGAGGGAATTAAATAAGACAAAGAAACTCGTGTTAACATGATTATGAATGAATATAAAATGTTCTTCATGATAAAAAATGAATCTATTGACGCACTATTTGAGAGGTTCTCCATCATCATCAATAATCTTGATGCAATGGGTAAATACTTCTTTGAAGTAAAACTTGGTAGGAAGATCTTAAGAAGTCATACCAAGCAATGAGATACCATGAGCATTGCCATATCTGAAACTAATGATCTCAACAAGATTACTTACGATGAATTGAGAGGAAAGCTTTTGGCCTATGAATATATTCATCTCAGCAATGATAATAAGAAAATAGAAGTGCCATTTAAAAGAAAAATTACATCAAAAGAGGAAGATGAAGAAAGCTTATCCGATGATGAGTTAGAATTCATTGTTGAAAAATTGAAAAAATATGATGAAACAAAAGGGCAGAGGCAAAGAATGTCCATAAAAGAAAGTGCTAATGGCCTCGTAGGATGGCTTGAAAAGTGACAAATCTGATTGTAAAGCTCATATTTGTCTCATGGCAAATCAAGATGATTTTAAGGAGGTAAATTTTTCTGAACTATCACCCAATTCATTGTATATTATCATTGATGATTTAATTATAAATTCTAAAAAGCTTTTTTGATAAATATGCTAAATGCAAGAAAGAAAATGAAGTTTTCAAATTGAAAGACAATCAGCTTAAAGAGCAATTGATCATGGTCGAATAATCTTGTGTTTTAAAATAAGAAAATGTGTTTTTGAAAATTGAAATTGAGGATTTAAACTTGAGGCATTCGGTTGCTACATCAAGTGATGTTCTTGCTGAAAGCGAGAAACTTGATGAGAGAATTAAGAACTTAAATGTTGATTTAACAAAGTTTGCTCAAAGTTCTAAAAATTTAGACAAAGTTCTTCTTAATCAAAAGTCTCTTTTTATAAAATTTGGTCTTGGTTTTGCAGAGGAAAAAAAACTAGTTTTGAAAAATGATTATGAAGCCTCCTCTTCCAAAACCAAATGGCCTTCGAACTTGTTTTTAATAAAAATCATAAGGCCACCTTTTTCAAACACAAGAATCCTCCTTATCAATCGAAAATTCTAGCAAGAAGCAACATTTATTCCAACTACAATAAAGTTAGACATTTTTCACCTTAATGCTTTATTTTTGAAAAGAAAATTAGTGATAAAGTTTATAACATTGTTCATGATTATAATGCTTTTGGAAAACCATTTAGACTTAACATAAAAGGATCCAAAAGGATTTGGATACCAAAAATTTCATAAAAGATGTTGCAGGTTTGTCTTATATCCAAAAAGCAAAAGAGAGATGTGATATTTTTGATACGTGGATGTTCAAAGCATATAATGAGATGGTCAACTTTCTTCATCAAGCTAAACAATTATGGTGGAGGATTTATGACTTTTGGAGTTAATGAAAAAGGAAAAATCATTGAAATGAATGAGATTAGAGAATATCTAAAGAAGTTACATCAAGTTCATCCAATACTGAGAAGATAACACTATGGCAACATAAACTAGAAAATTCTGCAGAAGAATTATGCAGGAGACAAAATTCTAAATCATCTCCCGGCACTACAATATTCTAAAGCTAAGACCTATATTAATCCATCTGAATTTAATACTATTTAATATAGCTAATGTTGATTTTCAGTTTTGTCTTTCAAGTTTAGACGAGATTTTTCTAGGCTTAATGTATAGGGCATTTTCTTTTTGAACTTTTTGCTATCCTTTATTACTTTCTGTTCTCTTATCATATGCTCTATTTTTTAAACCATTCTTTAATGCTTTGATTTCATCCATGCTTGATTTGGTACATGTATGTTTTGCATTTATGATATTTACTATGATTTTATACATTGATTGAGAAGTTTTGACATATTATGTTTTGATAATGTTTATATATTCTCACTGTTGTAGCTACAGATTTTATGTTTTAATCTTTTATTTTTGTTTTGTTGCTGCATGACTATCATGACTATTTTCCTTGTATGTTTTTTAGACGTTTTATACTAATGCAATATTGTAGGTGTTTTTGTTTTCTTTCATTGATGACAAAAGGGGGAGAAAGATTGAACCTATGTTTGTTTTCTTGCTGCTATAGTTATTTTAAGCACATAAACAAGGAGAACTTGTTACATTATCAAAGAAGTCATCTATATCTTATTCTCTCTTTTCAATCAGAATGTTTACCATCAAGAGAGAGATTGTTGAGTTCAGAGAATATATGACAACATTAATAATGACAAACATTTGATTGAGATATAATTAATTGAGTGCATTAATTATATATTCCAAGTGTTGCATTAATTACAGAGTCTTATGCTTAAGTCATAATTCAGAGATGGCAAGGTATTACGACCTCTAAAATAAAAATTTAGTACGTATAGTAGTGTGAATGATTGATTATAACTAGGAGCCTTTGTAAGAAAAAGAAAGGGGTAAACAAAAATCGCAACTCGAAGGCGCAACACTCCGATCGATAACGTAACGAACAAAGGATAAGCCAACGCAAGATTATATATATACAAAGGAGTGTCAAAAACAGGTATATCAAGACTCAAAATTCGGCTGCGAAGATAACCGGTCCGAGCATAGCAACATATATATATATATATATATATATATATATATATATATATATATATATATAAGTAAATAAAATAAGGAAAACCCCAAGGAAACCCAAAGGGACACAAAGACAGAGAACCTATTCTCCAAAATATCCTATAAGAGGAGTCATCACAGTTTGTATTATTCAATGGAGATAAAGTATCTAAGAGAAATCATAAAATCAAAACAGAGCCCCAAGAACAAAGGATCTTCGCTAATCCAGAAACCTCACGTCCTGCATCTGAAAACCACAAAATCCGCATGGGTGAGAACTAGAGGTTCCCAGCATGGTAACAGCTTCCACATATATAATATATAACAATAGAGGAAAGCCGAAGGCAATCCTAGAACTCCCTCCAGATAAAATCAAAGCTTATAAACAAGCTAAACCATAAAGGGCATCTGACTAAAGATTCTTCAGTCTAACTAACACTTCCCTTTCCAATTCCTTCAGACCTCCCAACCACCAGCAGAAGTATGATATAGCAAACACAGTTATATCAGATAAGAGATATACAAATAGGAACAAATAAGGCATTTAGACAAATAGCAAGTAATATGCAGTCAAATAGGCAATCTCAAACAATTCACATAGTATGCATATGATGAATGCCTGTCCCTAATGGCTGATGATATCATCTATCGGTTATAGAGCCAACCCGACAAGTCCTGGTAGCTAACCATTGGACTGTCCCTCTGTCGTGTTCCCCCAACTCGAGTTATACTCAATATAAATTTGATCATAATCATGATCCATATCCATCACCCTCACTGGTGAATATTTATGGGGGTGAGCTCATCCGGGGCTTTCACAGTGCCCGGCCACCCTGACGACATAGGGTCGAAAGAGCTTCGAGTCTCAACCTGGAGCACGTGGTGGCTAGCCACTGCTTTCTCCCAGGGAAACTCTCATCTCTGATAGGGGATGTGCAACATTAACAATTCATTCAACAGAATATATGCATTTATTCTTAGCCATAATCATGGCTCCGCCGTAACACGGCAACAATCCAGCCATCCGGCTTATGGTTAAATCCATAACCAGTCATCCGGCTCATGGTTAAATCCATAACCAGCCATTTCATTAACAAATACGGCCTTTCGGCCCATGGCATAACAAGCACTTCCACCGCAATCCTCCGCCTCTCACATAATCATCTTTGATCCTCATTGATCATTCATTTTTCCCTTACTTCACTCGCAAGTTACCATATCCCCTAGCTCCTTTTCTCATTGCTAGGCATATAATAATGATTTAAGACACAAGTGGTGAGATCGTAGGCTTAGAAGTATGAAATTTGGCTTTTAAAACTCAAAAATCAACTTTGGGATGAAAACAGGGCTACGCGCATGCGCACTCCAGCGCACGCGTGGATGGCCACAAAACTCATCGAAGCGCAAGCGTCATACACGTGGACACGCGGATTGAAAAATAGCCAAACGACGCGCACGCGTCAGCCATGCGTACGCGCGGGTACATTTGTGCCCCGGGCACAAAACAGGCACAACTCTGGTACAACTCTCGGGAAAAAGGCTGGGTATTTGGTGCAGCACATCGACGCACCCGCGCACACCACGCGCACGTGTGGATGGTGCCTTCTCAAAGAACGACGTGCACGCATCAAGTGCGCCTACGCGTGGGGGGTCGTCCTGCTAAAAATTTTCTAAGTTAAAAGCTGCAGAATTCACAGATTCAATCCCCAATTTTTCGATGGACATAGCTTTCTCATTTTAAATCGTTTTTCGCCTGTTCTTCGAACGGCATGGACATCCGGGATCCAATTTTATTTCTAAACAAGTTTGGTACAAAACGGGAATTCTTAGTCCAAGTTATGTCCCATCAAATTATGCCCAAAAACCATGTTTTCATACAAAACCACAAGGTGCCATTTTCAAAACAAGCCATTTTCAACTCTTTTTAAAATCAACCAAAACATGCCAATTTCAACCCTTTTTGAAAGCAATCAAAATATACCAAAATCAACATCAAGCCTCCTCAACTCACACATCAACACTTCACCACAATTCACAAAGCATCACCCCTCTAATTTAACACTTCTCAATCAAATAGCTAAGAGACAACACATAAACATGCCATACATACTTTCTCATCCCAATTTCCAATAATACCATTTCCAATTAACCATCATTACACATACTTAATATCATACTCACCATCAACATGGTGTCACCCACAATTCAACCTCAATTACTCATCAAGCATATATCACAACATGCATAATTCTCATACATCATACCATCAAAGCATCAATAATCATCATCACATATATGACCACATCATATATCTCAACCATTCAACAATATCAACAATTCAATGCCTATCTTAGGGCCTCTAGCCTAAGTATTTCTTACCACATTACATATTAGATACGAGAAACCGAGACCATACCTTAGCCGATTTCCCAAACTCAACCGGAGCACTTCCAAATCACTTATCCACAAGCTCTCAAGGTCTCAACACCTCAAAGAACAGATTTTTCACCACCAAATCCCTTTTCAAGCTTTTCAATATCACTAATCAAGCTCCAATATTCACACATACACAACCTAAGTCACAATCATCATACCCATACACAACATCTCAATACCCAAACATCATAGAACAACAAATTACACTAGGGTTGAGAATCTTACCACACCCAAGGTCCAAGGAGACAAGATTAACCTTCTCCTTCAAGAGAGTTGGGTCCTATAACATCAAAGAGCCCAAAATCTCAACATTTTTGCTCATAAAACTCGAAATCAAAGCTGGAAATTCGAAGAACAAAACGTGGCTTACCTCAAAATTGATTGTATGGGTTTTGTAGAGCTCTCTACAGTGAATGCGTGGCCGCAAATGGAGCGGCAATCGGAGTTCTAGATCAAAAGTTATGGTGGTTTGAAGATCAACCAAGGGAGAGAACATGAGAGAGTGTTCTTCCCTCCATGACCTCCATTTTCAGTGTGTGAGTGTCTCAAATAAGGAGAGAGAGTGCTGAAAACTAGGGTTTTGGTTTAGTTTAGTTGGGCCAAGGGCCCACTTTGGGTCCGGTTGGCCCGTTCGGTCCAATCTTGGTCCGAATTCCACGAAATTGGTACCAAAATTCTCGTCTCAATCTCCTCTATCATATTAAGCCACAAAAATCACATTTTTGGATTTCTAGAATAAATTCTCATTTATGGGTTAATTAACCATTAACTAACCGGGTTTTACATTCTACCCACCTAATTGGGAATTTTGCCCACAAAATTCAAATGCAATTACCTGAGAATAAGTGCGGATAATCCGTTCGCATCTCTGACTCATGTTCCCAAGTGTGTTCCTCAACACCGCCTCGACTCCATGCCACTTTGACTAATGAAACTTCTATTCCACGCAACCGTTTGATACTAGTATCATCAATTCTAACTGGAGCCACTCGAAGCGTCAAATCTTCTCTTAACTACACCGATTCAGGTTCCAACACATGGCTAGCATCAGGAGTGTACTTCCGAAGCTATGACATGTGAAACACATCGTGCAGGTTCGAAAGATGCGGTGGCAGAGTCATCCGATACGCCACCGGTCCAATCCTCTCCAGGATCTGAAATGGACCAATGTATCTAGGATTCAACTTCTTTGCCTTAATCGCCCTACCTACTCCTGTAGTTGGAGTAACCTTAAGGAAAACATGATCTCCTTCCTTAAATTCTAAGGGTTTTCGCCTCTGATTGGCCTAATTCTTCTGGCGACTCTGTGCCATAAGCATCCTATCTCAGATTTTCTTGACTTGTTCAGTGGTCTCAGCTATCATTTCCGGCCCCAACAAGCCTTTCTCTCCAGCTTCATACCAACATACCGGAGATTGATATTTCCTTCCATACAAGGCCTCATACGGAGCCATTCTGATGCTCTCATGGTAACTATTATTGTATGCAAACTCCACTAACGGCATATACTGATCCCAACTCGTCGGTTGGTCCAAAACACAAGCTCTCAACATATCCTCTAGTGTTTGGATCGTCCTCTCGGATTGATCATCTGTTTGAGGATGGTATGCTATACTCAAGCTTAATCGGGTTCCAAAAGCTTTCTGAATTGCACCCCAGAACCTCAAAGTGAAACAAGGATCTCAATCAGAGATTATAGTAGCAGGTACACCATGAAGTCTCACAATCTTCTTTATGTATAACCGTGCTAGCTCCTCAAGGGAGTAAGTCATCCGAATGGGTAAAAAGTGAGCTAACTTTGTCAGTTGGTCCACAATCGCCCAGATAGCATCAAAACCAGCCCTAGTCCTTGGCAATCCCGACACAAAGTCCATTGCAATACTTTCCCACTTTCATTGCAAAACCTCTAAAGGTTGCAACATACCGGAAGGTCTTTGATGTTCAATCTTTACCTTTTGACAAGTTAAGCACTTTGAAACATATTCCGTCACATCATTCTTCATACCTGGCCACCAAAACATCGCCTTTAAATCATGGTACATCTTAGTACTTCCCGGGTAAATGGAGAATCCGCTTTTATGTGCCTCCATTAAGATATCTTGTCTAAAAGTGCCAACATCCGGCACAGTGATCCTACCCTTGAATCTCCATAACCCATCTTTTTCTTTCGACATTCTCCACTATTTCCCTTGCTCAATGGCCGGTAACACCTTCCATAATGCTTCATCATTTTCATGAGCCTTTAGGAGTTCAAACTTAAAGTCACTTGAGATTTCTAATCGGCTCAAACACAAGGTTCCAGATACTTCTTGAGCACCAATTTTCAGACTTTCGAATCCCTTGAGCAACTTCTCCTCTTGAAGCATCATCCAAGCCGCATATAACAACTTCTAACTCAATGCATCCGCCACTACATTTGCCTTTCCCGGATGGTAATTCAACTTAAAGTCGTAGTCCTTCAATAATTCCATCCACCTCCTCTGCCTTATATTAAGCTCTTTTTGATCAAAGAGATATTTCAAGCTCTTGTGATCGGAGAAGACTTGGAACTTAACCCCATAGAGATCATGCCTCCACACCTTCAAGACAAACACAACCGCAGCGAGTTCCAAATCATGCTTAGGGTAACTAACTTCATGAGGTCTCTACTGGCGTGAGGCATACGCCACCGCATTATGATGCTGCATCAGCACGCACCCCAGACCCTTTAATGAGGCATCACAGTACACCTCAAAAGTCTCGTTTGGCTCAGGTAACACTAACATAGGTGCACTGGTCAACTTTTTCTTCAATTCCTGAAAGCTCTCCTCGCACTCAGGAGTCCAAACAAACGGAGTGTCTTTGCGGGTTAACTTTGTCAACAGCAAAGCTAATTGCGAAAAGCCTTTGATGAACCTTTGGTAATAGCCAGCTAAGCCCAGAAAACTCCTTATCTCCATTACGGTGGTTGGTTGCTTCCAATCCATCACAGCCTCCACCTTAGCTGGATCTACGGCTATTCCCTTCTTACTCACCACGTGACCCAAAAACTTCACCTCACTCTTCCAAAACTCACACTTAGATAGTTTCGCATAGATTTTATTCTCCTTTAGAATCTGCAACATGGTCTTCAAGTGTTCTGCATGCTCTTCTTCAATCTTGGAGTAAATCAGTATGTCGTCAATGAAGACAACAACGAATTCATCCAGAAACGGATGGAACACTCTGTTCATATAATCCATGAATACTGCAGGAGCGTTTGTCAACCCAAAGGACATTACAGTGTACTCGTAATGACCATAACAAGTCCTGAAAGCGGTCTTAGGGATATCCTCACTCCTCACCCTTATCTGGTGATAACCGAATCGCAAATCAATCTTAGAGAAAACCCCATCTCCTTGTAACTGATCCATGAGATCATCAATTCTTGGCAATGGGTACTTATTCTTTATTGTAACCTTGTTCAGCTGTCTGTAATCCACACAGAGCCGCATACTCCCATCTTTCTTCTTTACCAATAACACTGGAGCACCCCATGGGGAAACACTTGGTCGGATAAAGTTCTTACCCGACAAATCCTCTAACTGAGACTTTAGCTCGGCCATCTCTAACGGTGACATTCTATAAGGAGCACTTGAGATTGGTCCCGCCCCAGACACCAATTCAATAGCAAACTCAACCTCTCGGTTAGGTAGAAACTCATCAATGTCATCGAGAAACACCTCCGAAAACTCACACACAACCGGAATTTGTTCCAACCTTTGATCATCACCCGAAACACTCGCGGTTAACAACAGGATACCCTGACATTCGGTTCCGAAACAGTTCACCATCATCGAATTCAAGTAATAATTATTCACCACGACCGGCCTTTCAGTATCTTCCGGCATAAAGTACACCGACTTGTAGAACAATCAAGCAAGACATGGTTCTCAGATAACCAGTCCAAACCCAAGATAAGATCAAGACCGATCATCGGCAAGCAGATTAAATTATGGACAAAATCACGCTGCTTGAACCTAAACGAAACTTTCGGGCATCCTAGCCTAGTTACCATGGCTTCATGGGTAGCATTATATACGTTTAGGTCATAGCCTAAGACTACAATCTTCAATCCTAACTCATGAGCTTTTTCCAATTCAATAAATGAATGTGTTTCTCCCAAATGAAATAAAGTATTTAAAGTTTGACCAATCATTTCATAGTTACCTCGGATAAGTGTCTCGGATCCCTTGACAGCTATAACTGAGGTGGTGAACACCCGACCAGTCTGCTGTGCTTTTCCTGCACCTTGTTTTTTCTTCTCCAGACAGGTTGGGACCTTATGTCCCGCCTTACCACAGTAATAGCACAAACCCCATCCGGCCATACACGGGGCCCCCGGATGGTGACTTCCACACCTAGCACAAGCTTGCTCATTCTGTGACTGCTTCCCAAACCTTTTTCCTTGGGAGTTGTTGTTGTTGGGTCTCCTGAAAGAACTTCCCCACTTGAAAGGCAGACTTCTAGGTGCAAAGCTCTTCCCTCGGTTCTGTGGGAATGGTCCCTTGTGACTTCCTCTCTCAGCGGCTGCCTTCTTCACATACTCCTCAACAACCCTACACTTGTTTACCATCACAGAGAAAGTTCTGACCTCTATTGGTCCCTGAGCTCTATTTCCATCGTTGCCACGATTGTTCATCCGTAGCCCAAGAGCTTTAGCAGTGGCTTGCATCGCAGCAGCCATGTTCTCCAACGCAGTCATAAGGTTCACCGGGTCATTAGGGTTAACCTCCGGTGCACGAGCATTAGTACGACCTCTACCATGAACTCTACCACGGCCTCTACCACGTCCATGAGTTGCCATCTGGTTCCTATACACACCAAACAATCGATATTAAGTTGATCAGTCTCAATATCGGAAGTTTAGTGCTTCAAGTTCCAAATGCATGCTCATGAACGTCTATGCCAATTATATAAAGTAGATATACTAATGGCACATAACACACATACAGAGAATGCACAGAAGCATAGTCAGTCAATCCCTCAGGCTCTACAGGAACAAACTGCTCTGATACCATAATGTAACACCCTACCATACAGAGTCTTATGCTTAAGTCATAATTCAGAGATGGCACGGTATTACGACCTCTAAAATAAAAATTTAGTACGTATAGTAGTATGAATGATTGATTATAACTAGGAGCCTTTGTAAGAAAAAAAGGGGTAAACAAAAATTGCAACTCGAAGGCGCAACACTCCGATCGATAACGTAACGAACAAAGGATAAGCCAACGCAAGATTATATATATACAAAGGAGTGTCAAAAATAGGAATATCAAGACTAAAAATTCGGCTGCAAAGATAACCGGTCCGAGCATAGCAACATATATATATATATATATATATATATATATATATATATATATATATATATATATATATATATATATATATATATATATAAGTAAATAAAATAAGGAAAACCCCAAGGAAACCCAAAGGGACACAAAGACAAAGAACCTATTCTCCAAAATCTCCTATAAGAGGAGTCATCACAGTTTGTATTATTCAACGGAGATAAAGTATCTAAGAGAAATCATAAAATCAAAACAGAGTCCCAAGAACAAAGGATCTTCGCTAATCCAGAAATCTCCAGCATGCTTCAGCGAGAAACCTCACGTCCTACATCTGAAAACCACAAAATCTGCATGGGTGAGAACCAGAGGTTCCCAGCATGGTAACAGCTTCCACATATATAATATATAACAATAGACGAAAGCCGAAGGCAATCCTAGAACTCCCTCCAGATAAAATCAAAGCTTATAAACAAGCTAAACCATAAAGGGCATCTGACTAAAGATTCTTCAGTCTAACTAACACTTCCCTTTCCAATTCCTTCAGACCTCCCAACCACCAGCAGAAGTATGATGTAGCAAACACAATTATATCAGACAAGAGATATACAAATAGGAACAAATAAGGCATTTAGACAAATAGCAAGTAATATGCAGCTAAATAGGCAATCTCAAACAATTCACATAGTATGCATATGATGAATGCCTGTCCCTAATGGCTGATGATATCATCTGTCGGTTATAGAGCCAACCCGACAAGTCCTGGTAGCTAACCATTGAACTGTCCCTCTGTTGTGTCCCCCCAATTCGAGTTATACTCAATATAAATTTGATCATAATCATGATCCATATCCATCACCCTCACTGGTGAATATTTATGGGGGTGAGCTCATCCGGAGCTTTCACAGTGCTCGGCCACCCTGACGACATAGGGTCGAAAGAGCTTCGAGTCTCAACTTGGAGCACGTGGTGGCTAGCCACTGCTTTCTCCCAGGGAAACTCTCATCTCCGATAGTGGATGTGCAACATTCATAATTCATTCAACAGCATATATGCATTTATTCTTAGCCATAATCATGGCTCCGCCATAACACGGCAATAATCCAGCCATCTGGCTTACTATTAAATCCATAACCAGCCATCCGGCTCACGGTTAAATCCATAACCAGCCATTTCATTAACAATTACGGCCTTTCGGCCCATGGCATAATAAGCACTTGCACCGCCATCTTCCGCCTCTCACATAATCATCTTTGATCCTCATTGATCATTCATTTTTCCCTTACTTCGCTCGCAAGTTACCACATCCCTTAGCTCCTTTTCTCATAGCTAGGCATATCATAATGATTTAAGATATAAGTGGTGAGATCGGAGGCTTAGAAGTATGAAATTTGGCTTTTAAAACTCAAAAATCAACTTTGGGATGAAAACAGGGCCACGCGCACACGCACTCCACGCGCACGCGTGGATGGCCACAAAACTCATCGACGCGCAAACGTCATATACGCGGACGCGCGGATTGAAAAATAGCCAAACGACTCGCACGCGTCAGCCATGCGTACGCGCGGGTATATTTGTGCCCCAGGCACAAAACTGGCACAACTCTCGGAAAAAAGGCTGGGCATTTGGTGCAGCGCATCGACGCACCCGCACACACCATGCGCACGCGTGGATGGTGCCTTCTCAAAGAACGACGCGCACGCGCCAAGTGCGCCTACGCGTGGGGGTCATTCTGCTAAAAATTTTCTAAGTTAAAAGCTGCAGAATTCATAGATTCAACCCCCAATCTTTCGATGGACATAACTTTCTCATTTTAAATTGTTTTTTGCCCGTTCTTCAAACAGCATGGACATCCCGGATCCAATTTCATTTCTAAACAAGTTTGGTACAAAACGGGGATCCGTAGTCCAAGTTATGTCCCGTCAAAGTATGCCCAAAAACCATGTTTTCATACAAAACCACAAGGTGCCATTTTCAAAACAAGCCATTTTCAACTCTTTTCAAAATCAACCAAAACATGCCAATTTCAACCCTTTTTGAAATCAATCAAAATGTACGAAAATCAACATCAAGCCTCCTCAACTCACACATCAACACTTCACCATAATTCATAAAGCATCACCCCTCTAATTTAATACTTCTCAATTAAATGGCTAAGAGACAACACATAAACATGTCATACATACTTTCTCATCCCAATTTCCAATAATAACATTTCCAATTAACCATCATTACACATACTCAATATCATACTCACCATCAAGATGGTGTCATCCACAATTCAACCTCAATTACTCATCAAGCATATATCACAACATGCATAATTCTCATACATCATACCATCAAGGCATCAATAATCATCATCACATATATGACCACATCATGTATCTCAACCATTCAACAACATCAACAATTCAATGCCTATCTTAGGGCATCTAGCCTAAGTATTTCCTACCACATTACATATTAGATACGAGAAACCGAGACCATACCTTCGCCGATTTCCCAAGCTCAACCGGAGCACTTCCAAATCACTTATCCACAAGCTCTCAAGGTCTCAACACCTCCAAGAACAGATTTTTCACCACCAAATCCCTTTTCAAGCTTTTCAATATCATTAATCAAGCTCCAATATTCACACATACACAACCTAAGCCACAATCATCATACGCATACACAACATCTCAATACCCAAACATCATAGAACAATAAATTATACTAGGGTTGAGAATCTTACCACACCCAAGGTCCAAGGAGACAAGATTAACCTTCTCCTTCAAGAGAGTTGGGTCCTATAAAGAGCCCAAAATCTCAACATTTTTACTCATAAAACTCAAAATCAAAGCTGGAAATTCGAAAATCAAAATGTGGCTTACCTTAAGATTGATTGTATGGGTTTTATAGAGCTCTCCACGGTGAACGCGTGGCCGCAAACGGAGCGGCAAACGGAGCTCTAGATCAAAAGTTATGGTAGTTTGAAGAATAACCAAGGGAGAGAACTTGAGAGAGTGTTCTTCCCTCCATGACCTCCATTTTCAGAGTGTGAGTGTCTCAAATGAGGAGAGAGAATGCTGAAAACTAGGGTTTTGGTTTAGTTTAGTTGGGCCAAGGGCCCACTTTGGGTCCAGTTGGCCCGGTTTGGCCCGTTCGGTCCAATCTTGGTCCGAATTCCACAAAATTGGTACCAAAATTCTCGTCTCAATCTCCTCTATCATATTAAGCCACAAAAATCACATTTTTGGCTTTCTAGAATAAATTTTTATTTATGGGTTAATTAGCTGTTAACTAACCGGGTTTTACAAAAGATCATAAAAAACAGCCCTTATTTTTCTTGTTTTTGAGTGTGTTCTTACTTCTCTTTTGTCTAGATTCAAGCTTATTTTGAGAGATACAAAAGATAAAGAGAGTAATTCATACGGAAGTCATTTAACCTTTGTTTGAGTATTTTGATTTCAAAAGTGTACTAGGTTAAAGTGTACTTGATTTTTCTTAACTAGGTTGGGTTAGCACCTAGGTGATTTACTAAGGTTGGTATAGCTTAGGTGAGTTACAAGAGTGTAGTCTCTTAGAATTGGTGGTGTTTGTAATCAATATTGATTACAGTAAAAATTCTTTCATTGTTGTGGTGGAGACTAGACGTAGGTCACATTGTACTTCGTGCCGAACTAAGATGTATTGTGGTGTTACTCTTCTTCTTTCTTAAAATCTGCAACTTCCATTTTCGTTTTATTCTACTATTGCGGGACGAGACAAAAATAAAAATAATCTATTTATTAGTTCTGTTGTATTATCTAAAAAAGTATTTATCACTTATGTTTCCTTGATTCAACCCCTTCTCAACGAATTTGGAAACTTTCACTCAAGTTTGCAATAATGTTTTGTTTTGGAAATGTTGTTGGTGAGAAAATATCAATATATATGATGTATGCACATCAATTTTAAAGTTAGATTTTCTACTAATGAGAAATTTATAAATGCAATCTTGTGTTGCTTTTTTGCATTTTTATTTTTTGAAACTTCCATCTTTTAGCTTGCTCCACTTTTTATGTCTTGTGTACATGTTTTTTGCCAATTTTTTGCTGATTAAAATGAATAAAAGTGAGTTGGACTAATATGTGTCTTCATTTATTTTTCACATAAGCTACCGGATTGTTAAGTTATTGAGTTTTAGTTCCAATTTGATAGTGTTAAGTATTGTGCCCAAATTCATTGAAGGTTATAAAAATTGATGAATTTGTAAATTCTAAAACTTTAAATATGTCAGATTTTACAACTTTTGTACTTATTTAGGATTGTTTTAAATCAATTTTGGGTGACTTTATTGTATACCATTTTTTAAATAAAATTTTACATTTTTAGGTTGTTTCTTTGTAAAGGTTATAGTAATTTGGATAGTTTATTATTTGTATAAATTTTTTTATTGCTGCTTGTTTATTTGTGTGATTTTTTTTGCTATTATAAATTAAATATTTACTGATCTAAATGTTGTCACTAGAAATCATCACTAAACTTGTAACCATTTGAGCTTTTAGAATTTAAATAATAAATTATTTGTGATTTATTATATTTGTTGCAGATTTTATTTTCAGAAATTCTTTTATTAAAGATACTTAAGTTTAATTTTTAGTACTTTGAGTTTAAATTAATTAGTACTAAGAGATTTTTATATTAATTGAGTATTTTCTTATTTAGAATTTAAAGTTTCAGTAATTGAATAATTTAAAGTTTTGGTTAATTTTATGAATAAAAGAAAAATTAATTTATTTATATTTAAATTTTAAATTCGAGTGCTTATTTGAAAATCAATGAATACGCCGATAAATAAATAATGTTCTTGAAATAATTTTATTTGGTTAAAATTGGTTTGAAATTACTACTCTATTCTTTAATTTTATTAAAATTTCTACACTACCCAAAACCTTAATTTTACCCTAACCTAATCCTAAAACACATACACAGCCCCAGCCGCCGCACCCCTCTCACTAACGAAACACACCCCCGCGAAAAAAGAGAGAGAACACGAGAGATCAGAGAAGAAGGAAAGGGCGACGGTGCCGGTGGGTGTCAGTGCCACCGTCTCCGTCAACGTTGTTTAGAGAGGGAGGAAGAAAGGAGGGAGCTACCAAGCCGTCGTCGTCGCCTTCGAGATCGTCACCACCATTGCTAGAAGGATGCTTCGTCCTTGTCAATGCCACAGCTGAACCGCCATCGAGCCCGGGGAGAGAACAAGTAGAACACGAGAAGAGAGAGGAGTTGTGTTTCATCGTTACTGTCAAGCCATGATTGTGCCACCGCCCCTTGTCTCTGTCGCTGCTAAAGCTTCATCATTGTCGTCGTTGGGTCTGTCATGGCCATGGAGAGGAGCGCGAAAGGGAGAGAGAACTGGGAGGTTGCTGCTTCGGGAATCACTGCCAGAGCAGGAGAAGATAGTGTCGCCATGATTCTGGTTATCGAGTATGGCGCTGTTGTCATCGAAACCACCGCCAGAGCTACTGCTACTCTGTTCCGTCATTCCTCCTTAGTTGCACTAAGTATTTTTGTTCCGGAACTCTCGCCATTAGTATTCTGTCATAGTTTGTTGAGGATTTTGCGATGTTAATATCTCAAAATTAAGTTACTGTGATTACATACTGCATTTGTGGCTGTTGCTGCTGTGGGAAATGGTTGGAATGGATGCCGCTATTGTGAAATAAGGATAAAAGGGGTTTGTTGCATTTAATTATCGAGTTTTGATAATTTGAGTTTGGGGCTTTTCTTAGAACTTATTTTTTATTGTTATAAATCGATATCAATATGAAATATATATATATATATATATATATTTCTCTATGATTGTGCGAGTCTTATGA
Source organism: Arachis hypogaea (assembly GCF_003086295.3). Taxonomy (NCBI): domain Eukaryota; kingdom Viridiplantae; phylum Streptophyta; class Magnoliopsida; order Fabales; family Fabaceae; genus Arachis; species Arachis hypogaea. The sequence goes on from NC_092039.1 coordinate 108,078,684, forward strand.
ACTAAATTGGATTGTGCTGCATAAATGTGATTGAGTAAATGCTTAAATAGAATGTGGCTGCATTGTACAACTAATTGGTGAAGTTGAATTGTCTGTGGTTATGAACTGTGAATGATTGGTCGCTTGAATTTTGGATTTTGTCAATTTTCTTGAGTTGAATTGGTATTGATGTGTAGTGGTTAATGCAAGTTTGATGGAACCTTGAAGGTTAGGAAAGTCCGAGTTTCAGGGGAGATTCTGCCAAAATTTTTATAAGAATTTGAGTGAAAATTGTTGAATAATAATAATAATAATAATAATAATAATAATAATAATAATAATAATAATAATAATAATAATAATGGAAACCAGTGCTATTTTTATAAAAAACTAGAGACTTTATTTTGAAGTCGTATTTGAAAATTTTGGATTGAAGAATTATGTTTTGAGAAGTTTTTAGTGAATTTAAAAACAATTGAATTTGATTGGAGAAATGAAATGATTTCTAAGTATTTGGAAAAGTCTTCAACTCAAGAATGAAGTTGAAATTATTTTGGGGAACTTGGTTAAACAAAAATGAGATTCATTTGATTTTGAAAAACCATGGAAATGATTATGTTTTTGGAGCGTTCTAGCGATTTTAAAGTAATTATTTAAGAATAAAATGATTATGTTTTCAATTAAGATTTTGATTTGGGAAAATAAGGTGATTTTTGAGTCTTTTGGTGAAAAGAATTTGGGATGAGTATAACGGATTGAATTGGGTAATTCCTGATGAAAAATTGTTAAACGGAATATAACTATTGTGGGGTTGGTGGTTCGTCCCGCCCACGGTGAGAACGGTGGCTCTGTCCCGTTCATGGATAGACAAATTGAGGTTGAGGATTCCCTCTCTTATGTTATGATGAATAAGTTAGCTTGAGGATTCTCTCTCTTGTTGCATCAGAGAATTGGATAGAAGGTTGAGAATTCCCTTTAGTTCAATTCCCAACTGTGGTGAGGATGGTGATTTTATCCCACTCATGGTTTGAGGATAATTATCCTTGTGATAAATGTGAACATAATGAATTATGATTTTTATTTTTATTTTGGTTATGATTATGATAAGGTTTGATTGAAATATGATTATATATAATTGTGGTTTTGATTTTGATCTTAGTGATATTTGATTGTGATTATGATTGAAATGAGATTATGATTGATGTTGTGGGAATGGTTGTTCGTCTTGCCTATGGTAAGGACGGTGGCGCTATCCTACTCTATATACAAGTTGAGGTTGAGAATTCCCTCTCTTGTGTTACGGTGGACAAGTGAGGTTGATAATTCCCTCTCTTGTTACATCCAGAGACTGGATAGAAGGTTGAGGATTCCCTTCGATTCAATTTTCGATTGTAGTATAAACGAGTTAGGTTGAGGATTCCCTATTGTTGCATCACAGTCTTTCTCTGTGTGAAGTGTGACGAACACTATATCCCAAGAGTGTGGCGGACAATATATCCTAGATAGCGTAGCTTCCAGTGAGATGGTGTAAGGTTGAGGATTCCCTTCCGAAAGGTTGAGGATTCCTTTCTTGTTGTTGCTCTTGGTGATGCGTGACAAAGAGACAATATCTAGGTTAGCTACCAGATGTGTCGGGTTTGGTATTTTAAATAACATGTGAGCTCATAGCCAGTAGGACAGGCATGCATTATACTGCATTTGTTTGCAATTGTTTGGGTGTGTTATAATTACTTGGTTTGCCTAATTGATAATCTGGGTAACTGTTAATTGTACTACTTGTCATAATTATTCCCTGTGATTGTTTATTTGACTGTCTGATTTTTTGGTTCGGATTTATTATAGAGTGTGGTGGCTTGTAAAAGATTGACTAGATGATTGAATGAATTTTGGGCCGGAGGCCGTGATTAGTTGAGTTATATCTCTTGATGTGTTATGGTGTATTTTGGGCCAGAGGTCGTGATTGTTTGAACGTGAACGAATTTCGGGCCAGAGGCCGTGATTGGGTAAGTTATATCCCTTGGTAAGTTTGGTGAAGATTCATATGTATGGGTGTGTTTGATGAGTTGGAATCCTTGTAAATAATATGTGAAATTAGATTTGGGATGATTAATTGTTATTGTTTGAAAAGTTGTATTAAGACGGGATTTTAAAAATTAGATTGATGAGGATTATAGCCTAAATCTGATATAAATTGGAGTTTTGATGATTTTGTCTTGGAAGGAAAATCACATGATTTTGAATTAGTGAATAATATGCCCATTGATCGAGAATTAAGGAAAGGATAGTTTAGCAAAAAGATTCATAAGACGAGCAATGATCCCTACTGTTAAACGATATATATATATATATATGTGTGTGTGTGTGTGTGTGTATATATCCTTTTATAACGATTCTGAAATCCCTTTACTGAGACTGTGTGTAGTGGTTAGGTTCTTACCCCCTATAGTCCTATCTTTTTTAGGAAATAGACGGAAAGTGGTGGACGAAATTGTGATCACTTGTTCTTTCTACTTGTAGGATGTTTACTCTGAGGACATTGTTTATTTTCACAACTCCGTTCAACTAACCAGCAAGTGTACTGGGTCGTCCAAGTAATAAACCTTACGTGAGTAAGGGTCGAATCCACAGAGATTGTTGGTATGAAGCAAGCTATGGTCACCTTGTAAATCTCAGTCAGGCAGATTAAAATAGTTTATGGGTTTTTCGAAAATAGAAATAAAGGATAGAAATAAAAGGGATAGAACACTTATGCAGATTCATTGGTGGGAATTTCAGATAAGCGGATGGAGATGCTGTAGAGCTCTCGGACGCCTGCTCTCCTACTCCTTCTACTCAATCCTTCTTACTCCTTTCCATGGCAAGCTTTGTATAGGGATTCACCATCAACTGTGGCTACTTTCATTCCTCACGGGGAAATAACCTGTGCGGCTGTCACTCGCACAGCTAACCAGTCTGGAGGCATCACCCATGGCTGATGGCTACATCCCATCCTCGCAGTGAAAACTATGCTAACGCACTCTGTCACAGTACGGCTAATCACCGGTTGGTTCCCGCTCCTACTGGAATAGAATCCCTCTTTTGCGTCTGTCACTGACGCCCAGCAGGTTAAAGTTTGAAGCACGTCACGGTCATTCATTACCGGAATCCTACTCGGAACACCACAGACAAGGTTGGACTTTCCGGATTCCCAGGATCCTACTCGGAATACCACAGACAAGGTGAGACTTTCCGGATCCTCATAAATGCCGCCAACTATCTAACTTATACCACGAAGATTCTGTTGGGGAATCTAAGAGATACGCATTCAAGCTCTGTTGCATGTAGAACGGAAGTGGTTGTCAATCACGCGCGTTCATAATTGAGAATGATAATGAGGGTAATTTGACTCATCACATTCATCATGTTCTTGGGTACGAATGAATATCTTGGAATAAGAATAAGAGAGATTTGAATAAAAGATAATAGAATTTCATTAATACTTGAGGTACAGCAGAGCTCCACACCCTTAATCTATGGTGTGCAGAAACTCCACCGTTGAAAATACATAAGCAAAGAGTTCAGGCATGGCCGAATGGCCAGCCCTCTCTAACGTGATCAATGATCCCCTAAGATGAAGAATAAAACAAAACTGAGATCAAAGATGTCTAATACAATAGATAAATGTCCTATATATACTAGACTCGCTACTAGGGTTTACATGAGTAAGTAATTGATGTATAAATCCACTTCCGGGGCCCACTTGGTGTATGCTTGGGCTGAGCTTGATCATTCCATGAGCTAAGGCATTTCTTGGCGTCAAACTCCAGGTTATGACGTGTTTTGGGCGTTCAACTCCGGATCATGACGTTTTTCTGGCGTTTAACTCCAGACAGCAGCGTGTACTTGGCGTTTAACGCCAAGTTACGTCGTCATTCTTCGAATAAAGTATGGACTATTATATATTGCTGGAAAGCCCTGGATGTCTACTTTCCAACGCCGTTGAGAGCGCGCCAATTGGAGTTCTGTAGCTCCAGAAAATCCATTTCGAGTGCAGGGAGGTTAGAATCCAACAGCATCAGCAGTCCTTTTGTCAGCCTTCTTCAGAGTTTTGCTCAAATCCCTCAATTTCAGTAAGAATTTACCTGAAATCACAGAAAAACACACAAACTCATAGTAAAGTCCAGAAATGTGAATTTAACATAAAAACTAATGAAAACATCCCTAAAAGTAGCTCAAACTTACTAAAAACTATATGAAAACAATGCCAAAAAGCGTATAAATTATCCGCTCATCACAACACCAAACTTAAATTGTTGCTTGTCCCCAAGCAACTGAAAATCAAATAGGATAAAAAGAAGAGAATATACTATAAAGTCCAAAATATCAATGAATATTAATTTAATTAGATGAGCGGGACTTGTAGCTTTTTGCTTCTGAACAGTTTTGGCATCTCACTTTTTCCCTTGAAGTTTAGAGTGATTGGCTTCTCTAGGAACTTAGAATTTCAGATAGTGTTATTGACTTTCCTAGTTAAGCATGTTGATTCTTGAACACAGCTACTTATGAGTCTTGGCTGTGGCCCTAAGCACTTTGTCTTCCAGTATTACCACCGGATACACAAATGCCACAGACACATAACTGGGTGAACCTTTTCAGATTGTGACTTAGCTTTGCTAAAGTCCCCAGTTAGTGGTGTCCAGAGCTCTTAAGCACACTCTTTTGCTTTGGATCACGACTTTAACCACTCAGTCTCAAGCTTTTCACTTGGACCTTCATGACACAAGCACATGGTTAGGGACAGCTTGATTTAGCCGCTTAGGCCTGGATTTTATTTCCTTGGGCCCTCCTATCCATTGATGCTCAAAGCCTTGGATCCTTGCTACCCTTGCCTTTTGGTTTTAAGGGCTATTGGCTTTTTCTGCTTGCTTTTTCTTTTTCTTTCTCAATTTTTTTGCCATTTTTTTTTTCACAAGCTTTTGCTCTTTCACTGCTTTTTCTTGCTTCAAGAATCAATTTCATGATGTTTTTCAGATCATCAATAACATTTCTCTTTGTTCATCATTCTTTCAAGAGCCAACAATTTTAACACTCATAAACAATAAGATCAAAAATATGCACTGTTCATTCATTCATTCAGAAAACAAAAATTATTGCCACCACATCAATATAATTAAATTAAATTCACTAATAATTTCGAAAATTATGTACTTCTTGTTCTTTTGAATTAAAACATTTTTCATTTAAGAGAGGTGAAGGACTAATGGAATTATTCATAATCTTTAAGGCATGGTTACATACTAATGATCATGAAGTAAAGACACAAAACATGGATAAACACAATATTAAAAACGAAAACAGAAAGAAATAAGAGCAAGGAATGAATCCACCTGAGTGAGGGTGGCGCCTTCTTGAAGGTCCAATGGTGCTTTTTGAGCTCCTCTATGTCTCTTCCTTGCTTCTGTTGAATGATTCATAGTGATTTTGGTACTCCTATCCATAGTTGCTCCCAATAGTTGTGTGGAGGACCATTTATTCCCCGAGGTATCTCAGGGATCTCTTGAATTGCAGCCATATGTTCTACCACTGAGCTATGACGGCTTATATTTTTTTCATCTCCCAAGACTCAGAGGTGGAAGCTTTTGTCTTCCCTTTGAGGTTTCTCTGGCCTTAGGTGCCATTAATGGTAATGGAAAAGAAAAAAGCTATGCTTTTACCACACCAAACTTAAAATATTGCTCGCCCTCGAGCAAGAAAGAAAAGAAAAGTAGAAGAAGAAGAAGAAGAGAATATGGGAGAAAGGGGGAGAAGTAGGTTCGGCTATGTGGGTGGGATTGGGTGGGAAAGAGAAGTTGAATTGTAGAGGTAGGTGGGGTGTATGGGGAAGAGGAGGTTGATGTGAATGGTGAATGGGGTAATTGGGAAGAGGAATTGAGGTGATTGATGAAGAAGATTGGGAATTGTGACATGGGGAATTCAAATCACAAAAATAGGATTAGAAGGTAAGGTGGGAATATGGTAGGTGGGGATCCTGTGGGGTCCACAGATCCTGAGGTGGGGATCCTGTGGGGTCCACAGATCCTGAGGTGAAAAGAAATACCATTCCTTCACCATATAGGCATGTAAATTGCCTCCATGCATCATTCTGGCGTTCAAACGCCCATTGGTGCATGTTCTGGGCGTTAAACGCCCATGTGATGCATGTTTCTGGCGTTGAACGCCAGTTTCATGCTTGTTTCTGGCGTTCAGCGCCAGTTTGTCCTCTCTGTGCACCTTCCTGGCGTTTAACGCCAGGTTGTTGCTTGTTTCTGGCGTTCAGCGCCAGAATGGTGCACGTTCTGGCGTTAAACGCCGGCCAGATGCACCTTCTGGGCGTTGAACGCCAGCCCGTGCGTCCTCCAGGGTGAAAAATTTTTTTTTCTTCTGTTTTTGACTCTGTTTTTAATTTTTTTGATTTTTTCGTGGCTCCTCATGATCATGTACCTAATTAAACACAAAAATAACAAAGAAACAAAATAAAATAAAATTAGCTAAATAAAATTGGGTTGCCTCCCAACAAGCGCTTCTTTAATGTCAATAGCTTGACAGTGGCTCTCATGGAGCCACAGAGTGATCAAGTCAATGTTGTCTCCACACCAAACTTAGAGTTTGGATATGGAGTTTGAACACCAAACTTAGAGTTTGGTTGTGGCCTCACAACACCAAACTTAGAGTTTGACTGTGTGGGCTCTTCTTGACTCTGAACTGAGAGAAGCTCTTCATGCTTGCTCTCTTTTGTCACAGAGGGATTTCCATGTGCTTGAAACACAAGGTATTCCCCATTCAATTGAAGGACTAACTCTTCTCTGTTGACATCTATCACAGCTCCTGCTGTGGCTAGGAGAGGTCTTCCTAGGATGATGCATTCATCATCTTCCTTCCTAGTGTCTAGGATAATGAAATCAGTAGGGATGTAAAGGCCTTCAACCTTTACTAGCACGTCCTCTACCATTCCATAAGCTTGTCTTATGGATTTGTCTGCCAATTGTAATGAGAACAAGGCAGGTTGTACCTCAATGATCCCTAGCTTCTCCATTACAGAGAGTGGCATCAGATTTGTCCCTGACCCAAGATCACATAGAGCTTTTTCAAAGCTCATGGTGCCAATGGTGCAAGGTATTAAGAACTTGCCAGGATCTTGTCTCTTTTGAGGTAGAGTTTCCTGAATCCAAGTATCTAGTTCACTAATGAGCAAGGGAGGTTCACCTTCCCAAGTCTCATTACCAAACAGCTTGGCATTCAGCTTCATGATAGCTCCTAAGTATTGAGCAACTTGCTCTCCAGTCACATCTTCATCCTCTTCAGAGGAAGAATAGTCTTCAGAGCTCATGAATGGCAGAAGGAGATTTAGTGGGATCTCTATGGTCTCTGTATGAGCCTCTGATTCCTCAGGATCCTTAATAGGAAGCTCCTTCTTGCTTGAAGGACGTCCCAGGAGGTCTTCCTCTCTGGGATTTTCGTCCTTCTCCTCCTTGATGCATTCGGCCATGTTGACTAAGTCAATGGCTTTGCACTCTCCTTTTGGATTTTCTTCTGTATTGCTTGGGAGAATACTGGGAGGAGTTTCAATAACCTTCTTACTCAGCTGGCCCACTTGTGCCTCCAAATTTCTAATGGAGGATCTTGTTTCATTCATGAAACTGAAAGTGGCTTTTGACAGATCAGAGACTATATTAGCTAAATTAGAATTATTTTGTTCAGAGTTCTCTGTCTGTAGCTGAGAAGATGATGGATATGGCTTACTATTATTCAGCCTATTGCGTCCACCATTGTTAAAGCCTTGTTGAGGCTTTTGTTGATCCTTCCAGGAGAAATTTGGATGATTTCTCCATGATGAGTTATAGGTGTTTCCATAAGGTTCACCTAAGTAATTAACCTCTGCCATGGCAGGGTTCTCAGGATCATAAGCTTCTTCAGAAGCTGCCTCTCTAATACAGTTGGATGCATGTTGCAATCCATTCAGATTTTGAGAGATTATGTTGGCCTGTTGAGTCAACATTTTGTTCTGAGCCAATATGGCATTCAGAGCATCAATTTCAAGAACTCCTTTCTTCTGAGGGACCCCATTATTCACGGAATTCCTCTCAGAGGTGTACATGAACTGGTTGTTTGCAACCATGTCAATGAGTTCTTGAGCCTCTTCAGGCGTTTTCTTCAGGTGAATAGATCCACCTGCAGAATGGTCCAATGACATTTTCGAAAATTCAGAGAGACCATAGTAGAATATATCTAATAGGGTCCATTCTGAAAACATGTCAGATGGACATCTCTTGGTCAGCTGCTTGTATCTTTCCCAAGCTTCATAGAGGGATTCACCATCTTTTTGTTTGAAGGTTTGAACATCCACTCTCAGCTTGCTCAGCTTTTGAGGAGGAAAGAATTTATCCAAGAAGGCAGTGACTAGCTTATCCCAGGAGTCCAGACTATCCTTAGGTTGTGAATCCAACCATATTCTAGCTCTGTCTCTTACAGCAAAAGGGAAAAGTATGAGTCTGTAGACTTCAGGATTAACTCCATTTGTCTTTACAGTATCACAGACCTGCAAAAACTCAGTTAAGAACTGATAAGGATCTTCAGACGGAAGTCCATAAAACTTGCAGTTTTGTTGCATTAAAGCAACTAGTTGAGGCTTAAGCTCAAAGTTATTGGCTCCAATGGCAGGAATGGAGATGCTTCTTCCATCAAACTTGGATGTTGGCTTTGTGAAGTCACCAAGCATTCTCCTTGCATTATTATTATTATTATTTTCGGCTGCCATATCCTTCTCTTGTTCGAAAATTTCTGAAAGGTTGTTTCTGGATTGTTGTAATTTAGCTTCTCTTAATTTTCTCTTCAGAGTCCTTTCAGGTTCTGGATCAGCTTCAACAAGAGTGCCTTTATCCTTGTTCCTGCTCATAAGAAAGAGAAGAAAACAAGAAAAGAAAAAGGAATCCTCTATGTCACAGTATAGAGATTCCTTGATGTTAGTAGAAGAGGAAGGGGGTGGAAGAAGAGTGGAAAAGAAACACAACTGTGAGGATGGCAGAGATGTGAGATGAGATGTTAGGATATGAATGAAGAGAGGTGAAGAGAAGTGTTATTAATTAAATAATAAAATAGAAGAAGAAAAGAGAGAGGAGAAATTTCGAAAATAATTTTGAAAAAGAAGTTAGTGATTTTCGAAAATTAGAGATAAAATGTAATTAAAATTAAAACATGAAACAATTAATTAATTAAAAAGAATTTTTGAAAAAGGGAGAGATATTTTCGAAAATAGAAGAGGGAAAAGTAGTTAAGTAGTTTTGAAAAAGATAAGAAACAAACAACAAGTTAGTTAGTTGATTTGAAAAAGATTTGAAATCAAATTTTGAAAAAGATAAGAAGATGAGAAGTTAGATAAGATATTTTGAAATCAAATTTTGAAAAAGATAAAACTTTTGAAAAAGATAAGATAAAAGATAAAAAGATAAATTTGAAAAAGATATTTTGAAAAAGATTTAAATTTAAAAATTACTTAACTAACAAGAAACTACAAGATAAGATTCTAGAACTTAAAGATTGAACCTTTCTTAACAAGAAAGTAACAAACTTCAAATTTTTGAACCAATCACATTACTTGTTAGTTAATTTTCGAAAATTAAATATAAAAGATAAGAAAAAGATTTTTGAAAATATTTTGAAAAATAATTTTGAAATTTTCGAAAATTATATAAAAAATGAAAAAGATATGATTTTTGAAAAAGATTTTGAAAAGATAAGATTTTTAAAATTGAAATTTTGACTTGACTTGTAAGAAACAACTAATTTTAAAATTTTTTTTGACCAAGTCAACCCAAAATTTCGAAAATTTGGAGGAAAATATGGAAGAGATATTTTTTTGATTTTTGAATTTTTAATTAAGAGAGAGAAAAACAACAAAAATACTCAATGCATGAAATTTTTAGATCAAAACAATGAATGCATGCAAGAATGCTATGAATGTCAAGATGAACACCAAGAACACTTTGAAGATCATGATGAACATCAAGAACATATTTTTGAAAAATTTTTAATGCAAAGAAAACATGCAAGACACCAAACTTAGAAATCTTTAATGCATGGAAAATATGAATGCAAAAATGCACATGAAAAACAACAAACAACACTAAACAAGAATTCATCAAGATCAAACAAGAAGACTTGTCAAGAACAACTTGAAGATCATGAAGAACACTATGAATGCATGAGATTTTCGAAAAATGCAAGAAAAATTTTAAAAGCATGCAATTGACACCAAACTTAGAAATTGACACAAGACTCAAACAAGAAACACAAAATATTTTTGATTTTTATGATTTTCTAATTTTTTTTTGTATTTTTATTATTTTTTCGAAAAACATGTTTGGAAAAACAAAAAATAAAAGAAAAAAAAATTTTTGAAAAAGATTTTTGGAAAGAAAATTACCTAATCTGAGCAACAAGATGAACCGTCAGTTGTCCATACTCGAACAATCCCCGGCAACGGCGCCAAAAACTTGGTGGACGAAATTGTGATCACTTGTTCTTTCTACTTGTAGGATGTTTACTCTGAGGACATTGTTTATTTTCACAACTCCGTTCAACTAACCAGCAAGTGTACTGGGTCGTCCAAGTAATAAACCTTACGTGAGTAAGGGTCGAATCCACAGAGATTGTTGGTATGAAGCAAGCTATGGTCACCTTGTAAATCTCAGTCAGGCAGATTAAAATAGTTTATGGGTTTTTCGAAAATAGAAATAAAGGATAGAAATAAAAGGGATAGAACACTTATGCAGATTCATTGGTGGGAATTTCAGATAAGCGGATGGAGATGCTGTAGAGCTCTCGGACGCCTGCTCTCCTACTCCTTCTACTCAATCCTTCTTACTCCTTTCCATGGCAAGCTTTGTATAGGGGTTCACCATCAACTGTGGCTACTTTCATTCCTCACGGGGAAATAACCTGTGCGGCTGTCACTCGCACAGCTAACCAGTCTGGAGGCATCACCCATGGCTGATGGCTACATCCCATCCTCGCAGTGAAAACTATGCTAACGCACTCTGTCACAGTACGGCTAATCACCGGTTGGTTCCCGCTCCTACTGGAATAGAATCCCTCTTTTGCGTCTGTCACTGACGCCCAGCAGGTTAAAGTTTGAAGCACGTCACGGTCATTCATTACCGGAATCCTACTCGGAACACCACAGACAAGGTTGGACTTTCCGGATTCCCAGGATCCTACTCGGAATACCACAGACAAGGTGAGACTTTCCGGATCCTCATAAATGCCGCCAACTATCTAACTTATACCACGAAGATTCTGTTGGGGAATCTAAGAGATACGCATTCAAGCTCTGTTGCATGTAGAACGGAAGTGGTTGTCAATCACGCGCGTTCATAATTGAGAATGATAATGAGGGTAATTTGACTCATCACATTCATCATGTTCTTGGGTACGAATGAATATCTTGGAATAAGAATAAGAGAGATTTGAATAAAAGATAATAGAATTTCATTAATACTTGAGGTACAGCAGAGCTCCACACCCTTAATCTATGGTGTGCAGAAACTCCACCGTTGAAAATACATAAGCAAAGAGTTCAGGCATGGCCGAATGGCCAGCCCTCTCTAACGTGATCAATGATCCCCTAAGATGAAGAATAAAACAAAACTGAGATCAAAGATGTCTAATACAATAGATAAATGTCCTATATATACTAGACTCGCTACTAGGGTTTACATGAGTAAGTAATTGATGTATAAATCCACTTCCGGGGCCCACTTGGTGTATGCTTGGGCTGAGCTTGATCATTCCACGAGCTAAGGCATTTCTTGGCGTCAAACTCCAGGTTATGACGTGTTTTGGGCGTTCAACTCCGGATCATGACGTTTTTCTGGCGTTTAACTCCAGACAGCAGCGTGTACTTGGCGTTTAACGCCAAGTTACGTCGTCATTCTTCGAATAAAGTATGGACTATTATATATTGCTGGAAAGCCCTGGATGTCTACTTTCCAACGCCGTTGAGAGCGCGCCAATTGGAGTTCTGTAGCTCCAGAAAATCCATTTCGAGTGCAGGGAGGTTAGAATCCAACAGCATCAGCAGTCCTTTTGTCAGCCTTCTTCAGAGTTTTGCTCAAATCCCTCAATTTCAGTCAGAATTTACCTGAAATCACAGAAAAACACACAAACTCATAGTAAAGTCCAGAAATGTGAATTTAACATAAAAACTAATGAAAACATCCCTAAAAGTAGCTCAAACTTACTAAAAACTATATGAAAACAATGCCAAAAAGCGTATAAATTATCCGCTCATCAGAAAGCCTATGAAGATTTTACTGAGTATTTGGTTGTACTCTATTTGTTTTATTATCTTTGATATTTTTCCCCGCCTTGTTATCGATATTTGTATATTTGTAAAGAGACATAGGAATTGTTATTTTATGATATGTGTTTGTATATTAGTTGTGTAATTATTCTTGAATAAGTTATTCTTGTGACTGTAAAGTGTGATGAGATGTATCTGTGTGTGTGTGTGTGCGTGCGTGTCCGTGCGTGTGTTTGTGCGCGCGCGTTTGTACGTTCAAAAGAAAAATATTTTTGGTTTTTCAAAGAAAAGTCAATAAGGATTTCAAGTAAAGACTCCTACTATATATGGTCATATATAGAAGTCATTGTAATATTCTCGTTATCAGAGTGACGCAACCAGAAGTGTGACACTCTCTGGTGGTGAGAGTGCTATAAAACTAATGTTGATGTAAATCATCGTTGAACTAGCGTTATTGTAAATCATCTCTATTTTTTTATTGCTAATAACTGAACTTCAATAGATATCTTGTTGTTGTTATTTTGAACTTAGTATTGGACTAATTGATTTTATAAATTAGTTAAATTTATAAATTATTGCTATTTTTGTATGTATTGGAATATTTTAGATTTGATCTTTTCTAATTTGATATTTTGTTTATGAGATTTGTTGAAATTAACCGATTTTAATTGATGTTGTAGATTGAGGTTGGTCGGATTTGCGGGAACTGTAAAGGTGGATATGTCCATATTTTAGGAGCGGTTATGCCAAAATTTTGCTGATTAGCAGTCTGCGGATTATTATGTTAGTAAACGTTCTGTGATATAAAGTTTAAAATGTATTAGATTTTAATTAACTGTTATCCTAATCATAACATGTGTTATACAAGAGTCCTACACTGTAGATTGGAGGTCGCGACCGGACAATCTCAACATAATGGGGAGGATGGCAACAACTCCGCTACCTCAGTCGTTGATCCTAATACGGTTTGGCGCGAGACTGCATCTGAGCCGTACAAGAATCGCATCTACAGGCTGGGGTCGTTCTTCGCCAGAAACCTCCACACCTCCCCATTAAGGGCTTTGGCCACCTCTGCCATTATCCCTATTGATCCTGAGGACAACGTCGATTTAAGGAAGTAGGTGCAGAATCTCCCCAAGAGCCTTCACAAACAAGCTCAGTAGCTGCAATAGTCTTAGCAGAGATATAACGAGATCCTTGTACGTGCAGATACAAATTCCCTCATGTTAGAGCTTAGGCAGGAGCTAGAGCAGATTCAGCTTTGCGACAACAGTTAGCGGTGTAGTAGAAGCAGATGCGCGCTCGTGGTTGCGACATTACTAGAGAGGTAGCGACATCACTGCCTAAACCGCTATCTCAGTAGGACCATGGGAAATATGACGACGACAACTATTAAGATCCGTAGTGATTAGGGTTTTATTATGCTTTATTTGATTGTAACTTATTTATTTGACCTTTTTATATATATGTACACTTGATAGTTTACATTGTATATGTAGCTGACTGTATTTAATAAGATTCTTATTTGATTTTCATTAATTAGGATTTCACTACTAATTGTGTTAAAAAATTTTAAAAAAAATTGAAAAATTAATTGAACTTACCGTAAGATTCACCGAAAATAAAATCTGATAGTACGTGGGCGCAAAACCATATATTTGGCGCCAAATTATCGGCAAATTATTTCCGTAATTTTGTCAGTAAATCTAATGGTGTTCAACAATTTTTTTGTAATGACAATTAGTTTTAGATTCTGCAATGCTAATTACCTGATTAGCCGTAACAGAAATAATACAAAAATTTTCTTTTAAAAACACTAATATTTTAGTTAAAAAGTACATAAATTATTTTGAATTATACATATTTTTAGTTGAATAACAAGAGAGAAAAAACAAAGAAATTCTTGTAAAAAATACTAATATTTTAGTTAAAAGGATATAAAGTTTAGTTGTAAAATATTGAAATTTTAATTGTGGAGATTCTTCTTCTTTTTTTTTTCCTTTCAATAGATTTTTTTTATTCTCTTCTTGTCATTGTTCTTTTTTGAGAGAGAGAAAAACTAAAAAAACAAAGAAAAAGATGCATGGTAATGGCACAAAAGAAGAAGAATGAAGAAGAGAAGAAAATACAGAAAAAAGAGAAGTAAAAAAAAAGAAATTGTTAAGAAAAGAAATCACAAACTAAAAGAAAAGAGAACACATATGAAAGTTGTGTACAAAGAAAAAAGAGATAAAAAACACACGTAAATATATAATATATATGGTTCGTTAGACTTAGTTGAAAAAAGCGCACCGCAAGGGAGACAATGAAATATGTATACAATGTATACAATGGACCGTTTATTAGGTTCAATTAATATTAATAGAATGAATTAACCCATTAATAACCCTAATCCTATTATGGTTGTTTAGTTTAATATACTACCCAATTTCTCGTAATTACGTTTTTTCCCCAAATCACCCAACCCTTTTGTTTCCCCATTTTTTTCCACCCCCCACACCCAAACCCTTTCTATCTTTGAACACTCTAGTAACGGCGCATAACCCAAACCCTCTCAATCCTTGCTCACACACAATCTCTTTTGCAACCGAGCAAAGTCACCAATCAACCCATTAATCCTCATCGTTGGCATCAAGAACGATGCCCTCTTGGTCCTGATCATCCCACAGTCTCTACAACAGAGTAGCTGAGCGTGGCGCCGGCGATCAGGAACGCAATCAAGGAGCCATCACCAACAAACCGTGCAGCAGCCGAGTTCTCCTCGCCTGGGCGCTTTCCTCTCCAACCATCGGAGTAGCCGACCCAGAAAGAATCCCCCACCTGCTCGTCAACGTACATTTCACCGGAAACATAAAGAACATCACCTCTATAAGAATCATAATTATCCAATGTAAGTGGGTTTTTTTGTTCATTTTTGGATTGATAATCCCTGTTGCATGTTTGAATGTACATATATGCTGTTGATTAAATCCCTGATGACCCATGGTGAGAAAGTCGTGGTTGCTGTTTATTATCGCAGAGACCGTGGAGTATGTAGTTAGTTTAGGAGCTTCATATGCATGTTGACTTAATTTTGGTGCAGGAAAGGTCAGAAATGTTTGGGATCATGTTTATATAGTAGTCAAATTTGAATTTTTTTGTCCCTTTCCGTGTGGACCATGTGCATGCAACGTGTCGTATACTGGGAATCCATTGTTGAAAATGGGCTGATATTTGTTGGATGGTTACTTTAGTAGTATATTAGATGGTTATTCTTCAATTTTTATTCTAGTGTCGTCAATTTTTAATTATTGCTATATTCCTATTGCCACTGCAACTAAAGAATTAGCCGAAATTGTTGTTATTGGTTTGTGGTAAAGTTAATTAAATTTTCATAACAGGCCTGGACCATTAGATTTTTAGGCCCGGACGACAAAATTGCATTTAGGATACTCTAACAAGCTATTATATGCTGTATGGATCTAAGGATAGGTTTGATGCATTTGAGGAGCAACTTGTGTGTTATGCTATTTTGTGCAAAGTAAATGTGATTATGGGTTAATTTGTTGTATTTCACATCAGTTTCTAATATTGCCATCATTGTTGATAGATGATGTTAACGCAGGAAGCTTGTGATAATTTGTTTTGTTAGACTGTGCATGATATGTGGTTGTTTTTGGTGTGTTTGTAATTGATGGCTGTGCTCCTCCATATAGGGTGTGTGTAACTTCTCTTGTACAGCTTGGATGGTCGCCTTGATAGGGTATTTGATGGTTGGATTACGTATTTGATGCTATGTATTCATGATTTAGTTTTTTTTATCTCATTTATGGATGGTGACAAAAGAGAAATTGTGAGGTTTTATCTTTATATGAAATAGGCTATAATCTTTGTGTCCAATATTTCTTATTTGCCTGGATACATAAGTATGATATTGTTGTGCCATATAGCGCCCAATCATTAAGTTGACATCAATTGCAATGTAATATAATGCTATTATTTACGTTATTTAGCTACAGTTTACCAGCCTCTTTTGTAAGACTTTACGACTCGGGTTGCCGGCTGAATATTGCGTGTGTAAATTAGCACAGTGCTCGACCAAACTAATCCCTCAACCGGCCGACGACACACTCAGATGGGTAAAAAGGTATCCCATTGGTTACATTAATAACTGAACATAGTTGGTTATTTTTTAGAAAAATATGCTGATCCTTTTTTGTTTTGGTCAATAGAAACTAGTTGAGACGTGATGCTCACCCTGCTACATTAACAACTTATTTACCCATTTAGAATGACATAATGAGCAGGCTAAGTTAGCGGAGATTGAGGCCATTGGATTTGACTACCTGTGCTGGGTACCACAATGGCATGTGAAGTAGAGCAACATGCTCCAACTATCTAAGGCCTTTGACGTGGAGACAAACACTTTGAGGGTCGACGTCGGCGACATTCGCATTACCGCCGAACTTATCGGCAATGTATTCGGCATACCTTCGCAAGGTGAGTGTAAATTGTGTAAGGTGTAAAACTCCCGATTCGTGGTTATGCTTTTTCCCATGTTGACATGTACTGATCGTGGTAAACTGTTTCATTTCGCACAGGTGACCCAATACCGGTGTTTCAAAAAAAATGAATCGCATTTGGCAATAAAGAGCAAATTTCAGAAGAAAACTACAACCCAGCTGCGGGACTTTCTCTTTGCCTGTTCGATGGAGACCGAGCAAGAAAGGCTGAGCTTTAGAAGATACTTTATCATGATTGTGTTGAAGATGTTTCTTAACCCTACAACCCAGCAGACTATTTCTCTATGGCACCTCCTTCCGATATTGGATGTATCTAACCCAAGAAGATTTCATTGGCCATATCAGATACTAAAGTGGCTACGAGATGTGATAAGGAAATTCCAAGACGAGAACCGGAAAACATGCGGCGAGTGCATGTTCGTGTTGCTGGTATTGCAAATAAATTACCTAACTTTAATAACGATCTATGGCTTTATGTTTAAGTCCTAAAATTCAAGTTACTTGTGTATAGATTATGTACTTTCACCGCTTAAAGCATGGTTCGTTGCATGCATGTCGTGTACCCGAGCCTTGGATTGTTGAATGGACCACTAATGAACTTGATAAGAAGGTCGACCATGTTATCTCACAGGTTCAATCTCTACTAGTCTCTTTTTAACAATACAGTGGAACACAGATGCAAATGAATCTTCACGTTGATGTTTTTATCTATTTGTTGTCCCATGCTGAACACACAGGGTTGCATAGTCAACAATGCAAGGAAACAGAAAAAAGGGAGAAAACAAACTCCTAATGAAGTATCTAACGAGAAGGGAAGGAGTAAAAGGCCCCGCAGCGATGCTGACCAATCACCATCTACTAGAGGCAGTACTACATCTCAGGTAACATGCTCGACTGAGGTTCTGATCTAAACTAGATATATACCTTATGAGTTATTTATTTCCATCACTGTTCGTGTATGAAATAGTTGATTTATGCATCTGCCAAGATGATGGAGTGTCTTAAAGTATTTTGCATTGATGATTGATGTGGTTGTATAGGGTGATTTTATTGTGAATGCTTAATTGAATACATTCGTTGTGTGTTACTTTTGTTAAGTTTTTATTTGGGTTGAGTTTGGTAATTAAACATATGTAACTGAAATGCTCAACGTATGTACTGATCTGACTATAAATATAAATTATGTTTTGTTTATTTCCATGGCTTTTCGTTTATGAAATAATTGAATTTATGCGACTGCCAAGATGGTGGATTGTGTATAAATAGTTTTCATTGATGAATTGTGTGGTAGTAACTGACAGCTTTGATGCTCCACGAAGGATGTTCATGTTTGTGTATCCTTGTTGGATGTTCACTTTAGTGTTGTTCTTGATGTTCACTTTAGTAGGGCTTTTGGATGTTCACTTTAGTCGTGTTGTTGATGTTCGCCTTGCTCATGATTTTCAATTCAAATGACGATACCTATTACGAAGAGTTGTAGTATTCTTAGTGCAAGTGACGATATGTATGAATATACACCACAGGAGTACATGCCTGGTACGAGGATAAAGTTGATTGTCCGCAGAAGTCGATCTAGAATCGGCACCAAAAAAGCAATTCCAAGAGAAAAAAGCATAGTAAGCAATGCTGCACCATTGGTAGTTCCGGACTCTGATGAGGATGATCACATGCTGCTTGCTAGAAGGATACGATTATACCAACAGCAGCCTTGACCACATGATGCAGAACAAGCAGAGTCCGTGTGCAAGGGCAATCATAAAAGTCTTATAGAAGAAAACACTAAACACACGGATGCATCTCCACACACGCCACCAGCAGCACATGTCCAGCTCAGTGACTATGACTTTGACCGGTTAGTAGTTTCTAGCTAACTATGTTGTATGTTTCTCTTATGTATTTGTAATACCCTCCCTTGTGATTAGCCATCTAGCTAGTCATAAATTGTTGTTTTAGCTAACTTCATGTCGCATTCCTTTGCAGCGAATTCAACATCTCGATTGTTCAGTGTCCTGAATTTGAGGAGGTTCTGAATAATATTGAACAGGGGTGTGAATCAAAGGCCATAATCATGCAGCCCCTACAAACTGTGTTGCCAAACAAATCAGGCTACCATATACCGAGTCCAAGGAGCCTAGCTTTTTACTCAGTTTAACGTAGTTTGAGAATACTCCAACCCCTTCCCCGATTCAATCAATTCATCCCAAGCCTAAAAAAATAAAGTTGGAGGATATTAAGGAGAAACAAATTAGATCATGGATAGTGGACTCATCCTTGAACAAGGATCAAGATTTAGCTAAGTATGAAGGACGGGACTACATGGTATTACAAAGGAAGGACTTCTGGTCCTTGAAATCCCGCAATTGGGTCAACAGCTGCGTAAGTATATGAACTTATTCATGCTCTTTAATTCCCTATCTTTATATCGGTATACAGTTTACAATTGCCAGATAAATTCTTTAGGTAATTCAATAGATGTGCTACTCTTTCAACGACACCGAGTCATCTAGGTTCAAGCGAGATTTCTATTGCGTGTCTCCAGGCATCTTGGTAATTACATTCTTCTGATTACACAGTGGAAAAGTTTTCGTTTAGATTCTGACTATGTGTGTGGGTTTGCAGGAATCAGTGACACGAAATGAGCATATGGCTTCATTTATTGACGGTGTGAGGCCAATTTATGCCAATCTTAGCCCAAGCTTCGGTGAGGATACAAGGTTCTTTGACAAAGTAGTGGCAGCAGAGAGAAAATGGGTAAGTTGCTTTTTTAGATTTGAAAAATTTTACCATAATTTGTATATGTGGCCTCACGCAGTCTTTAGATTCGAATATTAAATACATGGTTATAGTTGATTGAGTTTACTCTAGTATGTTGTTGGAAGTTGGTTATCCTATGATGTGAGAATGATGTGGTTCTTGAATGCTTGAGTGAGATCAATATGCTTCTTTATCTTAACAATTTTTTTCTAACGAGATAGACTCGTTCATGTGCACTGTTTTACTACAGTGGTTTTTTCCTTATTGTCGGGGAGGTCATTGGTGGGTATATGCATTTGAGGTAAATGCGAAGCGAATAGCTATACTCGACAGTTTGCATTCTGCACCAGTATATGATGAACGACATAAGCTCGGTGCATATGTGGTAATATAATATACTTCTTTTATTTAGTATACATGTATATTATCTAATACGATAGCATGTTATTCAAGTCTGTTCGTTTCATGATTTTCAGGAGAGACTGTGTGAGGATATGGCAAGCATTGCTATTCCTGCCTTCGTTCGGAGTACGTACGGCCCAGCTCGTTCCTACGCCAAGGTCCCAATGCAACCGAACAAGTGAGATGAAATTATAGTCCAAATCTGAGAATATTTAAGTTTTCTTTAACTAATGTGGCATAGCACGTAGCAGGTTTTTGACATCCTAATTGGAATAGTGTTTTATTTTCCCGTAGCTTTGACTGTGGCATGTGCGTTATTAAACTAATGGAAAGGTAGACAGAAGATCGTTAACTCTACGAATGGGACGAGGTTTGTTATTGTAAACATTTGCCCGAATTTCATTATTCATGTTGTATGAATAACAATGTAACGGTTCTTAATACAAAATCCCCTGCTAAATGTTCTCTCAGGATTCACTGAGATCATACAGGATGGACTTGATGCTGGACATTATTTGTGGCCAACATAATGCATTGATTCAACAGCTTATTTCATTGTTGGAGGAAACGAGTAAACCTGTTCGGCGCAATGCACCACGGAACAAGAAGAAGGACGTTAGTTCACCGTACACTGCACCTAGCACAAGGTCATTGATTGAATGTGTAGAAGGATTACCGAAGGGGGCAGTGCATAAAGGGAGGAAGAAGTTGCTTACTTAGGTTTAGCTCCAGTGAATTCACCTACCATATAGTGATTATTTTACTTGCTGATGATATGCTTACGGATTTATTTATGTCACATTAGAATTACATGATTTCAGGATGAATTTTTTTAGGATCGACATTAAAATGATACGTTGGTTATGTTACCGTGTAAGGGCCTTTGTTTTTTTGCAGCTTAGATTCTCGGAGTTATCAAAGCTGTATAGTTAAGTAGTCATATTTATTCATATTGGACTATGAGAACAATGACCATCTACAGTTATAATTAAACTGAACATCTTATAATGTACTATAATGAACATCCAGTGTAATTTGTTAAAATCTAAAACATAAAAGTTCATGACATACACAAATACCTACAAATAAACATCCATTCGAAGAGTGAAAATGAACATCCGTCCATTAATAAAAAATTGTTATTTCTAAATTTGATATGAAGTCTTAATAAAATTCCAAAAATTTATAGTCACCCCCGAGTGTAGAAACAAATAATAAAGAATTTTTTTATATAATGTATTACATTTTAATGTTTATAGAGTAATATAATCACCATAATTGATAATAAATATAATATATAATCCTTTTCGTATTAATTTACAACTAGTTAAATTATTTAAATTAACAATAGAATATTAGTTAAAAATAATTTGAAGTTAATACCATAGATATAAGTTTTAATAAAACTAAGATAATTATGTTTCGTGTTACTATTTAAAATGAAAGAATACTGTATATTAAACAAACAAATATTGTAATTTACTTTTTATAGGCATATTAGGAAAATCATTAAAAAATTAGAAGTGTATATGTTAATGCATTTTTAGAACATACTAAAAATTCCTTATAAAAAAGAATGACTTTTATTAAATGAATAATGCCCTTTTACGTACAGCTACCATAATATAATTGTGAAAGTTGCTGCTGATATGCCCAGGGATTTATTTGTCAGCTTATAATGACATCAGGATGAATTTTGTTGTTGCACATGAGAAGAATTTATTGGTTATGTTACCGTAAAAGGCTCTATGATTTTATTTCTCTTGCAACTTAGATTCCTGTGGTTATCAAAGTTGTTTAGTAAAGTAGGCATGTGTGCGCATATTGGAGTAGGCAATCAATGACCATCCTCAAATACAGGTAAACTAAACATCCTATACTTTACTGTAATGAACATTCAGTATAACTTGGTCAAAATTTATCAAAACAACCAATCACTGCACACAGAAATACCCACGGATACCCAACCATGTTTAATGTGAATACCGATAATCCGAAGTAAAAGAAAAACCATGATGTATATTCATTATGCATTCAATTCATTGGAATAAAATAACGCAAAAGGGTTCACTCGGGTGACATTAACATGCTTCATATAATCAATCCAATCTTATTCTCTGATCAACTGCATAGAAACTTAAAACCTATATGATTATCCCATGCAACCAGCCTCTTCCACTAATTAGGAAAAAAAAATGAATGGATTGTATAACAAATCTTAACTTTTGCTAAAGGAGCTTAACAAAGACATGAAGCCACCAACTTGTTCGGGATCAGCCTGGCCTACAACACCACCGAATCTTACATCTTGAGTTGGCTCCGGACAAACCACCTAGTTAACAAAACAAAAGGTCAATAGTTAACTTCTTCCATAGTACAATACCAAATAAAGATGCTGGGTCCAGGTTGATACACACATTTACCGGGGGGTCATGCTTGTTTCTCCTCCGAGCAGATTTTTTAAATGACTTCTCCAGGGCAACACTGAGCCTCTTACTCTTTAGCCGACCCTTTGTGTTGACCTTCGATGGGGCTTGGATGTCCATCACAGCGGCAACGTTTGAACTTGTTGAGCCAATATTGTTGTGGGAGTCCGCCACACTCTCAGACCTCTTCTTGGCACAGTGAGCAGTCAACTTAGCTCTTGTTTCTTCTCTAGCAGCATGAAGCAAGGCTATTTCTTCGTCGTCGTTTACAAAATCCTGAGCAATGTTGTAGAAGTGTGCACATAGTCCCCTGAATGCAACATGACTCTCATCCGACCGACTGACGTCGTGACTACTCTTGACATAAGTATGCTTGCACTTTATGTTCTTGCTCCAACGAGGGAGAACATATCGATTAGGTACTTTATACACCTTGTAAGCTTAGAAGACTTCAAGACAATGACAGCATAGCACTCCTGAACTCTCAAATAGATTGCACTCATAACGAACCTCCTGCGTGGACTGATCGAAGTGGACATCGTACAAAACACAGAATTGTGTCATTCACTAGTATTTCCTCTTCAACCTTCATGCATGCCACTGGCTCCTCTTTAGCAATAACAGAGACCTTACAATTAGCCTTCTTGACAAACTCTATTTGAACATTCCTAAACATGCAGGTAGTATACTCCTGATGAAATTGTTTCTCCATAGGTGAGGTCGTTGCACAAGGGATAACCCCCTCGAGTCTGCTACATCATCCTCTAGTTCCCTTTGCTCCTTAATTCCAAGCACATTGTCATATTCGCGAACAAATTGGACCAAGCTAGTCCGACTGTGTAAGAAATTTTCGTAGAATGAGTGCATGCTCTCACTCCTTTACGTGCTCCTCATGGCAACCCAAAATTCACCCTTGAAGTATATTGGGACCCACATGTGTCGATCATCAAAGAGGTCTACATAAAGAAAAAGAAACTTCTTATTAAATCATATAAAGTCACCTACCAAAAAGATTTCAATTAATAAGCAAAGAATAATTGTACACTAACAGACCTGACAGCCATGTGTTGTTATATAAGTTGTTCTCATCTATGAATTCATACAAGTTACCCTCAAATGACTTCTCGATCCAAGAGTTCTACACAATATCATTGAACTCATCATACAACACTCTGTACCGGCGATAACCTCCAAGCTTGTGCGGTAACTTCTTCGTAATGTGCCAGATGCACCACCGGTGGCGTGTATCGGGTAACGTATTTTTTATTGCACAAAAAATAGATTTGCATTGATCGGTGATGATTCGATGTGGAGCAGTTTCCATGCACTTGACCCATTGGTGGAAAACCCACTCATAACTTGGGATTTTCTCATTTTCAAGGAGAGCACAACCAAGGATAGTCGACTTACCATAGTGGTTGACACCGACAAACGACGCAAACGGTAATCCATGCCTACATGCAAAAACAACGACAAAAAACAAATATCAATCACGACCAAATTAGGAAAAAAAAAGATGAAAAATAACCCCACAGTAACTACTACATACTTGTTTGTGCTGTATGTGCTATCAAGTGACACAACATCTCCATAATATTCGTACGACGCCCTACACCTTGCATCCACCCATACAGCACTCTGAAATTTACAGTCATCGTCCAAATTCACCGCGTAGAAGAAGTTTGGATTGATGTCCTTCATTCTCATGAAATAGTTTATCATCTCTCTGACATCGATGTTGACGTTGCTGGTTCGGAGCCTAGCTGTAATATAGTTTTGTAAATCATTTTCTGAGTATCCCAGGTTAGATGGGCCCCCAGACTCATTTGCCAAAGCTAGGAAAGTCTTGTTTAGTCGAATCTCAGCCTCATCATTATCCTCGATCACGCACTTCGCATGCATGGTCAGTTGCCTATACTCATGGTAGTGCACCGCCTTCCTCGCTGAACATGGGTGCGAGTGACTCAGCTCCACCTTGAAGAAAATCCAGTCTTGCGTCTCCTTGTCAAACTTCACGTATATCCTTGCTTTGCACCTAGTGGCTGAGATCCCGTTCTTCCGCGTTGACGCTTTGACACGAGACACGGAACCCATCCCTATTACAGTGAATAGCTTGGTTAATGGGTTGATTTGTGATCTTATCACACGTTGTCGTCCATATCTTAGTGGCAAACCCGACTTTCTTTGCGTATGTCACATAGAATTCATGAGCCATTTGCAATTGATCAAACCGCATTCCAACACAAGGTATTTCATCTTCCTGAAGGCCATCGTGATCCGGTACCTAAGTATCTAAATTTAAAAAAAAACAACAACAAAAAAAAAACAAAAATGATTAATGTTCAAATCAACCATGCGGTTACAAGACACCAAAAAATTAAATTTGAGTCCAAACCTGGTGACCAGGATCCATCTCTTCACTTCCAACCTGCGAGAGATCCAAAAGCAGCATGTCCTATAATCGCAAAATAAATGATCAAATGTAAATTTAGGATGGTTACTGTACCAAGCATTATAATACAGGATGAAACTAGAATCCAAACCTCGTAACAAATATCCATTTCTTCACTTGCAACCTCAATAACATCCAATCTTGGAAAGGCCTATAATCACAAAAAGAAACACAGAAAACTAGATTCATGAAAACAATTTAGATAATCAACTAGCAAATGAGATGCACCAAAATCCTCACCAAACTCCATAGATAAGGATACAAATGTATAACTGGACCGCATCATCCTATCAATATTAATTTGGAAAAAAATGCATGGTATCACCTATTGATAGAAACTGAATTTATTATTTTAATTAACCTATTATATAAACATTTTAACTACTACTATTCTCTGTGCTATATCACACTGTGTACCACCAATATAAAAAAGTAGCACATACAACCAACATGCACTTATTTCATTACTTAGTTTATGAATCCAATGTAACTAAAGTGGCATTTTTAATGCATATGCCATCTATCATTTATACTATTACATGTATTCTAAATCTAAACATGCATAACTCTTATTATTCTATTCAGCTTATATTTTCAAGAAAAGTCTTAACAATACCAATGCAGTTAGTTTTATTTTATTATATTTAACAATATAAGACACTAATAATATTATTCTGTAGGCATTAATGGGTGATTACTTCTAAACTAACCACTTGTCCAGTGTACCAAATAAATTGCTTATACATGCTGGTTTAAATTTGCATATTACTAATCTATGACAAGTTAACACACTCATACCCTCCATACAAAGATGAACATCTAAATCATATATAAATAAGCATCCATGGTGATCAATTCACCAAACCATTCTCACCTTATTAGACTGCTGACCGTCGGCAACAAAATGGTCTGGAGCTTCTTCAAGTGGTTTCGATGGATTGTGGTCAATAATGGATGATGGAACATGACACGGAGACTGCACGACCTTACACGCCATTTACGAACTAGCACGCGGCGATGGACGTATCAAAGGAGAGACACTATTAACTCCTTTATCTTGTATGGTGAATAAACCGAATAGACCACGGAAGGAGCCACACGCTCGGAAGGACGTGATGCGGTGCCGCCAGATGGAGCCACACGCTCGGAATGCGCTCCTGGGCGTTCACCGGTGCGGACCTTGACTTCTCCGGGAGAGACTTCAGGTGATCACACACGAGCCAGTGAGAAAATGAGATAGTAACGTCGACGAGAGGGGTTGCGTTCTTGCTTCTGTCGGCGCCGTTCAAATAGAAATGATCATGGTTCATGTTTTCGTCAAAATGAATCCTAATTTTTTTAACCGTTCAAATTAGCAAATTTTCATAATTAATGATTGTAACCATAATTCAATTTTAATTTCAATTAAATCCTCATTACCCATAATTTAATTTTAATTTCAATTACACCCCATTATATGCATTGTATAATAAGAGTATTGATTCCTCATACTTTTCTTTTAAAAAAATATTAGTTATCTAATATTTCTATTTTAAATTTAAATAGAAGCGATGAGCATGACATTAATAAGTTGAATTATACTACATGTATAATAAAATCGGTTATTAAAGTTAATTATTAGTATAAAATATATTTTAAAATATAAATATATATTAAAAATAAATTAAATTTCATATATATTTATACATAAATATATTAGTAATTGATTTTAGTAACTGATTTTAGTGTAGGAATAATATTTTTATAATTAGCTATAACTCTGCATGAGGCAGTGTGAACTTTCCCAGTCGGCTAGGTGGATTCACCCCACTCTTACAAGAAACATTAACGCGTAGCTAGGAAATTGACGATGGAATTGACTCCCAACGCATTTTGTAGACTTTGAACCAAATTAAATACGAGGGAATATCTATTCAATCCATTTTTATTAAACATCAATTCATCACTAAGCAACACGAACAACAAACCTAGAAAATTCTAACAAAAAGAACCCCACCACTTGTTTTGAAATAATTCTATCTTATTTCTGTCTAGAATTCTAGCTAGCTAATACTTTCTCAATTATAGAAGTAGGAGAACAAATAAAGTAATATTATTAAATTTTGAATTAATATTCAAATCAATCTTTATCTATTTATTTATTGAAAATAATGTGATTTTTGAGAAAACAAAAACGTTAAATTAGTCTTTAACTATTTCTTATGTGATATATATATATATATATATATATATATATATATATATATATATATATATATATATATATATATATAATAAAATACTAAATCGGTACTAGAAAGATTTTGACATTAACAAATAGAACTTGTGGTAAAATAATTCTTAAATGATTTTATAATTTGGCAAGCATTCTCATGAACTCGCCAGAACACATCTTCAAGGAGAACGATGCTAAGGTGAAATTTTTAATTAATTAATCTAGTCCACCCTGAAAAATCCTCCTAACCCTAATTTTCACTTTTTTTTTCAATGCACTCTCTCACTCTCTCACTCTAAAACGGTGCCTCAACCTGTTCACTCTCTGTCACTGACACCGCACCGTCACCAGGCCCTCTACGTCCGCCAGCCATCTCGTCGCCGACACTGCACGGTCATTGGGTCCTCTCCGTCCGCTAGCCGTCTCATCACCAGGTCCTCCAGTTCTTGTGTCGTCTGTTGTCTCCATTTGCGTCGCGTCATCCCTGCACTTCGTCTCCGCGTCTTTTTTGTCTGTGTTGAAGCTACTGTCTTGGTTCCGCTATGGCTCGTCTTCTCTACCTCTGCTTCTGCTTCTGTGTGCCGTCTTTCTGCCCTCTCAAGTTTATCTTTGCGGGTCTGTCTCTCAAGCATTGTTGATTTGTCTCCGTGACTTCGTCTCTCTCATTGAATCAATCTACTTTCTCCTTGATTCTCTTTCTCTAATTTTTTTTATGAATGTTGTGGTTTTAATACTAAAATTGATTGCTTGATTGGATTTAAATTTGAATATAGATTTTGATATTATTATGTTTGCGTTTATTAGTATAGTTCTAAAAGAGTGCGTTGGGAAGGGGGATCGTTTGCTAGATTAGGGTTTAAGAGAAATTTTTTAGGTTTGGGATAACTCATGGTCGAGGGAGAGTGTTGGGGAGGGAGGGGATTAGGTTCCAAAAATGAAGGTTTGGTATCTTGATTTTTTAGGTTAGATTGGGTTGTTTAATTAAAATTTCAATTAGGTATATACATTAACAAGGCTGCCATCCTAACAAAATATGGTGGCCAATTCAATAACATTTTCGTTAGAGATGTGCTCCGACGAATTTAGAAGCATGCTTATCAAATTTTAAAATTATTCAAGTACTATTTTATCATTAACAAAAATCAAATACTATTTTATCAGTATCAAAATCTTCGAATACCAATTTAATATTTACCTATATATATCCTATTAATGACATCATTTTAGGTATTAAGTAAAGCCTATCAATCTCTAAATAAGAGTCATTTTAGGTCGTTTAACAAAATGGATAGAAAGCAAATTGAATATATATTTTCTTATATTTTTCATGTCTGTCAGACTGTCACTCAGTCCTCTTATTAACGGTAAATTATTGGTTTTAGGGAGAGAATAAAGAAAGAAACGACAACCGTACATGCATGCAAAACATGCATGAATCAAAAATAAAATTGGTGTACATGCATTGTGGTCAATAGTGTTTTGATTAAAGAAATGCCTGTCATGAGAGTGTTGGTACAGATATGGTACCACTTAATAAGGTAACGTTGGACCATTGGTACAGATATGTTGCCACTTACACCAATAGATCTCAAGTCTCAACAATGAAAGACAGTTATTACACGTATTGTAAAATTAATACATAAAATGTAAATTATTATTAAAGTGATTGTTATATATGATGTCTAATTAAAATGGTATATAATTTATCAAAATAAAATTAATAATTAATATTTAGTTTAAAAATTATAAAAATAAATAATTTTAAAAAATTTGCTATAAAAGATAAATTAAGTAAAATTTAAGCACTAACTCATAAATTCTAAAGAATTGGCCTATATTATTAAATTTAGTAAAAATTTAGTAAAATTAATTTATTTACTCAAAAATATAATATTAAAAAATTTTAAAAATTAAATTAAGATTCTAACTATATACAAATTTCACGTAGATTAAAATGTGTAAGTCATATGTATATGTTTGTCATTTGGAATATTTAAACATAAAAATGGAGAAATGTGTCATGAAATTATATATTTTAAAGTTTAAATTGATAGGAGAAAATAATATAAATAGTTATATTTCTAACATTTTTTTTAATAAACTTTGATACTATGTCATAAAATTATTCATTCTAAATATTTAAACTGATAAAAAAAATATAAATAGTTATATCTCTAACAAATCAAATGTTTGAAGTGTAAACAATAATTTTGTTTTGCGTTTTATTCTATCCTTTCTCCTTTGTTCTCTACAAATAAAAATATTTTTTTTATTTCAATATTTTTTTCATTATAATAAAATTGTGTCTCTTTTCTTCTCATCGCAATCATAGTGAATAACGGCCAAAAATACATATATATAAGTAAAATGGTATATATATCTTAGTTCTCCGATCTTCTCATTTTCTTTCTATCCAAAAAAAATCATAAATATAGCTGACTTTAACACTTAACACTGCATTCAATATTTATTTGTTGATCACATATATATGGTTTATCCATATGGAAAAGATATTTTCGTTTATGATATTTTTAATATCTCAATTAATTTTCTAGGTCATATTTAAATGGCTACCATATGTTTCCTTTTGATATTTATTTCATTCTCAATTGTGTATACAGGCAGCATTATTTGTAAAAGGACGTCCGATATATTAATAATAGCTTATGAAATGCACCCAAAAGAAAAAAAAAAAAAAAAGAGAAAATATATAGACTTGTACGAATATCATCACTATGATAATAATAATAATAATAATAAAATAGAAAATGTGTAACTGTACTAAATTATTAAATGAACAAAAGACTCTAGTTTGATTTTCCGGTAGAAGTAGAACCATCTGTTTAGAAGTATAAATCTTATTATGCAAAAAGAAACTAGTCTTGATCTCATTTTCATTCTAATAGAAAGAATGAAACATTACTATTATAATTCGTCCATTTCTTAAGAATATAGTTCCAATCTAGATAGTTTATAAACATGAAACAAATCTCATCTAACTATTTTTTGGAATTAAGTTAAGCACACTCAATCATACCTCATTCTAATATTGTTGGACCACTCATTTAAAATCATTCCAAAATGCTCTTTTATAAAGAGATTTTTTTTTTTTTTTGGATAAATGAAATACAAAACTTAAAACGTGTAAGATACAAAATTTAAAAAGAAATTAAAGCAACATAAAACTACAGACAAAGTTCGAATCACATAATCGATTACCACTCTAAATCTTGAAATTTTGTTAATATTTTTTCAATCTCGCTAGATAACTAACAAGAGTCTAATCAACAACAAACTAACAAATACTTTTAAATTGTACTCCATATTAATTAATTGTTATTAATTAGTGATTATTTAAATTTTATTTTTAAAAAATATAAAACTAATAATAACAGTCGTTTAAAATTGACTAGTTAAACATTATTTACTTTTATTTTTTTATTTTTTTCATTCAAATAATAATAATAATAATAATAATAATAATAATAATAATGATAATAATGATAATAATAATAATAAATAGCTTTCAATTTTGAATATACCCATTGTTGTCAAGGTATCCCATTAAATCAAGAAGGAAAAAGATTTTAGGGATCCAACTGGGCTCAGAATGAATTGGAGTAAGCAAATAGTTAGGAGATTTACACATACGTGGTCCATATTCTACATTGAGTCCTACATTGTTCCTCATATGTATTCATCGCACTTTCGTGGAAGATAGTGTTCAGATAAAAACAAAATGGGTGCAGTTCACATCACATGATGATGCCTAAAGGCAAGTCACAATCATTCACATAAATCAAAACAAATAAATAATGTCCTTGTTGTTTTGCTAAATATATTTTCTGAACCACAAATAATCATATCAATTATAATAATTGCTTATTATTTCTGAAAATTAAAATATCAATCACATATATAAGAGAACAAATTAATAAAAGCAAAACAAACAGAGAAATTAATAAAAACTATTAACATTAACTCTTTATTGTAATAATATATATCCTTTATTGATTTCTGTTTGCTTCAACTCCATACATGGTCGTATTAGCTAAAATATCGATTTAATTTTAAAAAAAAATTTGTATTATGATTTTAAATGAGTTGATAAATTTTATAAAAAATTTATTAATTCAAAATATTTTAGAATTAAATCTCTTAACGTGTTACAATTTCATATTTCATGTATTTAATTTACTTTTTTTATTTTATGTAAAGTTTTGATTTTTTTTTCTACTTTGTAGTACCCACATGGTATTTAATTAGAGTAATGATATATTTTTCTGAGTTTCTTTTAATTGATGAAAATAATGTTATCATAAAAATGGCTAAGGTACAGTTTATTGAAGTTTTAAAAACATTACTAGCTACATTTTAATGATTTCAAAAAAGAAAATAAAAAATTAACTTTTAATTAGCTAATTTTAGAGTTTAGGCTTATAATTTATGATTTGAAGTCAATGATTTATAATTTAAGATCTACAATTTAAGATAAATAAAAAAATAAAAAAATTAACTAATATTGACTAAAAAATTAGTTTTCTAATATTACTCTTTTGGATATATAAAAAAATTCTAACTAAAAGTTACAAGTAGTTAAACATACATAAGATCTTTAGAGCTTTATCTTCAGGTGTGTGATATAGCTGAAACCCACTTCAAATAATTTGAATTTGTCAATGTAATTTTTAAATTATAGGGGGTTGATTGACTTGGCTGTTTAAGTATTTAAGCTTGTTTTATTATCTTTTAATTTGTTTGTATCTTTAATTAATTTAAAATTGTGATGTAATTAACTACATAGCTTCTTGTATGTTCTGAGGATCATCTACTATCCTTAGCCACGTGGTTCGTGGAATTCTTTTTAATTATTGTTTATTATCTTCTAGGGGGAAAATAATTTTTAGGAACGAGCTAGAAAGTGTTACGCATCAGTTAATTAAAATTTAGTCAATATTTAATTATTAAAAAATATAATTTTATACTATTAAATATAATTTTATATTATTAAAAATATTAATAATAATTAATTGATAATTATAAATCGTAAAATATGCTAACCTCTTAATATTCCTGTTTGAAAGCAACTTTTTGTTTCAAGAACAAGCATCTCATGCAAAAATAGCATTCTTAGAAAAATTGTGTATTTGTCCAAGATTTATGAACAAGTTGATATTATCATCAATCATGCATAATGCATATATTTGAAATCAACAATAATATTTAATTAATTTTAATTTTAAGGATTAAATTTTAAATATTATATTCTAATAATATAAAAATAAATTATTCATTTAAAGTGTTAGTTAATATTGTAAAAATTATTTAAGGAAATCACTTTATTTCATAAACTAAAATTATTAGAAAATTATATTAATTTTTATTTTAACTTTATGATGTAGATAACAAAAACGTAAGAACCTCATCGAATCACAGTGAAATTGTTTCTTTCATGTTTATTAACTTTAATTTATTCATCAAATTTAATTAAAATAGACCAATTATGTAAATGAAAAATTAATTATTTTATCTTGTGATAGACATGTTAAAAAGTATATTACTGTTTTAGTTTTTAACATTAGTTAAGTTTTATTTTTGTTTCTATTGTTTAAAATATTATATTTTTTTTCAAACGTTTTATTTCGTCATATTATTATCCTCTTATAAAATTAAAATTTTTTTAAAAATATATTTTTTCTCTATTAATATCTTTTTGTTTCTCTTATTCTCTTACTATTTTACTCTCAAAAATAAAATTATTATGTACGGCTATCTAGAAGAAGATAATAATAAAAGAAATTAATATTTTTTGAAAAAATATTTAATTAAAAGAATTAAAATATAACAAAATAAAATATTTAAAACAAAAATAAAATAGTTCAAATTTTATGGATAAAATTTGAATTTAATTTAATTCCAATATTAGAAACTAAAATAGTATTTGTCCATGATAAAAGATGGAGGGTTGCTACACATACAAACTTTTTTGGTTTACAAGCTATACAAGTTGGTCCAAGTTTAAGAAAAAACACACGCACCACTCCTTTAAAATTGAGCGTCCAACGCACGTGTTTATTATGCCGCACTCTTCCTCTTCTTCCTCAATCAAAACGCAAACCATCAATATTCGCACTCTTCCTCTTCTTCCTCGATCAAAATGCAAACCGTCAAAATTTAAGCGACATTCGAAATAAAAGACACGTTCCAACTTCTCGCGAAGAGTAGAAGAAATCAAGAAGAAATGATACAAATCTCCATAAGAAATCACCAGAAAAAACGAAGAAACATTATTCAAGGTACTGTTTTACTGTTCTTCTAGATTTTTTTTCTAGATTGTCTTTGTCATGTGCCTCATCCTTAACCAGCAAAACTTTAAAAGAAGAAATATACTGTCTCCCCCATGTTTTGGGTGTATTTCTTAAATTCTTTGGGTGTATTTCTGTAATCCTTTGGGTGTATTTCTGTAACTGTTTGGGTGTATTTCTGTAATCCTTTCTGTAACCATTTGGGTGTATTTCTGAAGTTTCATTATCTTCAAAATAATTTCAAAACTTGATTTTAGAAACCATGAAAATCGAAAAAAAAAAGCGAAGCAAGAAAGAGATCCAACAAATTTGGCAAGAAATTCGAAAAAAGAAACAATTCTTTTGAAAAATAGAAGTTATATATTTGCGCGTTAATTGATTTGAATTGATTTAAAAGTCTGTTAAAGATGCACGTAATATAAACAGGGCGTTTAATAAATTTTGTTTTCTTCACATTTATAAAATTTGTAAGCACAAAATACTTGTATGTATGTAGAGATTAATCCTAAAAGATGATGCTCTCCATATATATGGTGCTTTTAAGACAGAGTTTTGCTACCTGTATTTTACTAGAGACATCTATAATCTATTTAACTATAGAATAGTCTTCACAAACTTTATATGATAAAATATGATGATCTCCATAATCTCTTGACTTCATTGCATTGCATGGCACGCATGAACAATGCCGACAACTTAACCTAATGATTATACAGCATCATTGACGTGGACTAATTAATTTTAATCAGGTTAAAACAAAAAAGTAGAAGAATTAAGGGAATTCTGACTTTACTTAACGCCCCATTCTACAACCGAAGAGCTAACCTCTTCTTGATCAAGGGTCGTATAATTATGTGTGTTTAGACCCATGCATCGTCTTTAATACTCATCACTCAATTTGACCCCAAATACTTATATTCTATGCATGATATGTTGAGTTATTGCCTCCACGTATTGAATATATTTTGAATATAATATTTATCTAATAAGCATATTTTATATGTTTAACTATACTTTAATAAAAAATAAAAAATATTTTATTAAATATATTTAAATACATTTAAATATTATTATGTATTATTATATTAAATTTTATTTTTAATATTTATTTTTAAAATAAATTTTAAAAATAATATATATTGTTATTTATTAAACCAAAAAAATTATTTTAAATATTTTATATAATTAAAAACGACATTAAATACAGTTAAAATATTAATTTATATTTTAAAATTAATAAAATATTATTACAATTTATCTAAAAAATATTTTATATTTTAGGATAAAATACTACTATAATCCTTAACATATGAGACAAATTATAATCTAATTCTTAACGTTTCAAATGTCATATTTATGTCCCAAAAAATTTTAAACAATTTAATATTGTCCTATCGTTATATTTGACAAAAATAATTAACAAAATAACTGACATGGATATTAAAAACATTGTTATTAAATTATATCTTCTAGAAAAATATAAACAAATTTTTTTTGTGACACTTTTTCATCGATCTCCTTCTTGTAAAAAAGATTTTAAATCCTATCAATCAATCATCAATACTCCAGAATAAAAAAAACATTTATATTATAATTAGTAGATTGATTTTATTTATGCACCGAAATCAAATGTTATTAGCTCTTTAATATGTTAATTATTCGTATCAAATTTAATTGTGTGATAACATTGAATACATTTAAAATTTTTTGAGACTGATATAAAAAATTTGAGACTGTTTAAAAGAAATAAAATATTTAAAACTTAGTTATCAAATTAAAATTTGGTCTAAATATTAAAAACTAAAATAATATTTTACAATATATATATAAAATGTGTACAATGGAGGTTTAGAGAATATTAGAGATATAATTATTAGTGTTACCTTTTCTCATCAGTTGAAGCTTTTGGGATGAGTGGTTTCATGACATGGTATTAGAACTCTAGATCCGAAAGGTCAAGAGTTTAATCTTTGGTAAACCCACAAATTAGTTTAAGTTTTTTGGAAAGATATTTATTATCACTAGTACTCGGATGGTTATTCTAAATAGTACGAGAATGTTCATTTTGTAACTCATATAACCTATTGTACACATTATACAAATATATAAGCCATTATCTCTCTAGCGGGACTCTTTTATAATTGATTGAATGTTAACAAATTTTACCAAATTAAATTACTTGTTACGTTAAGCGTGAAATGCGCAGTTCATGCTTTAAAGAAAACTGTTTCTTTGTGTTCGTAAACACACTAGCTAGGTGTGATATTGATGGTAAAATACATGGTTGTAAACTAAAATTTATTATATTTGTGATCAATAATATATACAAGTAACTAAACTAACCCCTAATTCAAATGTATTTATAATCACTACATGAAGATTCTATACGAAATACATGTCTCACGCTCCATAGGGTTGGTTTTGAAAAAGAAAAGGAAAAACAGCAAATAGTTAACATACCTTAATTTTGAAACTCTCAAAGTGAGTCGACTCATGTAATAATACTTAAATACAAACTAACGGGTTCTATTTTACTTACAAGTTAAATAAATTAGTGTTAACTTCATACATTTCAAATTGAGTTTATCAAACATAAATATAAAAAATGATTAAAGTGAGAATAAGATTTTTGAAAATTTTAAATTCAGACTAATTAGTTTTTTAAAAAATATATTAATTTAGTCTTTTAATATAGTAAACGTAAATACATCACGTAAAATTTAAGTATGGTGTTTATTATATGTTATGATGTATTTATTTATAAAAGATCGTAATGCAGATAATTAATAATTTTTGAAGTGAAACTTCACTTGTTTTAGTAGAATTTATAATAAATACAAAGTAATTGATAGATAAAAGTTATATGAAAAGTTAAAAGATAATAAATGTTTCGCTGTCTAAAATTACATCATTTTCATGCTCATGTGGTAGCAACGAAACATGTACATACCAATGTATATATAACGAAATGTCGAAATACATGAACAACTCCATTTTATTTAGTATTATCCATTGACGGAAAGACATACATGTCCATTGTTTGTGTTGAGTTAAAAAATTAACTAAATTAATTAGTGATGACAAACATTATTTTTGGCAAAATAAATAATTAGTGTTGATTAATTAATTAATGAGTATATGTTGTTAATTATTTATTATTATGTTGCAGGCCTTAATTAAGTTGAGCAGCCCAAATGAAATAGAAAATAAAACAAGAGGTGGTAGGCTGAAAGCAAAATTGAGAGCACAAGGAAAAGTAAAGAAAGAAGCCAAAGAAATCATAACGGGCCAAGCATATCACAAACTGATCCAAGCCCGAGTTGATTTTATTTCCCTCCAAACTTGATCTCACACCACAAGCAACGTTCTTCTCCTCTCTGACCATGTCAAATCACAAACTTCAGAAAAGTAAGAAAGAGAAAGAGAGAGAGCTTCTTCCATAAGCTTTTCACCAAAGAAGAGAGAAAGAGAAAGATTAAGCTAGAAAGGCAGATATTAAATCACCCAGTTCAAACCAAATCAAGCTTAGGTTAAAGGTAACCCATTTCCTCTTGCATGCATCAAATCTTCATCTCTTCTTCCCAACGCTCTGCTCTATCCGAAATGGGATACAAGGGAAAGAAGATTTCTGTTCTTCTCTGCTGTGTATCTACGGTCTTAAACAAGACTTAGGGACCAAGTTGGTTTTCAAGGGCTCATATCAAGTTGACCATTGGAAGATTTCTATGGTTGTTGTTTTATGGCTTTTGGCCAAGATGAGAAAGTCAGAAGGAGAGTTTCTACTATGAGGATTAAGGAGAAAAAGTAAATCTGTGGGTTGGTGAAGCTCGAAGCTCAAGGTGTTGACCTTGGAAGAAGAACCAAGCAACATGCAAGGAGATAAAAGAGGCTTGATGTTCATTAGCAAGGAGAGAAAACCAGAGAGTGAGAATAATGTTCTGTTAAGAAGTTCCTTTACTTGGATAATGCTTTCTTTCAAAGAAGCATTCGGCCAATACTGAAGAACTGCATCTGAGGTTTGCGAATCTGGTTTTGCACATAGCAAAGAAGCTGTTGATGAAGTCAATCTCCTTCATGTTTTACTGATTGTAATGAACTTTTCTAAGTTTATCTTTCTGTAATTTCTTGAGAGAAAAGGCATTGTGAGAAAGTTCAAGTAAAAGCCATGAGTGGAAAAAGGCTGAGTGATACACTTGAGAGAAAAGTCTAGAGTTATTTTTTGATTTCTTTAGGTTGGTTAAGTGTCTTGTATCTTGTACTTGTTTGGTATCCCTTTCTTAGTTGGGTTAGCACTAAGAGTGAATAGTTAGGTATTAGCATAGCCAATGTCAAGTTAGGTTAGAACTTGAGTGTGAAAAGATTGGGTCAATCTTGTGAAATTGGTGTATGTAATACTGTTAACTATAGTGAAATTCTTCCATAGTTGTGGAGGAGACTGGATGTAGGTTGTATAGCACAAGGCAACCAAACCAGGATACATGCTGGTGTTAGCTTTTCTCTTCTCTACTGAGTTCTGTTTTCTGATATTCATGAGACAAAAATAAATTGTCTCATAAATTTCTGCTGTTGAGTTCAAACAGAACCTGAATTGAAAGTTTGTTTAAAAGGGTAATAACTGCAACAAAAAGGAAGGCATAGATTCAACCCCCCTTCTCTAAGCCTACCACAATCTTCAATTGGTATCAGAAGCTAAGGTCTCAAGAATCAAACTTAACCGCTTGGAGCAAAGATCCAATGGCGAACAACTTGGGCGCAACCACAGTTGCCTACACCCTCACTGAAGGCTAGTCAAACAACTGGCCACCTTTCTTCAACGGGAAGAACTACTCCTACTGGAAAGAAAGGATAAGGATTTTCATTCAATCCATTGACTACAACATATGGAAGATTATCGTGAGTGGTCCAAAGATCCCAACAAAAATAAGTGTTGATGGAGTGGTGACTCCAAAAGAAGAAGCTGAATGGAATAAGGATGACAAGAAGAAGATAGAGCTGAATGCTAAAGCAAACAACCTTCTTTACTGTGCTATCAGCTTTGAAGAGTACCGGAAGGTGTCTAGATGCAAGACAGCCAAAGAAATCTGGGAAAAACTCCAGGTTACACACGAAGGCACCAAACAAGTAAAAGAAACGAGGATTGATATACTGCGAAAAGAGTACGAGATGTTTAGCATAAAGGATGGAGAAAGCATTGATGAAGCATTTGAGAGATTCTCAATCATAATCAACAACCTTGATGCTATGGGTACAAACTATGCAGAACAAACCTTGGTGAGAAAACTCCTTAGAAGCCTCACAAAAGAATGGGAAAACACTGTCACTGTCCTAACCGAGAGTAACAACATAAGTCCCATAACCTATGATGAGTTGAGAGAAAAACTCCTTGCCTATAAAGCCACACACACAAACACAGACTCAAAGAAAAAGGGAATAGCCCTCAAGTCACAAATAGAACCGAAAGAGAGTGAGTCTAGTAATGGTATTTCAGATGATGAGCTTTTATTTTTTGCTAGGAGATTTAGAAGAATGATGAAGAACAAGGGCAAATACAAAGGTTCAAGTTCAAAGGAGCACAAGATCAACTTGAGCAAAGTGACGTGCCATCACTGCAAGGAGGCTGGACACTTCAAGCTAAACTGTCCAAAGCTCAAAAAGGAGGACAAAGGAAAGAAGGAAAGGAAGAGAGTACTTGATGAGCGGATAATTTATACGCTTTTTGGCATTGTTTTTAGTATGTTTTTAGTATGATCTAGTTAGTTTTTAGTATATTTTTATTAGTTTTTAGTTAAAATTCACTTTTCTGGACTTTACTATGAGTTTGTGTGTTTTTCTGTGATTTCAGGTATTTTCTGGCTGAAATTGAGGGTCCTGAGCAAAAATCTGATTCAGAGACTGAAAAGGACTGCAGATGATGTTGGATTCTGATCTCCCTGCACTCGAAGTGGATTTTCTGGAGCTACAGAAGCCCAATTGGCGCGCTCTCAACGGCGTTGAAAAGTAGACATTCTGGGCTTTCCAGCAATGTATAATAGTCCATACTTTGCCCGAGATTTGATGGCCCAAACCGGCGTGGCAAATCAGCCTCAGAATTTCCAGCGTTTAACGCTGGAACTGGCATAAAACTTGGAGTTAAACGCCCAAACTGGCATGAAAGCTGGCGTTTAACTCCAGAAAAAGTCTCTACACATGAAAGCTTCAATGCTCAGCCCAAGCACACACTAAGGGGACCCAGAAGTGGATTTTTATGTCATTTACTCATTTTTGTATATCCTAGGTTACTAGTTCACTATTAATAGGATCTTTTGACATTGTATCTGTACCTCATGACACTTTACACGTTTTTTTGTGTACCTTCCCACGGCATGAGTCTCTAAACCCCATGGTTGGGGGTGAGGAGCTCTGTTGTGTCTTGATGGATTAATGCAATTACTACTGTTTTTCATTCAATCATGCTTGCTTCCATTCTAAGATATTACTTGTTCTTAACCCGGATGAATGTGATGATCCGTGACACTCATCATCATTCTCAACTATGAACGTGTGCTTGACAACCACCTCCGTTCTACCTTAGATTAAGTAGATATCTCTTGGATTCTTTAATCAGAATCTTCGTGGTATAAGCTAGAACTGATGGCGGCATTTAAGAGAATCCGGAAGGTCTAAACCTTGTCTGTGGTATTCTGAGTAGGATTCAATGATTGAATGACTGTGACGAGCTTCAAACTCCTGAGGGCGGGGCGTTAGTGACAGACGCAAAAGAATCACTGGATTCTATTCCGGCCTGATTGAGAACCGACAGATGGATAGCCGTGCCGTGACAGGGTGCGTTGAACATTTCCACTGAGAGG
This sequence comes from Arachis hypogaea, assembly GCF_003086295.3. Taxonomy (NCBI): domain Eukaryota; kingdom Viridiplantae; phylum Streptophyta; class Magnoliopsida; order Fabales; family Fabaceae; genus Arachis; species Arachis hypogaea. The sequence continues at coordinate 108,118,883 of NC_092039.1, forward strand.
ATGGGAGGTAGCCACTGACAACGGTGAAACCCTTGCATACAGCTTGCCATGGAAGGAGCCTTGCGTGCTTGAAGAAGAAGACAGTAGGAAAGCAGAGATTCAGAAGATGGAGCATCTCCAAAACCTCAACCTGTTCCCCATTACTGCAGAATAAGTACTTATTTCATGTTCATTTACTTTTCACAATCAACCTTGATAATTATTGATATCCTGACTAAGATTTACAAGATAACCATAGCTTGCTTCAAGCCGACAATCTCCGTGGGATCGACCCTTACTCACGTAAGGTATTACTTGGACGACCCAGTGCACTTGCTGGTTAGTTGTGCAGAATTGCAAAAGTGTGATTGCAATTTCGTGCACCAAGTTTTTGGCGCCGTTGCCGGGGATTGTTCGAGTTTGGACAACTGACGGCTTATCTTGTTGCTTAGATTAGGACTGTTTTATTTTTGTTAGTTTAGAGTCCTTTAGTTGAGTCTAGTCTCATATTTTAAGTTTGGTGTCAATTGCATGCTTTTGTTTTTCTTTTAATTTTCGAATTTGCATGTCCTTAGTCCCTTTTTGATCCGTAAAAATTCTAAGTTTGGTGTCCTCTTAGTGTTTTTCCCTTAAAATTTTCGAAAATTAGTGTTTGATTTTCTAAAAATTTTAAGTTTGGTGTCATTTTGTTGTTTTTCTCTTTCCTCATTTCAAAAATCAAATCTTTTTCATAAAAATTTTTCAATCATATCTTTCTAATTGCTAATCTCAAAATCTTTTTAATTAACTAATTGATTCAATTTTCAATTTGTTTTGATCTTATTTTCTTTTAATCTTCGAATTTTTTTATTTTATTTTCCCTTTGTTTTTATTTTATTTTTCGGTTAATTCAAAAAAAATAAAAATAAAATATATTTTTATCTACTTGCAATTCATATCATATTCCCTTTCTCCATCATGGACCTAAGTGGAATTGAGCAGTCCAGAAGGACTCTGGGGTCATATGCTAACCTCATTACAGCTGCATATGGGAGTAGCATCTGTACACCTCCCATCAAAGCAAGCAGCTTTGAGCTAAATCCTCAACTCATTATCATAGTGCAGCAAAATTGTCAGTATTCCGGTCTTCCACAGGAAGAGCCTACTGAGTTTCTGGCACAATTCTTACAAATTGCTGACACAGTACGTGATAAAGAGGTGGATCAGGATGTCTACAGACTATTACTGTTTCCATTTGCTGTAAAAGATCAAGCTAAGAGGTGGTTGAATAACCAACCTACAGCAAGCATAAAGACATGGAAACAGTTATCAGACAAATTCCTTAATCACTTTTACCCCCCAAAGAGGATGACACAGCTAAGACTGGACATCCAAGGCTTTAAACAAGAGGATAATGAATCCCTTTATAATGCCTGGGAGATGTATAGAGGTATGCTAAGAAAATGCCCCTCTGAAATGTTTTCAGAGTGGGTACAGTTAGACATCTTCTACTATGGGCTTACAGAAAAAGCTCAGATGTCTTTAGACCACTCAGCTGGTGGATCTATACACATGAGGAAGACAATTGAAGAGGCTCAAGAGCTTATAGATACTGTTGCTAGAAATCAACATTTGTACTCTAGCAATGAGTTCTCCCCAAAAGAGGAAGTCATGGCAGTAGCCACTGATCCTAATCCTCAAGAACAGATGATTGAGCTTAATCAACAATTGCTCTTGATGACAAAACAGTTAGCAGAATTTAAAGAGATGCTCCATGAAACTAAAACTGCTAACAAGAACATAGAACTGCAATTGAATCAGGCAAAACAACAGATATCTAAACAGATAACAGAGGAATGCCAAGCAGTTCAACTGAGGAGTGGGAAGACATTGAATAACACTGCTCAAGGTAGCAAAAAGCCAAATAAGGAACAATTGACAGAGGATAACCAAACCACTATTCAAAATTCCTCTGAGGACAGTAAGAGCTCAGAGAGGAACACTTTTGGCGTTCAAACGCCAGAAAGGGGGGGGAAAGCTGGCGTTAAACGCCCATTCCCTGCCCAGTTCTGGCGTTCAAACGCCAGAAAAGGGAGAGAAGTTGGCGTTAAACGCCCAATCTTCACCCAATTCTAGCGTTCAGACGCCAAGGGAGGATTAGACACCTGAGAGTGCTGACAGTAATCCCTCTAAAAAGGCTTCTTCAACCACTTCTGTAAGGAATAAACCTGCAGCATCTAAGGTTGAAGAATATCAAGCCAAGATGCCTTATCCTCAGAAACTCCGCCAAGCGGAACAGGATAAGCAATTTGCCCGCTTTGCAAATTATCTAAGGACTCTTGAAATAAAGATTCCGTTTGCAGAGGCACTTGAGCAAATACCTTCTTATGCTAAGTTCATGAAAGAAATCTTAAGTCATAAGAAGGATTGGAGAGAAACTGAAAAAGTATTTCTCATTGAAGAATGCAGTGCAGTCATTTTGAAAAGCTTACCAGAAAAGCTTCAAGATCCAGGAAGCTTTATGATACCTTGCACAATAGAAGGCGCTTGCACCAAGACAGCCCTATGTGATCTTGGAGCAAGCATCAATCTAATACCTGCATCCACTATCAGAAAGCTTGGGTTGACTGAAGAAGTCAAACCACCCCGGATATGCCTCCAACTTGCTGATGGCTCCATTAAACATCCATCAGGCATAATAGAGGACATGATTGTCAAGGTTGGGCCATTCGCCTTTCCAACTGACTTTGTGGTGCTGGAAATGGAGGAGCACAAGAGTGCAACTCTCATTCTAGGAAGACCTTTCCTAGCAACTGGACGAACTCTTATTGATGTACAAAAAGGGGAAGTAACCCTGAGAGTCAATGAGGATGAGTTCAAGTTGAATGCTGTAAAAGCTATGCAGCATTCAGACACACCAAATGACTGCATGGGCGCTGACATTATTGACTCTCTGGTGGAAGAGATCAATATGACTGAAAGCCTAGAATCAGAGCTTGAGGACATCTTCAAGGATGCTCAACCTGATCAAGAAGAACCAGAGGAAACAAAGGAATTTTCGAAAATTCCTCAGGAGGAGGATAAGCCTCCCAAACCTGAACTCAAACCACTACCACCGTCCCTGAAGTATGCATTTCTGGGAGAGGGTGACACTTTTCCAGTGATTATAAGCTCTGCTTTAAATCCACAGGAAGAGGAAGCACTGATTCAAGTGCTAAGGACACACAAGACAGCTCTTGGGTGGTCCATAAGTGATCTTAAGGGCATTAGCCCAGCTAGATGCATGCACAAAATCCTGTTGGAGGATAATGCCAAACCAGTGGTCCAACCACAGAGAAGGCTAAATCCAGCCATGAAGGAGGTGGTGCAGAAAGAAGTCACTAAATTACTGGAGGCTGGGATTATTTATCCTATTTCTGATAGCCCCTGGGTGAGCCCTGTCCAAGTTGTCCCCAAAAAGGGAGACATGACAGTGGTTCATAATGAAAAAAAATGAACTGGTTCCTATAAGAACAGTCACAGGGTGGCGTATGTGTATTGACTACAGAAGGCTCAATACAGCCACCAGAAAGGATCATTTTCCTTTACCATTCATAGACCAAATGCTAGAAAGACTAGCTGGTCATGATTATTACTGCTTTTTGGATGGCTATTCAGGTTACAACCAAATTGCAGTAGATCCTCAGGACCAAGAGAAAACAGCATTTACTTGCCCTTCTGGCGTGTTTGCCTACAGAATGATGCCTTTTGGTCTGTGTAATGCTCCTGCAACCTTTCAGAGATGCATGCTATCCATCTTCTCTGATATGGTGGAGAAATTTCTTGAAGTCTTCATGGATGACTTCTCAGTATATGGAGACTCATTCAGCTCCTGTCTTAACCACCTATCACTTGTCCTGAAAAGGTGCCAAGAGACTAATCTGGTTTTAAACTGGGAGAAATGTCACTTTATGGTGACTGAAGGAATTGTCCTTGGGCACAAAATTTCAAGCAGGGGAATAGAGGTGGATAAGGCAAAGGTAGAGGTAATTGAAAAATTACCACCACCTGTCAATGTTAAGGCAATCAAAAGCTTTCTGGGGCATGTAGGATTTTATAGAAGGTTTATAAAGGATTTTTCGAAAATTGCAAAACCTTTGAGCAACCTGCTAGCTGCTGACACACCATTTGTGTTTGATGCACAGTGTCTGCAGGCATTTGAGACCCTGAAAGCCAAGCTGGTCACAGCACTAGTCATCTCTACACCAGACTAGACATTGCCATTTGAACTAATGTGTGATGCCAGTGACCATGCCATTGGTGTAGTGTTGGGACAGAGGCATAACAAGCTTCTGCACGTCATTTATTATGCCAGCCGTGTTCTAAATGATGCACAAAAGAATTACACAACCACAGAAAAAGAATTACTTGCAGTGGTCTATGCCATTGACAAGTTTAGATCCTATCTAGTGGGATCAAAGGTGATTGTGTACACTGACCATGCTGCTCTTAAATACTTACTCACAAAGCAGGATTCAAAACCCAGGCTAATAAGATGGGTGTTGCTTCTGCAAGAGTTTGATATAGAAATAAGAGACAGAAAAGGGACAGAGAACCAGGTAGCTGATCATCTGTCCCGAATAGAACCAGTAGCTGGGGCGTCCCTCCCTTCTACTGAGATTTCTGAGACTTTCCCAGATGAGCAACTCTTTGCCATTCAGGAAGCTCCATGGTTTGCAGATATTGCAAACTATAAAGCTGTGAGGTTCATACCCCAGGAGTACAGCAGAGTGCAAAGAAAGAAATTAATTTCAGATGCCAAGTACTACCTATGGGATGAGTCATATCTCTTTAAGAGATGTGCAGACGAAATGATCCGCAGATGTGTACCCAGAGAAGAAGCACAAAGGATCCTATGGCACTGCCATGGATCACAATATGGAGGACATTTTGGAAGTGAGCGAACAGCCACTAAAGTCCTCCAATGTGGCTTCTACTGGCCTACTCTCTATAAAGATGCCCGAGAGTTTGTGCGTAACTGTGATAGTTGCCAAAGAGCTGGTAACTTGCCTCACGGATATGCCATGCCTCAACAAGGGATATTAGAGATAGAATTGTTTGATGTATGGGGAATTGACTTCATGGGTCCATTCCCACCATCATACTCAAACACTTACATTCTGGTGGCGGTGGACTATGTATCTAAGTGGGTAGAAGCAATTGCTACACCCACTAATGATACCAGGACCGTGCTGAAATTCCTCCAGAAACACATCTTCAGCAGGTTTGGTGTTCCCAGAGTACTAATCAGTGACGGGGGCACTCATTTCTGCAATAGACAGCTATACTCTGCTATGGTCAGATATGGAATTAGCCACAAAGTGGCAACTCCGTATCATCCACAGACAAATGGGCAAGCTGAAGTCTCTAACAGAGAGCTAAAAAGAATCCTAGAACGGACTGTGATAGCCCGAAGAAAGGATTGGGCAAAGAGTTTGGATGATGCTCTGTGGGCATACAGAACAGCATTCAAGACTCCAATAGGAACCTCTCCATACCAACTGGTGTATGGGAAGGCCTGTCATCTGCCCGTGGAACTGGAACATAAAGCCTACTGGGCAACCAGGTTCCTAAACATGGATGCTCAATTAGCTGGTGAAAAAAGATTGCTCCAGCTAAATGAGCTAGAGGAATTCAGACTCAATGCCTTTGAAAATGCAAAAATTTATAAGGAAAAGGCAAAGAAATGGCATGACAAGAAGTTGTCATCCAGAGTCTTTGAGCCAGGACAAAAAGTTCTGCTCTTCAACTCTAGGCTCAGATTGTTTCCAGGAAAACTTAAGTCCCGGTGGAGGGGTCCGTATGTGATTACAGGAGTGTCACCATATGGATATGTTGAGCTTCAGGATATTGATTCTGACAAAAAGTTCATTGTTAATGGACAGAGAACCAAGCATTATCTTGAAAGCAATATTGAGCAGGAATGCTCAAAACTGAGGCTGGAATGATCCTCAGTAAAGGTCCAGCTAAAGACAATAAAGAAGCGCTTGCTGGGAGGCAACCCAGTCATTAGCAGGTTATATGTTTTGTTTCTGCAGAGGCAAGTATCAAAAATGAAGGAATTCACAGAGTTACAGAAGGATTTGGTGCAAAAAGCAGAGAAAAAGAGCTTACTGGCAAAAAAACGCCAGTAAGGGGCATTTTGGGCGTTAAACGCCAGAATGGGCACCATTCTGGGCGTTTAACGCCAGTAAAGGTGCCATTTTGGGCGTTAAACGCCAGAATGGGCACCATTCTGGGCGTTTAACGCCAGGTGTGCAGCATCCTGGGCGTTTAGCAAAATGCCCAGTGATAAAGGGAATCCTGGCGTTTAACGCCAGCCAGGGCACCTGGCTGGGCGTTAAACGCCCACATTGGCTAACAAATGGGCGTTAAACGCCAGAATGGATACCATTCTGGGCGTTTAACGCCAGAAAGGTGGGGGACCAAGATTTTGCTTTCCAATCAAATTTTTTTCAAACTTTCCTTTTCTTACCCATACCTTTCTACATAAACACATTTCAACCTTTCATCATTCACTTTCAAATCTTCAAAAATCAAAATCATTCTTCAAGTCTCTCTCAAATCAATCCCAAATCTTGTTCAAAAACTCACCCTTCTCTCAAATTCTCTCCATATCTTCTCAAATCTCCTTTCATTTTTTTCGAAATCTCCGTCCCCCCTTATAAAAAAACACGTTCGGCGTCACCACTCCCTCACACCATTCGAATTTTCTCTTCTCCTCTCTCTCCTCCTTCCTTTCTTTTGCTTGAGGACAAGCAAACCTCTAAGTTTGGTGTGCTTTTCTGTGATCACTGAGCCAAGATTCATCAAGATCATGGCTCCTAAAGGAAAACAAACCAATTTAAGAGGAAAGAAAGAGAATAATCCAAAGAATCTTTGGAATCAAGAGAAGTTCTTAACCAAAGAACATGAAGACCATTATCATAAAATAATGGGTCTGAGGTTAGTGATCCCGGAAGTTAAATTTGATCTGAAGGAAGATGAATATCCGGGGATCCAAGAGCAAATTCGAAACAGAGGATGGGAAGTTCTAACCAATCCTGAGATAAAGGTTGGAAGAAATATGGTTCAGGAATTCTACTCAAATCTGTGGCTAACGGATAAGCAGAGAATGACTGGAACTGCTTACCATACCTACAGAACCATGGTCAGAGGGAAAGTTATGTACTTCCATCTGGACAAAATAAGGGAAATCTTCAAATTGCCTCAACTGCAGGATGATCCTGAATCCTTTAATAGGAGAATGGTGAGAGCAGATAAAGGGTTGGATCAAGTTCTAGAGGACATATGCCTCCCTGGAACTAAGTGGATAACCAATTCAAAGGGTGTCCCAAACCAACTCAAGAGGGGAGACCTCAAACCAATTGCAAGAGGTTGGCTAGACTTTATTGGGCGTTCCATATTGCCCACTAGCAACCGTTCAGAGGTCACTGTCAAGAGAGCAGTGATGATTCATTGCATTATGCTTGGAAAAGAAGTGGAGGTTCATCATCTATTTGCTTGTGAGATCTACACAATAGCAAATAAGAATTCCACTGAAGCCAAACTAGCTTACCGAAGCTTGATCTCCTTGCTCTGTAAAGAGGCTGGGGTAAAGATGGGAGTAGATGAATTCATACCCATTGAACATCCAATCACCAAGAAGTCAATGGAAGGACAAATGCAAGACAACTCTATCAAAAGGTGGGCGCAGGAGTTCTTCCCTGAATTTCCTGAAATTGGCCACTGGGCCAGCCTAGAAGCATCTATCACCAAGTTGCAAGAGACTATGGAGCAACTTAAGGAAGAACAGCAGAATCAGAACTGCATGCTCTGCAAATTGCTGAAGGAACAAGAGAAGCAGGGGCGTGAACTCCAAGAGCTGAAACGCCAGAAATTCTCCCCTCAATTTGAGGGAGCATCCACTTCTCAAAATCAAGGTTGTTGAGTCCTAACTTTGTGAAAACCTCTGTCATTAGGAGCCTAGTTAAAATTTTCGTTTTCTATTTTTTTTTAGTCTCATCTTATATCTATTTTTGAGTCTTGTTTTTAATTCATAATTAATAAAATTTAAAATTCATGTCTTAAAGCTATGAATGTCCTATGAATCCATCACCTCTCTTAAATGAAAAATGCTTTAATCACAAAAGAACAAGAAGTACAGGATTTCGAATTTATCCTTGAAACTAGTTGAATTAGTTTGATGTGGTGACAATAATTTTTGTTTTCCGAATGAATGCTTGAACAGTGCATATGTCTTTTGAATTTGTTGTTTTGAGAATGTTAAAATTGTTGGCTCTTGAAAGAATGAAGAGAACTGTTATTGAGGATCTGAAAAATCATCAGATTGATTCTTGAAGCAAGAAAAAGCAGTGATTCAAAAAAAAATCGAAAAAAAAGAAAGAAAAAGAAAGAAAATAAAGTTGTGATCCAAGGCAAAAAGAGTGTGCTTAAGAACCCTGGACATCTCTAATTGGGGACTCTAGCAAAGCTGGGTCACAATCTGAAAAGGTTCACCCAAGTATGTGTTTGTGGCATGTATGTATCCCGTGGTAATACTGGAAGACAGAGTGCTTTGGGCCACAGCCAAGACTCATACACTAGCTATGTTCAAGAATTATTATACCTAACTAGGAGAATCAATAACACTATCTAAGTTCTGAGTTCCTATAGATGCCAATCATTCTGAACTTCAAGGGATGAAGTGAGATGCCAAAACTGTTCGGAAGCAAAAAGCTACTAGTCCCGCTCATCTAATTGGAGCTAAGTTTCATTGATATTTTGGAGTCTATAGTATATTCTCTTCTTTTTATCCTACTTTGATTTTCAGTTGCTTGGGGACAAGCAACAATTTAAGTTTGGTGTTGTGATGAGCGGATAATTTATACGCTTTTTGGCATTGTTTTTAGTATGTTTTTAGTATGATCTAGTTAGTTTTTAGTATATTTTTATTAGTTTTTAGTTAAAATTCACTTTTCTGGACTTTACTATGAGTTTGTGTGTTTTTCTGTGATTTCAGGTATTTTCTGGCTGAAATTGAGGGTCCTGAGCAAAAATCTGATTCAGAGACTGAAAAGGACTGCAAATGCTGTTGGATTCTGACCTCCCTGCACTCGAAGTGGATTTTCTGGAGCTACAGAAGCCCAATTGGCGCGCTCTCAACGGCGTTGGAAAGTAGACATCCTGGACTTTCCAGCAATGTGATGGCAAATCAGCCTCAGAATTTCCAGCGTTTAACGCTGGAACTGGCATAAAACTTGGAGTTAAACGCCCAAACTGGCATGAAAGCTGGCGTTTAACTCCAGAAAAAGTCTCTACACATGAAAGCTTCAATGCTCAGCCCAAGCACACACTAAGTGGACCCAGAAGTGGATTTTTATGTCATTTACTCATTTCTGTATACCCTAGGTTACTAGTTCACTATTAATAGGATCTTTTGACATTGTATCTGTACCTCATGACACTTTACACGTTTCTTTGTGTACCTTCCCACGGCATGAGTCTCTAAACCCCATGGTTGGGGGTGAGGAGCTCTGCTGTGTCTTGATGGATTAATGCAATTACTACTGTTTTTCATTCAATCATTCTTGCTTCCATTCTAAGATATTACTTGTTCTTAACCCGGATGAATGTGATGATCCGTGACACTCATCATCATTCTCAACTATGAACGTGTGCTTGACAACCACCTCCGTTCTACCTTAGATTAAGTAGATATCTCTTGGATTCTTTAATCAGAATCTTCGTGGTATAAGCTAGAACTGATGGCGGCATTCAAGAGAATCCGGAAGGTCTAAACCTTGTCTGTGGTATTCTGAGTAGGATTTAATGATTGAATGACTGTGACGAGCTTCAAACTCCTGAGGGCGGGGCGTTAGTGACAGACGCAAAAGAATCACTGGATTCTATTCCGGCCTGATTGAGAACCGACAGATGGATAGCCGTGCCGTGACAGGGTGCGTTGAACATTTCCACTGAGAGGATGGGAGGTAGCCACTGACAACGGTGAAACCCTTGCATACAGCTTGCCATGGAAGGAGCCTTGCGTGCTTGAAGAAGAAGACAGTAGGAAAGCAGAGATTCAGAAGATGGAGCATCTCCAAAACCTCAACCTGTTCCCCATTACTGCAGAATAAGTACTTATTTCATGTTCTTTTACTTTTCACAATCAACCTTGATAATTATTGATATCCTGACTAAGATTTACAAGATAACCATAGCTTGCTTCAAGCCGACAATCTCCGTGGGATCGACCCTTACTCACGTAAGGTATTACTTGGACGACCCAGTGCACTTGCTGGTTAGTTGTGCGGAATTGCAAAAGTGTGATTGCAATTTCATGCACCAGTACTCATGGCAGCTTGGGAGGATCTTGTGAAAGACTCAAATAAAGAAGAAGAATCTGAAGGAGATGACAAAGACTGCTTTATGGCTGGAAACAACAATCTTGATGAGGTAAACTATTATGATTTGACCATTGAGGACTTGCATGCTATTATTGATAATCTCACTTTAAACACATCAAAACTGCTTGATAAATACAATGAATGCAGATCTGAAAAAGATGTATTAAGAGCTGAAAATGGTTTTTTAAAAGAAAAAGTGAAGGAAACTGAATGTGCTTTGGACATCATTGAAGAAAACAGATTTCTAAAATCTGAACTTGAAAAATTAAAAGGAAAGCACATTGTGGATCCTTCTCATGAGTTAATTGCTGAAAATGAAAGATTAAATGATATGATTAAAAGGCTGAATGGTGACTTAGCAAAATTTGTTCAAGGTTCTAGCAACTTGGACAAATTACTTGCAAGTCAAAGACCATTGTTTGAAAAATCTGGTTTAGGCTACATAGCCAAGGAAGATGCAGTTTCTAATACTTCCTCTATAAAATTTGTGGCTTCTTCATCAAATAGCAAATTCATACCAAGTAAATCAGGTATCGGATATGTTTCAACTTGTGAAGAAATATTTGATGAAGCATACACAAGTGAAACTGAGCCTTCACCAAGAACTGGTCCGAGTTCAAACCGGCCAGGTTTGGGTTACATTTCAAAAAATGAGGCTGCTTCCAAGAAACCACCATTTTACAACAAAACCTCATTTTCGAAAGGTAAAAAGTTCAAAAAAATTCTGGTGAAAATGCTTTTGCAAAGAAGAATCTTTAATAAAAATCAGTTTGTCAAAAGAGATGCATCTCCTCCAAAAACCAGAAAATTTCAACCATTTAATCATTTCAAGCAATTTAACTCACCTAAATTTCAGCGACAAACATTAGAAATCATTGTGTTAATTGCAAGAAAGTTGGTCACTCATATGAATAATGCTTCATTGAAAAGAGAGTTGTAGGAAACAAAGTCTACAATGTTGTTTGTGATTTCAATGCACTTGGGCAACCAAGATGGATTAACTTCAAAGGATCCAAATTAATTTGGATACCTAAGGCTATTTGAAACTCATCATGCAGATTTGCCTAGCATCCAAGAACAAAAAGAACATGTGGTACATGGATAGTGGATGTTCAAGGCACATGACGGGAAGGTCAACCTACTTCATCAAACTAAATAAGTATGATGGAGGTTTTGTGACCTTTGGAGATGATGGTAAAGGTAAAATCATTGCTGTTGGAAAAGTAGGTAATGAGCAATCTACTTTCATTGATGATGTACTTTTGGTATATGGTTTAAAGCACAATCTTTTGAGTATAAGTCAGCTGTGTGATTTAGGATATTTAGTTGTTTTCAAAAGGCTTGAATGCTGTATTGTTGATGAAAAGACAAATGAAGTGATGTTTGTTACCAAGCGTTTCAATAATATGTATGGACTTACTCTTGATGAACTAAATGATCAAAATGTAGCTTGTCTTCAGTCTAAAGAATCTGAAAAGTGGTTATGGCACAAGAGATTGGGCCATGCAAGTATGTTTCAAATAAACAAACTTGTAAAGAAAGAATTAATAAGAGGTCTTTCTTTGATAAAGTTTGACAAAGACATCACCTGTGATGCTTGCCAAATGGGAAAACAAACAAAAAGTTCTTTTAAACCAAAGGAAGACATCTCTACTAAAAGACCACTTGAGTTGCTACACATTGATTTATTTGGTCCAACAAGAACTCAAAGCCTAGGTGGTAAACATTATGGTTTAGTGATTGTGGATGACTATACTAGGTTTGGTTGGGTTTTATTTCTTGCACACAAAAATGAAGTCTTTTCGGTGTTTGAACCTTTTTGCAAAAAAAATCAAAATGAAAAGGATTTGAAAATCTCTTCTATAAGAAGTGATCATGGAACTGAATTTGAAAATAATTTGTTTGAATCCTTTTGTGAGGAATTTGGAATATCTCACAACTTCTCTTGTCCAAGAATACCACAACAAAATGGTGTTGTGAAAAGAAGAAATAGAAGCATACAAGAGATGACAAGAGCTATGCTGTGTGAGAGTAATGTTCCTAAATTCCTTTGGGCTAAAGCGGTGAACACAGCTTGCCACATTTTAAATAGAACAATCATAAGGAAATTTTTGAAGAAAACCCCTTATGAACTTTAGAAAGGGTACCCACCAAACTTAGACTACTTACACATCTTTAGATGCAAATGTTTTGTTTTAAATAACAAAGAAAATCTGGAAAAATTTGATCAAAAGGCTTATGAGTGTTTGTTTGTAGGATATTCCACAACTAGTAAAGCATATAGGGTTTATCATCAAGATGCTAGAATTATTGAGGAGTCCATACATGTTACATTCTGTGATACTAACTTGGTACAAAGCATTTTGGAATATTGTGATGCAGGAAATCAAGTTCAAAAGGAAGTTGAAACTGTGCAAAATCAAGAGAAAGGACATTCTGGTCAAAATGAACCAGAAACTGCAACTGCTGAAAATTCGAGAGACAATTCCATTTTGTCTCATGAATCTGAAGGAAATCATGAAGCCAGCTGCACCCAGAATTCCTTGGTATCTCAATCTGCATCCAAGTCCACAAGACCTCGTGAATGGAGATTCTTGAAGAATTATCCAGAGAAATTTGTCATTGGGGACGTCTCTCATGGAGTGCAAACAAGGTCTTTCACTAGAAAGGAAAATGAAGGATCAAACATTGCTCTTCTTTCACAAATTGAGCCTCAAAATGTCAAGGAAGCACTTAGTGACCCTTCTTGGGTTAAAGCTATGGAGGATGAGCTTCTTGAGTTTGAAAAGAACCAATTATGGACTTTGGTTCCAAGGCCAAGTGGAAAGAAAGTGACCGGCACCAAGTGGATTTTTCGGAACAAGTTGGGAGAAGATGGTAGCATTGCAAGAAACAAGGCAAGGCTAGTGGCACAAGGATATGACCAAGAAGAAGGAATAGACTTTGATGAATCCTTTGCCCCTGTTGCCCGAATGGAAGCCATAAGACTTCTCTTAGTTTATGCTGCACATTGTGGTTTTAAATTATATCAAATGGATGTGAAATGTGCATTTTTAAATGGAGTCATAGATAGAGAAGTGTATGTGGAGCAGCCTCCTGGTTTTGAAGATAAAGAGCATTTTGACCATGTTTTCAAATTATCTAAAGCTCTCTATGGTTTAAGACAAGCTCCTAGAGCTTGGTATGAGAGACTTAGCTATTTTCTTTTGAAAAATGGTTTTCAAAGAGGCACCACTAACACAACTCTATTTATCAAGAATTCTAATGATTCTTTTATTCTAGTCCAAATATATGTTGATGACATTATTTTTGGATCAACAAATGAATCCCTTTGTTCTGAATTTGGAAAACTCATGACAAGTGAATTTGACATGAGTATGATGGGTGAACTTAATTTTTTCCTTGGGCTACAAATTAAACAAACTGAAAATGGTATTTTTATTCATCAAGAGAAGTATGCCAAGGAATTAGTTAAGAAATTTGGTATGGAAAATGTCAAACCCATGGGAACTCCCATGCACCCTAATTCTAAATTAGATAAGGGAGAAACTGAGAAAGATGTTGATGAGACTAAGTATAGAGGAATGATTGGTTCTCTTATGTACTTAACATCCTCTAGACCCAACATTGTGCAAAGTATTGGATTGTGTTCTAGGTTCCAATCCAAACCTAAAGAGTCACATCCTTCAGCAGTTAAAAGGATCATTAGATATGTTCATGGCACATCTAATCTTGGTCTTTGGTATCCTAAGATTGATGATTTTTCTGTAGTTGGTTATTGTGATGCAAATTTTGCTGGTGATAGAGTTGATAGAATGAGCACTTCAGGCCTATGTTGTTTTCTTAGGAAGTCCTTAAATGTTTGGTCAAGTAAGAAGCAACCAACAGTGGCCTTATCCACTGTAGAGGTTGAGTATATAGCTGCTTCTTCTTGTTGTTCTCATCTTTTATGGTTAAAAACACAGCTTGCTGATTACAAATTAAATGCTGAAAATATTCCCTTAATGTGTGATAATATGAGTGCCATCAATATTTCTAAAAATCCAGTTTTGCACTCTAGGACTAAGCATATTGAAGTGAAATTTCACTCAATAAGAGAACATGTCCAAAAGGGGGATATTAGTATTCAATTTGTTAAATCTGAGGAGCAATTAGTAGACATTTTCACAAAACCATTAGCTGAGGACAGATTCTGCATGCTTAGAACTTGTCTAGGAATTTTGAGTTATGATTCTTTATTTAAAAAATGCTGATGTATTTGCTGGAGCTTTTTGTCTCATAAATAGGTATGAGACAATTCTGGGCAGATGATGAACGTTTCCCTTAAGTTAGCATGTTATGGGCTTGTTTCAAGTGAATAATTGATCTGGACCAACCTCAAATCAGATCTGAGTAGCCCTATATGTTTCACTAAAATCACATCACTTCAAGGCCCAAATATGAATGATACATTTTTGTTTGGTTGATATTTTTGTTGGGCTGTGTGCCTTAATTTTTTTTTAAAAAAAAAAGTTTTTTTTAATGTTTATGATCCAAAGATTTTTCAGTTTGATTTTTTTGGTTTTTCAAAATTTAAAATTAATTTCCTATTTTTAATTTTAAATCAAATCAAATCTTTCTTTTATGAGGTCAGGTCTTTTCATGTCATTTCAAAAGGTGATGCAGTTGCATGGTTTTAGAAATCCACTTTTGGGTACGGTTACCAACACTCCCTCTCTTCCCTCCATAACTTCTCCTCAAACTCTTCGGTTTCTTCCCTCTCACTCCACTGCTTCTCTTCCATCAAAAGCCTAAATCTAACCAAATGGGGAAGAAAGTTATTGTTAAAAAAGCACCGCGTGAAAAGATTCATAAGCTTCCTAGACCATCAACTCGATCTCAAGACCCTACTTTCACTCCTTCACCCTCTCCTCCAACCTTTCCTCCTCGCACCGCTCCCATGGCACGAACCAAGACTACGCCAAGGTTCCCTGCCTCTGCCAAGCCGATGCCACCACCAAAAGCCACACCTTCCAAGCATGGCTCCTCAAAACCTGGTTCTGCAAAGCCTAGCTCATTCAAAGGCAAACGTCCGGTGACTGAAGAACCCATTCCCGAACCAACACAACCCAAATCCAGGTCGGTTCCAGTGCGATCACAAAGAGGTAACCCTCATCGCCCTCTCAAATCTGTTAGAGAACCAGACATTGATCCTTTTGCTCACAAATCACACTTCATGACATCTCACTCAGACTATAACCCCTATCGTTTCAAATCTGCCATGAACCATGATTTTTATGAGGGAGTTATTCAGTATCGTACTCTATGTCCCTCTTTTCTTGCTGATTTACCTGATTTGAAAAAGAAAGGTTTTCCTTTTGTTGAAAATTTGGAATTTTTAGACTGGAATTACCTTTTCAAAATCAAAAAACCTGTATATCCTCAGTTAGTCAAAGAATTTTATGCAAACATGACTTATCATGAAGGAAGTGTGCATTCTTATGTTAAGGGCAGAGACATTATCTTGAATAATGAAACTATCAGTGAATCCTTGAAGTACACTGATGTTGGGCCGTGTGCTTATACATCTGTAAAGTGGGATGAAGGAGTTGGTATCTCTTATCATGATGCTTTGGCTCACATATGTGAACATGTTTCCTTAATTAACGGCATCACACCCACTCACAAAGCCCTAGGATATAAACGTGCTCAGTTGCACCGTATTGTCAACCACATTTTACTTCCTCAAAGTGGTTCATATCAATGGGTTTCTTACACAGACACACTTGTTTTGTATGCCCTAATCACTAAAACAGAAATCTCTTTTGCCTATTTGATGGCTAGATACATGTTTGATTCTGTTAGAAGTGTGAAAGATAAAACACTACCTTATGGCATGTTTTTAACTTGCATATTTGAGACTTTTGGTGTTGACCTGTCAAATGAGAATTATGAAAACAGACATCCATACCTAAAAGGGGGTGGTTCAGTGAAATAGCAAAAAGGACCAACTCGATCTGAGAGAGTGGTTCTAGATGATGATGATGAAGAGTTCATTCCAGATGACTCTCCTCCTCCTTCCACCAAGGGTACTTTCATTTCCACTGGGAAGAAATCAGCTCTGCTGAATGTGGTCAAGGATGTCGCTCAAGAGTTTGTTTCCCAATCAAATTCACATGATTGCCATAAGCAAGGAACAAAGGAAGCTAGCTAGCAAGCATGAGAACTTGCTGAAGAAATCAAGGGATAAGGTGGCTGTGCTCATGACCTTCATTGATAACCTTCAAAATGATGAAGACATTGCCACTGATGTTTAAGAGGAAGATGCTTTGGAGGGGAATGGTTCTGATGCCTAGGATTTGTCTCATAAAAACTGCTACAGCTGCTCTCCTTTTGTCTCATGAACTCTGTTTTATTTTGCTACTGTTTGGTCTACTTTTCTTGTCTCGGATGACTGTAATAACTTTGGATACTGATGCACTTATGGTAGTATAGTTAGTCTTTTGGACTGTGTACTAACCTCTCTTGCAGGGTTTATAGTGATTTTTTTGTTGATCTTGCTTATTATCCGCCCTTGATGACAAAAGGGGGAGTACTTAATGAGTATATATTGTTAATTATTTATTATTATGTTGCAGGCCTTAATTAAGTTGAGCAGCCCAAATGAAATGGAAAATAAAACAAGAGGTGGTAGGCTGAAAGCAAAATTGAGAGCCCAAGGAAAAGTAAAGAAAGAAGCCAAAGAAATCATAACGGGCCAAGCATATCACAAACTGATCCAAACCCGAATGGATTTTATTTCCCTCCAAACTTGATCTCACACCACAAGCAACGTTCTTCTCCTCTCTGACCATGTCAAATCACAAACTTCAGAAAAGTAAGAAAGAGAAAGAGAGAGAGCTTCTTCCATAAGCTTTTCACCAAAGAAGAAAGAAAGAGAAAGATTAAGCTAGAAAGGCATATATCAAATCACCCAGTTCAAACCAAATCAAGCTTAGGTCAAAGGTAACCCATTTCCTCTTACATGCATCAAATCTTCATCTCTTCTTCCCAACACTCTGCTCTATCCGAAATGGGATACAAGGGAAAGAGGATTTCTGTTCTTCTCTGCTGTGTATCTACGGTCTTAAACAAGACTTGGGGACCAAGTTGGTTTTCAAGGGCTCAGATCAAGTTGACCATTGGAAGATTTCTATGGTTGCTGTTTTATGGCTTTCGGCCAAGATGAGGAAGTCAGAAGGAGAGTTTCTACTCTGAGGATTAAGGAGAAAAAGTGAATCTGTGGGTTGGTGAAGCTCAAAACTCAAGGTGTTGACCTTGGAAGAAGAACCAAGCAACATGCAAGGAGATAAAAGAAGCTTGATATTCATTCAGAAAGCAAGGAGAGAAAACCAGAGAGTGAGAACAGTATTCTGTTAAGAAGTTCCTTTACTTGGATAATACTTTCTTTCAAAGAAGCATTCGGCCAATACTGAAGAACTGCATCTGAGGTTTGCGAATCTGGTTTTGCACATAGCAAAGAGGTTTTTGATGAAGTCAATCTCCTTCATATTTTACTGATTGTAATGAACTTTTCTAAGTTTATCTTTCTGTAATTTCTTGAGAGAAAATGCATTGTGGGAAAGTTCAAGTAAAAGCCACGAGTGGAAAAAGGCAGAGTGGTACACTTGAGAGAAAAGCCTAGAGTTATTTTCTGATTTTTTTAGGTTGGTTAAGTGTCTTGTATCTTGTACCTGTTTGGTATCCCTTTCTTAATTGGGTTAGCACTAAGAGTGAATAGTTAGGTATTAGCATAGCCAATGTCAAGTTAGGTTAGAATTTGAGTGTGAAAGGATTAGGTCAATCTTGTGAAATTGGTGTATGTAATACTGTTAACTATAGTAAAATTCTTCCATAGTTGTTGAGGAGACTGGATGTAGGTTGCATAGCACAAGGCAACCGAACCAAGATACATGCTGGTGTTAGTTTTTCTCTTCTCTGCTGAGTTATGTTTTCTGATATTCATGAGACAAAAATAAATTGTCTCATAAATTTTCGCTACTGAATTCAAACAGAACCTGAATTGAAAGTTTGTTTAAAAGGGTAATAACTGCAACAAAAAGAAAGGCATAGATTCAACCCCCCTTTTCTAAGCCAACCACAACCTTCAGTTTGTTATCATGAAAGACCTACTTTGTACTTTTTTTTTTAAGACTAATTAGTTTGAAGTCGAAATCCTCGAGAATATAATTATTACTTTATTCTATAAAAATTTTATTAATTTTTATTTAAACGTTTATTTAAGTGTCTTTTATCATTAGAGTTATTTTTCAAAGTAATAAAGCAAATTAAATAAATTTGAGACCTGAAAAGGGTTTTGTTACAAGTTTATAATCTCAAAATTTGATTTTGAATTATCAAGCTTACCTTAAAAAGTGAAAGTCATAATTCCAACGCCTCAAAAATAATAAAAGACTTAAACCAACGAAGTGTTGTTCAATATATATATATATATATATATATATATATATATATATATATATATATATATATATATATATATAAAATGTTTCATCAATTTAATTTTTAGATTTTTCTTCTTTTTCTTTATAAATATTTTCTCATCTTAGAAGTTTATTCTTAATTAATTGTCTGTAATTTATGTTATATTTATATATTATACACCAGATTACTATACGTATCTCAGAAATTTTAACACTTAATAAAATTCTGGAATTAGATCTCAAATTTTGTACATGTATCTGATCTCATTTACACCATTTTAATACTCATTATACTTTGATCTAATAGTAATTAAAAACCTGTAATAAAAATATCTAAGATTGTTATATCTTTAAATTTTGAGTCAAGGCTTAATTAACTTTAGAATACTTAAAAAAACATAAAAATATTTTATATTGCGATGAATCTAAAGTAAAAAGTTTGTGAAGACTATTCTAAATGCTATCTTATAACATTGAATTATTATAGTGAAAATATCAATTATTGATAAAAATTGGATATAAACAAGTCTCGATCAAACTATTATATATTATAGCTTATTATCTTGTGAACGCCTTTCATTCATTTATAGATTTTAAGTTTAATTTGACACCTTAGGAACAATTTTTCTAACTTCTATATTTTACTATTCAAGTCCAAATACTTGGTAAGTTTTTCAACTTCCCTTCTTTTGTATTCATTTTCAAGCATTTTACTTCCATCATTTTTAAGGAATCAAGTGACAGTAAAAGTAAAACGGATTCTTAACGTTAGAATGTGATATAAATAGACAAAATTGATCTTAAATATAAATAGTATTACCACTGCTTTAAAATAGATATTTTACCTATTTTGTTATCTATTGTTTCTTACGTTTTCAACCAAAGTTTTTTGTTTAATTGTATTTTTGGTATTTTGTCTTTTAACAAAAAAAAAAAACAAACATGATACGTGTTTTCTCTTCCTTTTGTTTTTTTGGGTAAACAGATGCGCATTCTTTTTGGGTTATCTAACTTGAGCTTCCTCTTTAGGTTTGGACATCTATAAGATATGATTTTAATGTTGGGTTTTTGCCTGCTTTTGTATTTGAAAATACTCATTTCTACTACGTCCAAATGTTTTTGGTAAGTTGGCCATGAATACATCATGGGAAGAATAGAATAAATTTGTACAAATGGGTTAAATTCTCTTTTCTTGTAAAAAAAAAGATTCAACTTTTTGTTATGTTAGTATGGGTCAATTTGGTGGTCCTAGACTTTTTTCCGGAAAAAAAAAACATTATACTAAAGTGTAAGCTAAATGAGGTCAACCAAAGTTATTTAAACAATAAATTTTAGATAAGAAATAGGTATATAAAATTATTATAGTAAGGTTTGTGGGATTTCTTTTTAAATAAATAACTTAATTCTTTTATTTACTGAAATAGGTAATGTAAAGACAATTTACATTTTTAAGTCTTATTACTTATTTTGTTTACAATGTAAACAAATTAATTATGTACGTATTTTTGTTTACACTATAAACAAGATAAGATATGTAAGTCGATGAACGAGTTACAGGTGCACACGTATTGTGTAACAGAGCATATCTCATTTACATTGTAAAGAAAATGCGTGCATTATCAATTCGTTTATACTGCAAAACAAGATATGCACAAATTAAAGGGCACATATATATATAACTCGTTCACAGCACTTTTGAAGTATTATTTTCAAATATTTTTCACAGCCTTTCTCCCCCTTAGATCTTTTTCTTGAGATATTTGAAATATTTTGGCTCTATAGCGTGCATAGATACAAGAAATGACGATATCAACTGTCTGAACGCGACATAGCATATCGCTAGAGTGATTACTTCCAGGTTAGTGTTGTTATGTTTTCTTTTGAATAAAAAACATATAATTATAGTTATTGTATTTTATAGATTAAATACTGTATAAATATGTATGACTAGAATAGGTGTTGTGTTATGAACATAACTTAGGTTAGTTGTTTTTTAGTTTTTATAAGTTGTTGATATATATTTTGAGTAACTTGTCTTACTGAATATTAGATGGAATTTTTGTAAATAAGTATTTTAAATGTTTGATTTAGAAAATAAATGCATGACAATAGATTTATTGACATTTGAAATAGGTTTTTAATCATTTTTATTTTTATTTTAATATTTATGCTAGGAATTAATTTAGTAATTTTAAAAAATATTAAAATATCACATTCGAAATAATTGTTTATTACATTTTACTTTCTTTTATTCGTATTTTATATTCTTAATTCTATTTTAAAATATGTTACATATTAATTTAACAGAGGCCTCCTACTTTTTATGCGAGTTAAGCACACTCTTGCACCATCAGATGTTATTCTTCTTTACTTTAGGAAGGTTAGGTTTGGCAACATAGTGCAGTTCAAGGACTTTGTGTTTGACACAATCCTGATTTTTACATTCGTAGCGTGTTAGCGTCCGAAGACCCATATACACTTGGGTTACTCACCAATGGAGAGCCAGTGGGTGGCTACTTGAGAAACTTTCAGATATGGTACCAGCATTCCGTTGTGAGAGTGGATAGAGGAGCTCCTCGGTACCAAGCCTTCGCATGCTCAACAGTAGGGGGCAAAGGAAGGCATCTTTTTCTATTAAGATGACATGGCATAGGAACAACATATGCCAGTTGGTGCAGATTCAGCCACTCTTCGACAGTACACGAGGTATTACATCCTATTATTGATCGAGAGTTACCTGATGACAGATAAGTTGAACAATTAGGTTCACATCGGGTGGCTTCTCTTGTTGGCCGACTTTCATAGGTGTCGCAGTTTGTCTTGGGGATCTACCATGCTAGCATGGACGTATAACTTGTTGTGATATGCAGCACATCGAACCACTATGGACATTGTTGGGTGCATGTCGCTGCTGATGTCATGGATATACCATCGATTTTCGGCATGGTACCCACCCGATAGGCAGACACCGACCTTTTTATTGGTCGTGAGGTATACGTTTGTTAGCTTCTCATGTGGTATTTATTTGTAGTTAAATTTATTTTTTCAATAGAGTCATGTATAACTTATTAGGTATAGCCTAGCAGAATAGGCACCACTTTGAGGATAGACTCTTTCGCTGGCGTCTTTGGTTGAACCAGTTGTCACTCGACGCGATAAAAAAAAACTTTGTTTCATTTTATAGTTTCTTACATAATGTTAGTTGCATAATTTTATATCATGATTAAAATCTTTCAAATTAATTTGAAATTTCGGTTAAAGCCATATACTGACCCGACATTGCAGGCCATGATGCTAGGTGTAAGAACCGGAATAACCGCTTTAATGAAATAATAATTTTAATTGTCCGAAATAAGTTCGAAAATATAGAAGTATTTTCTTAAAAAATAAAGGTGAAATTTGAATTCAATGAATTTTTTGAGTGGGAAAATGTATCTTTTATGAAAATTTTTTGTAAAAATGCGTACCCACACTGAACTCGACAGTGCCGGCTCTAGTTTGACTGGTAGCGTGTATTGAGAAAAATAAGATTTTAAAAATTGAATTTATTATTTTAAAAGAACAAAAATAATTTAGAATTGAAAACCAGGTACTAATCTTAAAGGTTTTGGCCCAAAGTGGGCCAAACGGACCTAAAACGTTAATGGGTTTGACTAGACCCAAACTGGATCCAAGGTCAAACATATATATGTATTTTAATGAGCTTTCAGCTCATTTTTTTGCCCTAAACTAAGAACAGGGCGCAGCTTTGAGAGAGAAGAAAGCAAAAGGGTTGGTCACTATTCACAACTACCTTCCGGTGACCATAACTTGAGCTACGGAGCTCCGATTGACGAGCTGTTTGCAGCCACGCGAAGCTCTTGTCGAGCGCTTCATTTCTATCTAAGCAAAGTTGTAAGAACTCAAAGCTCATGCTCCAGTTTCGTCCCTAACGGAATCTGTGATTTTACGTTTGGTTTTTGAGTAAATTTTGTGGTTTTATTTGTTTAGGGATTATCTAACATAGGAATATTGTTGGGTTTTGCCTCTAATCTTGTTGGAAAAGGTAAGTCTCTTTAAAACTCTTGTGTTTAATGTTTTGGGTTAGCCCTAGTGATATTTTTGTATGTTATATGATTTTAGATTAAGGTTTGATGTTTGTTGGAGTGAGCTTGATGGTTTTGGAGCCTTGAGTTTGAGCTTGGTATTTTGAGTTGCACGGGAATCGGTCAAGGTATGATTTCGGTTTCCTTTAGGTAATATATAATGTTTCTGGACATTTAGACTAGTTGACTCTAAGATAGGTTTGAATGATGTTGGTGCATGATTAATTATATGTGAATTTATATTTGATGATGAGGAGGATGATATAGAGTGTTAGAATATGTGAACTATGAATAATGATAATAATGAATATTTATGGTGAGATATGATTAGTGATGTTTATGATGAGTGAAATTGTGCAAATTATTGATAATTGAGATCTTGAGTTGGAAATTGTTGATTTCTGTTGAAGTATGGTGAAAGATTGAGTGAAATAGAGGTTGAGTTGATTGAAATGCAATAGAATGATAAAGTGTAGTGTGTGGTAGTATTTTATGATGAATTGGGTATGTTTTGGTTTGTTTTGGTTATGGAATTTGAAAATTTGAGAACTTTGATGTTTTTGTGTAAAATTTAATTTTTGGTAAACTTTAGCGGATCATAACTTGAACCCCAGATATTGAAATTAAATGATTTTTGTTTCAAATTAAAGATGATTTCAAGAGCTTTAAAATGATATAAAGTTTGAGAAAAACGAAGTTTTGTAGAGAAAATTATGAACATTTAAAGTTTGGGGTCTAAAACTGAAATTTCTGCAACTTAACTTTTCTAGATTCTGATATACATGCTTACGCAGCCCAGGTATGCGTACACGAAATGGCCCAACTTTCATGTATGCGTACGCGGACGTATTGTATGCATACGCAGACGTACTTTTTTCATCGTGTGCGTACACACGATAGGGGTGTACGTACGCACAACTCCTGTTTTGCTGAAAATGTGTTTTTCTATGCTTTTAAGGGTTCCCTAGCTTTCCAAACTTCCATAACTTTTCTTAAGACTTGTGGCTAGTAATTAAACTTTAAGACTAGTGAAGATGAAATAGTAATTTGAATTGGTGATTTTCTTTTATATGAGTTTAGAACCGGTGACTTAGGCTTTGGAAGGTTTGTAGAAGAGATTAGTGAACGTGGTGTAGTGAGGTATTTCTTTGACGAGACTTTGAGATTTTGAAATGATTATGTTATATTTGAGGAACTTGAGATATTGATAATGGATGATGAGATTGGAACTTGAAAATGAATGATTATGGTTAATGGAATGAGTATAAACGGAAGTGTGCTATTAGCAGTGGCCTCTGAGATGGATTATGTGATTGTGATATGCATTGTTCTCTGTCATAGGGACTGTGGCAGTCTCCCGCTTATGTTCGGATGTGAGGGTTGTGCCAGTCTCCTGCTCACATGACATGCTGTAACACCCTACCATACAGAGTATTATGCTTAAGTCATAATTCAGAGATGACAAGGTATTACAACCTCTAAAATAAAAATTTAGTACGTATAGTAGTATGAATGATCGATTATAACTAGGAGCCTTTATAGAAAAAGGGGTAAACAAAAATCGCAACTCGAAAGCGCAACATTCCGATCGATAACGTAACGAACAAGGGTAAACCAACGCGAGATTATATATATATATATATATATATATATATATATATATATATATATATATACAAAGGAGTATCAAAAACAGGAATATCAAGACTCAAAATCCGGCTGCGAAGATAACCGGTCCGAGCATAGCAATATATACATATGATAAAATAAGGAAAACCCCAAAGGAAACCCAAAGGGACACAAACACATCAAACCTATTCTCCAAAATCTCCCATAAGAGGAGTCATCACAGTTTGTATTATTTAATGGAGATAAAAGTATCTAAGAAAAACATATAAACTAAACAGAGTCCCCAAGAACAAAGGATCTTCGCTAATCTAGAAGTCTCCAGCAGGCCTCATCGAGAAACCTCAGGTCCTGCATCTGAAAACTACAAAATCCGCATGGGTGAGAACCAGAGGTTCCCAGCATGGTAACAGCTTCCACATATATAATACACAATAATAGAGGAAAGCCAAAGGCAATCCTAGAACTTCCTCCAGATAATATCAAAGCTTATAAACAAGCTAAACCGTATGTGGCGACTGACTAAAGATTCTTCAGTCTAACTAATACTTCCTTTTCCAATTCCTTCACACCTCCCAACCACCAGCAGGAGTATAATGTAGCAAACACAGTTATATCAGGCAAGAAATATACAACTAGGAACAAGCAAGGAATTTAGACAATTAGCAAGTAATATGCAGTCAAATAGGCAATCTCAAACAATTCATATAGTATGCATATGATGAATGCCTGTCCCTAGTGGCTGATGATATCATCTGTCGGTTATAGAGCCAACCCGACAAGTCCTGGTAGCTAACCATTGGACTGTCCCTCTGTCACGCATCCCTAACTCGAGTTATACTCGTCATAAACTTGATCATAATCATGATCTATATCCATCACCTTCACTGGTGAATATTTACGGGGGCGAGCTCATCCGGGTCTTTCACAGTGCCCGGCCACACTTATGACATAGGGTCAAAAGAGCTTCGAGTCTCAACCTGGAGCACGTGGTGGCTAGCCACTGCTTCCTCCCAGGGAAACTCTCATCTCCAACAGTGGAAGTGCAACATTCACAATCCATTCAACAGCATATATGCATTTATACATAGCCATAATCATGGCTCTGCCGTAACACGGCAATAATCTAGCCATCCGGCTCATGGTTAAATCCATAACCAGCCAATATTCATAGCATACACAGCTATTCCGGCTCACGGTTCAATCCAGAACCAGCCAATTCATAAACAATTACGGCCCTTCGGCCAATGGCATAACAAGCACTTCCACCACCATCCTCCACATCTCACATAATCATCAATGATCCTCATTGATTATTCACATCCTCCACATCTCACATCTCCACTAGATCCTTCTCTCATAGCTAGGCATATCATAATGATTCAAGACATAAATGGTGAGATCGAAGGCTTAGAAGTATGAAATTTGGCTTTCAAAACTCAAAAATCAACTTTTCGCGCGGATGGTCTCAAAAACTCATCGACGCGTATGCGTCATGCACGATAACGCGTGGATTGAAGAATACCCAAGCGCCGCGCACGCGTCAGCCACGCGTACGCATGGGTGCTCTCGTGCCCCAGGCACAAAGCTGGCATAGTTCTGGCACAACTCTCTAGCAAAATGGCTGGGCATTGGGTGCAGCACATCGGCGCACCCGCGCACACCACGCACGCGCATGGATGGCGTTTTCTAGAAGAACGGCGCGTATGCGCCAAGTGCGCCTACGCGCGAGGGGTCGTTCTGCTAAAAATTTTTCTAAGTTAAAAGCTGCAGAATTCACAAATTCAACCCCCAATCTTCCGACGGACATAACTTCCTCATTTTAAATCGTTTTTCACCCGTTCTTCGAACATCATGGACATCCCAGATCTAATTTCATTTATAAACAGATTTGGCACAAAACAGAGATCCGTAATCCAAGTTATGTCCCGTCAAAGTATACCCAAAAACCAAGTTTTTCATAAAAACCACAAAATGCCATTTTCAAAACAAGCCATTTTTAACTCTTTTCAAAATCAATCAAAACATGCCAATTTCATCCCTTTTCTTTGAAATCAATCAAAATATATCAAATTCAACACCAAGCCTCCTCAACTCACACATTGACACATTACCACAATTTACAAAATCACTATCCCATCATTCTAGCCCACTTCACCCAAGTGGCTCAAACCCAACACATTGACATATCATATACTCTTCCTCATGCCAATTTTCAACAACACCAATTCCAATTAACCATCATTATACATAATCAATATCATATTCACCATCAACATGGTTCAACCCACAATTCAACCATAACCAATCATCAAGCATATATCATAACATGCATATTTCTCGAACATCATACTATCAAGGCATCAATAATCATCATCACATATATGACCACATCATATACCTCAACCATTCAACAACACCAACAATTCAATGCCTATCTTAGGGTCCCTAGCCTAAGTATTTCCTTCCACATTACATATTAGATATGGGAAACCGAAACCATACCTTAGCCGATTTTCCCAAGCTCCACCGAAGCACTTCCAAACCACTTTTCCTCAAGCTCCCAAGGCCTCAAAACCTCCAAGAATAGATTTTTCACCACCAAAGCCCTTTTCAAGCTTTTCAATATCACCAATCAAGCTTCAACATCCACATATACACAACCTAAGCCACAATCATCATACCCATACACAACATCTCAAAATCCAAACATCATAGAACCATAAAATACACTAGGGTTGAGAATCTTACCACACTCAAGATCCAAGGAGACAAGATTAACCTTCTCCTTCAAGAGAGTTGGGTCCTATAACATCAAAGAGCCCAAAATCTCAATATTTTTGCTCATAAAACTCAAAAACAAGGCTGGAATTTCAAAGATTAAAACGTGGCTTACCTCAAGATTAATTGTATGGGTTTTGTAGAGCTTTCCGCGGTGAACGCGTGGCCGCAAACGGTGCGGCAATCGGAGCTCTAGATCAAAAGTTATGGTGGTTTGAAGATCAAGTGAGAGAAAGAACTTGAGAGAGTGTTCTTCCCTCTTGTGCCTCCAATTTCAGCATGTGAGTGTGTTTAGTAAGGAGAGAGAATGCTGAAAACTAGGGTTTTTGTTTAGTTATGTTGGGCCAAGGGCCCACTTTGGGTCCGGTTGGCCCAGTTTGGCTCGTTCGGTCCAATCTTGGTCCGAATTCTATAAAATTGGTACCGAAATTCTCGTCTCAACCTCCTCTATCACATTTAGCCATAAAAATCACATTTTGGGTTTTCTAAAATAAATTTTCATTTATGGGTTAATTAGCCGTTAATTAACCGGGTCTTACACATGCATTGTATTGGTAAGTCGCTATGCGCCTCGGGCAAGGGCTGTGGTAGTCTCCCGCTTGTCTGAAGTAGCGGTGCCAGCGTAGGGGCCAAGGCAGCCTCCTGCCTACATTGAGATGTGAGAGTTGTGACAGTCTCGCACTCACATAACTTTTCTACTGCCAGAATGAACTCGAGCACTATAACCCAAAAGAGTGTACCTGCTATAATGTATATTACTTGTGTTTTACTTGCTTGCATTATTTGTGATTGTTTGGTGCTGAGGAGGTCAAATAGGCGGCGGCGATGGGATAATGTGGAGGGTAGGTTGGTGAAGGCTGTGGGATACAGCAGTATGACTCGTTTTAGTTAGAAATCCCCTAAGTTTAGATAATCCTGTTTATGGTTTATGGTTTAAGTTATTTATTTTCGTTAAGCTTGAATATTTGTTTTCAATGTAAAGTTCTAGGATTGCCTCTGGCGTCCCAGAACCTTATATCTTACATATTGGGCACTGTTAGCATACTAAGAACCTTCGATTCTCATACCATATGTTGTTGTTTTTCAGATGTAGGTCGCAATCCACTTCGGTGAGTTTGCGGATATGGTGACAGAGGGGAGGATGATCTTCCTTATGTTTTATTTTACTTTACTTTCGTTGTAGTTATTCTCTCTCCTTTTTGTATATTTAACGTTGTTGCCTTAGAGGCTTATTTGAGAGATAAGTTGTATAAGCTGTTTTAAATCTCAAAACTCTGTTGTGTCCAGTGTAACTATGTGGCCCAAACTCCACTGGCTACAACTAGAGTTCTTTTATTTATCATACTTATATATATATATATATATATATATATATATATATATATATATATATATATATATATATATATATATATATATATCTTGTTTACTTTAATTATTACCTTGTGTATCCTAGAGCCATCTACAAGGTTTTATATGTATTAAGTCTTGTTCTGTTCGTGCCTACGCGTTTATTTATCGTGCGTGAACGCTTCGAGTTTTGTAATTCTGCTTTATGCGAATTTGAGCTTTATTCTTTTATCGGACTTCTAGTTATATAAATTCTTGGATATATAAATTATATATTAAAAATTTTAGGATTGTTGTAGCACTTTGTTATCCTTTGCTTTACGGATAGAGGTAAGGCTTAGGGTAACAGGGTGTTACGCCAGGCTGGCTGCAAAGTGACTGGGAGAGGCGGACATGGATGGCGTGTAGTTCCCATAGTCTGTTTTAATTATCTTGAGTTTCACCATGTTGACAAAGTGAAGTGTCAGTTCGATGGTCAGTAACCAGTTCTTAAAAATCCAGTCAATGTTGACAAATATGACTCCAGCACAGACATGGGAGAAGATGTGTGGTCCAGTGCAAATTTAATAGAGTGACGAAGATTCTGAATTCCCAAACCCTCGTAAGAGCCTTATTAGTAGAATATTTTGTTGAAAGACA
This sequence comes from Arachis hypogaea, assembly GCF_003086295.3. Taxonomy (NCBI): domain Eukaryota; kingdom Viridiplantae; phylum Streptophyta; class Magnoliopsida; order Fabales; family Fabaceae; genus Arachis; species Arachis hypogaea. The sequence continues at coordinate 108,148,211 of NC_092039.1, forward strand.
ATTTACAATGAGAATACTTAAAGCAATTTTGATTTCTCTTTAGAATAATTTTGTTAGAAAAATAAGTATTTATATATCTTTTTTGTTAGCTTTTTATTTTAAAAAAATAAATTCATGACATGGTATCAGAATTTCTATAATTTAAAGGTCTAGAGTTCAATTCTTGTTGATAAAAAAAAAAAAGAAACAAAAATATATAAGGTAAATAAAAAAACTATAAAAAAATTCACGTAAATCCAAAAAAAAATCTTGTTTGAAACAGTGACGGATCTAAAAAATTTTGTCAATGGGAACAAAATATTCATAATATAATAATGATTTTTATAATTGTACTATGATATTATAAAATATGATACTCTTCAAATTATTTAACCAACAAATTAAAACAACAAAATAACAATTCAAAATAATAACAAAAAATTTAGAATTCCATTCTTCTGGGTTTCATATTTTGAAAAGATTGAATAATCCTTTTAATTGTCAATACAATCAAATGTCTCTCTTTCTATATATGTCACTAAACAATCATTTAAATTCATCTCCCATACAGTTACGAAACCGAGTCTTAGCTTTATGATGTTCATAGCAGTTGCTACGGACAAAACTAAAGCTAACTTCAAAATAATAAACAATAAGGATAAACAATATTTTTTCGAGTCTCAACTACTTTCTGTGAAAGAGCACAAATCCCATTTAAGTTTGAGAATTGATCATCATAACGCACATCTAATATGAAGTTCTCAAGTTGACTATTGAGTGTTGATGAGCGGATAATTTGTACGCTTTTTGGCATTATTTTTAGTATGTTTTTAGTATGATCTAGTTATTTTTTAGTATATTTTTATTAGTTTTTAGTTAAAATTCACTTTTCTGGACTTTACTATGAGTTTGTGTGTTTTTCTGTGATTTCAGGTATTTTCTGGCTGAAATTGAGGAACCTGAGCAAAAATCTGATTCAGAGACTGAAAAGGACTGCAGATGCTGTTGGATTCTGACCTCCCTGCACTCGAAATGGATTTTCTGGAGCTACAGAAGCCCAATTGGCGCGCTCTCAACGGCGTTGGAAAGTAGACATCCTGGGCTTTCCAGAAATATATGATAGTCCATACTTTGCTCAAGATTTGATGGCCCAAACCGGCGTTCAAAGTCACCATCAGAATTCCCAGTGTTAAACGCCGGAACTGGCACAAGGATGGGAGTTAAACGCCCAAACTGGCACAAAAGCTAGCGTTTAACTCCAAGAAGAGTCTCTACACGAAAATGCTTCAATGCTCAGCCCAAGCACACACCACGTGGGCCCGGAAGTGGATTTTTATGTCATTTACTCATCTGTGTAAACCCTAGGCTACTAGTTCTCTATAAGTAAGACCTTTTACTATTGTATTTTCATCGGGAGATCTTAGATCATCTTGAGATCTTTGAATCTTTTGATCACGTTTTGGGGGCTGGCCTCACGGCCATGCCTAGACATTGTTCTTATGTATTTTCAACGGTGGAGTTTCTACACACCATAGATTAAGGTGTGGAGCTCTGCTGTACCTCGAGTATTAATGCAATTACTATTGTTCTTCTATTCAATTCCGCTTGTTCTTGTTCTAAGATATCACTTGTTCTTCAACTTGATGAATGTAATGATCCGTGACACTCATCATCATTCTCACCTATGAACGTGTGCTTGACAACCACCTCCGTTCTACCTTAGATTGGGTGGATATCTCTTAGATTTTTTAACCGGAATCTTCGTGGTATAAGCTAGAATTGATGGCGGCATTCAAGAGAATCCGAAAGGTATAAACCTTGTCTGTGGTATTCTGAGTAGGATTCAATGATTGAATGACTGTGACGAGCTTCAAACTCCTGAAGGCTGGGCGTTAGTGACAGACGCAAAAGAATCACTGGATTCTATTCCAACCTGATTGAGAACCGACAGATGATTAGCCGTGCTGTGACAGGGTGCGTTGAACATTTTCACTGAGAGGATGGGAGGTAGCCACTGACAACAGTGAAACCCTACATACAGCTTGCCATGGAAAGGAGTAAGAAGGATTGGATGAAGACAGTAGGAAAGCAGAGAGACGGAAGGAACACAACATCTCCATACGCTTATCTGAAATTCCCACTAATGAATTGCATAAGTATCTCTATCTTTATCTTTATGTTTTATTCATCATTCATAACCATTTGAGTTTGCCTGACTAAGATTTACAAGGTGACCATAGCTTGCTTCATACCAACAATCTCTGTGGGATCGACCCTTACTCGCGTAAGGTTTATTACTTGGACGACCCAGTACACTTGCTGGTTAGTTGTGCGAAGTTGTGTTTATGCCATGGTATTGAATACCAAGTTTTTGGATTCATCACCGGGGATTATTTGAGTTGTGAAAAGTATTGATCACAATTTCGTGCACCAAGTGTCAAAATTTGAGTGGAAGAAAACTCTTAATGGATAGAATTGAGTTAATTGGATCAACTTCTCCTTATCAAACGTAAAAAATGGGTGTCTTGGATTTAGACAAACCATACAAAGAAGCGATTCATTATTCACCTCTGTAAAATGATTATTGGGTTCTTGAAGTTGTCTATCAACTACTTGATAGAATATATCTCAACTTGAAAATGATGCAAATTTGAAATCTTTTGAACTTTGCGTCTTGATCTTCCTTATGGCACAAATATATCATCTATTTAGAACAGTAATATTATGTTTGTCATAAAACAATGAGACTTCGTCAAGTAAAAGAGACCAACTATCATCTCTTATATTTTACAATCGTTGCTTAGACAATTTAACCAATGTCATAGTATTTACAATGTCTTGATAATTCCTTTGTAATGCTTGAGATAATTTATAATTTATTAGTAACTCCCAAGATATTTTTCATTAAGTGTAAGTTGAAAATGAATTCAAAGGATTGAATGACATTCAATAAATGACATGCTTCAACTATTTGTTCTGAATTATTTCCATCTTCCTCAACATATTCAAGAAGATTGACCAAGGAAGGAAATAAAAAAATTAATCTAAGTATAGTTCCAAAGTGTGAACCCATCTAGTGGCTCCAACTTGTTTTAAAGCTATTTCTTGATTCAAACCACGTCTACTAGAAATTTCTCTACTTTTTAATGCTTCAATTGTTTTAATCATCTGACTATCACGAAGCATATCTCTTGTTTACACGAAACTCCAACAACATTGCACAAATTGGTTAATAAATTAAAAAGCAAAATAATTTTAACTTATTTTTTTGCAACTGTTACAAAAACTAACTGAAGTTGATGGGCAAAGCAATGCACAGAAAGCATAAGAATTTTCTTTCAATATCAAAGTTTTCAAAACATTAAATTCTCCTTGTATGTTACTTGCACCATCATATCCTTGTCCACATACTCTTGATAAACATAAAATATATGTTTCTAATAATGGCTTCAATGCTAATTTTAGAGACAAAGCATTGGTATTAGAAACATGAACAAGACCAAGAAAATGCTTCCTAATCCGCCTTTCTTTATTCACATACCTTAAACAAGCTGACATTTGCGCTTTAATAGAAATGTCGTGGGCTTCATTAACCAAAATATCAAACAATTCATTCCTAAGATCATCAATAATAAATTTTGTCGTTTCACTTGCAGCAACTCTCACAATGTCTTTTTGAATTGAGGGTGCTATTAATTTAAGATCCCCACAAGCATGTTTGAAAGCACAACCAATCTCTTCATTATGATGCACAAGAAAGTTTAGAAGTTCTAAAAAGTTTCTTAATTAATAGAATCATCTGTCTCATTATTACTACGAAAGGCCAATCTTTGTCACAAAAGAAATCTAATACTATCAATGGTTGCTGTCAAGTAAATTTGATAATTCTTTTTAGCTTTCTTAGATTGTTTTTCAATAGAAATAATGATGTGTTGTTTTGGCTTCATACGTGCTTCACAGTTTCTTCAAACTTAATTATGAGCACTATCATGAATCCCAATTTAAGTTTGTAGTCTCTTTCCTTTTTTTTCAATTTGAAAAGTCATTAGTTACAAAAGCATCATCACCTTCATTCTTAGGTTTCATAAGATAACAACAAAGACAAAAAAAACATCTTTTGACATACTATACGCTAACCAGTTGTCATTGTCATCAAACTAATTAGGATTAAATCTTCGAAAAGAAGAACCATAAGCAGTTTGTGGAAAATCATGAGTCCTTCGTTGACAAGGACCTTTTTGTAAATATGCACATCTAATTTTGTCTCTGTCATTCGGATGATAACTTGAAATCTTTAGTCATTGTCCTGGATTTGTTATAAGTCTCTCTACTTCAAATTCTAAAAATATCTTTTGTTAGAAGTGGTCGATGAATTATTTTGGGATCCAATCTCCATTGATGATATTCTTTTGAAATATTCCTCCATTACTAAAGGGATAAATCTATAAGCCTAAGTTAATTGATTAATAAAAATATTTCACAATTCTATATAAATTTAAAAATAAATATAAAATTATAAATACAAAACATAAACTAAACAATAAAAAAATACACAATAATATAATATCAAATTAATAATGTATATAGTCAAAAGAAATCCAAGAATGTAGATGTTGCACAACATTGTTCCTCATCTTATAGCATCTTCCAATAAAAAGATCCATTGTAAAAATTATTCAAATTAATTTTCAGCAACAATAAAGTGCAATATCCTAATTCAATTATACGTCAATATACACAAACATAAATCACCCAATTATTCAAACAACAGCAAATTCACAGTTTCACACCATCTTTATCAAAATCAAATTTTTATTCCTAAATAAGATAAAATCAAATTTTACTAAATAAAATACCAAATCAAAGCAATGAAGCAAGCAGATTAGTCATTAATAAATTTGTGAATGTACCAACTACTCGAGAAGGAAAAGCTGGAGGTGCGTGCGGCGGTACCTGAAGCTGTTAGAGCCTGAAAACTGGAGAGACGAGAGAGTCAGAGTCTCACAGATGTAGAGACGATGACAAAGTGTCAACACATTCAGAGACGATAAGTCGATAAGAGCCAGACAGAATGCGCGAGAGACGATAATGGAGCGGGCCATCGGCGAGTGGCGATGGCGAGAGTGTTGGGTTTTGGCTCCCTTCGTATGTGGAGAAAAAGTCCAAATGCTAGTATCCAAGCCCATGAATAGTTGAAGTGACTGAGGTGAGTTAGGGTTGAGAGAGAGAGGTCTCAATTGCAAGGAGAACACCAAACACTAGAGAGAAGAGAAGAGAGAAAGTCATTTTCGCGTATACACAAAGCTGTCTCTATAAATTGGTCACTGCAGATTCGTTAATCGTTGGATCGAACTCAAATTTGGACAGTGTATTCTACACATCTGGTTCTTTGATTTCACCATTCGGATCTTCAATTCAACATCTGTAGCTGGAGATATTAGCCACGTACAGTAACTCTATTTTTGTGGTATTTTTATCTTCTTGCTCTTGTTTTGTAAGCTTTGAAGCTTGGGTTGTTTGGCTTGTTGTATGCATGTTTTGTGCAGTAATTTGTGACTCTCTTGTACCCTATTTTTATCATAGTGAATCTATATCCTAGTCTTGGTGACTCGTGGTTTTTACTTCTCTCATTGAGGAGGTTTTCCACGTTAAAAATCTTGGTGTGTTAGTTTGTTTCTAATTTCTGGTTATGTGATTTTTTCGCTGCTATTGGGTACTATTGTGATGGTGTTAATACTTATTGTGAGTGGATATTATTGCTCCTCTAATTCTTGCAAGTAGGGAATTGTGTTTTATTCCTATCAATTGGCATCAGAGCTCAATTTTGGGTATTTGGTTATAACTTGCTTGAAAGATGGAGGCAAATAATTCTACTAGGATGATAAGTTTGAATGGCATTAATTATCATCTATGGAAGGGCAAAATGAAAGATTTGTTGTTTGTCAAAAATCTATATTTACCCGCCGTATTTTCTACACAAAAATCAGAATCTAAAACAGATGAAGAATGGAAGTTTGAAAACCAACAAGTTTATGGTTTTTTTAGACAATTGGTGGATGATAATGTTTATAATCACATTGCTAATGAGACTCATGCTAGGACTTTGTGGAATCAAATTGAATCCTTGTATGCTTCCAAATCTGGCAATAATAAAGTGTACTTGTTGAATATGTTGATGAATTTGATATACAAGGAGGGGCCACAAGTATTAAATCACTTGAATGAATTTCAAGGAGTTCTGGATCAGTTGTCAAGCATGGGAATCAAGTTTGAAGATGAGGTTCAAGGATTGTCGTTGCTAAATACTCTACCAGATTCTTGGGAGACATTTCGTATCTCTCTTACTAATTCTGCTCCGAATGGTAAAGTAAGCATGCAACTTGTTAAAGGTGGCATTTTAAATAAAGAGATGAGAAGGAAGACGTAGAATTCTTCGTCACACTCTGAAATGTTAGTCACTGAAACCAGGAGGAGAAATCAGAATAGAGTTCAAAAGGGTAGATGTAAAAGCAGGAGCAAATCCAAGAGAAGATACAAGAATGTTGAGTGTCACTACTGTCACAAAATAGGTCACGTTCAAAAATATTGCTATCTTGGGAAAAAGGAAAACAAAGGTAAGAAAGAAAAGAAGGATGAGAGTGGTAATGATCGTGTATCTTCTGTTTCAGATGATCTTCTTACTGTTTATATTGTTGATTATGAGTACAAGGTCAATCTTGTTTCTGATGATGAGTTCAGCTGGGTAATTGATAGTGGCACCTCAATACATGTTACATCGAAGAAGGAGTTCTTCACTTCTTATACTCCAAGTAATTTTGGAGTACTTAAGATAGGTAATAATGGCTTGGCCAAAGTTATTGGTGTAGGAGATGTTTGTCTTGAAACTAATATGGGAATGAAACTACTACTCAAAGATGTTAGACACGCTCCATATGTTCGCTTGAATTTGGTTTCAGTTAAAAGGCTTGATAATGAAGGTTTTGTAAACACTTTCGGCTTTGGACAATGGAAACTTACTAAAGGCAACTTAGTGGTGGCTCGAGAAAAAGGTACTTCAAGTTTGTATGTGATGCATGCCATGACTGCAAAAGGTAGTGTGAATGCGATTGAAAGTAAAGAAGTTTGTAGCTTGTGGCACAGAAGACTTGGTCATATTAGTGAAAAAAGACTTAGCTATTTGGCTCGAAAGGATGCTCTTTCAGGTTTGAAGAATGCAGAGTTGGAGAAATATTCTCATTGCATGGGTGGAAAACAAAGAAGATTATCCTTCAAGAAGCATCAACCTTCAAGAAAATTAGACTTCTTGGAATTGGTGCACTCCGATATTTGTGGTCCTTTAAAGGTACGGTCTTTTTGTGGAGCTATTTACTTTATTACTTTTATTGATGATCATTCAAGAAAGCTTTGGACTTATGCTTTGAAAACAAAGAACCAAGCTTTGGAAAAGTTCAAACAATTCCAAGCTTTGGTTGAGAGACAAACCGGTAAAAAGCTTAAATATATTCGCACTGATAATGGTGGTGAGTATTGTGGATCATTTGATGTGTATTGCAAGCAGCAAGGCATTAAGCATGAAAAGACACCTCCTAAAATACCTCAGTTGAATGGTTTGGCAGAAATGATGAATAGAACACTGATTGAAAGAGTTAGGTGTATGCTTACTGAAGCTAAGCTACCTAAAGTCTTTTGGGGTGAAGCGCTACTTACAGCGGCTTATGTGATTAATCTGAGTCCTATAATTGCTTTGAACAATGATGTTCCGGATCATGTTTGGTCAGGCAAAGATGTCTCGTATGGTTACTTGAGAGTCTTTGGATGCAAAGCATTTGTTCATGTTCCAAAGGATGAGAGGTCCAAGTTGGATGTGAAGACAAGGCAGTGCATTTTTATTGGGTATGGTCAAGATGAGTTTGTTTACAGGCTTTATGATCCAGTTGAAAAGAAGCTTGTAAAAAGCCGTAATGTAGAGTTTGTTGAAGACCAAGCCATTGAAGATATTGATAAGGCAGAGAAGAGTCAATCACAAGAGAGCAGTGACTTGACTGATGTAGATCCAGTTCAGCCTCCTCCTTTGTCAGAACTAGCAGAGAATCAAGATCATGAGCATATGCAGTAAAATGAGCCTTTGGTTCCTGATGACCAGGAGATTGGAGATCCAATTGATGCTCTAGTTGATGATGATGTTGATAATCAACCTGAGCTACCTGAAGATCCACCAGGTTTCCATCCTATGAGGTCTACTAGAGAGCGACGACCTTCAACGAGGTATCCTTCTAGTGAGTATGTAACATTTACTGATGGATATGTGACCTTGACTGATGGGGGAGAACCTGAATGTTATGCGGAAGCTATGGAAGGTGACGACAATAAGAAATGGTTTGATGTAATGCAAGATAAAATGAAATTCTTGTATGATAATCAAACATTTAAGCTTGTGAAGTTGCCAAAAAGAAAGAAAGCTTTGCAGAACAGGTGGGTTTATAGGTTGAAGCATGAAGGAAATTCTCAGTGTCCAAGGTACAAGACTAGATTGGTGGTCAAGGGCTACAGGCAGAAAAAGGGAATTGACTATAATGAAATTTTTTCACCGATTATGAGAAGATCTTCTATTAGGACTATTTTGAGTTTGGTTGCAAGTCTTGATTTAGAGATAGAGCAGATGAATATGAAAACTGCTTTCCTTCATGGTGATCTTAAGGATGAAATTTACATGGAACAACCTGAAGGTTTCATGGTAAAAGGCAAAGAGGATCATGTTTGCAAACTGAAGAAGAGCTTGTATGGCTTGAAGCAAGCTCCAAGACAATGGTACAAGAAGTTCGAGTCTGTTATGGCAGAACAAGGCTACAAGAAGACTACTTCTGATCATTGTGTATTTGTTAAACAGTTTGCTAGTAATGATTTTATTATCCTTTTGATATATGTTGATAACATGCTTATTGTTGGTCAAAATTTTTCTAGGATTGATATGTTGAAGAAGCAACTTGCAATGTCATTTGCAATGAAGGACCTTGGGCCAGCAAAGGAGATTCTTGGTATAAGAATCAAGCATGATAGAAAGGAGAAGAAACTTTGGTTGTCACAGGAGAAATACATAGAGACAATGTTGCACAGGTTCTAAATGGAGAAAGCAAAGGTCGTTAGTACTCCTCTTGCTACACACTTCAAATTGAGTTGCAAGCAAAGTCCATCAAGTGATGAAGAGAAGAAAGACATGGAAAAAGTTCCATATGCATCAGCTGTGGGTAGTGTAATGTATACTATGGTATGCACAAGACCGGATATAGCTCATGTTGTTGGTTGTGTTAGCCGTTTTGTTTCAAACCCAGGAAGAGAGCATTGGAATGATGTAAAATGGATAATGAGATATCTTCGTGGTACTTCTAACATGAAGTTGTGTTATGGAAGTGATAAGCCTATTCTAGTTGGTTACACTGACTCAGACATGGCAGGAGATATTGACTCTAGAAGGTCCATTTCAGGCTTCTTGATCAACTTTGCGGGTGGAGCTGTGTCTTGGCAATCTAGATTGCAAAAATGTGTTGCTTTGTCTACTACCGAGGCCGAGTTTATTGCCATTACCGAATCGTGCAAGGAGATGCTTTGGATGAAGAAATTCTTGAAGGAACTCGGGTCTACTCAAGAGAGGTATGTGTTGTTTTGTGATAGTCAAAGTGCTATACATCTTGGTAAAAATTCTACCTTTCATTCTCGATCCAAATATATTGATGTGAGGTATCATTAGATACGTGATGTTTTGGATGCTGAGTTGTTGGAACTTCAAAAGGTTCATACTGATGAGAATGGTTCTGATCTGATGACCAAGGCATTACCAAGATGGAAGTTTGACGTTTGTTGCTTAATCGCCGGATTGGCGGTTACCTCCACATAGTCATGAGGGGGAGATTTGTTGGGTTTTGGGCTCCCTTCCTATGTGGAGAAAAAGTCCAAATGCTAGTATCTAAACCCATGAATAGTTGAAGTGGCTGAGGTGAGTTAGGGTTGAGAGAGAGTGGTCTCAATTGCAAGGAGAACACCAAACACTAGAGAGAAGAGAAGAGAGAAAGTCATTTTCGCGTATACACAAAGCTGTCTCTATAAATTGGTCACTGCAGATTCGTTAATCGTTGGATCGAACTCAAATTTGGACAGTGTATTCTACACATCTGGTTCTTTGATTTCACCATTCGGATCTTCAATTCAACATCTGTAGCTGGAGATATTAGCCACGTACAGTAACTCTATTTTTGTGGTATTTTTATCTTCTTGCTCTTGTTTTGTAAGCTTTGAAGCTTGGGTTGTTTGGCTTGTTGTATGCATGTTTTGTGCAGTAATTTGTGACTCTCTTGTACCCTATTTTTATCATAGTGAATCTATATCCTAGTCTTGGTGACTCGTGGTTTTTACTTCTCTCATTGAGGAGGTTTTCCACATTAAAAATCTTGGTGTGTTAGCTTGTTTTTAATTTCTGGTTTATGTGATTTTTTTGCTGCTATTAGGTACTATTGTGCTGGTGTTAATACTTGTTGTGAGTGGATATTGTTGCTCCTCTAATTCTTGCAAGTAGGAAATTGTATTTTATTCCTATCAGAGAATGCGAAACCACGAGTCGCGAGAGACGATGACAGAGTCGGAGTGGTGACTGGTGGCGAGAGACAAAGGGAAACGCAGAAATAAAGAGCAGCTGAGCAAGTGAGCAGGACAGGTCAGAAGACAGCAAGTTAGCGATCGACGAACCAGCGATGTCGATAACATCGCGACAGTAACGCAGAGAAATGAGTGGCAAGCCAGCGATGGTGACTAACCTATTTTATTAAAAAGTACTCAGTAATTTTTTAAATTCTATTAGGAGCACTTGCCCCTACTGAGTAGTAAATAAATGTGTCCTTGGTTTAAAGGAATACGTTAGAGAAATAATTATTTGTGTAATTTTTTATTAGCTAAAATTTTTAAAAGAAGTGATATTATAAAAGAATCCAAAAAATTTGCATATTGTTGACTATGGTTGAAATTTATTCAATGTCTTTAATGTTTAAGGATGTGGTTAGCAAGAAGTACATTTTTAAAGACAAGAATCAAGATTCATCAGGAAATTTATTTTTCTACAAATCATCTTTTTGAAGAGTTCAGATATTTACTGCACTTTCTCTAGAAAATAGAAACTAATCTTTACTTTAATTATTTACGTATGTTAATTATTGTGATGCTATTGTTGACTTGTTATGGTCTCTTCTCTAATTTCTTTTAACAAATTGATGAAAAAATCTTATCTTAAAATTGGATTGACCAATAACGATAACATGGCAACGTGCCATTTCCAAATAATGATGAAATAGCATTAAATGAATAGCATAAAAATAACAAATCATTAAGAGATGATGTACAAGACTATAAGAGGTAGCAAACATGGCTGAGAAAATGACTAGTATAAAACAAGCTAAGGTAAGATATGCTTTCCTTTAAATACAAATAAATTTTTACATTGCAACATCATATCGTAATTAGGGGTGGCAATGGGTAGGGTAGGGTAGCGTTTGAACTCAACCCTACTCTACCCGCGGGTTGAGAAATACCCAATTCTAACCCTACCCGCGCTCAACCCGCGGGTATCCGACCCTACCCGCGGGTTGACAAAAAAAAACATTATAATGACACAAATATCTCATAAATAACACAAGTATCCTTGGTTTAGTCGTTAGGAATCTTTTGCACATGTTTAAGGTCCTTGGTTCAACTCCCATATGTAACATTTTTAAACATATATAACACATATTATGGGGGGGTGCGGGTAGGGCGGGTAGGGTTGAGACTCAACCCGCACCCTACCCGCAGCGGATCAGGTTGGCAACCCTACCCGACCGGGTTGGGTCGGGTTGGGTACCCGCGGATAGGGTCTATGCTGCCAGGCCTAATCGTAATTCAAGTCTTGATAATAGGAAATATATATATATATACTTTTTTAACTAATAATAACGAGACGCAACACGAGTTTCTTTGCACATAACAATTAGGTTATGTTTGCAGAGACAGGACACTGAAACAGAAATACTAAAATACAAAATTATGTTTGGCAGAAAAGACATGAACAGAGACAATGTGTCTAGAGATGCTAAATTAGTGTATTTTGTGTCCATCCTGACAGGAAGGACACGGAGACACTAACAAGGGACACAACTTATTTTTTATTTTTTTTTCATTATTTTTGTTAATTTTTCATAATTATATTTTTTATTGTTATATTTTTCATCTCAAATTTTTTGAATGAAAAAAATAAAAATAAATTGAATTTTCATAATTTGTTCTAGTTTATCACCAAACAAAATACAAGAACACAAAATTTTATATCTCTATTCATCAGTGTCTTGTCTTCTCCTGTTCTTAAAAACAAACACAACCTTACTATACAATACAATTAAGTGGATGTAATACAGTTAAGTGGATGTAATTCAACCTTAAAAATTTTTAGAGGACTATATCAAGATTTACAACGACACGTGAAATTTGAATACGTCACACAATAGTCGTGTTTATATAATAAACGCGTTGTAAATATAATACTTATTCAATATATTTGTCTTTTTATATTAAATTATATCTTTCTAAAAAATAAAAATTATTTTTTAATTTATTTGAATACATTTAAATATAATTATGTATTAATATATTTAAGATTTTTTTATTAATATATTTAAAAGGAATTTAGAAGTAATATATTGATACTAATTAAAAGTTATTTAAAATATTTTTGGCTTAATTATTCTGAAAATCTCTATAATTTTATTAAATTTTCAATTGAATCTCTATACTTTTTGTTTCTTTTCAAGTATGTATACCATTTAAATTTTTTCAATTAAGTTTTTGTTGACGTCAAACGTACAAAAAATGTTAGTAAAATATGAATTTACTTATTTACCCATATTCTATATACTTATAATATGGTTCATATGAAATGAGGATTTCTCCCTTTTTTATTTCTCTTTTTTTACAGTATCTGAAATATATATATGTAAATATCAATAAAACATAAAATTGCCAGAATAAACAAAAACAGAGGTAAAAAATAGAGTGAAACTGAATATTTTACTATTGTTTTTTATCTTATGCTCAAAGATTGGGTTTGAATGATGCTAAAAAATTGAAGAATTTTTTCAATGGATTGAAAAATTATATCCATAGAAAAATTATCTTTGATAATCTTAAAACTCTTTAAGATGCATTTTTATTTAGCAAAATTTTATGAAGAACGATGGAAAAATCTATTCTCAGGAGTTTTAAAGCCAGAATTATCGTACCATCAACAGATTCATATTTAAAAAAATCTTCAACAAAATTGCAGTCAATAATTTCTTATCCAAAATCAACAATTCAATTATACAAATTCTAAATTTCAGGTTTAGCAACAAAATTACGACAAATTCTTCTAATCGTCGCATTCTTCTAATCGTGGATAAGCCACTATTATTCACATCCGAAAGAAGAAACACTAAAAAAGCATTGAAGATTTAATACGTAAGGAGATATTTTAGACTTTCTGAGGCCGGATAAATGACTAGGGTAATTTTAAAATTTAGAAAATATTCAAGTGTCCTCAATTAAGTCTAGTATCTTTAACTTTAGAATATTTAATTTTTTTAATAGAATATTATATTATTTTAAATATTTTTAAATGGCAGAGACTTAATTGAAAAAAATAAATGGTATATAAATCCAATAAAAAATATATAAGAATTCAATTAAAAATTTTATAAAATTATATAATTAAAAAATTCAAAAAATTTAAAATATTAATTTATAATTAAATATCAATAAAATAATAAAATATTATTATATTCTGTTTAAAAATTCTTTATATTTTTATATGTTTGTGGTGTGTAATAAAAATTTGAAGCTTGTGTAGGTATATGTATCATGTATTGATATTCATATCTATGATACTACATGCACATAGTTAAAGAAGAAAGGTATAAAGTACAGATATTTTATTAAGTTGTGATGTCTGTATATTGGATACATTTTAGATACGACACTTATTAATATTTGTTCGATACGTATGTCTGTTGTGTCCAATTGTATTTTAATAAAAAAAAATTTAGACACATTTAGACACATCTAAATATTATCACGTATCAGTGTGTCTAATATTATTCTTAATATGTATTCCTGAAATAAATTCAGATATAATATATATTTTTATTTATTAATAAAAAACTATTTTATATAATTAAAATAATATATTAAAATAATTTAAAAAATTAAATTATGTTCTAATATTAATAAAATATCAATATACATGTTCCTGTATTTTATAAAATTTTAAAAGTCGTATATCGATGTGTTCGTATTGTATCATATTCTGTGTCTAAGAAAGAAAGTTACCAAAAATAAAAAATATGATTGAAAAAAAAAAAAACACACGGATTTATTTGGTCCCCCCCTTTCCCCCTTCAAAAATTCTTCAAATTGGTTTTGTTCATTTGATTGGGTCTTTATGTTTAGGCCGCCATTGAACTTCAAGATACTTCATATTCATACATAAGCCCACTCAAACCTTTAGGATGGCTTTATTCTGGCCCTGTACTGGTGTACTATATCAAAGGGGACAAGTTGGCCAGCTGCAACACTATTCCAAAGAGAGAACTGGCAAACCAAAGCTCATCAAAATAATAATAATAATAATAATAATAATAATAATAATAATAATAATAATAATAATAAACGGAAAGAAAAAAATAAAATAGGAAAACGAAAATACCCTGAAAAAAAGTTACAAATTAACCGTATGGACGTCGTCGTCTATATTCGAAATTTGGTTGAAACTGAATAATAGATAAAATTCGTAATTTTTAAGTGTTATATATGTGAACGTAATATAGATAAATTTATAATACATATAGAATAGAATATAAATTATATCTTTATATTTTTAATATACTGTCTTTTTTAATATTTATTTTAAATAATTTTTATTTTTATTTTTATTTTTATTTTTATTTTTATTCTTTAATAATATTAATTTTTTATGATATATAAATTATCAATTATTTTTTAATCACATCTAACTAAATTATTTTTAATCACACTATTTTTATTTTAAGTAAATTTATTTTTTTAATTTTATACTTAAAATTTTTTTGTTCATTATGAAATTATTGTAGAATGACTAATAGATAAATTTAAAAAAAATAATAATATAATATATATACAACAAAATATAAATTATACATTTTTCTTTTTAATGTAACGAATTTTTTAATATTTAATTTAATTTTTAATTTTAAAATAATTTTTAATTTTATTTTTCAATAATATTATTTTTTTATAGTACATAATTATTCAATTATTTTTTAATCATATTTAAGTGAATTATTTTTAGTCACATTACTTTCATTCTAAGTAAATTTATTTTTATTTTTAATTTTATTTTTTAAAAATTTTTACTCATCATGAAATACTTGTAATTGACTAATAAATAAACTTTTGAGAAAGAAAAAAAAAGAACATGATACATATATAATAAAATATAGATTATAATTTTTAAATGTATCGAACTTTTTTAATGTTTAATTTAATTCAACTTTATTTTAAATTTTAAAATAAATTTTAATTTTATCTTTGAATAATATCAATTTTTTATAATAAATAATTATTTAATTATTTGAAAACCCATGACAGAGATGAAACGAAAATAAGAAACATTTTTTTAAATGGATTATGGGTGCTTAAGACCCGACCCGAATCAAAGGCATATTTTGGTAAGTACAAATTTGTTATTTTTACTCGATATTATTTTTGGGTTAGCCTAGGTTATACTTCAGGTTACCTGACCCATTTTAGAAGTTATTTTTTATAATAAAAATATATATTTTAAAATAAAATTAATAATATCATATTATACTTTTATACTTTAATTAATATTTTTATATTATACGGTATTATTTTTATTTTAAAATAATTTATTTTAGTATAAATATGATATAACATTTGTCAAATTTAATTTTTAAAAGTAAAAATTTATTATTTTAGTATATAAAATTTAAAAATTTGATAGACTCGGTGTGTAATACTAACACCCTAAATTAAATCCTGATCTCGAAGACTTTTGGATAAGGTATCACTCATTTGGGAAGCAAACAAGAAAGAGAATGAATATGCAACAACACTTGAGTAAAATACATGACGACTAAAAGAAGGAAATGAACACACATAAGCAGGTTCTAGCAAATAAAAAAATAAATAAAACAACAAAGTTCCCCTGAGTAATGTTACTAGCAGAAAAAGAAATGCTTAACGAGAAATAACTAGGAAGAAAACCCAACACGTCCTAACCAAGTTCTTCGAAGAAGCTCTCATCCTTGTATCATATTCTATCCTTCATCTGAACCCTTCAGTTTTTCATGAATTGGCTACTAACAATCCTCTTCTAACACTTTTGCGCCGATGAAGATCCTATTCTCCTATATGGGATGAACTAGAATCTGATGTGGCGCTGAGATGGGAAAATATGGCACGTACTTCACTTTCATCTGAATTAAGGTTGACAACCTCGAGTGACGGTGCTGGAGTAGTTATGACCGGCAATTGGGGGATTTCTTCTACATAACTTCGATCTAAGTAGATAGTCTGGACCACAGTAGTAGTGGTTGTAACTATCCACGCCTGGTTTGAGGGATCGTACTCAGAAGTCACCGTCGGGAGGCTTTGCGTTGTCTCCATCCGATGTGCCATGTTACTGTGGAGATAGTATGAAAAAGAAAAAGGAGTGAGAACTAAAAAGATCTCAATAGGAGTGCTAAGTGACACCTTCATATCTACCATCATACTTTTTTTGGTACTTTTCTTTTCTTTTTCAAGATCATCTCGATCGATCACCTGTCCTGATCATATCAATATCTTGTCTTTGGCATCACCTTCCTTGCCGAAAGATCATTCACTTAGTTCGATTTACAATCAAAATTATTTAGACATACACAAGAAGAGAATGCAAAATGAAATATATGTGCATATAATAATGATAAAGAGGGCATGTAAAATAATGATATCATTTTAATAATAATGATGCATAGGATAGACATGTACCATAGTTATGAGAACCGAATCGGTAATCAATTCGGTTATATTCACTAGTTCAATCGATAGGTTACTGATTTACCCGGTTAATCCGGTCATAATTAAAAAATATATAAAAATATATAAATAAAATTAAAATAATGTTTTAAAACTTCAAATACAAGTCTTTACAAATATTAATTAACATAATAAACTAATCTCTAGTACAAAATACTGTCTCAATTTAAATAAACAAAAGCAATCAAAAGATAACACATTTTTAAAATACAAGTCTTTGCTGATGATGCTTGTTCTTGAGATAGTGGTGTTTCTGATGAAGACATTTTTAAAATTCTAGCAAAAGAAACTGATTTTTTAATCAACGCTGCACCAACCACCAAAGTTCACTAATGATAATCAACAACAAATTCAACTATTCAACTCTGTTATCCAGCAACAAAATTCAATCTAACGATGTTATCGAGCAACAAAAAAACTTGCTCAAGTTTAGCTATAATTATAAAAAAAATCAAATACAGCATCAACAACCACCAGATTCAACAGCAATTCTAATTAAATTTCCTCAAGTTCAACAACAATTATAATTTATTCAAGTATTTATCTCTGTTATCCAGCAACACAATTCAATCAAATGATGTTATTCAGCAACAAAAAAATTTGGTCAGGTTCATCAACCATTGTAAAAAATCAAATACAACAGCAATAACCACCAGATTCAACAGCAATTCTAATTAAAATTTGCTCCAGTGCAACAACAATTTCTAATTTATTCAAGTAATCAACTCTGTTATCCAGCAACAAAATTTAATCCAATGGTTATCCAGCAACAAAATTCAATCTAATGGTTATCCAGCAACAAAAAATTTGCTCCGGCAACAAACAAATACAACAGCAACAACCACCAGATTCAACAACAATTCTAATTAAAATTTGCTCAGATTCAACAACAATTCTAATTTATTCAAAATTGACACTGAGCTAGTGAAAGAACAGGGTCGAAAATTCGAAGGGAGCTCACCCAGTTGACTGGTTCCGAGACTGCGATGAAACAAGAAGACAACGACCACCACCACCCGCCGATGGAGAAGATGCTGCTTGACTGATTCCGTTTGCTTCTACCGCCGACGAACGCAGGGCACGAGACCGCGACGACGAACTTATGAGTGCGAGACCGAGAGAGTGACGAGGTGACGCTGTGAGAGACTGAAAGTGACAACTGACGAGGTGAGGGGAGAGACGAGAGAATGACGCGGCGAAGGTGAGGCCCTGTGTCGAGAGAGAAGAGAGATGAAGCTAGGGTTGAGGGGTTTCCATTCAGATTACTAGATTAGGTTTGATTAAGGGGGGAGGGGGGGCACTTGAACGACACCGTTTTTCAGGCAAAAACTAAAATTTAAAAAAAAAAAACAAAAACACAACCCGAACCGGATTGCATTAACCGGAAGGGTCAAACTAATTTCTACCGGGTTTCATGTTTATCCGGTTTGATAATTGTCTCGACCCAACCAAATAACCGAATGACTGAATTTTCGATGAAACCAGCCAAATTTGATAACTATGACATGTATTGTCAAATTAAAAAGATAATAATAATAATATAAATGACATAAATAAAAAGATAGTGTAATATCATTATTTTTAAAAAATATAATGATAACAAAGTATATTAAATAATCGAATAGAATTTATAAAGATGCACGTACTCTTGACTTAAATAGCATGTGAAGTAGTGGTAATAATTATAAAAATAGTGTCAATCAAAAAACATAAAAATATATATGTACTCTTAGTAAAGCAAACTTTAAATAATGATGAATTTGTATATAAAAAAAACTTGGATGATGAACATGACGTATGTGTGTAAAAAAAATGGAATAATGCCATAAAAAAATAATCACGATGAAAGGACAAAGACATTATATAATAGTGATAAGATAAACATAAAGCATGCTAAGCATATAAAGTAAAAAAACTCTTGATTGGAACTTACTCGTGGATATGATTTTTAGAAGAATGAGGGAGAAGATTAGCATTTTATTTACTCCTATTTATATAGTTTTGATGGTAGGTATAACTGGAGTATTTTAAATTTAAAAAAGGAAATTAGAGTGGTTATTAGATTCTTCATAAATTTAAAATTCAAAGTTTATCTTCTAACTGATTTTTAAATTTTAAATTAAATTTAAAAAAAATAAAAGAGAGGGACGGCTGTTATACGATGAGCTTTTACTACCAAATTTGAATTTAATTAAACTCCAATCCATCTTCTCCATGAATACCTGTAATAGAAATAGAGTGTAAGAGACAAGATATTTAGATTGCGTTTGATTCTGAAAATAAGATAAGATATTGAGAACAAAATATAAAAGATTTGAAAAAATATAGAAGACAGAGACAAAAACAAATAAAATTTTTATATTTTATTTGGTAATAAACTAAATCAAATTATAAAAATGTAATTTACTCTTATTTTTTCATACAAAAGATTTGAAAAAAAATATAGTGATAAAAAATATAATTATGAAATTTAATGAGTATAATAAAAAAATAAATAAAAAATAAGTCGTATTTTTGTTAATATCTTTATATTCGTTCTATAAAAATATAATATCTTTATCTTTATCTCATCTGTTAAATATAATTTTATATACTATATTTTTATCTTAATATCTTGTATCTATAAACAATTACATAGTTACTTCGATAGATATCCGTTATTATTTTTATATAAAAAATACTTTGTTGGCAGTTAATTACAAGTTTATAACAATTAATTAATATTAAATAAAATAAATATTGACTATTTTTAGTTAATTTATTTTAATTATCAAATATTTTTTGTTTAAATAAATGATCAGCTCATTATAAGGTTATTATTTAAAAAAAACATATAAAAAAAAGCAAAACCCCATCTCTATTCTTATGCTACGTCATTTCTCTTTGAGAAATTATTAATTGCTTATTATAGAACATGAGATTGTTAATTTAAAAATATTTGAAAAATGATAAAAAAAATAGTTTAAAACTTAAACTTATTTTATTTTATATTTTTTAATTATTTTTAATTTTATTTATATTTTTTAATTACTGTGAAAACAATTGAATAATATTACACATAAAATTATAAATCATAAATTAAATAATGGAACTTTAAATTATTGTCTTGTTGATATTAGTGTCGTTGGTTATAGGACTAATCAAGGTGGAATTAGCTAGGTATAAGGCAACATGGATTTTAATCAAGTTGATATTAAAGGACTAACCTTATTAGTGAAAGCAATAGAATACTAATTAATGTTAGTTTAAATATAAACTAAATAAAAAATATTAATAATCAAATATGTTTTATAGTCGTAAATTTTCATCATTGACTCGTTGTACATGTTACGTTGGCATGGATGATTTGCAAGATTAGTAAAAGAATGAACCAGCATATAATTCAAAGCTCTACATGTGGATCCAATTAAGTTTATTATCAAATCCAAATCTGGTCACGACGTGGTGAAGCCACCAGCATAACATTTACTGTTTTCTTTAATTAATTAATTAATTAATTAATTAATAATTATTTGTTTCCACATGCGACATATGGGAATCTATGATATATTGAGCTTCTGTTCAAAGAAATGAAATTCTTTCTTAACTTAAATAGAAACAATACGACAAAGGATTCATCTAGAAAGAGATGGATTTACACATTAGAGCAAACCGAGACTCCACTATGACAGATCCATCTTATATATATAAAAGATGGAATTCCAAAATCTCTAATTAATTAGCTATTACATATTTGTAAATATTTATATATGATATTTTATACAATTATTCAATAAAATTAGCCGTACTAAAATAATCAAATATCTTATAATAAAATATTTAAATTTATTATATCAAAATAATCAAATTTATTTATAACAATATAATCAAAAAAATTTTATAAATATCAAATATCAACTATATATTTCTATATTTATTAAATAAGTTATAGAACCAAATTTAGTTGGCTTTCGCAGATCATCCAATAATAGACGATATTAAAGTATTTAATTTTAATGTACGAAAAAAAATTTTAAATAGCAAAAAAAGAATATAACAACTAAAAAAAGGGGTCTTGGGTAAACTATGAAAATAATATCCAAAAATTTATATTTTTTATAAAAATTATGAAAGATACGAATAATAAATAAGTTTTCGAATAATTTCAAAATAATTACAAAAATAACCAAAATTATCATTGTTTAACAAGTGGAAAATAAATCTTATATTTAGTAAATATCTTGGTCATTTGATCCAAGTTTTTATAAAAATATTTGGATAACTATATAATTTAAAAGGTGCAGATAAAAAATTAAAGCAAAATTTGATTTTATATTTTTATTTTTAAACAAATTTTAGGTCATTTACAAAATAATAAAAGTTATTTTTCTAATATTATTTATAAAAAATTATATCAAAATTAATCTCTAAAATTTTTTTGAGAATATATTTATTATTTGAGTATTTAATTACATTTTAAAATATTTTAAGAACTTGTTTTTATTCATGTTTTTTGAAATTATTTTTTTATCAATTACATCAAAATTTTGGAATATCAATTTGATAGTTTATCGAAAGAGACTTATATCAATGTGAACTTCTTTAAGATTTTCTATAAGAAAAATGTATTTTAAGTTTTTTTTTTTGGCATAATGAGCCAACTTATTTTCAATTATTATTTGATGAATTGTGGAACCTAGTTAATGTAGATGGGTACACTCCTATTCTTATATATCTATCACACAACTTCTTTTCTTTTTCTTTTTCTTTTTTTTTTGTGGCTAACTTTTTTTTCCATATAGTACCAAGTTGTTTTCCCTTTTGCCTTTCTTGGAAGGACAATTCCTTAACCAAAACCGTATTGCTTGCTCAGTGCAATGAGCCAAATGAGCATTCTGAAAAATACCCCATGTTCCATTGTTCCACTTACAATAACTAAAAGTCTATTGTTTTTATTATACTACTTTTCAACATCTGAGAATGTATAACAAATTTTTATTTCTATGTTAATGTTAGTTTCTGCACTCATGTTAATGTTACTCCAACATACTATTTCATTGCATGCTGTAATTGTTTGTTTTCCTATGATGTTACATGATAGGATGAAATCAGATGTATGCTGAGAAAGAACCCGAGTTTAAGGTCCTAAAAGAGACAAGGATTTTCTCAAGGGGAATCTGACATAAGTGGTAGTGTGTGCGTGAATCCTTTTAATTTGTTTAATAAATGAAACACAAAAAACATTACTTTGGGTTTGGTAGGTAAATGTCATGAAAAGCTTCATTCACTAACTGGGAACTTTCCAAATTAGTGAATATATAATGATGCAAAAGTATTAGATTCTCTTATCTTTATTTTATTTATTTAGTTTATTTGATTCTTATGTATCAGCATCTAGATAAAAACGATTAATTTTCATATTTATTATTTAAAATTTTATTTTAATCGTGACTTTAACAAGGCATGGTCATGTACAAAATAAATTTTCCTGGAAAGATTCTAATTCTATGCAAATCAAGGTTTCAGGGTTGTAAAGTTATTATGATGATGATGAAAAGACTCTAGCAGTGTTTTTCTTCCTTTTTTTTCTTTTTGAAATGTAATAACCTATACAAATTTCACATAGCGTAAAGTACTAAATTAGTTCTTACGTTTGAGTGTAATTCTGTTTTGATTTTAAGATTTAAAGTGTCATATTTGAATCAAAAAAAATTATTTAACTTTAATTTAATTCCACCGTGAGGTCAAAGATAAATAATTAATGAAATGTCCTACATGACAACAATATAACTATATAAGAACAAGGTCGATAATTTAGAGAATAGGTACAAATTCCAGAGACACAAAATCAATCGTAGATATATCAATACATGTATTTAACATTTTTTTAATTTTATAAAAAATATTTCATTTTAATTATAAAAAATGATAAATAAATGTATTGATGCATCCACAGTTGATTTTGTGCTTCTAAACCTTGTATTTACTCTTTACATTATCGACCTTATTTTTATACTGCTGTCGTAGGACATTTTGTTAATTATTTATCTTTAACCTTCGATGAGACTAAATTAAAGTTAAATAAAACTTTTTTGAATTTAAATATGACATTTTAAACCTTAAGTACCAAAATAGAATTACGCCAAAAAAATAAAGCACCAATTTAGTACTTCACCCTTTCACATACTAAAGTTTAGACTAAACTGTTTATATATCAATAATTTTTGTGTGAAATATGAGAATATTTAGTCATTTTAACATTTTATACTGCTATAATAATAAGGTATTGTATTATAATTTTCTTTTCAATTTTTCAAAAAGTAAAATATCAATGACATATTATGAATATTTTTTTTAATTATACAAGGATAAAATGTCAATAACATTTTATACAGAACATCACTGCAGAATTATAAAATCCACAACAACCTATAACACACATTTTTAGGTTATGTTTATGGAATTTACCTTTAGTGTTCTAATATAAAAAAAAAATTCTAAAGTTTACCTAGTAACTTTTTCTTTTCCACCACCTTATATTACTATATTAGCCCCACTTTTATTGTATCATTTATTCCAAATTGCCAATCTCTCTCTCTCTCTCTCTCCAAAAAAGGCAGCCCCTACTAGAGTACTAGTGTACCACCAATTCCAAAATCATCGCTTGGTTTTTTTCTTCCCCTCTCTGAATTTATAAGACAAAAGCAAAGTGATGCCAAAATAATGAAGAAAGAAAGTGTCATTCCTCAAATTAACATGACATAGATACATAGTAGGAGCAAAACACAAAAACAAAGGGAAAGAGAGAGTGGGGGAATAATGGGAAATTACAGGTTCAAATTATCAGACATGATCCCAAATGCTTGGTTCTACAAGCTTAGAGACATGAACAAATCATCATCATCATCATCATCAAGAAAGCAAAAATCACAAACTCCTCCTCTTCCTCCTCCTCCATCCAACAAGAAAACCCAACTTTCAACAACAACCTCAAATTCATCAAAACCAAAGCAGCAATTCAACAACACCACCACTCCAAGAAAGTCCTATTACTTTACAAGACAACACACCACTTCCCCTCAACAACAACCAAGAAAATCATCATCAAAACAGAGACCAACAATAAAGACTAGTAGAAGAACAACTACTCCAAGACATTCTTCTTCTGCTTCTTCTTCTAAGTTTCTTGTTATCAATGTGACGCCTACGATTAACACTACTACCTCCGATGGTGAATCAGAGTTCCAAGCAGAGCCAGAATTCAGAACAGACCGTGTTCTTCACACCGACTCTAATTCTAATTCCTCCTCGCTTGATGACATCATCATTGATGTCGACAACAACTCCATTTCCACAACAAAATCTGACATTAACAACAACAACAACAAACATCTTCCTCTTCCTCCAATTCACACCAAACCAAAGAACCAACAAGAATCTAGAAACAAGAACAAGAACGCCAACACCCCGTGTTCTAGAAGATTCTCCGTTAGCTCAGCCGCAGGGGCCAGGAGGCTTAGGATCAATTCTCCCAGAGCTTCCGGAGCAAGTTTCCGGAAACTCCATCATCAGGCGGATGCGTCAGGCGGCCAAAGAAGCACTACTTCTTCGGCGGTTACTGCCGCGTCCGCCGGACGAGGGAGGAGCGTTTCGGGAAGCTTTGCGATAGTGAAATCATCGTTGAATCCGCAGAGAGATTTCAGAGAATCGATGGTGGAGATGATTGTGCAGAACAACATAAGGAGTTCGAAGGATTTGGAGGATCTTCTTGCTTGTTACCTAACTCTGAATTCAGATGAGTATCATGGCTTAATCATCAACGTCTTCAAGCAAATTTGGTTTGATTTAACTGATAATAACAATATCAATTACATGTACCAACGACAAGAATAACAATATTTTATCTTTTATAGATTAATTCCAAAATCAAAATTTTCTCATGTGTTTAATTTCTTTACTTTCATAATACAATTTTATTGAGGTCTAGATATATAATATTGGTTAATTGAGTTAATTAAATGGACACTAATTTAGTCCTAGCTCATTATTTGAGCGGATAAATATACTTGAATTATCATACAGCACGGTTAAAGTTAATGGAAACACCGAGAGAGTGTTTAATTTGTGTTTTTATTTTTAGTATTTTTTTTAAGAAAAAAATAAAAATAAGATAAAAATAGAAACAAAATTTTATTGTTTTTATTTTTTTTCATAAAATTCATAAAAAAATACAAACTAAATACACCCTAATAATATTTAGAAGTTTTCATATAGCATGGTATGTAGGAGTGTTTATGAGCCCTGTAAAATGAGTTTGTTTTAACTCAAATTCAACCTTAAATATCCACTTTATTTTCGGGTCATAACTATACTGAGTCCAAATCGGGTGAAAACCGAATCTTTAAAGTTTTAACAATAATTTATAAAAAAATTTATTTATATAGACTTATTTATGATACACTTATTTATAAAAAAGAAATTTGTTATCGAAAAGTTGATATTTATATTTAAACTTACATTTGTCCATAAATTTTAATTTGGTGCTTCTTTGATCTATTTTCTAATTCAACAAGTGTGATTAAAAATAAAACAATAAATTTATAGTTAATATAACATAATATTAAAATTAATTTAAAACATATATATCTTTTTTAGTTTCCTTAAATTATACATGAATTGGATGAAATGGAGTTCGTCTTGACCCAGATCCGACCCAAAATAATGATAAAATTTATTTTTAAAATCTTTACCTGATTTTAAATTTGATAAAATCATACTAAATTAATTCCTAAAATATTCAGAGTCGAGCCGAATTTTCGGGTCAGGTCGAACTATGTGCACCCTAATGATATGTCTGATGGTGGTGAATGGTGATAATGAAAACGGCTAAGGAGGAGTAAAAATGAGAAGAAAGCGAAGCTGGTGATAGCGTTACTCTATGAACAAAAATGAAAGGGAGTTGACTGTTGGTCAATTATATTAAATGAATATGATTACTTGAGGATTAAATTAGATTTAATATCCTCTTGAGAAAGAATAAAAAATTAATTTAGTTTGTTAGAGTATAAATAGTATTATTTTTGATATTTTTAAAAGGAGAATTGATTTAAAATTAAAATTTGTATTGAAGTTGATTTAAGAAATAAAATCGATATCATCATCTTAGAGATACAATATCATTTTGACGAAGAACTAATAAAATTTTGTCACTTATATAATTTAAAATAATAAAATTATAATTGAAATAATCCAATATCACTTGTATAATTATAATTGATGAAGAACTAATACAATGTCACTTGTATAATTATATTGATGAAATAATTTAAAATAATATAAAATTATAATTGAACTAATACTAAGCATGGAGGAATAAATTTCATTTTTTGCTTCAAATTACTATTTTTGACATATAGTTCCACAAATATTTTTGTAAAATCCAAAATGAAATAAAATTAGAACTAGTATTGAAGATGTTCTTAATATTAATGATTTTTTAATTTAAAATTTTTTTATCTTTTAGAGGAATTAGAATTTATATTTTATAATTTGGAATGAATATAATTTATTAAGATTAAGAATATATGATTTAGGATTTATAATTTAAAATAAATTTTGATATTTTATTCTTATTGTATCTACATATTATTCTAGAGTTACACAAAATTTCTCTTCCTTAGAATGGCCATCTCCTCATTCATGACTAGTTTACATTCAAATGAAAAAAAGAAAGAAGAAAAAAGAAAGGAAAAAAAATTGAATGAAGAAAAAGGAAGAGTCAGTACAATTTCACCAGGTTCAAAAGGTTTTGTCAAGGAATAATAATAATAATAATAATAATAATAATAATAATAATAATAATAATAATAATAATAATAATAATAATAATAATAATAATAATTAGTAACCATGATAGTTATCCGTCATATTGATATTTTTCTCAGATTCTAAATTGAAATAAAAAATGATTTAGTTAATATATATGTTTCTCTTTGACCACAATTAATTATTGGACATTGTTTTTGTTGGTGTCATCTTCCATAAGAAAAGAGACTATAGGAGAGCACAAAAAAGCAATCCGGGAATTCGAAGAACAAGACACAACTGCACAAAATCGTATAATAGTTAATGTTTTAGGGGACAGAATCAGTAGCTGCAATAACTTATAACTTCTTCCATTATTAACTATGAAATTTCATTTTCTTCATAATTTTAGAAACAAATTTGAACAATGTTTGTATGTATTAGAAAATTTTACCAGAATGTTTATTAAATGAAAGGGTGGAGACCATTTTTTTTTTTGGGTATGGGGGGTCATGAAATGAAAGTAAAGAGTACAACTAAATAAATTTTTTCTTGATCATTTTATACTTTATTGTAACAAATAAATTTAAGCAAATCCATCTACTAATATAAATAAATAAAAAAATGAATTTAAGTAAAAAATTCGGTCTTTTTTAGTAAATTAGTACATCGACTCTGTTACTAGTGAATTAATAAGCGTTAGAGTCCATGTTGATCTACCATTTTTTTCCGTTCAATTTTTATAATTATAATAATAAGTCCATTTTTATAATAATAAGAAACGTGAAATTAGTCAAGACAGTAAATATTTTATTTTTTTAATCAAATAAAAAATATTTTATGATAATAGATCATGATATAGTAAATATTACACCAACACCCTTTATTTTTTGAAATAAAACATTAAATATTACGTAAATATAAGACCTAACTCTGCCATAAAAATGAATATAACTTGAACAAATAGAAAAACATCAAAACAATTTAATCAAAGCTTAAGAGTGAAAGTCAGTGAGTTTGGTATAACAATTTTCAACAAGGATAAGTTAGAACAATAATATTTAGTAAAATTGTTTCCAAATTTTAAAATAAATATATATATGTAGTAAATATGATGCAATTTTTTATTTTTAATATGTAAAGTTATATTATATTTTTAAGTTTTTAAAAATATCCATAAATTTGAAAAAATGCAAATATATAATTTTTTTATTTACCAAAACATATTATTAGCATGTTTATGAAAAATACAACCATTTTTTCAATAAATAATTCCAATGCAATCTAGGATAAAAAATTTGGATATGAAAATTATTTTAGTGTTATTCTCTAAGATAAAGATGTGTGGTGTTGAATGTTGGGGTGGTGGATTTTTCTTCTACTAGTAGGTAAGGAACCTTTTTTATTTTTATTTTTTTTTATTTGATAGTCTCGACCTTCTATCCATTCGGAGCAGATAATTATTTATTTTGATATAGTGGCTTTTTAGTAGAGAGGAATCTTAAACGATAGAGTAGAATCAGGTTTAGATAATATCCGTCTTTATCCGTCTCGGTATATAAATAATTTTAAATATAATATATATAATATATATAAAATAATTAATAATATTATATTATATTTAAATTTTTATTTTAATTTATGTTATACATGTAACGATAGTTATATAAATTTTAAAATTTTATTTTGTTTATTAGAATTTTAATAATTATAAAGGTGGATAAGGATGAAACGAGTATCTACAAGGACTATTACTGTAAAGAAGAGCGAAACAAATTTTATTCAAGTCATTTGTAAGACGGAACAGGATCAAATAGTACAAAAATCTGCTTTTACCTGCTCTATTGCCATTTCTATTCACATACACAATACCAACAATAAACTAATATAATAAATAATTTGTGTGTAACCTCCTCCTTTCTCTTTCCTTTTTTTTTTTTCGTTTTAATTTTGAGTCGCTCAAAAAGAAGTTGGGTTTTTAAGTACACTAGTACAAGTTGTTGATCTCATGAAGGGCAGATAGAGTAAAATTGAAGGGATTTATTATTTGTTTATTTATTTCTCTTGTGTGGTCTTGCTAGTCCCTACAGCCAGAGAAACATGCAGCTTTTTAAGATCTCGCATGCCGGTTTTCCAACTCAACAACACATACAGCATGCACACATCAAAAAGCACATAAACCGTTTCAATAAATGACCGTACACTTTTTAGTTAAAATACAACAAAATAAATAAAAACAATTTTGTCCGTTTCATTATTGAGATGGAATTCAAATCTCAAATGGGTAGAAACTAGAAAGTAGGAACAAAGTGTGCCACATGCGTTAAACCCTATGAACTACTGTGGATGAGAAACCAAAAAGCTCTCTAATAAAGGCAAAGCTACTTCGTTTATTTCAAAAGTAGTTATCAGATATGTTAGATAAGTATAGTAGGCTCATTTGCATAGGATCATACTGTGTGTAATAGCCGAATGTGAATCTCTTGGATGAACAACTACAACTCTAGATCTATTTTTGTTTTTGATTTGGGTATTGCATTTTTATGTATTTGTTTATAAATATATGTATTTTTTTATTAGAAGAGTTTTAAGTGTATTGAGAATATCAATGTTTTATTTATTTTAACTGTTGATCTAAATTATAAAAAATATATATAATATTAATTAATTAAAATCAATTATTAAAATAATTAAAATACTAATATTTTCTATACACTTAAAATTTTTTCTATTTTACTATGTATTTATTTATAAATATATATTATTTTATTTATTTTTAATTTATATTTTAGAAAAAATTTTAAGTGTACCTGAAATACTGGTCTTCTAGTTATTTTAACCGTTGATTTTAATTAATATATATTATATATATCTTTTATAATTTAGATCAACGATTAAAATAATTGAAATATCAATGTTTCAGATACACTAAAAACTCTCCTATATTTTATAGCTTTGACATACCGACCAAAAGGTTATCAAAGGATCAAAGTATTTAATTTAAATAACGGTTATTCTATTCCTCTTTTTGTTTTTTTGTGGGATCGGACGCGGGTGTTTTTTTTTTTGGGTCTGGAGGAGGGGGTGTTTAGCTGCTAATCTTCTAATATATTAATTAGTGCTGTAAAAAAAATTGGAACTTTTCTAGCCCTCATATTTGATTGATATAAAAAATGTTACATGAACGTAAAAAGTTAGCTATTAATTATAATTGGGGATAAATATAATTTTGGTCTCTAATACAGCGGTCGAAAATTAATTTTGTTTTCGGCTTCTTTTTTATTCTAAAATGGTCTCCAAGATTTTAGTTTGTTTTAAAATAGTCCTTCGAACGAAAATATTCTTCTTCCTTCACCCTAAAATCAACCAAAATCAACCACCACCACCAAACCAGAAGCCTACACCCAACCAGAACCACCACCACCACCACCAGTATCATCATGATGATCATCATCATCATCAGAATTTTTCTCAAAATCAACCAAAATCAACCAGAAGCCCAAGCTGAACAAAAACTCACCACCACTACCACCATTATCATCATGGTCATCATTATCATCATCATTAGAAAATTCAAGCAACATGCACTTTGAACAAGAATTAACAAATTCAGCAACAACAATATTCCAAATTCAAATTTCAGCAACAACAATAATCCACAATAAATTTCACAAAAAATCTAGTTCACAGAAGAAGAAGAAGAAGAAGAAGGTGCGGTGATGCGGTCTGCGGTGCGGTGTGGCAGAGAAGATGGTGGTGCGAGTGTGGTGGTGCGGTGCGGTGCGACAGAGAAGAAGAAGAAGGTGCGGTGGTGCGGTCTGCGGTGCGGTGCGATAGAAAAGAAGAAGAAGAAGAAGATGGTGGTGCGGGTGCGGTGGTGCGGTGCGGTGCGGTGCGGTGCGGCAGAGAAGAAGAAGAAGAAGAAGATGGTAGTGGTGGTGGTGCGGTGCGGTGCGGTAGGGCGACAAGACCGTGGGCGGCGGTCCCCCTTCCCTCTCCCTCCTCCCCCCTTTTTCTCGCGCCCCCTTCTTTCTCTCCCCACCCCGTTTCTCTCTACCCCTTTCTTTCTTTTTTTTTATTTATTTTATACTTATTTTATTTTATAATTTTTTTAATGAGGGATAGTTTGGTAATAAAAAAAATTGGTAGAAAAGACGATTTTAAAATAAACTGAAATCTTTGGGATCATTTTATATCGAAAAAAAGGTCGAGGACGAAATAAATTTTCAGCCTCTACGTTAGGGACCAAAATCATACTTATCCCTTATAATTATATAGAGATACATGATATTTTTGAAAAGTTTGATTATATTTATGTAAAAAAGTAACTATTTTAGTATTACAAATTTAGTTATTTTACTATATTATATTTATTTATTTTATAGAAAATAGTACAGATATATTAATTAATGCTTTTATAGTTTCATATATGAACTTTATCACATGATGATTGGTTAGGAAGTGACTCGTAATGGCCAAAAAATCAAGTAATAAGGGGCAGGTTTTGTTTTTTATGTTTGAACTGTACTTTCACTTTAGTATTGTGTCCATAGGTTTTTTACTTTGTTTGGAATTTTGGATACTCATTTTTAATTAAAATAAAAATCATTTGACATAATATTTATCTCGGTAGAGTATATTTTCTGTCTTTAAGATTTTTAAAAAGTTTAAAAAATACTATTAGTGTTAAATTGATGCAATTTAATTATGTTATCTATACACAAATAATAAATCATCATTTATATAATATATTTTTTTATTAGCATCTCATGAAAGCTTATTATAATATACTATAGATAAATTTAATTATTCATTTATTACATGTTTAGTTATTCAATTATAATAGGTTTGATATTAGATATCTATGATGTGAATTGTTATATAACCCACTTGCAAATGTCTAAAGTAAAGTACAGAACTTTATACTGCCAATTAAATGTTTAATTTTGGGTATACCTAACCTAAAAGATGTTCAATTCTGGGTGTATAAGGTGTGTTAGAGTCTCAAAACACTTAATTGAAGTTGGAGGTGGTTAGGCTTCTTGATCTCCAATCTCTTCTTCTCAACGTCAATGGTGGAAAAAGGAAATAAAGTGCGACTGAAGCTGGGTTTATATATTGAGTTTTGGGTATGGTTTGGATTCGATCTAATCAATTAGTTTGTCGGTCTAATTTTCGATCAAAATATTTAAAATTAGTGTTAAAATTAGTATTTTAATTATTTTTATTTCTCTAAATTATAAAATTTAATTTTCTAATTTCTGACTCATAAGTAATTTATTAGTTAATTATTTATTAATTACCAAGAATTTACATGCTACCCACCTAATTAAGAATTTTGCTCTCAAAATTCAGTTATTATAAGAAAATAAGGGGAGGGTAGCGCTTCCTATCTCAACTCCCAATCCTTAATATTCCGTCACTCTTGAAACAATGTCAGATCCTAAAACTTCTTTTTCATGTCATTCCAACTCTAAAACCATCAAAATCATCGTGCTTCTGCAGCGCCACTTTGATTATAGTCCACTAAAAACCTAGTCATTACGCCGCTCCTACCAGAACCTCTTTAATCTCTTTATCTCACTAACTAATCGTCATCGACCTTTACTTCAGCTGCACGAGTCTTAGTCCCTTGGTTGTTTCCACCACCAAACTGGCCATAAGAATCAACCGGATAACCTCGCTCACGTCTACGAGATGCCCTTTGGGTCTTGTCCACAGCAAACACTTAATATTAAGGTGATCAGTCTTAATATCTCGAGTCTAGTGCTTTGAACCCCCAAAGGCATGTTCATGAACACTTATGCTATATATGTCAAGTAGACATCCTAAATAGCATGTATACAAGACTCAGAGTATGCTCAGAAGTATAGTAGTCCATTCCCAGGCTCTACAAAAACGAATTGCTCTGATACTATAATATAACATCCTACCACACAGAACTTTACGCCTAGGACGTAAGTCAGAGGTGGCAAGGCGCTACCACCTCTTAAAGTGACACACACACACACAGAGAGAGAGAGAGAGAGAGAGTTCCAACGGATAAATATAATCAATGCTCTAGACCCAATCTGCGAAGCCAAGACCAGCTAATATATATATATACAACACCAAAATATTTTTCAAAAGATAAAATACAAGTCCTGTTTCTCCGGTCTCAAATGCTAAGAGGGACAAAATGTATGTTATGTACAAGATGGAGAATACTATTTATATACATACAAAATATCCCAAAGGTAGATATTCAAGTCCTAGGAGTCTTCAGCAAGCTCAATGTGGTGTTACATGTTCTGCATTTGAAAACAACAATATATGTATGGAATGAGAACTGGGAGTTCTTAGTATGGTAAAAGTGTTCATATAGTTAATATATAATGTCTCAAAAAATCCAGAGGCATTCCTAGAACTCCGACACTCAGAATCAAACTTAAAATCAATACTAAACCATAAAGTCCGGTAATATACCTAAAGGATTCCCATTTCTAAACTAACTCTCCACCTCTTGTCTCCTTCAAACCTTCTAATCACCATATAGAAAAGTCCTCATCACACCTCTGTCGTATGAAGGACCTCTCAGGTACAAACACAAACAAAACAGATAAGAAAAATATAGATAAAAATAGCAGTTACAGCAAATAGAGCAGATAGTAGTTAATCACAAATAAGCAATTAGGCAAACCAAAACAAATGCAAACTCAAACAAAGCATTCGAATGCATATGATACATGCCAGTCCTATTGACAATGAGCTCACGTGTCGGTTATACTACTAGAACTTGACACATCTGGTAGCTAACCTGGATATTGTCTCTCGACTGAACATCTCTAGAAGGCATAAGATTGGGAAATTAGTGCCCCACCACCTTCTCCTAGAGGCAAACACTAGGGGGAATAAATCAGGAGATTAGTGCTCTACCACCTTCCCCTAGTGAGGCCGTGCCATACCGGTCGAGGGATTTGGTGCCCTACTACTTTACAGAGAGAGAGAGAGAGAGAGAGAGAGAGAGAGAGAGAGAGAGAGAGAGAGAGAGAGAGAGAGAGAATGTAACAGAAAATATTGGGGGATTAGTGCCCTACTACCTTCCTCACATCCCACAAAATACTCAAAGAATTCGAGAGAATGAATTGAGGAATTAACACCCTACCACTTTTCTCATACTCCACAAAATACAAATCACAAAGAATGCGGGGGAATGAATCGAGGGATTAGCGCCCCACCACCTTCCACACATCCAACTTATCAGTATCATTGTTGCCATTAATCATGTCTCATTCATTCTCAAATTAACTATTGTTATCATCATCATTATCAATCACTTCTCATATCTCCTTCCTTACCAATTCTAACTTCATTTACACCCTTTAAGTCAAGTACTTCCCTTCAAAACCTTCCTCCATAGGTTTACTCGGTTTCCTATGCTTAGAAACTATGTATCAAACTTTAAAAAATAGTTATAGAGGTTTGGAAGGCTAAATAATTGATTAAATATTTAAAAATATCATTTCGACCAAAACAGGGGATTTTATGGAAGTTTACAAGCTTGTTAGAAAGTCAAATAGTTAAAAACAGAAGTTTGTGTGAAAAATAGGGCATCGTGTATATGCATCACACTGTGTGTACACACGCACCAGAAATGATTTCTCGTTTGTGCGTAGGCGTCATACTCTGCCTACGCACATCTTGTAAAGCTCGCACGGTGTGCGTACGCATAGCCCCGCGTAGACGCACCAGTGTCAACGCCTGCTTTGTTGCGTGCGTGCACACGATAGGGTACATGGGCACCCAAAGTAGAATTTCTGGTTTTTCTACAACTTTGCCAAATTCAATTTTCTATACCTAACTTTCGACGTCCATAACTTTCTCTACAAAACTCTGATTTCCTCAATCTTTAATCCGTTTTTAAAGCTCTTATAATTATCTTCAATTTGAAATAAAGTTCACTCAAATCCAAAATCCGAGTCTCAAGTTATGGTTCGTCGAATTCGGTCAAAAATATATTTTTACCAAAAAGTTCAAAACTACCATTTTTCCAAATCTTCAATTTCAAACCAATGGTTCACAATCCCAAAACAGCCCCAAAACTCTATTCAACATCTTTCATTCATTTCACAACATACCACCACCCAATTTATTCAATTATTCAACAATTTCATATATTTACCTCAATAATTCCTCAACCAAAATCAACAACAATCATCTAACTTACCGAGAATTGTCTCATTTCGGCCTCCGGCCTAATTTCACACTAATCATCATCATACCTCATAATTCCATCAAATTCATATACACATATCAAATCTCAAATCAATTGCAAGCATATACACATTTATTCACTAATCACATCAACAACCAAATTCAATCCAAGCTTATTCTATGGTCAATTAGCCTAAGTTTTCACGCGACATTATATATTAATTATGAGAAACCAAAATCATACATTGGCCAATTTCTTCCCAAGCCACAATACACCGTAAAATATCTTTTCTGCAAGCCTCAACGTCTCCAGACCAACTCAAGCTTCAATTTACCACGTGTTTGTTCCAATTCATCAATATGACTCCAATCAACACAAAATTCAATCTAATTCCATATAAGATATCAAAATCAGTACTAGGATTTTCAATTATCCATAAACTACAGGGGTTAGAGCTTCCTTACCTTACTTAACGATGATTGGGGCTAAATCCAATAATTATCCAAGGTTAGATTGTACCTAAATCACCAAAATCATCAAAATCTCTCAATTTCCAAATAAAAAATATGAAAAAGGGGGAAACAAAGAACTGGGCATGGAAATTAAAGATCCTTACCACTTTGTTGAATTAGAATTGAAGAGCTCAAAGAGACAAACATGCGACCACAAATGGTGTGGTGATCGAAACTCTGGATTAAAAGTTATGTGAAATTGAAGTTGGAGGTGAGGGTTAGAGTTCTTGATCTCCAATCTCTTCTTCTCAAGGTGAATGGTGGAAACATGAAGTAAAGTGTGGTTGAAGATGGGTTTATATATTGGGCCTTGGGCTTGGTTTGGGCCCGGTCCAACCAGTTAGTCCATCGACTTAATTTTGGGACAAAATCTTTAAAAAGTGTTAAAATTCGTATTTTAATTATTTTTATTTCTTTAAATTATAAAATTTAATTTTCTAGTTCCTTTGATTCATAATTAATTTATTAGTTAATTATTTATAAATTACCCAGAGTTTACACGGTGGTTATTGACTCACTCAAGGCAGGCTGCAGCAAGCCAGCAATGCTGTTGTCTCACCCACAACACTGCAGCAACGTCATATCTAGCAACATTGTTCTCCCCGATAGTGTTGTCCTCTCCAGCGTGGCAGTGTATTTGTCCAGTTGAGCATGCGTCAGTGTCACCCTTTCAAGGTAGTGATGTTATCATCTCCAGCGTGCAT
Source organism: Arachis hypogaea (assembly GCF_003086295.3). NCBI lineage: Eukaryota > Viridiplantae > Streptophyta > Magnoliopsida > Fabales > Fabaceae > Arachis > Arachis hypogaea. The sequence goes on from NC_092039.1 coordinate 108,184,507, forward strand.
CGTGCAGTCATCGACGATGTCATCTAGTCGTCAACAGCGTTATCTCTTTTGGTTTGTGGCAGTTGTCTTATCCGATCAGGTAAGGATCCAGTTTTCTTAGGTTAAGTGTTAATTTTTTTTATATTCTCTATTAATTTTATGTACTCTCTGTTTAATTTTTTAGGGTAAGTGTTGTTACTTTTTTTGTTCAATTATTAACTTATAAGAATTTAAAGTTCTTGTTGAGAGCCATGTTAGCCACTAATTTTGAGTTCTTGTACAATGTCTGAGTGGTTAATGTTCTGTTATGTTTTTCGAAGCTTAAAAATGGCAAAAACTCACCCTATAAGTGACACTGCATCTTCTGCAAGTGCAGCCACTCTCAGTGTTATTCACGATGGTATTTCTGATGGAACATCACAAATCCTAGCTCCCTCCTTATTGCCTGCCTCAAATCCTCCATTAGAACCTGATGCACAAATACAAACACAGACTAAAGCTACTAGAGCTACTGATGAGCCTCTAAAAGAAATAAAACATAAACCTAGTAGGCACTTAGTAGTAGGGGTGGCAAAGCAAGCTGTCCCGCCCTGCCCCGTCCCGCCAAAGCCCGCCCAAATATGGGCCGGGCTGGCCCACCCCGCCAAACTGATATGGGCTCAACTTGCTACCCCGCCCCGCCAAAGGGCGGATTGGCAGGTTGGCGGGCTGGCCCGCCTTTTTTTTAAATATTTTTTAACCAATTTTTTTATGATAAAATTTAATTTAACATACTGGTGGACGAAATTGTGATCCTCAAAGTTGGTCTCTTTGTACTTGTATGAAATTTAAATATTGGCTCTATCAAAAATACCCCAAAGAGATCATGGTATGATGAATTGGGATCTTAATAATCCATGGTAATGGCACGTGTGATCACAACTCCGTTCAACTAACCAGCAAGTTTACTGGGTCGTCCAAGTAATACCTTACGTGAGTAAGGGTCGATCCCACGGAGATTATTGGTATGAAGCAAGCTGTGGTCACCTTGTAAATCTCAGTCAGGCAGATTAAGTTGATTTATGATAGGTTCAAAAATTAATAATAAACAGAAAATAAAATAGGCGTATGGAGATGCTGTGCTCCTCTTGAATCTCTACTTTCTTATTACATTCATCCAATCCTTCTTACTCCTTTCCATGACAAGCTGTATGTAGGGCATCACCGTTGTCAATGGCTACATCCCATCCTCTCAGTGAAAATGGTCCTATGCTCTGTCACAGCACGGCTAATCATCTGTCGGTTCTCAATCAGGTTGGAATAGAATCCCTTGATTCTTTTGCGTCTGTCACTAACGCCCAGCCTTCAGGAGTTTGAAGCTCGTCACAGTCATTCAATCCCGAAATCCTACTCGGAATACCACAAACAAGGTTAGACTTTCTGGATTCCCGGAATCCTACTCGGAATACCACAGACAAGGTTAGACTTTCCGGATTCCCATGAATGCCGCCATCTATCTAGCTTATACCACGAAGATTCTGTTGGGGAATCTAAGAGATATGCGCCCGGCCTAAGGTAGAACAGAAGTGGTTGTCAGTCACGCGCGTTCATAGGTGACAATGATGATGAGTGTCACGGATCATCACATTCATCAAGTTGAAATGCAACGAATATCTTAGAATAGGAATAAAAGAGAATTGAATAGAAAATAATAGTAGTTGCATTGAAACTTGAGGTACAGCAGAGCTCCACATCCTTAATCTATGGTTTGTAGAAACTCCACTGTTGAAAATACATAAGTGGAAGGTTCAGGCATGGCCGAATGGTCAGCCCCCAAAACGTGATCAATGGCCTCCTAAGATGAAGAATAAAACAAAACTGAGACCAAAGATGAAACGTGGTCAAAAGGACACTGAATACAATAGTAAAATGTTCTATTTATACTAAACTAGCTACTAGGGTTTACATGAGTAAGTAATTGATGCATAAATCCACTTCCGGGGCCCACTTGGTGTATACTTGGGCTGATCTTGATCTATCCACGAGCTGAGGCTTTTATTGGAGTTGAACGCCGAGTTATAGCGTGTTTCTGGCGTTCAACTCCGGGTCATGACGTGTTTCTGGCGTTTGACTCCAGACAGCAGCATATACATGGCGTTGAGCGCCACTTTACGTCGTCAATTCCCGAATAAAGTATAGACTATTATATATTGCTGGAAAGCTCTGAATGTCTACTTTCCAACGCTGTTGAGAGCGCGCCATTTGGAGTTTTGTAACTCCAGAAAATCCATTTCGAGTGCAGGGAGGTCAGATTCCAACAGCATCAGCAGTCCTTTGTCAGCCTCCTATCAGAGTTTTGCTCAAGTCCCTTAATTTCAGCCAGAAATTACCTAAAATCACAGAAAAACACACAAACTCATAGTAAAGTCCAGAAATATGAATTTAACATAAAAACTAATGAAAACATCCCTAAAAGTAGCTTGAACTTACTAAAAACTACCTAAAAACAATGCCAAAAAGCGTATAAATTATCCGCTCATCACATACTAACTACTAAGTACTAACAATTATTTTACTTTATAATAAAATTATTCTATCAAATTAGTTTTTAATATATAGAGTAATATCTTAAATTAATTATTAATCCATAAAAAAATTATAATTAACCATAATAACTTTTTTGATTGAAATTAACAATAACAAAAATAACATAACAAATAATAAGTCTCAAAGTCTCATACATAAGCGCATAATAATAACAAAACAAACACATAATCCACACATAAATCCTACTATAATTAAAACAAAACACAACATAATTCATAAATCAACAAGACACCCAAAAAAATCATTAAATCAACACACATAAATCAATTGTCAACTTCTAAATCAATAAAATTTGAATCTGATCCAGAAGTTGAAACACCGCCTCTCCTAGCACCTTGAGGATTCACATCTTCACCTTCGCTTTCACCTGCAATTAGAAGAATACCCAAATTTAGAACAAGATATAAATACTTAAATGTTATATGAATTTTAAATTAGTAACTAACAATGTAATTACCATCAACAAAGCCTTTATTCCAATTGCGAGTACAAATCATAGCCTCAACATTTTTTAGCAACATTCGACTTCTATATTTGTTAATGACATGAGCTTCAATACTAAAGGCAGATTCCAATGCAACCGTAGTAATTGGAATACTCACTAAGTCACGTGCCATGATTGATAACTTCGGATAACGACTCTCATATAATTTCCACCGTTCCAAATCATCTAAATCTTCAAAGCAATTCTTTGACAAAAGTGGCTCCTCCAAGTATGTATCAAGTGGATTCTTTCCACTAGAGACCTCAACTTAATGGTTACGTTTCATCAATTTCTATCAAAATAGAAATAATGACATCTTGTTAGGATAGAATAATGACAATTAATAATAGAAATTAAATATGTTAAACATTACTTACGCCAACAATTGCAAGTCGCTTCTTGCTTGCACTTTCAGGGGTAGGGGCCATGGATGAAGATTGAATACTAGGTCCTTATGCTTGAACAGTTGGAAGAGAATTCTTGTCATATTTTTCAAAAAGTTTGTATAATTTTTATTTTCACATGTTCCATCTTTTCTTTTGCAATCTCAACATCAATCTCCTCATACATAAGCGCTAAAGTAGAAATCTTAAGTCTAGGATCAAGAATAGCACCAAATACAAGAATGACACTATACTTTTTCCAATACTTTTTAAATTTGTTCATCATCTTTTCTCCCATGCTCCGTAGAAGCTCATCTTCACTTCTCAAACTTCCCATCAAAACACATTGAATATGATAGACTTGTAGAAAATACAAATTCGAAGTAGGGTAAGATGTGCCAGAAATCAAATTAATAGTTTCATAAAAGGGGTATAAAAATTCACATATCTTTTCAGCTCTCCCTCATTCATCAACTGAAGGACAATACTTATAAGTATGGTCGGTTGCCTTCAAATACTCAAAGGCCTTCTGATACTTGATAGCACTTTCGAGCATAACGTACGTAGAATTCCATCGAGTAGTAACATCTAGATGCAACTCAGTTATAAAATTCAAACCCTAAATCGCTGAAACACATTCTTTAAACTTTATCATTCTACTTTCTGATCCCCTTACATATTTCACACTTTTTCTAATCTTATCCAATGCATCATGAGCAATTTTTAATCCATCTTGCACAATAAGATTCAAGATATGAGCAAAACAACGAATATGAAAGAACTCTCCATCACACAACAACCAATCATGCATATTTAATGTACTTTTCAAATGATCTTGGCATGTATCATTAGTAGATGCGTTATCTAGTGTAAGAGTCATAATCTTCTTTTCAATTCCTCATTCATTTAAAAGCTCAAAAATCTTGGAAGACAATTCAAATCTCGTGTGAAGAAGAGGCATATGACAAAAACTCAAAATTTTACTTTGTAATTTTCAATTCAGATCAAATAAAGTGAGCAGTTAGGCATAAATAACCCTTTGTAGTGATGGATGTCCACAAATAAGAAGTCAGACAAACTCTATTAGGAATGACTAATAAAGTACTTTTAAGCTTTTCTTTTTCTCTTGAGTAAATTTTCAATACATCCTCCTTAAGAGTATTTCTAGTAATTAGGCCTAGAGTTGGACTGATGTATTTTACCCAATTTCTAAATTTTTTATTATCAACAATAGAAAAGGGAACATCACAATCAATCACAAAGGCAGCAAACATCTCACGCGATACATGATTATCTATCTTGAGAGCCCCCATTTTATTTTGCATTTCTATCAAAGTTTGACAATATCCTCGAAATCTATTTTCACACATCTGTCCAAATGACACTTAAGTGACGATGTCCCATACTGTTTACCACCAGCCTTGAATTTCTGTTTGCATCCATCACATTGAGCACGATCTATTCCATCATCACCAGGTCCAAGCTTTGTGAAATATCTCCACACATCAGATGTTGTTGCCTTTGTCTTTTTCTTTTTAATATCTTCTGCCGTTTCATATCTTTCCATATCTTCAGGATTTTGTGTTACATTCCCACCATCAACTTTCATAGAGAAAGAATTATCCATTACAAAATCAACAACTCAACCTACATAATACAAATACATAACACAAATACATAACAATATCTAAATCAGCAATAAATCAATAAGAAAATATTGAAACAGTAAAATTTCGAAAGCATAAAACTATGAAGAAGCTAAGCATCAGAATTTCAGTTTTAGAAATGAAGCTGCTCATAAAGTTTCAGCTACAGATAACTGATGTAGGAATTGGATGTGTTGGATTTTATAAAAATTGGGTGGGTCAAAAGCAAACCATCAATTTGTTTGTGATCCAAAAAATATTAAAATGGTACTAATACTCAAATAGAAGCCACACAAAGATAGGCAAGAAACAAGATGAATACATACAGTATCAAGTTACACGCATTTCAGTTGCAGCGAGTTTTCAGAAATCCACCAAGTCTCATTTACTAAATTCTTGGTAATAACAATATTCATGAAATTACCGAATTTAATATAAACAAATGAAATGATTAATATAGCCTATACAAAAGAAAAAAAGTTCATAAGCAGTTCAGCACCCGCTCCAAAACAAAATAAAGAAACACACAAAAGCATTGAATAGCATGATTATTCACATTATAATGCTGAATTGCTGATATCTGAGACTGAGAGGGTTTCCACTTACCTGCCTACTCTCAAAATTCATAAACAAATTTCAGAAATAAACACCGGTAAAATAAATTTCATAAACAAATCCACAGCAATTTTCAACAGCATCAAAGAAGTTGTCCAGTGTCCACAACCACAATCACAGATTCACAGTTCCTTACTTAAAAAAAAACAAAAAAAAAATAAAAAACTTTACTTACTGAATACTAACTCACAGCCGTCGAGAGACAGAGGAGGAGAGAGTAACGCTGCCGGGATCCGCCGAAAAACAGAACCGTCGAGACAGCGTAGAGGCAACACGAGACAGCGTCGCTGGGACTTCAGTTTGGTGAGGGCTGGCGAGATGAAACAGCGACCGGCGACGTGATTGACCGATGACGAGAGGTAGCTCAGATAGAAGTGGAACTGGAGCGCGCCGCCACGAACCGCGACGTTGTGATGCTACCTGCGCAGGGAGCTCACGGAACAGACGAGGGAGCTAAGCTGTTTAAGGATGAAGCCGGGGGTCAGGGTCCGTTGGCCTGAGGGTCTCACCGTCTCAGGGTCAGAGAAGGGAGTAAGGGACGAAGAAGGTCGAAGGGTTAGGGAAAGAAAACATAATTTTTCTATTTATAAGTCACGTGTAAATTTACAAAATTATCCTAAAAAAACAATATGGCAGCCCGCCCCGCCCTGCCTTGGCCCGCGGTTTTGGCGGTGCGGTTTTGACGGGTTCAAAATCTCGTCCTGACCCGCCGTTTTGGCAGTTTTGGCAATTTTGACGGTTTGACCCGGCGGATTTGACCCGTTTTGTCACCATGCTTAGTAGTGTTTGGCTCATTTTTCTAAAAGTTCTCCTAATAAAGTCACTTGTAACTATTGTAAAAAAAAATGCATGTAATAGTTCTAGTCATGGTACCACAAACTTGCATAAACATTTGAGAATTTACATTAAAAACCCTCATAAGTAAGTTGAAAAGGAACAAAAAACCATTGCAGTTCGGAGCCAATTTAAGGATGACCCTAATGTTGTTACTATAAAACTTGTTGATTTTAATAAAAAACAAACTCATCTTGTCTTTGCAAAGATGATAATTTTTATTGAACTTTCATTTAAATTTGTTGAGGCTCAATGCTTTAGAGAGTTTATGAGTGAAGCACAACCTAGGTTTAGGGTTTTCACACGTATCACAATCACTAGAGATTTTATGGCTTTGTTTAGATATAAGAAAGAGAAGTTGAGAAAGATGTTATTTAAAAATTACCAAATAATTTTTCTTATTACCGATACTTGGACCTCAATTCAAAATTTAAAATATGTGTGTGACTGCACATTACGTTGATGAAGGGTGGATATTGAATAAAAAAATTAAATTTTTGTTTGATTACTGATTATAAGAGTGAGACCTAAGAAGAGCTATAGAATAATGATTGTAAGAGTGAGATACCAGAAAGATATGTTGTGTAACTATTGACAATACTAGTGCTAATGGTATTGTAATTGCATATTTATTTAGAGGCATAGATGATTGAAATAGATCAACATTGTTAAACGGAGATTTCATGCATATGAGATATTGTGCTCATATTTTAAATCTAATTGTCAGTGATGGTATGAAGGAAATCGATAGCTCAATAAGTAAAATAAAAACTGCATGCAAGTTTGTTAGGTAATTTCCTACTAGGATGCAATCTTTTAAGAGGTGTATTCAAGAGACAAATGTAATTTGTAAGGTTATGGTAGTGTTAGATGTGCCTGCTAGGTGGAACTCCACTTATTTGATGCTAGATGTTGAAAATTTTAAATCAAATTTTAGTCGGCTTAGTTATCAAGACTCCTTTTATTTGTTGGCACTTGAGTCTAAAGGAGGACGTCATGATGCTAATGATTAAAAAAGGCACATGTGTTTGTGAAAATTTTTAAGATATTTAATGATGCTACTTTTTTTTCTAGTTCTTTAAATGTTACATGTATTAATTTTTTTTAATAAATTGTATGATATTAAAAAAACTTTAAATAAGTGAAGAAAGAGTAACGATATTGGTTTGTAAAAGATGGCTACCCAAATGAAAGTGAAATTAAAAAAATATTGGGTCGATGATGGCATATATTACTTTTTTTTTGTGGCTTTTTTTATCCTTGTTACAAGTATGAATATATTAAATTTTGTCTTAATCGGGTGTATGGATTGAATCAAGCCAAAGATATGTTATGAAATTGAAGGACATCATTCATAAGCTGTATGAGTCTTAATCTATGATATATCTATTTTTAGATGGTAGTTCTTCTGGTAGTTTAAATTCTAACATTGCCTCTCGTGATCATGTCCTTAGTGGTGAAAATGCACCTGAGAAGAAAAATGGCTACAAGGATGAATTTAGATTGAAAGTAAAAAAAAAAAAACAAGGTGAGGTCAAAAAGAATGAGTTAGAAAAATACATGGAAGATGATGTGAAAGATAACATTTTCAGTTTTGTTATTTTGTGTTGGTGGAAATTAAAATCAATGAAGTATTATCCTCTTTCAGACATGGCTAAGAATTTGTTGGTTATTCCTATTTTTTTCATGTCTTCTGACTCCGTATTTAGTACTAGTGATTATATGCTTGACCCATTTAAAAGCTCTTTGAATCTTTCTACTGCTATTGAGTCTTTAATTTACATACAAAATTGATTGAGGACTTAAGAGAAGATGCATTATTTAAAGAAAGAATTTGAGGAACAAATTTTTTTTGAATTAGATAACTATTTTTAATTTATATTTTTTAAAATTGTTATATAATTGTTGTTATTGTTGAGTCTATAATCAAAATTTAATTATTATTATTGTAGAGATTTTAACTTTATCAATATCTAATGAATTCTTTGGAGTTGTTATTGTTTATAATAGTTTTAGGTTAATATTTTTTATTAATTATTTGTTTACTGAATTACTTTCAATGAATCAATTTTATATATTGATATTGGCTAATAATATGCAGATTTTTTGAAGGTCATAACTTTTCTATTGAACATGTTTGATTGATAGAATGAAGAATTATTACTATTGCACTTTTTTTTTTTAGCTTTTAATGTGTTTGAAATTTGACATGTTTGGTGTTTGAATTTTAATATTTCGATTTTAATGTGTTTACTGTTTAGTTACCCTTAGTTTGGATTTTATTGTGTTTAGACTTTCGATTATGACAATGACTTAAATATTTAGCTATAATCGTGGATTGTTATGGATATTTTTTATAATTAAAATAATATTGACTTGTTTATTAATTTTATATGTTTATTATATTTACAGGATTTTAAAATAAAATTCTTGTTTTTTCAAAATTTTTGTCTGAATTTTTATTTCATTAGGTATCAAATTACCTGAACTAAACCAATCTGCTCTTAATTGGTTTGCTTTGGTTTGAATACGCACATAAAAAAATGTAACTAAACCAATTACAATTTAATTAGTTCGGTTCTTATTTTACCCTAAATCTGAATCAATCTGACCTTCTGAACACCCCTATATTAAAGGGGCCAGGTTCATATTTGTTTAATTTCACACTTGTAAGCATAGGTGTGGGAACCCCTTCAGCATTTGCTATCTTTTTTAACAAATCTCAAATACACTTTGTTTGGGAAAGATAGCATTTTTCTGAGGGCAGTTTAGTGGCCTGTATGCCTAAAAAATAACTAAAAGTTGTTTTGATTGAATAGTAGTATGATATTTTTTTAGAAAAAGTATAAGTAATTAACTGTGTATACAGCCAACTCGAGCTAATTTTTTAAAATTTAAAAAATGCATCCCAATATTTGTGCCATGCACGTTCGTCTTCTTTTTTCTCTTTGTCTTCGTCTTTGTTTTCCTTTTTTTCTCCTCTTCTTCTTTGCTAAATTCACGTCGTAGCGCCGCGCCACGCCGCCTCATCATTGTCCATCATGCGTCACGCACTCATCACCTGCACACCAGTTATTCACCGACAGAAACAGTGCATCCTCCACAGTCGACAACGCACAAGAGAGTAATTGTCGCGGTTTCGCCACATGGCGTTCTTCAGATATTTTTTTTAAGTTTTAGATACTCATTTTATAATGACTTTAGATATTTGTTTTCATTTGATTTTGAATGTTTCTCATAATAATTTAAATTTACGTTTACTCCAAAAAAAAACAAAAAAGGCCCAATTTTTTTTTCTTAATGAACTTCCATGTTTTACTAATTGGCTGTACCACTAATGAAATATCTATCAAAATTATTTTTTTATTAGTATATCAGTAGAGTAAGATACACAAAAATAAAACATCTTAATATTCCAAACTTAGCTTCTTAATAAAACATGAATGATCTAACCTAGTTTTAAGTAAAAAGATACAAAACTAGAGGATAACTTGATGAACCAAGTTCTAGAACTTGTTTAAGTCCATAACGTAGCTTACTGGATGTATACCAAAAATGTAATTTTATTATATATGAATAATTTTAAAATGACCTAAAATATCCTAAAAAAGAATCAAATTCGTCCTACAGGTGTTGAGCCAAAAAGGTGAAATTAAAAAAACATTTTAAAAGAAGTTGAATTTTTCTTTAAGTGAGAACTATATTGGTGGAAGTCACTACAGCAAATGCAGAAGATAATGGCTATTAATTGGTGGCTATTTATCAAACCGCCACAAATTGACAAGATTAGACAGATATAGGAGCGATTTGCATTTCAGCTACAAAAAGAACCAAAATAACAGCGGTTCTCTTCCCAATGGCCATAATCAAATCAACAAGAGAGCCAAAATCTCTAAGCGCCCCCATCACTCACTCGACCAAGTTCACAGCTCTGAAATCTGAATGACTCCCTCTTCTCCCACCCTGGCTTCTCTTCGACCACCAAAGCAGCGCCACCATCGATCTTCACCTCCAATATCTCTGTTAGAACCACAGAACCACCACCGTCATCTTCTTCTTTTTCTCCCCTCCTTTCTTCTTATTCTTCCACTTTCGCCGAACAACCCCGCGAAAACCCTTCTCTCTTTCTTTCCCTGTCTTCTGCCTTCTTTGTCTCGTCACTGGCTCCCATCTAGCGCCACCGCAACCATCTTCTTCTCCTCCTTACAACCTTTCACTGTGGCTCTCTAGCTCGCCCCTGCCTCCCTCACTTCCAGTCGCAGAATCAAAACAGAGCCACTCCTGTTCCAGCAAGTTCAGATGCAGCAGCGGCTGGTCACTGCCACTGCATCCCTCTCTCTTATGCTCTTGCTCTGTTCTTCGACTCAGGTTCTCAGATCACCTTTTCTTCTATATTTTAGTTAATTTAGGATTAGTTATATGTTGATTCTAGTGTTAATTTGATTTGGTTAAGATTATTTGCTATTGTTAGTTGAGTTTAGGTTAGAATTAGGATTTTTTTATTAGAATCAATGTTAGCAAATACATAGTTAAACAAGCTGTTAAAAGCTTCTTGAGTTTGAATTTCAATTTATTTGGATTGATTAACTGATACTTTGCTGAATCACTACGAAATGCTACTGATTTTTCATGTCATTGGTGCTGAATTTTGAATTGGTGTTTCAAAGAATACTTGTTAGTGCTATTTTTGTTTTGTTTATGCTTTTACATGCCAAGTGTTCGACAATATGCTAAGTGGTGTTTGGTGTGATGTGGATGTTGTGGAGTTTTCCTATTATGGAGCACCTGCACCAATTTCTAAAGAGCAATTATATACAGAGCTCGTTGATGGCTTAAGGGGAAGTGATTCTTGTATTGGCTTTGGTTCTCAGGTGCTTTTGCCTTGAAGAATTGATTTCTTTTGTATACTAAGTGAAATTCAAATGAAAACAATGATTCTTTTGTCATTTTTCCATAATCATTTTTTTACTTTCATTATTCAATAACTTCTTCTTTTTATATTTAGAATTATTCACTATTTCATTTAGTCCTATTAAAATCTTATGGGTCTATTGTGGAAGATACGAAGCAAGTGCTGTTGATGATAAAAGATATTTAATAACTATTTTTTGCGATGAAAGATAGAGCTTGTAGTATGGCAAGTGGAAGAGTTTGGTACACTGTAAATTCGGCTTTTAAGTAAAGGGATTATCAAACTAGCAATTTTTAGTTGGATTAAAATAGTAATTTGCCTTCTTTTTCTTTCATTTTTTCTAAGCTTACCAATTGAGGGTTTTAGTGTTGTCTTAATTCATGACTCTCTGATTTGGATGATCAGATGCTTCTTTCTTTTACTAGTTAAAGGAGTTGATAGTATATAAACCCGGTTGTATTGTTGTTTTACATCAAGAATTCTTACATACTGATTTTACTCATCTATATATTGATTTGATCCTTTTTATCTTGAACCTTGGTCCAATGCTGGCATCTATCTGAAGTTTTGGTATGTTTTTCCCTTCCCTGGTTTTCAATTTTTTAATTATTGTACTCAAGGTTGCAATCCAAGAAACCTATGAAACTTTGGGGGCTATTGTAAAAAGTCGAATTGGAAATCAAGAAGTTGGTTTTCTAACGAATCGACATGTCACTATTGATCTGGACTATCCAAATCAAAAATGTTTCATCCGTTACTGCCAAGCCTTGGACTTAGTGTATATCTTAGTGCTGTTGAGAGAGCAACATCATTTATTACTGATAATCTTTGGTATGGCATTTTTGCAGGAACAAACCCAAGTAATGAAATTTTAAATTACTAATTATTCTGAATTTATTACTTGTGGTCAAGAAGCAAAAGTTCTCAGTTAAGTGCTACTTGTTAATCTTAATATTTGCACTACTACATTTTAAACATTTGGTAACATTTCTTGCTTAACACCCAATTTTTTAAGTGCCTAATGACTATTTGATTAATCAAGTCTATTTTTGTTAATAAGTTTTCTTTTATAGTTTATCTTCCACTGTTTTGCATATAATACTAAATAAGTAAAAATTTGGTATTTATAAATATATTCCTTTCTTATCAAGAAAATGTCAGCAATAGATGTCAGTAAAAATTTGGATTTTATTCTTAAATCTTATCTGTTGATGTTTGCGGCATATTCTTAATTGATATTACTTGCAAGGGAGCAATTGGGCAGCCGAGAATATTGGTTCCTGTCATATTAGTCATGGTTTATAACCGCTAGAATTCGTAAGTCCTCTTCTGGTTTTCAATTCAACAATTATTTACTTTCTTAATGAAATCTAATTAATCTGTATACAAATTTTTTGTACCTCTTAGGGATCTAAGTGTAGCACTTTTCTCCTTTTTTATTGGATTGAGGATAAACAATTAATTTATGCCGGAAAAGCACTTTTTTTAAGCTGAAGAAAGAGAGTAGATTATCATAGAAATCAGTTTTCAGTTTTTTTTCTTCAATTATATAGAAGATTTGTGAAGTAAAATTTCTTTTATACCTCTCCAGAAATCATGCCTTTGCTTGTTGCCCTGCAAGGACTTGCTAGTTTTGGCTTGAATCTGATGTACCCTTCTGAATCTTAGGACTGTAACAATGTTGCTGTGTGCTCATCATAGTGTTTAGTGTTCTTATTGTTGGAAGTCATTTTTCTGTTATCTATTGTTGACTTGTTGTATGCCCAAAAATTGCAACTTTTGTGGCTGTGCTTGGTAGTTTTAGCTTAAATCTAGTATATCCTTTTAGTATAAAAATTTATTCTTCCCTTAAAGAAGGTTTATTTCGACAAAAAGATGCTCGCTTTGGAGACTTTTCGACTGACCAAAGAGCTAAAGAAGGTTTATTTCGACAAAAAGATGCTCGCTTTGGAGACTTTTCGACTGACCAAAGAGCTGGTTCAGTAAAGGGTGAAAGATAATGTTGTAATAGTGTCCTTTGGTAATTATTTGCAGAGGTAGAGATTTTCTTGTCTGATTTAGCACATTCAAACCTTTTTCATCCAAAAATTATTTGCAGCCATGCATATTTATATACTTAAAAATTAATCCTGTGATTTTGGTTTATAATAATTCAGGAACCAAGCAAGGCTACAGAGAAATCTAATGTATCTAGTAGCAATAGTTGATTCTCAACCATAACCACATTTTATTGGACTGCTATCCAAATTCTGCTTGTTGCTGCTAGCGTTAATCCTCATTTCAGCAACTGTTTGAGCTTCAAAACAAGTAGGATTTTCTTATCTATATCTTAATAAGTGAATGCATGTGTTAGATTATATGTTGTACTTGATTTTAGGCATTATTGTCAAAAATTCTTTGATCTCTTTTTCTAATTGTTTGGTAGAAAGTTTGAGGAGGTACTTCTTCTATATTTAGTCTTGAGATTTTATCTTACATACCTTCTATAATTGTTATAGTGTTATGGCAAATTATAATGCCTTGTTCTACAACAATAGTTTAGTATTTTATAATTAAGTATCAAAAGTCATATATATCACTGGTTTAAGTGTGTGTTCGATTGTTTAATTAGACTAAAATATTGTTATTTATCCTTATGCAGATTGTTGACTCAATAATATCGCATGGATGAATTCCGTGGAAGGACAGAGTGAAAAATAGAATCCTAGGATTGGACTTATTTTTATTTGAAGCAAACATTTTTTTAAATTTGACTATGCACTTTTTAGCAAGAGATTTACTATGTTGATATTTTTATAAAGATACTATTTTGTTTTTCAGTTAATTTTATTGTCTTTGCCACAAGTTTATATTCAATAGATGAAAAATATGAAGATTTATAGCATTAAAAAATCCAAAAAATTTATCGTTAAAATTAAACAAAAAAAATTCAGCATTTTTGAAAAGGAATTTTTTTTAAAAAATTTGTATTGAAAATAGCGGCGATTTTAAAACTGCCGCAAATAGTCATAAATAAAAAACGTAAAATATTACGGCGGTTCATAACTGCGGGTAAAAAAAGAACTAAATTCTATACTTGTATATTGCGGCGGTTTAAAATTGCCGCTAAATTAGTTGCCGCAAAATACTGATTCAGCGGCGGTTGCTGAAAACCGCCGCCAAACCTAATTCTGGCGCCCATATCCAGGGCGGTCTGCTAAACTGCCAGCCTTTGATTTTGCGGCGGTTTAAAACTGCCGCTAATTGGAGAAAAAACCACCGCTAAGCAGCGCCTATGCTGTAGTGAGTAGATTGGTTAAATTTGAAGTGTAAAGAGTGCCATCTAGTAGAAATAAACAAAACTAGATGTCCTTCGCTAATATCACATCTCATGAGCACTTTTTTAACCGAGATATTTTTTGCCATGAAAACCCAGAGTAATGTCAGAACTACTACCTTAACTTGTAGAGATCAACTTTCTTCTTATACCCATTTTTAGTTAAAGAAACTTAAAATAATAAACACACTCAAAAACACATTCTATCAATTACTCTATTTAGTAACAAGTCTTAGGATAAAAAAGATAGACTGATATGACATTATAACTATTAGACAATGTATTCCCCCTTCAAAATGACTTGAGACTATAAAAGTACTTTAACCCATTACTCTCAAAGAGATTTTTTTGAAACTTGGGAGATCTTCTCTATATCATTTGCTCTTTTCTAATTCCTTTCATTGTTCTTCATTATATTCATCAAATTCAAACAAGAGAATTCATAAAATTAGCATTTTGGCGTTTCACTAGAACACCTGACAACAAATTTTACTTAACTCGACAGCAAATTTTACTTAACCTTTTGTCCACTTTAAAAGAGTTCATTCATTCTCTTATAACATTAGTAAATGTCTTAACACTTATTTTTCATTATTATTTTTCATTTCTAACTTTTGTGTTACTTATTTGCCATTAATAAAAATATTTTCTCACAAATTTATCTATTCTTAATCTATCTTCTAAATTTTTTTATTTAATTTATTTTCATAAAACTACATTCGAATCATTTACAGATCTGAGTCTCATCACTTTCAATAAATTCAAGAGGTTGTTGGATGTATACTAATTCATTCAAATCATTATTTAAAAAAACATTATTAAAATCGAATTGACAAATTATTCACTGGAATTTCAAGACAAGATAGAAGCATCCTTATGGTGGCATGTTTTATATGAGTGCAAATACTTGATGAAACTCGATTCTTTTAATTTGATGATTTTTCTTAGCTACCAAATAAACCTTGTATTTCATAATATTACGATTAGGATGTCTTTGAATAGTAAAAACTCACCTAACCCCGATCACTTTGGCTCTTGGAGTTGAAGTTACAACAAGCTCCTCTTTCATTGCAGCCAACCAATGAGGAGAATTAAGAGCTTGTTTCATAGTAGTTGTGATTTAATTAATTAACCAAGTTAAGGATATAATTCACACAGTTGTAAACAGTTTATGGCAACATTTTGCTAAGTTGAAGCAGATACATTTTGCTAAGTTGTCGTATTTGCGTGTCAGACACATTTTAGACATAACACTCTTGCGACATGTATATCTTTCGTGTTCATCAATCATGTGTCTTAGTAAAAAATAAAAAATATTTCTCCAAATATATCTGGACACACTTAAATAGTATCACATATTAGTTTGTCCAGTCTTATTCTTAATATGTATTTTTAAAATAATTTAAAAATAATATATATTATTATTTATTAAAATAAAAATTAATTTAAATACTTCATATCTTATAAAAATAAAAAATTTATGTATTTACATGTTCTGTATATTTTTGTCAATGTCAATAATGTCCATGCATGATAGCTTCTATATATATATATGTGGTGTATGAACAAAAGCGTGTAGTTACCGCACAAATTTAGCTTCATTATTGTCGGCTTCAAACACATAGTATGTCTTAAAAGTAAAATAATATAAGGGGTGAGTTTGTGGCTTCCAATATAAAATCAGAAAAAAAGAAAATAAAAGAGATATCATTTTTTGCTGCTTAAAAAAAGTAAATGAAAACTCAAGTGAAGTCTATTTCATGTGAAGTTGATACCTGAGAGTCGTTAGATGATTTAATTGATTTGACTAAATTTTCATCCAACAAGTTTCAAGTATCAACTTCACGTAAAATCGACTTCATTTGAGTTTTCACCAAAAAGATTATGACTAGAAAATATATTAATGTGTATTGATAATATATATCGATAAAAAACATTGATATATATATATATATATATATATATATATATATATATATATATATATATATATATATATATATATATATATGTGCATATCGTAGTATAATGTCTGTGAAATGATTATATATATATACACTACGTACATTATATATGTTCATAATCTTATATTCAACGGTAGAAAATATTCCTGTTTCATTTATTTTTATTCATGTATCTCTAAAGATAAGGCTTTTATAATAGTTTAGATATTGGATCCTCAATAATTCCTTACCTCATAGTGTTTGGCATATTCAGTATACTCAATCGTAATTTTATATAAGAGATTCGAAATTTGTATAATTTTAAAGTTGAGTTGACACCATTTAATTATAATATATTAATATATTGTGTCAAATAATAAAGGACAAATTGTAAAATAAAGAACACTGTACAAAAATCAGATTGGTAATGAAGATTGAAGAATAGCAACAACCCTAGATTTAACCCTTCGCATTGATGGAAGGAAAAAAGCCTAGTTAGCTACATATATAATAGGGTTGTGTAGAGTGGAGACCATTTTTGATACTGAACCCCACACTGATTAACCATACTCGTATTTTGTATGATTTTTGGACCATACATATAAAATAAATATACTATCTGCAAAGAAACAATATAATTTAAGCTAAAAAGAGAAGGACAAAAGGATTTTCCATTTGTATATGCTCTTATATTATAAACGTTACTATATACATTTCGTTCTTATAATCTTTCTTCTATATATGTTATATGTATATATATATTGCATGCGTAGCACGTTACATAAGACATATTACATGCAAACAAACCTTGAATAACGATTTAGATTATTATTTGCAAGGTTTTTCAATTTTGGATCATCGTCAAACCGATAAAATAAAAATTTTAAATATTTTAATGTTTGGTCGAGATTTAACTTAAGATTTACTAGATATAATGAAATAATATATAAAATTATTTTTAGCTAATTTTTTAATAAAAATATATTCTTTTCTGATATTTAACTAGTTTCATCAATTTTATACCATCTTTTTTGTCTAAGTTGGATAGATGTGTCATGAAATTATTTTTTAAAAATATTTAAGTTAATAAAAAGAGGCACATAAATAAATTTTATGATATAATATTAAAATTTTTATAATTAAAAAATTTAGAGTTTTATTTTTGTTGAATTCTAAAAAAAAAGGATAACTTAAGTAAAAAAAAGAATAAAATATTCATCAAACAAAGCAAAAAAAGAAATACTTGTTTAAATAAATATATTAAAAATATATATATAACAAGTTATGTAATTTTACTTATCAGTTTAAATTTTTGGTAGAAGTTATTTTATGATAAGGCCATCGATTTTCATCACCATGATTATTAGTTAGTTCCGTATCATTTGCGTTTCAACTTCTTTTTCGTATTGTACGGACTAGACGTTCATGATTGAGTCAGAAGAAATTTAATTTCTGCACCTTAATTAATTACAGCTCTCAATAGAGGTACAACCTTTAATTTATACATCATTATTAAGTAATTAATTGGATTAATTAATGTGTTCCTGTACGTATGGTCTTATTATGTTGTGTTCAGGATATGAGTTTGTTTAGTGTCAGAGGCAAAATAAATACTTGCCAGACAAATATGACAAAAATTAAAGAAGAATAAATAATAAATAGAGAGTAAATTTCAATCTTAAGTAAGCCAAGTCTCTGGTGACTATGTCTATGGTAATTAGTGGTGGCTAAAGTTACATTTTTAACTTAAAACTGTAACTCTTTATAAAGAAAAGCGTCACCTAATGGAAAAAAGTAAATTAGAAGATTTAAGAGAAGAAATAATTAAGTTATCAAAATTAATAGATCAAAAATTAATGATTTTAACTAATGTTAACTGTAATGACACCGAATTCTTAAAATCAATACAAAATGATTTTTCTCAAAATCTTTATTTTACTATAAGTTTTATTGAAGGACTTCAAAAACCTGAAAAAATTTACTTTTCACACGGAATTTCTAAAAAATGTTACCATGGAAATGATTCCCCACATCTATATCATACTTTTAACCCACAATTAAATTCTATAGTAGATATGCTTGAAGAAATATTAACATCCATAAAATTTCAAAGAAATAAGGAAAAAGAGAATCCCAAAGAAGAAAAATTTCAAAACATAATCAACATAACAGATTTAAAAGTAAAACCACCACTAAAATTATGAATATTGAAGAAAAATTAGAAGAAGTTACAATGTTTTTTAAACAATTAAAAATGGCTCAAGAAAATAATATTATGGAACAGGAATTTCAAATAGAAGAAGAATTAGTAAATTCTGAAAATATAGAAAATGAAGAACATATCTTAGATTATTCAAGTGACGAAAAACCAGCAATTCTAATACAGGTTAAAAATGAAGCTGGGACATCTAAGGATAATCAATCTCAATTTAAATGGGAAACAAGTTTTGATAATTATGCTTTTAAAAAAGGGTTATAAATAAAGATTCAAAATATATAAAAATACCATCAAAATACGTCCCTAAAATTCAGGAAATGGAAGGAGAAAGAATGCTTGACTTAGACTGTAAAAAGAATGAAAAAGAAATTTTCGAAAATTGGTTGAATTCCTTTTTATTAGAAGCTTTTACTAATCCAAAGCTTAGTGAATTGTCTGGAAGAGATATTTGGAATTACATAGGGTTTCATACTAAAGGAACTATAAGAGATTATATGACATCAATAGAAAATCAAATAATAGAAGATTTAGCAACAAGAGCAACAGCTTATGATAAGATATTATATATAATGATGATTCTATATAAAGAATTTTTTGAAAAAAATATTATAGATCATAAACAAGAAGTCTATAATAAAGAATATCAAGAAGCAAAAAACCATTTAGCTAATATTCAGATATATGATCTATGTAATGTGGAATCTTATATATGCGAATATAGAATACATTATTACAAATTAAAAGAAGAAGATAAAAATCATTATCTTAGTATGTATATAACAAAACTTCCATATCCTGCTAATGAATTTATAATGGGAAGATTTATAAGAGAGATAAATAGAGGGACAATTGAAAATAATTTTGGTGGAGCAACCTCTGCAATAAGAGAGGAAATAAAAGAACGTTGTATGCAAGAAGCAACTCAAAAAAGATTTGCGAATATAATTAGAATTTGTTGTCAGGATAATGAAGAGATACCCCAAAAATATGGTCTTAATAAAAATTTTCAAAGAAAAAGAAAATATCAATTTAGAAAAAGAAAATACTATCCAAACTGGAGAAAAAAGAGGTATTTTAGAAAAAGAAATAACGATAAAAGCAAAAGACAAAAAAATGACTATTGCCCGAAAAAGAAGGATAAAAAAGATCTTACTAAGCAAATAGAAATTGCTAAGTCCTGTTTAATGGAACCATTAGAGGAATCTGATGATAACTTAGACTATATTTTTTAGTATGTCTCGAAAACAGACTCAGAGACTGAGTAATAATGCCACATTTATTACTATAAAAATAACAGAAAAGTTTATAAATGCTTTCATAGATTCTGGAGCAACACAATGCTTTGCTAGTTCAAATATAAAACTTGATTGGAAAAAATTAAAGAAACCATTAAGAGTTAGAATAGCTGACAAATCAATACATAAAATTGACCAAAAAGTAGAGATGGTTGAAATTTTTATTCAAAATTATAGGTTCATTGTCCCATCAATATATATGTTAGATTCTGGAATGGATTTTATCATAGGAAATAACTTTTTAAAGTTATATCATCCATTCATTCAAGAATTAACATATATAGTTCTAAAAGCTCCACATGATTCTTCAATAAATCAAAAATCAAAACGTATAAAAATACCAACTACTACTATAGATAAGATCTTAAAATTTAAAATACTTTCTATATTAGAGACATGTTATTTAAATTTATACATTCAGATAAATATTCCAAAAAATAATCTTGAAATAAAGATAGAAGAACTTTTGGATGAAATTTGTGCTGAAAATCCTTTAGATATTAAAAATACAAATAACGAATTAGTAAGTATTAAATTAAAAGATCCTACAAAAGAGATAAATGTTCCAAATAAAATTCCTTATTCCGCAAGAGATAGAGAAGAGTTTTCATTAGAATGTAGAGATCTTTTGGAAAAAGGAATTATAAGATTAAGTAAAAGTCCTCATGCGGCTCCAGCCTTTTATGTCGAAAACAATAATGAAATTAAAAGGGGAAAACGAAGAATGGTTATTAACTATAAGAAGATGAATGAAGCAACTATTGGTGATGCTCATAAACTTCCAAGAAAAGATTCTATTTTAGAAAACATCAAAGGAGCAACTTGGTTTTCATCTCTTGATGCAAAATCAGGATATTGGCAACTTCATTTAGACGAAGAAACAAAGAAATTAACTGCTTTTACTTGCCTAACAAAAGAATCAACAAGTGTGTTGCTCTATGAATGGAATGTATTGCTATTCGGATTAAAACAAGCCCCAGGTATTTATCAAAGATTTATGGAAGAAAATCTAAAAGAGTTAAATGAATTTGTTTTAGTGTACATTGATGATATACTAATTTTTACAAAACAGGATAAAGAAGATCATCTTCAAAAATTATTAATAGTTTTAGAAAGATGTAAAGAAAAAGGATTAGTTCTTAGCAAAAAGAAAGCAAGAATAGCAAAACAAGAAATAGAGTTTCTTGGATTAATTTTATCCACTCAAGGAAAGCTAAAACTTCAGCCAAACGTCCTAGAAAAGGTAAATTTATTTCCTAATAAAATAGAAGATAGAAAATAATTACAAAGATTTTTAGGGTGTATAAATTATATTTCTGATCAAGGATTTTTAAAGAATATAACAGAATACACTAAAAGCTTATTTCCAAAAATAAGTACTAAAAAAGAATGGAAATGGGATGAAAAAGACAGTATGCAAATTCAAAGAATTAAAGAGTTATGTGAAAAACTTCCAGAACTCTATATTCCAGAAGAAAATAACTACTTAATAGTAGAAACAGATGCTTCAGACATAACCTGGTCAGGATGTCTAAAAGCTAAGAAAGCTATAAAAAGTTTGGAACAAGAAAAAGAATCACTAGATTCTAAATATTCCCAAAAGGAATTACTTTGCAGGTATATTTCAGGGACTTTTACTCCAACAGAACAGAGATATACCACTCATGAAAAGGAAACTCTAGCAGCAATTAAATCTCTTAAGAAATGGAAAATTGATTTACTACCCAGAGAATTTACATTAAGGACAGATTCAAGTTACCTAACAGGTTTCATACGATATAATTTAAAAGTTGATTACAATCATGGGCGATTGGTAAGATGGCAATTATTTTTGTTACAATATCCAATAAAAATTGAATATATTAAGGGTGACAAAAATGTTATTGCAGATACATTAACAAGAGAATGGAGTTCGTCTACAACGCATTAGATCAAGAAATTCAGAAATACGAACAAGAGCTCGAAAAATGCAAGCATTGTCAGCAAATAAGGACACAGATCCAATCCCTCAAGAAGGCCATCGAAGCAATGAAATCAACACAACAACCAAAACCATCAGAGTTCAGTCAGCTAAGCGTGGTGGACAAATCAGGTGAAGAAAAAATTCCAGAAAATAAAACAATTGCTGAAATTATCAAAAAGTCCACCCAAGATAAAAAATATTATGTAATTTATAATGGTCCCATGAAAGGAGTATATGATGCCTGGGAAAAAGCAGCACCATTTACACATCAATCAAGGATAATTCATAAAGGAGGATTTTTAACACTGGAAGAAGCAAAGGAACCTTTTAGGGAATATGAAGCTCTTCATCCAGAGCAAACCCTAAAAAGAGCAGATAAAGCTCCAATTCAAACCCAGAGAACAGGAATAATGAGAAATATTCCTACAAGGGCTGAAATCAAGGAAAAGAAAAGGGTCTGTAGATCAAATCTCAGAGAAACTCTTAACATAGTCCTGAATTGGACTGAAGAAAAAAAGGGCAATCTTGGGATATTATCCTATTACCAAAGAACAGCTAACAAAGCTGGTTATATTTCCAGATGCTTCCCCATCTGACACCTATCAGTTTTTCCAGTATGGATTAATTGATACAATTTTAATTTTTAATGATTTGAAAATTATTAGTGAGTTTTCTGCAGGATTCATTGATGCAGTAAAGAGATTTAAAAATATGATTGACAACGTAAATCCAAGGGATATATCCCTAAAATTTACGAATAGTCAATCTATTTTTAATGAAGAAGAAGAATGCTTGGTTCCAGCACATCAAGTAATCTTCATGTCCGTCTTCCCAGGAAATTTTCAACCAATTGATCAAGTTCAGGATTTAACAATCTACAGTCATGAAGGAAGACTAGCCAGCACACTAGCAAGGGTCTTCGAAAGAACTCAAAAGATAACAAGGGAATCTCGCACAAGAATCAATTATAAAAGCAGAAATACTTTGCTTGTGTCCAGTAAAAAGAATGAAATTGAAGAAAGAGAGATGAGACTCTTAGTGGAATTTGAATCAGCATTCTACAACTTATCTGGACTCTTAGAAAAGCTCCCCGAAGGGATAAAGAGGAATCTCTGCTATTTGATAAAAGACAGAGAAGACCACAAGTGCCAGCTATGTGTCTCAGAGTTATTTGAAGAAAGCAATAATGAAACGGAATCAACCCACATGATAAAGGAAGAAGACAACGCATCTGAAGGTCACATGATGAAAGAGGAGGACAGCACATCTGAAGCATCTCTCAACATTATTGCATAGTGACGTAAGCGCATAGGTCATACAGCACCAACAATGTAGCTGGTGCAAGATAATAAACAATGACGTAAGCAATGACGTCATAAGAAGGGTAAGGATGGGAATTGTCCATCAGACCCAACCATTATAAATAGATTGCTTAGGCAATTGTAGAAGGCATCAGACAATAGAAAGCAAGAGGCTAAGAGTACTCATATGCTAGGAGAGCAAGGAGGAAGCTGCCGAGGCGATTCTATAGTCTGAAGAAGAATTCCCTTAGGAAAAACCAATTCTAAACTCCCCTCTGGAGTTAGTATCTACAATCTCCCCTCTAGAGATAAAAATATCTTATATAAATATTCTAAATAAAGGAAGTTTTTCTCCAGAAAGGTACGCCTTTATCCTAATCTCATAGTTATGAATTATTTAGAAAGTTTAGAATTAACGGAAGAATCTGATTATTATAGATTATTTGCCTTATTAGATAATGAAAAACAGGCTGTTCTAAAAACAGAATTAAATCTCAAATCAAATGAAAATTTTAATAAACAAAATCTTTTAAAAGAAGTTTTTAATAGAAAAAATATAATATACTATGGAAAAATTCAACTTGAAGCCCCTATAAAGATAAAATCCGCCAATGGAGAATTTGAAATAGCTTTGATAAATGATGAAGAATTGAGTAAACAGATTGAGAAAATTAAGGATCAACAAAAAAGATCTAAAATTGGATGGATTCATATTAGTACTATACAAGTCTTAATCAAATCTACATATATGAAAGGAATTAATTCACCAATAAGCTTAGCAATTTGTGACAAAAGAATTACTGATGACCCAATAGATCAAATAATTGGAATTGTAACACCCTAATATTCAAATCCTTATGCTCGAGTCATAAGTCAATGATATTACGGTGGTACGACTCTCAGGTAGATTTTTAATATATAAATATAGGTAATTTCGAAAGGAGTATTAATCGAGAAGCCTGAAAAGAGTAGAAATAAAATCGCAAAGACGTATCACTCACGTTTCGACAACGAAAAGTTAAACCGCGAAGTCGAAAGCGATATACGGACAAGGCATAAAGGAGATTAAGAGACAGATAACAGATAGATATATATAACATAAGTAAATAGCCACTAGTCGCGACCCGCGAAGTTTAGGCCGGCTAGGGTACAGTATGACAGTAGTTGACAACAGTATATCCTAATCTCTCCCAAAGGAAACATAAGAGCCTCTATAGGCCAGTTCCAAAACAGTTCAACACATAATATAATATCTTCAAAACAAAGGTGGAGAGATTCTAAGCAAAACACAAAGTAGGGAAAATAAAGATCTTCGCCGGCTCTCAGACGAACCGCAGCTCACTTTTGAGCACTTGAACCTGTATCTGAAAAACAAGAAATATATACGGAATGAGAACCCCGGGCCCATGGGTTCCCAGTACGGTAAAAGTGCCAAATAAATACAATGCACTGCAATAAAAACTCACTAAGCATCCTAAACTCCTTTTCACCAAGTATCCAGCCTAGATTCTCACTAATCCATAAATAGGCATCTGTCGTAAGGGGATACTAAATCTAGTTCATGTTACACATGTTTCCCAACTCGCTGATTCTTACACGAATCAGACTCAGAATCATAAGCAAAACCATCACCAGTTGTTCTGTCTCAGCAACTCTATATCAATACATCATACCCTCGCCTGGAGCTAGTGAAATCACATCACTGCGTCTACCCAGGGGGCTCAAATGATCTCATTCAAAAATCATCATCATCGTGCAACCGCATTATCAATTCATCTCATCAAGAACAACCCTCAACATACACCGATACCAACATGATGGATCTCTCAGTTGTACAAACACAAGCAATACAGACAAGTGATACACAGATAAGGTACAAGTAGAACAGGTAGCACATAATCAGGTAACATAGCATATATAATGTAGAAATCCAAAACAAATAGGCAAACCTAAACAATTCAAACATATGCAAATGATGTATGCCTGCCCTATGGCTGATGATATCATCTGTCGGTTATATAGCCAACCTGACACGTCCTGGTAGCTAACCATGGACAGAAACACCCCTTGCGTAGCAAGTAGGTTTGAGCTACAACCCCCTTGCTACTACCCGCTCAGCCCAGAGCCAGTGGAACAACCACTACTGCGGCTACTACCCAGGCGGGTGTTTAACAGCTCAACCTGGAGCGAGTGGATTCACCACTACTACCGCTACTACCCAGGCGTCACAATCTCTGACCTGGAGCAAGTGGGACGAACCACAACCCTTGCTACTGCCCAGGTATCTCAAGCATTAACCCGGAGCAAGCGGGACGAACCACAACCCTTGCTACTACCCAGGTATCTCAAGCATTGACCCGGAGCAAGCGGGACGAACCACAACCCTTACTACTACCCAGGTATCAGAGTTACATTCATTCAAAACTCCATAATTAACTCATTTATCATAGACATCATTTTTCGTCTCATACCCGGAGCAAGTGGACTAGCCACTGCTACTACCCAGGGAAACTCGCATCTCAGATAGTGGAAGTGCAAATCACAATTATCAATAATTCAGCATAAACATGCATGAATTCTCATCCATGGATCAACATCCATATCAGCCATCCGGCTCACGGTTAAATCCATAACCAGCCAATATTCATAGCATACACAGCTATTCCGGCTCACGGTTCAATCCAGAACCAGCCAATTCATAAACAATTACGGCCCTTCGGCCAATGGCATAACAAGCACTTCCACCACCATCCTCCACATCTCACATAATCATCAATGATCCTCATTGATTATTCATTTTCCCCTTGCTTTACTCGCAAGTTACCTCATTCACTAGCCCTTTTCTAATAGCTAGGCATATCATAATGATTTAAGATATAAGTGGTGAGATCGGAGGCTTAGAAGTATGAGATTTGGCTTTTAAAACTCAAATATCAACTTTGGCATGAAAACAATGCCACGCGTACGCGTACTCCACGCGCACGCGTGGATGTCCTTAAAAACTCATCGACGCGCAAGCGTCATGCACGCTAACGCGTGGACTAAGAATTTGCCAAAATCGACGCGCACGCGTCAACCACGCGTACGCGTGGATACTCTCGTACCCCAGGCACAAAGCTGGCACAGTTCTGGCACAACTCTCTGAAAAATGGCTGGGCCTTGGGTGCAGCACTATCGGCGCGCCCGCGCACATCACGCGCACGCGTGGATGGCGTTTTCTGGAAGATCGGCGCGTACGCGCCAAGTGCGCCCACGCGCAAGGGGTTATTCTGATAAAAATTTTCTAAGTTAAAAACTGCAGAATCCACAGCTTCAACCCCCAATCTTCCGACGGACATAACTTCCTCATTTTAAATCCTTTTTCACCCGTTCTTCGAACGGCATGGACATCCCGGATCCAATTTCATTTCTAAACAGATTTGGCACAAAACAAAGATCCGTAGTCCAAGTTATGTCCCATCAAAGTATGCCCAAAAACCATGTTTTCATATAAAACCACAAAGTGCCATTTTCAAAACAAGCCATTTTCAACTCTTTTCAAAATCAACCAAAACATGCCAATTTCAACTCTTTTCGAAACCAATCAAAATATACCAAAATCAACATCAAGCCTCCTCAACTCATACATTAACACCTTACCACAATTCACAAAACCGCCATATAACCATCTTTACCCATTTCAAACAAATGGCTAAATTACAAACATATCAACATGTCATACATCCTTCCTCATCCCAATTTCCAACAATACTATTTCCAATCAACCATCATTATACATAACCAATATCATACTCACTACCACGTGGTTTCACCCCCAAATCAACCTTAATCATCCCACAAGCATATGTCACAACATACATATCTCTCATGCATTATCATACCATCAAGGCATCAATAATCATACTCACATATATGACCACATAATATATATCAACCAAAATCAAACATACTTCATCTATACAATTTCACCCAAAATTACCGATTTTCACACTTCAACTCCTCAAACCTCATTATTCAATAACCAACCCAATCATTCATATATTCATTATATGAAATTCATCCAATCACTTGTGTCATCATACAATGCACACATCAACTTACCTTCCTTACCTCTTTTCGGCCTCCGGCCCAAAATATACGGCCTCCAGCCCAATTTCACAATTTAAATGCATAAATCACAATTCAATACTCATTACCCAAAACATCAAATTTTCAATACACCAAGCATACAAGGCCACACAATTCTCAACCCAATCATTAATTCACATTACATACCAACTATGCATATTAGCACCAACCATTTACACAATCCAAACTTAATCCTAGGGGCATCTAGCCTAGGAATTCTCATCACACCACACGGTACTTAAATGAAACTTAAACCGTACCTCTTGTAGCCAAATCAATTGAGCCTCTTCTTTAGAAGTCTCCTCCAACCTTAGTCCCAAGCCTCACCAAAGCTCCTCAAGCAACACCAATCTCCCAATTGTGCACCAAAACCATCAAATGCACTAACATAACCAATATCACATTCATACATCAACCTAGGGCTCATAAAGATGATAAATCACAAGAGTTTGAGCACTTCTTACCTCAGCCCATATGAAGTAGGGATAGAACCCACTTAGAATCCATGTTGGAGTATCCCTAAGCACCCAAAATCACAAGATTTCAACACTAACTTCCCAAAAACGTGTAACAGTGGGGAATTTCGAAAACTGGGCAGAGATGAATGAAATACTCACCACAAAACTTAGATAGAATTGTAGAGGATGAGAAGAGCGACGCGTGGCCGCAAACGGCTCGTCAATCGGAGCTCCGTAGCTCAAGTTATGGTGGTTTGAAGATCAAAGAGAGTTAGGTTTTCTCTCTTCTCTTCTCTCTTCTCAATTCAGCGCCCCACACACCTTCTTTAGGACAAAATGAGCTGAAATGCTCATAACTAATGTTTATATATGTTAGGTCTTGGGCCCACTTAGGCCCAGTTCACTTATTTTTGTCCGTTGGCCCAATTTTGGACCAAAATCTTTAAGATTAGCGCTCTAAATCACACTTCAAATATTTCTACCTCCCCTAATTATAATTCCTCATTTCTTAATCCTATTTACTCATAATCAACTTTCTCAGCTGCAGTACCAGACAGGTCTCAGCTAGTACTGCCGGTCAAAATTTCACTGCGCACTTTTACGCAGAAAACTATGTCTTCCGACTCGGAAAAATTCACTGAATCCAAAAATCATATTTAAATCATCAAATTCCAATTGCCAAATATTCCAACCATATTCGCTCCTACTTAACTCATTATTTAATTAATTTCGGTTAGACCGGGTATTACAGGAATTGTTCATGAAAACTTGGCAAACGTAAATGTTAAATTCAATGCCCATCTTGGATATGCTATACCTTTATCAACTGAAAATCTTGGAAGATCTATAAATTTGGCTTATAAATTTCACAGAAAGAATCTAATGGAACAAGACGATGAACCCTTTTCAATTACATATGCAATAAATTATGCTTTAACAAATAGCCATCATAGTATAATATTTAAAAACAGAGAAAGAATTTATGTCGATGAATTATTTCAGAAAATTGTAAAGACAGAAATACCAAAATATAAAGCCATTGAAAATCCAGTTCTTTTACTAAAAGAACCATCAGGAAAATTAGTTTCATTGAATTTTCAAATAAGAGAATCCAAAATTAATAGCCCGTTAAGCTTATCTAAGTTAAAGATTAAAGAAGAAAATTCTGAAATAAAAGAATTAACAAAAAAGGTCGAAAAATTAAATGAAACCCTAAACACTAAGTTATGACAATAAATAAAGAAAAAATATATGTAACCTATCAAGACAAGAAACAAGAGCTCTTTGAAAGAGAAAATCGGTTGAATTATTTACATTTTTCTAAAATAAATCAAAGAGCATTTAAAGCTCTAAAAATAATCTATGACAAATTGAAAGGAGAAGTTGAAGAGTTAGAAAAATTAATAGAATCTCTAGAAAATAGTGATGAATCGATGATAGAATTTGCAGAAATTCTAAGATAAATAATGAAGTATACAAAGATTGAAAGACCAGAAAACAAAATAAAAAGAAAAAGTGCGAAAAAATTAAAAAGTAAAATAAAGGAGTATAAAAGGAAATTAAATAATCTTCAGTTCGAAATTAATGACCTTATAATAAAAAGGATAGAAATAAGAACAAATATAAACAAGTTGGAGCTAAACTTAAAAAATTTATAAATGCTTGGACAATCATATTATGACTTAAAAGAATTAAAGCTGTTGAAAGAAAAAATGGAGAATGAAGTTGAAAAATTAAAAAGATATTTAGAAACAACAGAAAGTGTAGAAATAAAAGAAGTTTTTGAGGATTTGAAAAATTATATTAAAGAAAAAGACAAACAGATAAAAAATTTTATATACAATAATCCATGCAAAAAAGAATATTATAAACTAAAACAAGATTGAAAAACTATAAAAATGAAATCAGAATTAGTAATAGTAGAAATAGTCAATACTTTTGATTATGAAATTGTAAACTATAAAGCACCACCAACCAAATTTATACAAATTATAAACTTACTCGAAGCAAAATATGAAGAGTTAATGGAAATTTTGAAAAAGAAATTACAACTAAAAATTTGGTATCAGAGCCAAGTTAACGATTAAGGGTAACACTTTCTCTTTAAGCAACACTTTTAGTAATACGCTTAAAAAAAAGCCAGTTACCAAATATCCACAATTAATTGATAAACTTCTTTATAGTCACCATAGGTACAATAAAATAATAAGTAGCACAGAACGCACCTCATAAGTATATCGTTCTTGTTGACACAAAAAATGAAGAAATTAAACCCTCCATTATTGGGATTTAATAACGAGAAAATCTTTTCTAAAAATATGAGAAGAAATGTAATTGATTATTATTAGTCATTCTTTAATAAGTATGTTCAATAACAAACAAATCTGTCAAAAGATAATGTTTATTCAGAGTGAAATAAAGACAAAAAACTTCAATAAAAATAGAAACACGTGAAAAAAATATTATATATAATATTTAATATAATAATATTAGATAAGTTATTATTAAAACTTGCATTGTTCTATTATAAATTTTGTTTATAATATTATAAATTTTCAACGTCCATAAATTTTGTTTTTACTATCTCCAATTTTTAAAGTTACAATATATAAAATATAGGAATTTTTGTTCTCGCATATAATAATTTAAATATCTCGGTCATTGTCTCTATAGCCAAACATATAATCCAAGGCTATGTAAGTTTGTTGTCTAACGAAGAAGTACACATACACTTTAGGCAGCGTTTGTTTCCTGGTTATGTCCACCAGAAATATGAATACGGTAGTACATATACAATGTTTATTTTATAAGACAAATTTTTAGAGGATATAATTATACAACATCTATATATAAGAGACATATAATTTATATTTTTTAAAAGTAAAGTATATTTTTGTTTCTACAATTTGTTAAAAAATTTAAAATTATTTTTAAATTTTATTTTATTTTAATTTTATCTTAAAAGTTTTCGATTTATGTCAAATATATTTCTGACAACTAAATTTTAAAAAAATTTAGGATTAATTTAATAATAATGCATGATAAATATATTTGATTTAGGGTTATATACTTTTTTTGTTCCTAAGGTCTGAGGCTAAAATTAAAATCATCTTCGACTTTTTTTTATTATTAAAATCATCTTCAAAGTTTTTTTGTCGGTGTATTAGCATAAAAGTAAAATCAT
The DNA here is from genome assembly GCF_003086295.3 of Arachis hypogaea. NCBI lineage: Eukaryota > Viridiplantae > Streptophyta > Magnoliopsida > Fabales > Fabaceae > Arachis > Arachis hypogaea. The sequence continues at coordinate 108,215,752 of NC_092039.1, forward strand.
GTATCTCTTATATCATAAGTTTAATCTTTCTTTTTTTTTTCTTTTTCTAATCATTTTTCATTTTCTGCGAAGGTTTTGTTTTTGACTGCATTGCCCTTCCTCCTTTCTCTCTTTCCTTTTCATATTTTTTCACCTTCTCTTTTCTTTGAGATTTCAACGAGTGAATTATCAATTCATCTTCTATTCATTTTTAAAATGACAACGTGACTCCTCATTATAAAAATGATCCACTTCGATTTCTATTCTTTATTTTTGTGATCCAATGCAATCTTTGTGGGTATTTTTCCGTCAACTCAACAGAAAATGCTGATGTGTCAGGTTAAAAAATAGACAGAGACTTAATTATCTCTAAATTTAAATTGGTTAGGAGTTTATTTGTCCTTATTCTTTAAATAATATTTTTTTAATTTTTTATTCATTATATTAATATTCTTTTTTAATAAATTATTGAATATATGGTATAATAAGTACAAACTAATTAATAAATTATTCAAATTTAAAAATATCCTTTTTTATAAATAATTCTCAAATATAATTTTTAAATATATATAAATAATAAATATTAAAATTCAGTTAATACATTAATAATAATAATCATATGATATACTATTAGTATTATGATCTAAATAATTTTCACAATAAAATAAAAACTAATGAATACATTATTTGATATATAGTAAAAAAATTTTGAGTGATAATAAATTTAATTTTTTTTATCTCTTTAAACTAAATCAATAATTCTATTTGATATCTTGACACTAAAATACAATATGAGTAGGCTACTAATAGTCTAATACTAAATAAAATAAAACATAATATATATTATGAAACCATTTATAAACTCTACAAACTCAAAACATTAATAATATTATTAATCTATGAATAGTATTTTGAGTAAAATATATGTAACATTTAATTAAATTTTAATATACATAAAATTTTAGTTAATCCACATTACTCTTATATTGATAAATCTTCATGGATCTGTATTTTATGAGAATATGTATTATTGATAGATTAATAATATTATTGATGCTTTGAGTTTGTTGAGTTTATAAATGATTTTCATAATAATATATATAAAGAGAGAAAAACTCAAATAGAATTATTAATTTAGTTTAAAGAGAGAAAAACTCAAAAATTTTTTATTATATATTAAATACTGTGTTTATTATTTTTTATTTTATTGTAAAAATTATCTAAATTATAACACTAATATTATATCATAGAATTATTATTATTAATGTATTAATCGTATTTTAATATTTATTATTTATATATTTAATTAAAAATTATATTTAAAAATTATTTATTTGGTTTCATAATAAATAATATTTTTAAATTTAAATAATTTATTAATTAGTTTGTACTTATTATACTATATATTCAATAATTTATTTAAAAAATATTAATATAATGAATAAATATTTTTAAAAATATCATTTAAAGAATAGAGACAAATAAACCCCAAACCAATTTAAATTTAGAAACAATTAGACCCCTGTCTATTTTCGAACCTGACACGTCAACATTTTCCATTTAAAATTGACGGAAAAATACTCACAAAGACCGTATTAGATCACGAAAGTAAAAGACAGAAACCAAAGTCGATCATTTTTATAGTAAAAAATCACATTATCATTCTAAAAAATGGACAAAAACTGAGTTAGTAATTTACTTAATTTCAATTGAACTTTTCTATAGTTTATTTTTGTCTAAGTTTTTCACGTCACATTTGTCTTATACATATATACTTTCTCTTTTCTTTCTCTTCCTTTCACCTCCTTTTTCCCTCTGTCTACCTCAACGTCAACCGCAGAGTTTCTTTCCTTCACTTCTCTCTGGCCCTTTTTTGAATTTTTTTATTTTTTTAAATTAAAAAAATGTCAAAATCTAAAAAATTCATAATAGTTTACTCGATTTATTGGTAACGACAAATTCAAAAAATTTTGTTAATAGAGTAAATATATATAATAATAATTTTTATAATTATATTATAATATTATAAAATATATTACTCTTTAAATTATTTAACTAATAAATTAAAATAATAACATAATAATTTAAAATAATAACAAATAATTTAGAATTTTATTCTTTTGAATTTCATATTTTAAAAGGATTAAATAATTTTTTTATTATTAATATAATTAAATGTCTCTCTTTCTATATATGTTTCTCATCTTATAGCATCTTTCAACAAGAAGATTCACTATAAAAATCACACATTATTTTTCAGCAATAACAAAATGCAATATTCTAATTCAATTATACGTCAATATACACAAACATAAATCATCCAATTATTCAAACAACAATAAATTCACAGTTTCACACAATCTTCATCGAAATTAAATTCTTCTTCCTAAATAAGATAAAATGAAATTTTACTAAATAAAATACCAAATCAAAACAATGAAGCAAGCAAATTAGTCATTAGTGAATCTGTTATCTGTGAATGTACCAACTACTCGAGAAGGAGAAGCTAAAGACTGAAGAGGTGCGTGCAGCCGGTGTGGTAGTGCTTGAAGCAACTGGAAATTAGAGAGGTGAGTCAGAGACGCAGAGACGACGATGGAGTGGCAAGACACGATGATGGAGTGGGCCATGGACGAGTGACGAGACCACAAGAGATGATGATAGAGTGGCGACAATGTCAAAGACTCAGAGAGTCAGAGATGACGATGATCGACTGGCGAGAGATAAAGTGAAATGCAGAAACAAAGAACAAGCGAGCAACGACTGAGCGAGGCAAAGAAAAAGCTGCATGGTAGCAAGCCCCGACATCTCGACAGTGACGCGGGGCAGGTCAGGAGGTAGGCCGCGAGCCGACGACAGTCATGCGGGGCTGGAGAGTAGAAACAAAAATTGAAAAGGAGGAGAAAGAGAAGGGTTAGGAATTTCAAATTCGGAAGTTGGGTCAAAATTATTTTAAAAGTGGGGACAACTAAATTTTTTTAATGAAAAGTACTCAGTAATTTTTTAATTTCCACTGAAAACACTTGCCCCCACTAGGTAATGAATGAATCCATCTATGTTTATTGATTTACTACCGATTTTACTTGCTTTTTTCATTAGTTTTTTTGCAAGCGGATTTTGAACACAAATCGAATTAGATAGATGATCGGTTTTTGATTAATTATTCGGTCAAATTATCCGGTCCGGTTCGGTTCTAAAAACACTAATATTTATTTATATTATATTGTATGCTAAAGACAACACTACATTATTATGTAAAATCTGAAGTTTGCTTAAATTTCGGTGTAGGTATTTTGTTGTGTCACTCATACAGTTTTGTTTCTAGTTATGATAGAACTGAAGCGCACCAAATTGAAAGCAAATAAAGACAGCACACAGAAGAAACCAAAATCCAAGAAAAACAGAGAAAGAAAAGAATAGAATATGGAAACAGCATGCAATAAAATCCATGCGAGTCTCAATGCAAGTTGGTAGGGTATGTGTATCATACTATATAGTTCTTTTAAGCTATATATACATCTCTACCGGCCTATATTAAAAAAAAAAAAGATAGAAGTACATAATGTTAAAATCATCAATTATCAATTATTGCATGTTTCTTTTACCCTATACCCATTTTTGTTGCACGCTTCATATTTTCTGGTTGTGCCCACACCACATAAAAACAAAATGACCTCTATTCCTTCAATCTTTCATTTGACTGAAATGTTGGTAGTTCAATAAAAAAACAGTAAAATGTTCTTAAATAAACCATAACTTAAAGGATGAAATAATGCAACTCAGTTTGTCTAAAAGGATAATATAATTTTAAATACTTCCTTTTCAAAATACAAAACTATAAAGCATGCACATCAATTTTCTTTTTTTTAAAACAAATAAATATATGTAATTGAAATTATTTTTCCCTATAATGAAGGTGCACAAGTTGCATGCAAGACAGGAAAATGAGAGATAGAAATGAAAAACATAAAAAATTTTCAAAACTTGTTGGACGTGTAGGAGACAGAATATCTTCATTGGAGTCATCATCGATCATATTAATATGTAATTAAAAGAGTGAAAAAATTTGGGACGTTATATAAAATTAGCCCAAAACATCAAACAATTATTAATATTGCATATTTCAGTTACAATACTAAGCATGCATTAATATACTTGAAGAATTAAGGTTCATTTGTTACTCACCATATCTCATTGATTTCAATTGATTGATTTGATTCTAATTAATTGAATATTAATTTATTTGTTTAACATTCTCAATTGCCTATTATATTTTTATAAGTCTTCTTTTTTACATTTATTAGCAATTTTTTTCCATTTCTTTTACAACTCTCAATTTCAAAAACATCCTTCACAAAATAGCCAAATGGCACAATAATTGAGGAACTTTTCTATTTTTTTATATATTTTTATATATTAACCTTCTTGACTTGAACATGAAAGAAAATCTATAATAACGCTACAACAAAATATAGTTTTAGTGATAATAATATAATGGTCACTATATATTTTATTTAACTTATGTTTTTGTAATAATTATATATTTATTGTTATTAGTATATGTTATAATAGCAATTATATATTTTTAACAATAAAGTATAAGATGACTAATATCTAGTTTTAGTGATTATTTTTATTGTTGTTAAAAATAAAATACACAACCGTTGAAAATAATTTTTTAAGTAATACAATAATATCCATATCACATTTTACTAAATTTGTGTAATTTAATTTTCTGGAGAACATTTTGGATGATTTTAATTATTGTTTACATTTAAAAGTATTTTACTAATAACATCATATATTAACACATTTTAATATCCAAATTCTATTTTTAAAGCCATAAAAAAATACTGTTATATCCATATATATTTTTTCAGGATCACATAAAAAACTATACACAACGTTGCCTAACATCCAATATTTAACGATCATAACATCCAGAAAATCTTAATAGTAATATCCAAAACTACTCAATTATATCAAATATGTAATATATTAACCCGAACATATAAATACATAATAATATTCTTTTAAAGGTATGATGAAAATTCTAAAATATATAATGTCATCCAAAATATATACCACTTAAAATTTTTTTATCCAAGTTATAACGTGCATTAGTTCATAATCATAGGAAATATAAACATTTTTTGAGTGCAAAAGGCGGATAAAACCCCATTTTAATTTTTGATATTAAGGAGTTGTACGGATTAAGTCCTTAACTTTTTAATTACTACAATTTGATTTTTTTAAATTTAAAAAAATGTATTAATGTAATTTTTTGTATATTTTTTTGTCATCGAAACTCAATGTTGTTAGTGATCGTCTTATCACACTGGACATATTAAAACAACATCGTACGTATTTTGGCGCTAAAGAAGATACTAAATAACGTCATTTGAAGATTTCAACAAAACTAAAACATTACACTCCTCCTTCAAAAGACGTCGTTTAGTACTTTTTTAGCGTCAAAACATATATGATTTCGTTTAATATGTCCAGCGTGTTGCCACGCAATTACTAACGGGATTGAGTTTTGATGATAGAAAATACATGAAGAATTACATTGATATATTTTTTAAAATCTAAAAAATTAAATTATAGCAATTAAAAAATTAGGAACTAAATCAGCGCAACTCATCCATCTCAAATACCAATAAGTGGAGCTTAACTCGCAAAAAGCTCAAAATGAAATTTTTGGATGTAATTGGGGACACTGAATTGAAGAGAAAATTATAAACTTTTTAATAATGAGGGTTTAAAATAAGAGGGGTTTTTTTAGAGTTAAAATGATACTCTTACATGTTAGGCTATATGAACAAAATGTTAAAATATTTCATTTATGAATTAAATCTATAGATAAATTTCTGTTTAATTCTTGAATAATTATTGCATCGAGTCATTAACCATCTAACATTATCTACTAAGGTGAATGTATCTGTTATCGGCCTCATATATTGACAGAGTGAGGACATTACTCTCATATGAATGAATGTTCACTATCTATCACTTTCCCATTTCCTATATATATATATTATTTTTAGTGGAATAATTATTCTTATGTATATGATAGATTATTAATCTTAGTAACATTAAACATATGTTACATAATTAATTTTCTTTTACTATTTTCTCTCCATTTAGTTTAATAAAGTGTTTGTAAAATGTGTCTCTTGGTTTCTAATGGAAATGTCAAAAGGGAACTTACATTATATCTTTTATATATAGAAGTTTTTCCTCCTGTTTTGGTATCTTTTTTATCAGATGTATCTTTTTAGCATTTCTTTGTTAGAAATATAAATATTTTATGTATTTTTTATTCTATTAATCTTTGAATTAAGTAATTTTACAACATAATATATATCAAAATTATTATTATGATTAAAAATCTAAAATAATTTGTATAATTCAAAAAAATCAGCATAAAAGAAATTAATTAAAAGATTAACAGAGCTTAACTAAAAATTATTATGTAAAAAATTTACATAATTATAAATAAAAACTAACATGATAAAATTAAAACTTTTATTTCTAATAAGAAATATAATAGGGAATTAAAAACATCATTGGAGTCAACACTTTTTCAATAAACATTAAAAAGATATATCCAAAATTAAGAACAATAACAACATGCAAAATACAGATAAAAATAACATTTAAAAGTGAGACAAGGTAAAACTAATTTCGAGTATAAAATTATGGATTTAAAATTTTGAATTTAAAAATTATAATTTAAAATTTAGAATTTAAGATTTATTTAAAATGTAGAGTTTAACATTAAGATGACCTACTACGACGGTAAAATAAATGAATGAAATTATAGTATTGGGAGAAAGAAAAAACAAGTAAAAATTGATAACAGACTAATTCTATAAAGATGTAGTTTTTATTTTTGTCTTTTTATTTTTGTTTCATTGAATTTTTTCGGTCAACTCTATATTTATTGGTTATAATATTAGCTGAGAATTCTTAGTTCCCTAACGTGATTGGAACGAATATTTAAGTAATCAATATTAATAATTTTTTTTCTCTTTGCTAAAAAATTATTTATTTTAACCTTTATTTTTGAAAAATTCAGAATTTAAAATGAAAAAATATTAATTGATACTCTAATTGAATTCTAAATATAACCACTCCAAGCAATACATATATATATATATATATATATATATATATATATATATATATATATATATATAACAAAATCTTATTAGAGCAGCTTGTGACTTGGTTTTACCTTTTTACCCGCATGTATAGTGTTGGTGCTGTATGTACTCTTTACCTTGATTTGGAAAAAGCGTATGATAGGGTACCAAGGGAGGTCTTATGGAAGGTTTTAGAAAAGAGGAGAGTAAGGATCGCATATATTCGGCCAATTAAAGACATGTATGATGGGGCCACAACTAGTGTGAAGACTCAAGGTGGTGTGACAGAGGAATTCCCTATTGGTATAGGATTACACCAGGGATCATCCTTAAGTCCATACCTTTTCACATTAGTCTTGGAAGTACTCACAGAGCACATCCAAGAGCCTGTGCCATGGTGCATGCTTTTTGCCGATGATATCGTCCTTATGGGAGAGTCAAGGGAAGGCCTAAATAAGAAGTTGGAGTTATGGAGAGAAGCACTAGAAGTGTATGGTCTGCGCATAAGTCGTAGCAAGACGGAATATATGCAATGTAAGTTCAGTCTGAGAAGGGAAAACTCCAATATAGAGGTGAAAATTGGAGAGAACATCCTACGAAAAGTTAAAAGTTTTAAGTATCTTGGGTGCATCATACAGGATAATGGAGAGATTGAACATGATGTAAATCATAGGATCCAAGCAGGTTGGTCAAAATGGCGGAGTGCATCTGGTTTTATATGCAACAAAAAAGTGCCTTTAAAACTTAAAGGTAAATTCTATCGCACCGCTATAAGACCGGCTATGCTGTATGGTACGGAGTGTTGGACGGCTAAAGGGGAGCACGAACATAAGCTGAGTGTGGCAGAGATGAAGATGTTGAGATGGATGAGTAGTCATACGCGATTGGATAAAATAAGGAATGAAGATATAAGGGAGAGAGTTGGAGTAGCACCCATTGTGAAAAAGATGGTTGAATCGCGTCTCAGGTGGTTTTGACATGTGAGAAGAAGACCGATAGAACATCCAGTCAGGAGGGTGGATGAGATGGAAGATGGACAAAGGGCGAAAGGCAGAGGAAGACCTAAGAAGACCATCCATGAGGTGGTCAAACGAGATCTAAATGTAAACGGTCTCTCTGTAGACATGATACATGACAGAGCACAATGGCGTCGTTTGATTCATGTAGCCGACCCCACTTAGTGGGACAAGGCTTTGTTGTTGTTGTTGTTGATTTTTTTCGGTCAACTCTATACTTATTGGTTATAATATTAGCTGAGAATTCTTAGTTCCCTAACGTGATTGGAACGAATATTTAAGTAATCAATATTAATAATTTTTTTTCTCTTTGCTCTAAAATTATTTATTTTAACCTTTATTTTTGAAAAACTCAGAATTTAAAATGAAAAAATATTAATTGATACTCTAATTGAATTCTAAATATAACCACTCCAAGCAATACATATATATATATATATAACAAAATCTTGTTAAAGCAGCTTGTGACTTGGTTTTACCTTTTTACCCGCATGTATAGTGTTGGTTCTGTATGTACTCTTTGCCTTGTAAAGTGTGATATATACCTTGCTGAAATGAGTAACCAAACTCAGTGCCAATAACATCTTTGCCTTGTGTCATATGCAAATATCATTCATTCATATAGTGGCAGTTCAACACCTATGCTACTGCCTAAAACCCCACCTCCTGAATTATTATCAACCAATCTTCAACTATTTCTTCTTCTTTTGGATTTTTCCAATGTTAACATTACAAAGTTTAATGCATCTAAGGATGCGTCAGGGTTGTTTTAAGTTTAGAAAATATATTCCCAAAAACTATACTTCCAATAATGTTATATTCATATATTGTAAAATTAAAAGAATTTATTTGTTTGATATTATAAAATTTATGGAAATTGATTTTGATATTTCGAGGAAAAATTATAAGCATATTTGGTTTATAATAGATACTCATAATTAGAAATCAAAGTTAATTATCTTCTAATTTTTAAATATTGTTAATATTTAACATATAATTCAGAAGCAAAACCTCATAGTAAGGAGGGGGCAGAAGAGGGCAATACCTCCCTCCATCCCTTTTTAATTTTTTTTATTATAAATTATATATAAATTTTAATTTAATCTTTTTTAAAATTTTTATTTTAATCTTATTTTATTGTGAAATTAATTTTTAGTTCTCTCTAAAATTCAATCTAACTCTATAAGACATAAAGTGAAGACAGTTGAAGAGTATATATTAGCAGTTTCTTAAGAGTATATATTAGTCCCCTTTTAATCCTCTCTCTCTTGTCTCTTTCTTTTATTCATTAAAGAATTGATTGGGCACGAAATACGAGTTGATAAATTCCAAAGGCGGTAGAGCATAGAATAAGAGAATCAAGGTAGGTAATCTTTTACATTATTGGTTTGATTCAAAAGCCGTATCATCATATATCACATTAGCATGAAGAAAGGGACCCCCATTAAGATGATAATGATAGTGTTTTTAACTGGATTAAGACCCTTTTGACATGATGTTTGGTTGAGTGATGTATTCCTAGCTCCTATACTTTAATCTTATTGGAAGATTAAGGTACGGTGTGGTTTTCTTCTATTATTTCTCCGTAATACAAGGGTGCTACAATAATTTTTCGGTTATGTCATGCTTGATTCTCTTATCTTATATATGTATGGGCCTCCAATTATAACATCCTAACTGCATTCCAATTTTAAAGTCTACACATATACATAGTAGAGTTAATACATAATTTGATTTCTAAAATTTGATATTAGACTTAATTTAATTTTTAAATTTAAATTGATTTAAATTAAATTTTGAATTTTATAATCATAACTCATATTAATTATTGAATTAATTTTTATTAATGTATTAATTTAATACATTAACTTATTACGATTTAATTTTTTTATTCAAATTTTATATAATCAGACCTATTAGAATTTTCAAAAACTTGACTAAAACCCCATATTTTTTTAATAGAATTTGTTATTGTTGTTTCACAAGATATTAAAAAACCTATTAAATTTATAAAAAATTTACTAAATATAAATCACATGAAACTGGAGTACAAATTTTAGTAAATTAATATGCAAAATTAACATATCATTTATGAAAACTACTAACGCGAGTTACTGTTATAAATTTTAAAATCCAAATTGAGTCAATTATAACTTTAGAATTCAATTTAGCTTTGACCTCAAATTTCAAAAACCAAATATAAGTATTAACTCACGTAAACTTTTATTTATTTTTTCTTTTTTTGGTACACTTTAATTGCAAACCTTCACTTTTTCTTAATACTAGTGTTAAACCCGTGCGATGCACGGGCTTATATTTAAATTTGATAAATTAAATTAAAAATAATATTTTATAATCATATATTTTTTAAATTTAGTATAACACTATCATCATCGTTATATAATAAACGTGTTAAATATGTTATTTTATCTTTATTCAAAGTAAAATATGAATAGAAGAGTTCGAAGTTTATAATATTCTTGAACCATAAGGAGGGAGATAAAAAAAAAGAACATATATAACTATAATAATAGCATGTTAATTTTACCCTAAATTTTATATCAAAAAGCTAATAAAAATTTATCAACAACCTAATATCTTACTAACTTCATTAGAAAATCATTGGATGTTGTGCTCCTTGTTACACATTTCATTTCAAATTTGAAAAAAGAGTTATAGATAAATTAGTTATATCTATAGTAAAGATTTGTACAAAAGTGTAAATGATAACATGCTATTAAAATGAAAATAATATTATTCTTACCTAAATATTATTAAAAACCTCTTTGAACACGACATTTGTTGTTGATGACTTTGGATTGCCGTCTTCGTTTAGAATTAAAACCCTGAGACCACTGCGACTCTTAACTCTTGACAAAGCAACATAAAGTTGTCCATAGATGAACATTGATTTTGGCAAATAAAGTCGTACATGTGATAATGATTGATCCTGACTCATGTTAATGGTCATTGCAAAGCATACTGTTAATGAAAATTGTCTCCGTTGGAACTTAAATGGCAATCCTGAATCTGAAGGGATCAAGTTCATTCTTGGAATGTACACTTTATCTCCAATATTTCTACCGCTCACTACCGTCGCTCCAATTACGTTGCTGCCAAGTTTGTTAACTATTAATCTTGTCCCGTTGCATAAACCTGAAGTCTGGTCTATGTTTCGCAGTAGCATTACAGCGACTCCTGACTTCAAAGTCAACTTGTGATTAAGTAGTCCCGAACATTTGATGTCATTTAGAAACTCTGATGTGAACCACTCTTGTTTTACATCTTCATTCTCATCAGCTTGACATGTTGTGTCAGAGCTCAAATACTCCTTTTCCATCCCTGAAAAGATTGTCAAGACAAAATCGTTTACCTTCTCGACACTCTTAAGTGTGGGTGCAAGAATTGCTCTACTCTGAAAATATATGTAATCTGACATGTTTTGCAACAAATTTGGATATGCAAAGTCTACCAAATGAGAGAGAGGATCATCAGTAGTTGTAATCAATAGATCATCTGAAATTTTAACTTCTGATTCATCACCAACAACAGAGATAATATTTCCATTTCCAACATCAAGTATCTAATTAGCAAATATCTTCATTTCACCTTCATCTTGATCCAAAGAAGACATTAGAAGCCTCATATTCGTATGCAGTTTCAGAACCTTACAAAATGACCAAAACTGGGATGAGTTAATAGCGGATGCTAATATATCGTGTCTACTTCCTTTCGGAATCACCGGAAGTATCTGTCTGAAATCACTTCCTAGAACAACAATCTTACCACCAAATGGTTTATGTGTCTTATGTTGATCGGTAACTGACATAAGATTCCCGAGCGTCCGATCAAGTGCTTCAAAACGGCAGTTGTACCTTTCCTCGCATACAACATATTGAGAACTCAAAATTGGATCCTATTTTGGACTTCTCTGATCTCTCCTCATACCATATCATGGCGTCGCAATGCCGACAAAAAATTATGGGTCATCAATATCTATCACATCTAATAATCACCAAGATAATAAATTGTTTTAGTTATATCTGCAACAAATAATTTATATAAAAATATATCTTTCTTTCACCATGTTAAGTATAAAAATAATATTTATAAAAGATTACCAAAGAATGCAATTTATAGATTAAAAAGATGAGATCATATAATACAATTTCATTGTGCCAACCTCAAGATTTAAGTTTTACAATAAATCAATGTTCAAATACAAAAATTATAATATATAACCATATCTTAGTTTGAATTTTAAAACTTGAACACTAAACGATAATTTTTTTGTTTATAAAAAGCATAACAATAGTAAATAATAAAGTGCTGATATTGCTACCTCTTAAATTACCTGTATTCTCAGCAACATCGAATATGGCTGGGTATTAAATTTGCACAGAATCATCTAAAATAGTCGTATTTTCAATAATATTCTCAACTTCTTGAAAACTTTTTGAAAGATTTGTAGTCAATTCCTTCAAAAATGTTTCTCTTTGTATCGGGTGTCTTTTTTTCAGCTATGCACACTTCTTCTAATTCTTTTTTTAGTATCTAAATTTGAATTAAATGTACTTGCTCCTGTAATCATTAGAGATAATACATCAAGTATTTTATATTATAAAAAAAGAAAAATGAATATATGTTAAATGTTTGAATCAACTGAATTATGAATATATATTATGAAGGTAGTATTAAAGATAAAAAAGTAAAATTTTAGCTTTGTGATCATTACAATCTATCATGTTTATCTTACCATGTCTCTTTTGAAGTAGCATAGTCTTCCTGTTCAGTCTTACATCCCTTTGCAATCTAATTCGATTTGTGTACTCCAATGAATCTATAATAATTATTTAGCATATACCAATGATTATTTTTAATAGACCAATTAAAAAGTTAAATGTTTGGTCTTTAAATAATAAAAACATATTAACATAGTAACTGGTAGATATTATTTGATGTTTGTTGAAGATGTTGTTGACTTGTCTGATGACATGAACTATCATATGCTTTATGTGTGATATCCGAATTACTAATATCACTAATATTGGAACATTATTTTTTTTATCTACAGAGTGTAGATTAGTAATTGGAAACCTTGATCAATGTGGTGTTGGGTTATTACCAATAAGATAACTCGAGATATTAGTTTTGAACATATTTTCTATTAAAGTTTATAATTGAATAAATAGTAGGAAAATCAAAATATATAAAGTGCATGTACATTCCCATAAGCAAGTTCTAAAAAAAATCATCCAAAAATAAATCTGTATTAATGCTATTTGTAATGTTCGACAACACCGATTGAAAATGCACACCATTAGAACTATCACTCGAATTTCCTGTAATTTTTCATAAACAAATTTAGTAACATATTACGAAGACAATGTAAATTAATAATTTATTACTTGTCAATAGCTAAATAATATATAGAAAATATTGTATTTTATGGGCTTTCATTCGGCCAAAATACTCACGACATGTTAGTTATTTTGTATACCCAATAAAAACTAAATATATAGAACTGACATACTTAAAAATACCAAATAAAAAAATATATTATTCTAACCTAAAAACAAAAATGATAAAATAATTAATTTATTTTTTTATATGAAATCTACCTTGAATTGTGCTTTGCTTTGTATTTTCTTTGTCTTTTAATATCAATCTTCTCTTCAATATAATCTTACTTCTCTTTGGACTTCTTGTATCTTTCAATATATACCTAAAAATATCAAATAAATAAATTTTTTAACTAATTAAAAATATATATACATTATACATAATACATTTTTATTATCAAATTTTTTATATTATTAAAAAAAATAAAGCAGTACACATATGACAGCGTCTGTTTTTGGTATACATGTCCATCAAAATATAGACACAGAAATACATGTATGTTGTTTGTTTACTAAGACAAAAATATGAAAGACATAGTCGTACACAAACACCCATTAAAAACATGTATTTTGTGTCTCTCTAAAATGCGAAAACACTAATTTTTAACTTGAGACACTAATTTTTTTACAATTTTTTCTCATGTCTAACTTACCAAATAGAATATGAAATTAATGCCTTCTTATGTCTATGTAAAATTGCACAGATTTTATTTTCGATGGCTGCTTTAATTTCTTTTTTATTCTCGTTTATTTAGTTACGTAAACATATTTTACAAAAAATAATATATATTTTTTTATAAAAGTATCTTTTTTCAAATAAATATAACTTTAATCTCACGATCAATAAATTCAACTTATAGTTAAAGAGATTGAAAATGAACAACTTATAAGTAAAAGGAGAGAAAAAGATAAAAGTACCTCTATTGTTATAATCTAAAAAATAACAATGTAAACGAAGTAAATAGAAAAAAAAATATAAATGTGACAAATAAAAAAAATTTAAATTTAAAAATCAAAACGGCTAAGAAGCCACTTAATTAGGAAATAGCATTAGAGTTTTAAATTTCAAATTTTTAAATAGAATTTTTTAATTAGCTAGTGTAAATTTAAAATTTTTAAATAAACTTTTTTTAATTAAACGTTTGTTATTCATTAAGAATATAGGAATTTATTAATTTAAAAATAATTTTTATTAGTTTCGTCATAAATAGTATCAATCCTATTATTTATCGATAAAAATAAATAAAATTAAATACAATCTAAAAATTAATAACCTTATAAATTACATAAATTTAGAAAAAATACTTAAAAAGAGAAAAAAAGATGAAAGTATTTCTACTGTGGAGAGACAATCTAGAAAGATAATAATAACAATTTATAAATGTGGCAAGTAAAACAATTTATAGCTAGTATAAATTTTAAATTTTTAAATAAAATTTTCTAATCAAACATCCGTTATCCATTAGGAATATAGAAATTTGTTAATTTAAAAATAATTTTTTTAGTTTCATCATAAACAATATTAACTTTATTATACTTTTTCTAAAATTTAAACAGTATTACATTTTTTTTAAATAGTATAAATAATTTCACATTTTAATAAGATTGATAATTCTATTTATTTTATTATAATTCTTTGTAATTAATATAGTAACTTATAAATTATATAAATTTTTAAAAAATATTCTCAAACCCAATTGCTTACGTAAAAATTCAAAAAAAAAGTATATTTGAATTTAAATTTAAAATTATAAACATAATACTTTAATTAAAAATTATAATTAGATTTTTTTAAATAAATACACATTAAAAATTAATAACTAACTTAATTGTATCAACAATAATTCAAAGAAAAAATTTATAACTTTATGACATTAAATATTAAATTAAAAATTATCAGAATATTAACGGTGAGAATCAAATTAAAAATAAAATCACAAGTAATAACTAAATAACTTCTATTTATATTTAAAAAAATTCTAAATTCCAAACATAAAAATCGAAAAGAACCAAAAAAAAAATAATAACTCAATAAAAGACAATGTTTCACCAAAACAAACATATGTTTGGTATTATTCTATTAGATAGACTCTAAAAGAGATTCCAAAACATGTGCATCCAAATTCTCAAGTTTCTTTCTCAATCTTGATCTTCTTGCAAGTTGAGGTATCTCCTTCCACCTTCGAATCTTCCGACTCCGAGGATAGTCACTTAGTTGGTGTAATAACACTTTCCAACAATTCAGATTCATCATTGGCCGCAACTTCAATGGAGAATTCAAGCAACAAATTCTGTACAAAAAACCACGTTAAATTAAAGACTTCTTTCTAACCTTTGATTTTATCTCACTAATATTTTTGAATAAAATTAAGATCTAATTTTGAGAGAACAAACAAAAAAAATATTTTTTGAACAAATACCTTAGTACCTTCTACTTTCTCCCCTTCAATGATTGAGGATGTCTTTGAAATTAGAAACAAAGCACCGGTGTAGTCAACATCCTAAAATTATAATTAATTATTATTTATAAATTAGATACTACTAATGACCAAGAAAGCAAAAAATAAATTAATTTTTAATAGAAGTACACTTATATATACTCACAATTTGAATAGGGTGAGTCTCTTTGAATTTATTTATGAGATCCACATTATTAGTCATCTTCTTAACTTTATAAGAAGGTGAAAAATATGAAATATCATATATTTGAACTTCAATGATGAAGAGAAAGATCTTATCAATTAGGTTGAGTAAAAGTGTAGGTGTATCTGATAGATCTCCTTTCTACAGGATATTACGTAATATATTAATAATAAATAATATAAAAAGTACCAATAAAAATATCTTCACTAATGCTTTTAGAAATAAATATTGGTTAGATCTTACCAATAGGAGTGGATCAAGTATCTCTACACAGCTCTCTTCCAAAACTTGTTTTGCCTCATTGTCAAAGACTACATAACATGCACAGTCAGAATCATCAATGACACCAAGCTTTATTCGATACCTGCTTAAAAAAGAAAATAACATAAGAAAAAGTTAAATATAGACTTATTTAATATCTAATCCAATGTACATAGACTTTAATTTAAATAAATAAATAAATAACCTTTGCGTCATGAATAAAAGGATATTAGTAGAAAACTCGCGTCTTCATTGAGTCAAACCATCTCAATTGAGTATGGCAATGGAGAATTTTCGTAACTTGATAGTGTCCATAACCATATCACTCGTATACGTACACACAAATTGTAGATTGTAGAATTGATGTTAGCAATTTTGTGAATACCAGCCATTGGAATAAGTAGGGAGATTTTGGATATATGTAAAGAAAGGGATTGATGTACTTTAAACTGTGGTGCTTTACATCTCTCATAACTTATCCTTTTATAGTTGTATCATAACTAAATTTTTTAAAATTTGGTTGACTTTAATTTAAAATTTAAAAAACAACAAACTAAGTTAAACAACCCAAATTTAAAATTTAAAAATAACAACTTAAATAAATAATAATTTAAAAATTCTAAACTAACGTAAATATTTATTTATTGTAATATTAGTATGTAACAACGAAGAATAATTAACGTAAATTTTTTTAAAACTCTAAATTTCTTTAAAAGAATTTATATAGCTACAATTTAAAAAAAATCAATAAAATTTTAAAAAATTATGCTAAAAAGAATTAACAGATTTTAAAAAAATAGTGTTAAAATATAAAAAAGAACAATCTAAATAAAATTTAAAAAATAACAACTTAAATAAAATAATTTAAAATTTAAAAAATAACAACATAAGTAAAATAATCCAAACAAATAAAACAATTTAAAATTTTAAAAATAACAACCTAAGTAAAACAACCCAAACTTAAAATTTGAAAATAACAACCTGAGTAAATAATAATTTATAATTTATAAATATAAATCTAAAAATTTCTAGTAACGACACGTAAGCAAATAAACTCTCAAACTCAACGTATGAGCGCCACGTCAGCAAATGAGCTCCCCATTTGTATTACTATAAAGATATGAAAGAGAAGTATAGGAAGCCAATGGAGTATTTATATAATGTGTATAATAGGAGTATATGAATGTTCGATTCAATAGGATATTAGATGTTTATTATCTCTCGTACTTTAATGGTTATTCTAGATAGTATAGGTGTATTGTGTTTGAGAAATTAGTAATATTTTATCTTGGATGTTCATTTTTTAACTCATATTGAGCCAAATAAATAGCTCACTGTACACATTATATAAAGAGGAGTGCTAGGGGGCCAGCAACTTTGAGGTTTTATAACCATCAATTGGCCATCAATAATATTTTTAATGGTGTGAGATTACATCCAATGGTGAGATATCACTCACTTTTCTTTTGATGGTTAAGTGCTGGCCACAAAACACAAAAGTTGCTCGCTCCCTACACTTTTCCTTGTATAAATATTCTATTAACTTCCTAGCGAGAGTCATTAAATTGCTTGTCAAATGTTAAAAAAAAAAAGTTGCTTGTCAAATTAGCATTGCTCATAATTTTTTTTGGTGACTTCACTACGCATAATTTAATCCCCGATATTTACTTTTCTTTTTTAGATTTTATTTAATCATTAATGAAAAGATCTTATTCATAAACAAACTTAACGCAACATTTGTAAATTCAAAAACAAAATGGAAAATGTTATTGAATAAACACTTTTAATGGGAACAAAAATAATAGAAAGTTAACTAGTATTGGTTTAAATATTAAGCAAATATAAAAAAATATTAATTACCATGTCAAAAATAATTATAAGATCCAATTAATAATGAAAAATAAACGCTCTCTACATTGATGACTCACTTACACATGTATATTAACCAGCAGAGAAAAAAATCTTTAAAATGAAACATTAAAATTTGTATACACTTTAATTCTGTCACTTTACTAGTATAATTAAAGATGTGGTACAAGAAAATGGATTACGTCTCAAGAATTTTTCTAAACATTTCCACTTAATAACTAAAAAAAACATTTGTAGCTCTTCGTGCATGCATGCTTATATTTAATTTGGTTGTCTGAGAATATGATTATTGCAACTGTACTTTTTCACTTTTTGAAAAATAATTACAGAACAATGATATTATATCTAACAGTACTAAATTTTTTTCTTATGGATATTTTTTTTTAAGTATGTTTTGAATTTTTTTTTGAATTTTCGATGTATATTAGGTTTAGCATATTTTAATTTTGGACGTTTAACCTAAATAAATAAATCTAACATATTTTATTCTATTTTTGGGATGTTCTTTTTAGTAGAATTTCTCATGTGTGATATTGAATGTTCATTTGAAATATAAATACGTACTGATACAAATACGGACTGATATTTGCATTTTGCGTTGATAGTGAATAATGTTTACTGTTTCTGTAATGTCATGATCAAACAATGGAGTAGATTACATGAGTTCTGTTGATGAACAGAAGCCCTACTACACCTATAATTCCTGGCCCAATATTGCGCCACTTTTTCGATTATGTACTTCCTAAACAGAATTGTTATTGCACTGATCAGGCCCAAGATTAAAAAAAAGAAAAGCAAGAATTAGTCTCATAAAACTTCATGTTCTGTGTTTAGATCGTGTGGTCTAGATTGTAGTACCGAAACATTACTGATATAAAACATTCATACACAATATCAGCGAAGTTGCATACATCATAAAACGTTCAGTACATAAAATATTATGTAACACAAGGTTAATAACACGATAAATGATATAAATAATATAACATCATCGATGTTGGCGTTCCTGGTAGTGCAGTCGATGCCCGGTGCTACATTGCAAAAGCTGTGTCTGACACTGAGGTTTGTTGGGTCGTGGGTCTGCATAAGACTGTGCCTGTATAGAGAAATCCTGTGACAACGGTGGAAGCGGCGGAACATAGTAACATCTCGAGTAAGGAAAGGGGGCATATTGATGCCTCTGAGATTGAGGCTCAAGCGGTGAAGGATACGACGGTGTAAGCTGTGGACAGGATGACCTAAGTAAGAGTCCGTAGTTCACTGACGGCAGAGTCGTATACTGGGCATCCGGTCGCACGCTTGCTCCGTATGACGTGCTAGGGTCCGGTGATGTGTATGGAATCGAGGATGAGGTGCATGCGGGAGCAGAGGAGTGATGAACCTGTCCGATGCTCTACTCCCTGGCAGTGCGAAACAACTCCGCCATGCGTTGCATGGAGGCCTGGTCGGTGGTATGAATCTGGAATGCATCCTCGAACTCTGTGTCCTCCACCATCTACTCCCCGTGATAACTACTGAATGTCCCGGCATCATGTCAGCCAGGGGGTGAAGTATCCCACACAGCCCGATGAGCCTGTGAACCTGAACCAGATGTATGACGTGGTGGGAGAGGTGGAGGAGGTGGAAGCGGTAGGGGTGAATCGCCGCAGCCGCCTGCTGAGATGTCACTGTACTCCTCTTGTTAGTCAAACTTAGCCTCCTCCTCGAACTCAACATCCAAGCGCTCCCTACGAGGCCTGACCCTATCCCTCCTAGCTCCTACGGCTGCTCCGTGCTCTCTGGCGCCCTTCTCCCTCCTAGTAGGCCATTGAGTGTCCTTCCAAACCTCCCTGGCACGCCGACGCCAATCGGAGACGTCCTGGGGAAGGTGAAGAACGTCCCTCAGCTGGCTAGCAATAGGTTGGACGTCAGCAGATAAATCGAACAGCTTGAGATCATCAAGTACATTCTGGCTTGATAGGTGCCTAACACGACAAGCGTCCCAGTACCAATCCTAATATTCCTGTGTAGGCCTATAGTCGAAGCATGGTTGAATAGAGATCCTGTGGCTCTCTGCAAATCGTGCCTTCAAACCATCATACCAGTCGACAAGTCAGTCAGGCCACCAGACATCCTCACCTCGTTCTGTGGATGTTAGGAACCTGTCGACGTTGACTGGGGCCCCCAGCACTGGCTACTCCCAGTTAAACTGGTGCTTCACCTGGTGAATTTAGCGGAACTCGACAATGTTGAAGCAGACGAGGGGGAAAATAGACATCCATGTCCCCCCATTCTGCCTCATCGATAAACCATGGCGGACACATAGCCTGCAGTGTAGGGTCATCGTACGGCGTCTACACAAGCTGCAACGGTAGTTGTGAAATAATCATCAGTGATACAAGCTAAACTAAAGGATAAATAATTAATTAAACTACAAGAGAGTTAAATCTTAGTGCTAACCTCATTCATCAGTAACTGATCTAGCGACAGACGCCATCGGAGGACCCTCTTCTCGTGTTGGTCCCTGTTCTGCTACGTCAACCCTATCAACCTATCAACCGTTGCAAGAATAACACGAATTCAATTTATGGAACATCATAATGAACTACGAATTCAGAACACAAACAAACTATAAAAGGATGGTTACCTTACTGCCATAGGATACATGAAAATCTGTCGGTCAGGTGGACACCACTGCAAAAATCTCTGGTATATCTAAGACCAATGTTCTAAAAACCGATTCGAACTGGCCGGTCAGACCGGTTAAACTGTGAACCGGACTGAAAAACGGTTCAGATATTCATAAAAACCGTGAAATTCAAAAACCGGAATTGAACCGGCAAACCGGCTGGTAACTGGTCGGTCGAACCGAACCGTGACCCAGCCGGTTTTTTGGATGGCAACAAAACGCTGCCGTTTTTCGTTCTGAATCCCTAAATCACCAAAACTCCAGATGCTGAGATCCCTAAATCACCAAAAAGCCTTCCCTTCTCTGCTTCATTGGTTCTCCTTCTTCGAGCAGGCTTTACTGAAGCTGCTTCCAACGCCTCACTGAGTCACTGTCACACTCACACCGTCACACGGGTCGAGGGCTCGCCGTCGAGCCACCGCCATCGAGCCACCGCAGAGCCGTCGAGAACTGAGAAGTGAGAACGCCTCACTCTCAAACGGGTCGAGCTACCGCCGTCGAGCCACTGCTGTCGAGCCATTGCCGTCGAGCCACCGCAGTAGCCGTCGAGAACTGAGAAGGTGCCTTCGCTGTCTCCCACCGCCTCACTCTCACTCTCCCTGTTGCATGTTCTACTTTGAATGTGCCTTCGCTGTCTCAGTGTCTCCCACTCTACCTATTTTATTTTTCTTTGAACTGTGTAGTGTGATTACTCAAACTGGATGATTTTACTTTGAACTGAAACTGATCTGTGATTCAGCATGATGAACACCGAAACTGTGAACTTTGAAATTCTGTCTCCCTGTTTTATTTTTCTTTGAACTGTGTAGTGTGAAACTGTGAACTGATTCAAGATTCAATTGATTGGAGGGAGCTAAATTGTACTGTGATTATTGACTAATGAGTGATTACTGAAACTGAACTGTGATTCAACATGATGAATGATTGTTGTTTACTAATTAGTGATTAACTGATTACTGAAACTGAACTGATTTTGGTTTGTTACTAAACTAGATTTTGTTGTTTGTTGAATAATTGTGAATAATTTTGAATAATTTTGGTTGTTGTTTGTTTACTGAATTGATTTCGCTCTTCCTTTTCTTCCCGTTGGTGCTCTCCCTCTTCCGTTTCTCTTCTCCTTCCCATTCACTCTCGCCTCCAATCCAGTAACTATCTAACTAACTACTCTTCAATTTTGTTCCACTTATTTATTTATTATCATAATTTGATTGCATGATTGTACTATGATATTATTTAATTGAAGCTAGAACTATGCTTTTGGATTGTTCAGATTCTTAATTTGATATGAGATTAGGTGAAATTTGTGTTGATTTTTTGCCTTTATTCTATTTGCTACTGCAGCTTCTGCAAATGGAGATATTGGGGTTGAATTACCTGGTGATTAGGCAGAGATTATATTCATGGGGATTGGAACTAGTGAAGGGATACCTAGAGTTAGCTGCTTGACTAATCCTCTGAAAAAATGTTTGGTACAATGAAGAAAAAAAAATCTTTGTGAAAAAAATAATTAAGATTTTGCTGCAATGGAAGTGAATGTTCAGGGTTTTGTTAAGATTTCTATATTTCATGATTGTTGTAGGCATGTTCAAACTTCAAAGGCTGCTCAGCCGGGAAATAAGAATAGGAGACTTAAACATATAAAGACTGCTCAACCGAGCAAATTGGTAGAATGTTTTTTAACATATAAAGACTTGCTGAAACACGTACTGGATTATAGTAAGCAGACAATAGATGATTTAGTTAAATTGTTTGGGATATTTTGATGCAGCAATGAATCATATTAAAACTTTAGACCTATGCAGGTAGTAATTAGAATAAGTGAGGTAACGGTTGAGAACTTAGGTTGGGAATATAAGGTGCTCCCAATGGCCTTTTTGGACATGTAATTACAACTTTAAAGTCTATATTAGACTATAATTATGTTTTAATGTGTTTATTTATATTTTATTTATTATTTTATTAGAAAATGATTTTTTCGGTTCGACCGCGGTTGAACCTCTAAATCAGTGAACTAGTAGCTAGAACGGTTCGATGACCGGTTCGGTTTTCAGAACCTTGACTAAGACATCGACAGTAAAGTGTAGCCAGCTATGTCTGTCGTGTCTCAGTGTGCTGTAGAACATAGCAAATGGTAGGTCTATCCAAGCACCGCCGAACCCAAGACAGACAACGAGATGTCTGAAAAGTCAGCAAGTAGTTACAGTCACCGGAGATGGACCAGGTTGCTCGACTTGTCCGTCATCAGATAACTTCCAATCAGTAATATGATGTAACACCTCGCATACTGTCGGAGTGTCTCTGGATCAATGGTGTCAAGCATATGTTGGACTCGGTCCCGAAACCATGTCAACTTTAATGAGAAAGACTCCTTCCTCTGTGCCCACTGCTGCTAAACCACTAAAGGCTTGGCACCAAGTAGTCACTCCACCAACCCCCACGTCTCAGTGTCGTACCATTTGTAAAAATGACGGAAGCACCCCCATTGGCTCCCCGTGCGCATAGCCCGAGATAGTACGCAACGTCCTATAGGGTGATGGTGCACTCACCTCATGGCAGGTGGAACGTGTAGGTCTCCGGACGCCAACACTCCACGAATGCCGTGATCAGGGAGTTGTCAAAGACGAAATCCCTGATAGGCACTATGTCGCCAAAGCCGGCCTCCCTCAAATACAGGACGATGGCGTCCGCTGGTGGAAGCGTGTGACTCACGCGCCAAGGAAGAAGTAGGCGAGGCCTCTAACAACAAATAATGATCACAATTAAAAAAATATTATATGTGTACATTGACATAACAAACTGAGTTAACTATTATATACATTTATTTATCAGAAATTTACTAATATATACCAACTGAATTTATTTAGAATAAAGTATCGTTTTTATCCCCAACGTTTGGGGTAAGTCCCAAAGTTGTCCCTAACATTTCAATCGTCCTATTTATGTCCCTAACGTTTTAAAATTGACTCAATGTTGTCCTGCCGTTAGAGATCCGTTAACAGAATTGATGGCGGGACAAATTGAGATGATTTTAAAACATTAGTGAATTAAATAGGACGAAAACGTTGAGGATAAAAATGATATATAGAAATAAATTTTAATTTTATCCTTCAATAATATCAGTTTTTTACTAAACATAGTATTCAATTATTTTTAATCACATCTAAGTAAATTACACTTAATCATATTACTTTCATTCTAAATAAATTAATTTTTTTATAATTTTACTCTTAAAGATTTTTAGTTATCATGAAATGTTTGTAGAATGACTAGTATATAAACTTGCGAAAAAGAAAAAAATAATATATATACTATAAAATATAAATTATACACCTTTTGTCTCTAATGTATCAAAATTCTTTAAAATTATAAAAAATAAATTTATTTAAAATGAAAGTAATGTGATTAAGTGTAATTTACTTAGATGTAATTAAAAAATAATTGAATACTATATATTGTAAAATATTGATATTATTGAAAGATAAAATTAAATTAAAATTTATTTTTATATATCGTTTTTGTTCCCAACGTTTTCGTCCTATTTAAGTCCCTAACGTTTCAAAATCGTCTCAATTTTGTCCCGCCGTCAATTCTGTTAACAGATCCCTGACAGCAGGACAACATTGAGTCAATTTTAAAATGTTAGGAACTTAAATAGAACGATTGAAACGTTAGGGACAACTTTAGGACTTACCCTAAACGTTGGGGATAAAAACGATACTTTACTCATTTATTTAAATAAAACCTTTTACGTTAATAATTAGTAACTTAATTAATAAACATTTTCTCAATATGTTAATTAAAATAAAAATATTTACTAAAATAATTAATAATCTAATTAACAAATTTTTACTTAATTTAATTTAGGTAAATATAAAATTACATAATTATTCACTTAAAAAATTTTTTACTTGGATAGTTAATAAATAAATTAATAAATTAAGAAACATGTAATTAATAAATTAGCTTCAACGGTTGGAAAACATCCACCCCAACATTTAGTATCTAAATTAATAATTATGTACTTAAAAATTTAATCACAAAAAAATTAGAACCACATTCCTAAAATCATACCATATCAGTAACCTGTTGCTAACGATACATTTAACCACTTTAAACTAAAAATTGTATTCTAATTCTTGACAAATATCCTAACCATGGCTATACATATACGCAATAACGTAAATGTGAAGATCAGAAAACTAACCGCGAAGTCGGCTGTCCCGACGACGTGCCATGTCACATTCAGTCGATTGATGTCCAAATCACGTGCATCTGCACGCGCCATCTTAATGTTACTCAATAATATTGTCAGAAAATGATAGAAGAGAGGAGAAACTGGTAAAAAGGTTAGAAATGGAGCCTGAGCCTAAAACACGCTGTCAATGACATGTATATATAGGCCTCACCCCTATCTTATCTCGTTTATACTTTATAGTGTAAACAAAATATATATAAACTTATTTGTGCAAACGAGACAAGACATGCTACGTATTTTTGTAATTAATTTTAGAATTATTTATTTCAATATATAAAACATTTTTTAATTTATTTAAATAAAAAATCCAACGAAATAGACAAATTAATTAACAATATAAACAGTTCCATACAAGGCACGAGAATTAACTCTAGAGATATATAGATAATGCAAACAAGGATTCATCAATTCTTGTCAGTATTTCCGATAAAAAGAAAATCAGATAGTCAATATGCAAAACAGTGTTGTTTATGAATATTGAGTAATATCCAATATGGGAAGATGTATGTATACAACACATTTAGCTATTTTCAACTCTCAATCAAGTTAACAACATCGCATAACTGGTATTCTAACCCAAACTCACAACCTTTACACTCAAACTACTGTACATCATAATGGCTTCTTCTGTAAATAAATTAGACATAAAAAAGGGCTCGAATGAAAATTGATGTTACTGGGTAAGAGCAACATCATATGGCCACGTGAAAAAACATCCAAAGAAAACAAAATGGTGCACCATGTTCTTGAGGATCAAGAATAAATGAAACAGATGAATCTGTATAGAAATGCAAGGAGAAAAATAAAAAGGATTTGATCAGTTAAGGAGATCATCTTGAGATTCTTGTTAGAAGAGTTTAAGCTTTGATTTGAAGAGAGCGAGCAAGTAAGCTCTATGGAGAAAGAGGCTGAACTACTATGGAAACTCGGCATGAAGATCATTTCCGCAGCAGGAACACATTTGAATACACCGTTGCTCCACTCCTATATTTATTCATAAAGTGAAATTTTTTGTTAGTGTCTGCTAATAATATATTACATATATCACATACTCTGTGGCTCAGTTAGATCAAATAAAACAACGTATCATGTTTGGTACGTGGACATCAAAGGGAGACATTGAATTTGGTAACTTCACGTAATTATCATGTTAGTGTTATGGAAAGATGTATTTTGGCTCTATATATGAGACAAAAGTAAATACAAATGCGTGAATGACACCTCTTCTACAATATATCTAATATCTAATTCATATGAAGCATAAATATTTCGATACTCATCTATTCGGATATTAGCATATACAGTCATACAGTGTACTATACATAGTCCATACATTTATGAGACGTTCCCTTCATATCTAGTTCTAGGCGAGTTTTATAGTCACCAATCCATACCGTAATCCATTCGGTAATGACTAACGAGAATACGCATTAGTGAGAAAATTGTCAGAAATTGCTTGCCAAAGTTTTCTTTTTAAGAAAGAAAACAGTATTAACACACCCCAATTGTGAAGAAAGTTTAGACCGTAACAAACAAACAAAATAAAAGAAAAAGCAAAACAAAATAAAGAATGAGATGAAAACACTTCAAAGTTTTTGAGACTCGTAAATTCTTTCTACCCTTTCAAATTTTGTCATATTTTGTTGGATTAATTATTTATCTCAGCCAGAAGTTATAACTGTTTATAATTGTGCAACTTTATCATTTTTATAGTTTTTCATAACCATAAAGTATAAAAGATCGCTTTAATTATAGGCACTATAGGCTAAGATCTTAAGCTCATAAAGTTCTAAGAGTGACATTAATAAAACAAAACCAACGAATTTGTAGGCAAGAATATCCAGGATTGTATCCTCATCTAATTCTTTTTTATCAAATCTTTAATAAAAAAGAGTGTACTGTTGCAATTGTGT
Organism: Arachis hypogaea; assembly: GCF_003086295.3. Classification (NCBI taxonomy): domain Eukaryota; kingdom Viridiplantae; phylum Streptophyta; class Magnoliopsida; order Fabales; family Fabaceae; genus Arachis; species Arachis hypogaea. Next base: position 108,242,906 of record NC_092039.1, read on the forward strand.
AGACTTGTTCTAGCCATAGTTGCCAACAAAGTGACGCTTACAATCCAGCTACAACTATCATTATGGAAAGAATTGTGTTATATGTAGTTATTTTAATCCCTTACACTGAATTGAGACATATTTTTTTGTAAATGTACGAAACTCATTTTGGATATGTTACATTCCATGTCCAAGGATTGAGATATTTCTCTTAGAAAAACCTAACTTCTACAAGTAAGACTAAGGTCCATCGAATTTAAGCTCTACCTATAACAAGACCAATATATGCATCAATGAAATTCAAACACAGCACCAAAAAAACTTTTATGAAAAAATATTGAAATAACGGATAAAGATTAATTACCTGCAGTTGTTTGCCAACGATGACAACTATATGCTCTCGACCTGCATCAAATGATAGGGGACCTCTTTCTGTTTGGACGTAAAATATACAGTGCTCCATGGGAAGGTAGAATCGCAAAGCATAGTCACATGTTTCCCTCTTCCCAGCAGACACGGCACTGTTTTGTTTTGGGGCCTTGTCGTGCGGATACCTGCACAGGGAAATCACTGACTCTGTCTCTAGAATACGTTCCTTAAAATCTTCTTGAGATTTGTCCTGTTGTAGAGCAAGGGTCACTTGCTCCACTATGCTATCCAATCTACTTGCAACGTTCCCCATATGAACCCTGTACAAAATAGTAAACTTAGTACTTAGCATCTCGTTTTGTCAACATTTAGGAACACATGACAATGAAATTTAATATTGTTTAGACATCTTGATTGAAGATCGATGTGTAATATAATACTGTTATTTTGTTTTCTTTGTCAGCGACATTTACACTTTATTATTAGGAATTTAAACAATTTAGTCAATATGATGACCTAGCTCAACATGAGGTTTTTCACTCTCTACAATTTGTATATCAGTCAGACCCACCTAGTCAGAATTTAGTATTTGTATACTTTGTTTCAAATATTTGTTTCTCATCTCACTTGCATGTTATAGAGGAAGTGTGTAACCAAGTCAAAAAACACCTGTGCATGACAATGTAGTTAACTATTTGTGTATTCTCTTCTAGGCCCGAAGAAGAGTATCACTATATCAGTGAGCCTAAACCTCGAAGTAAGTCCAACGTTCAGTCAACAACAGATTATCAGCTGGGCTCAAGAGGAATTCATAGGCAATCTGTTGAAAGCAGATAAGATTTTTTGGTGCAGTCAATTGCACCATTAGACAATGTCATTGATCTCCATTCATTCTTTGTCTTTAGAGCAATGCTAGGCAACCAATATTTTTCAACCAACATCAACTAACTTTTTTAAAATTAGTTTGTTTATCTTAAATTTTAGATTCTAAGTCATGTACCCTTAATCCTAAATTCTAAATTATAAACCTAAACACTAAATTTGGCTAATGTTAGCAGTTAGTTCCTTATACTTTCTCTTTTTTTTTGTATTATTTTAAATCTCAAAAAGATTTCTCCTATGAAGCATTTAAGTAATCACCTGTTATGATATTCTGCATACAAAGGTGGTGCTGGAGAATAATAGGCACAGAGCCAGAAGTAGTGTTCTACTTTCACTTATTTTACTATACATCTTTTATTCAACTAATGAGATTAGTTGTTGATGCAACATAATTAATTTCTCTCTCACCAAACTGTTGTTATTTATCATAGTTAAAGCAAGGAGAACATGAACACTTATATGAGTTTACGTGAACTAAAGAATGCCATTGAAATGCAAAACGATAATAATAATAGTAATAATAAAATAAAATTTTTACTAAAAAATAAGACGATTTAGATATAAAAAAAAAAGAGGAGAAAATTCAGAAACAGAACGAAAGAGAGAATCGCTTGTGTGTATACCAGAAGCTTCGATGCGCTTGGTTCCCAAGAATCTTGTTTGCGGTGAATTCCATTACTCCTTTGCGAGACCGAACGAAAGGAATCATTTCTCCGCCGCACCCTATGCGCTGGACGACGGCGTTTCGCGAGTCTTTGAAGACCTGCTCCGCTTCGTCCACCACTGTTCCGAGGTCGTTGGCGGGGATCCCGTGGCACCGGATCCGAAACGCGCCGAACTCCCTGGAGGATCGAATCACGAGGTCCGCGGAAGACATTGGCAGCGAACGGAGGTCGATCTCTGCCGGCGCCGGAGGGAAGTGAGGTTCCGGAAGTATAAGCTCCGGTAGCTGTAGCGTCTTCTCTAGGAACTCGCTGAAGGTCGCGTTCGCGGCAGAGCGGGAGCCGTTGGCAGTTGGGATCGGCGACGGCGGAGGCACTGGAATCTGGCTGTTGCAGCGCGTGAACGGCATTGCGGCGACGAAACGGAGACCGAGAGACGACGTCGTTTGCAATGCGCTCAAACGAATCCCCACACACAAAGAAATTGATGATTGAACGAGAATGTCAAAAACGACGATGGAAATAACAATCACAATGGCAACGGTGTCGTTTTATCGTGAGGAATCAGCGATGAGGATGTCAAAGATAAAAGGGATTATAGGATAATTAAGGAGAAAAGGATATTGATGAAATGAATAAGCATTGCAATGGTGACGACGCCGTTTAGCGTGTAGAAAGCGTTGCTATGAGTCTAGACGAGTTTTGATGAGATGCGACGTCGTTTTGGGAGGGTTGATCGTGTTAGTGTGGATCTTTTGATGTAACGGCGATGAGATGAGAAGTTTGGGAAGATGATTATGCAAAGGGGGAGTGCGACTGTGAGAAATGAGGGTGGCGAAGAATTTGCATTGCAATGGCAACGACGTCGTTTAACGAGGCAAGTTAGAAGGAAAAAAAAAAAACAAAAGCGCTTTTGGAAAAGGGTGATAATTGGAAAGCGCGGGAGGGACCCTTGTTGGTTGGTTGGTGGGTGCAATCCATTCTGGCGTGGCGCGTAATTCTTGAGTTTTCTTACTTCGGTGAAAATGTGAAATGGAGGTCTATGGTGTGTCATAGACGTTTAGCTCTTCTTTCGCCACGTGTTTTTTCAGGAACTGGAATTCAATTGGTTGTGTTGTTCACTTATTCTTAATCCACTCAAGAGGAAATAGTAAGCAAAGCTTCAAAAGGAAAAGGAAAAGGAAAAGGAAAATAAAGGAGCGTTGCTTGAGGGCAGCTTTATTTTTTCTATCTATTCTCACCTACTTTCTCATTGCTTGATAGTTTCTTGCTTTCTTTGATGAAAGAAAAGTTTCTTTTCTAAACTGGTGTGAATACAAAACTATCCACCATATTTAATCAATAAACTTGTATTTATATATTTATCTATGTGAAGAAACTGTAGTATTTTATTTCGTCCAATTACAAATCAGATTGTCAATCTGTAAATATATTCTGATAATTAAATTTATAAATAGTATTGGTATATTTAATGTATATCACTTATCTTTTTTTATGGTTGATTTCTTTTATATAGTTTGGTCACTTTGGCGCCATTACTGAAATAATGACTAGAGGTACTAACTTAATTAGTTAATGACTATCATATTTGATCATTATATATTTTTAGCGAACGTTTCGGGATCTTTTTTTATGAAGGGATACTTTAATCCTTAAAATACGAGATTTCTCAATTGTTGGAGCATTTAAAGAGATTGGATTCTATTATATTATGTACTTTTTTAGGTTAAATAAATTGAATAGTTTCTCATTTTAAGGATTATAAATTTATCACATTATGCTTCTACACACAATATTTAAGGATTTTATTTATTATGCCTAGCAAAGTATTGAATCCGGATAGGAGTATTTATGAATTGGATTCGATTAGTATATCTGTAACATTTATTTAAATTTGATCCAAAAATTGTGAATATTGATTCAATCCGCACACTAATAAAATCAGATTGCAGATTTTATGTATGTATTCATATATTCGCAGAACAACAAAAATAAATAAATAAATAAATAAGTAAATATTTTTTATATTTTATTTCAAGTAATAATTATCACATATGTTATATTATTTTATTTTTATCATTTAAAAAAATATGTTTATTAATATTTTAAGAGTAAACATGTAAAAAAAAAGTAGAAAAATAGTATTTTATTGATATTTTTTAATAAAAATAAACTTTCTAAAATATTTATATATTTTGCAGATATATCTAAAATCCGATCTGATATGCAAATATACAGATCGGATCAAATCCAAACTTAAAAGTTGTGAATATTGGATGTGATCTGATGACTTTAGTGCGGATCGGATCGAAATTTTGGCCATATTCAATACACGTTCACAGCTAAATCTGAATGCACTTATTACAAGACATATATGATAACCATTAGACCAAAGTCTTGCACCCTTGCGTGCACTTCAACGTGACTTAAGGACCTTTTTATTGGGCTTTTTTTATTATTAGACTAGGTAGTTTTTTAGTAGTCAAGTTCGTTTTTTGGGAGGAGGGGGGCGTGGGTCTTATCCGTAACCACACTCCAAACTTCGCATTTATTTTTTTGTTAAAAGAGTTTTGTCAAATTTTCAATTTCGCTCTAAGTATTTAAGTTTTGGTGACTTTTGAGAATTTTTTTTTAGTAAAATTTTACAAAATTGCCTTTGAGCTTTTCTTTGTGCTCCAAATAAGTTTTTAGCTCATTTAAAATTACTCTTAATTACTAATATCACTCCATCACTTTAATCAATTAGTTTACTTTTGAAAATTTTTTTTCGTAAAAAGCTCTCTTTTCTCTTCGAAAACTTGTAGCCCTTCCAAGTTTTCTCAATACATTCTCCACAAAATTTCTTTTCACAAGTCACACCTTACGAGTTTACTGGGCTTTAAAAAGAGTTAATTAAAATTACTTTAAATTTTTTACACTCTTACTTTAAGTATAGCGGAATAGAATTATACATGAGATTTTTTCATTTTGTTTGCTATTGAATTAGACACAACAAATAAGAAAAGAAAAATTGACATAACCATATATTCTTATTTAGTTTCTAAGTGTAACAAGACTTACATCTAATTTTCACTATAAATCATAGTAAAATTTTTACTATAATTAAATTAATTACAGACACCAATTCAATAAATTAATCACCTACTTCATTTACTACCCAAAAGTTCAAATCAAGATTAAGACCCCCTAAGCTCAAATCAAATTTAGCCCATCTCTATTTATTAATCAACTTAAAAAAGAAAGACTATATTAACTATATACAAGTTAATACTTCTTAATCACTACTAAATTTTAATTAAGACTAACTGATCTTGCCTGTGAAATAGTTTTGATTTAACTACCCAATATCCACCGAGCGATATACTCGGAGGCCGATGTCCAACTCTTGAATCCGAGCTTTTCTCCGTGTTATGTGAGAGTGTGAGCAATGAGAAAGGGGGGAGTGTACCTGCAAAGGCACTCCGATGCTTAAGTCAGTATAATATCAAGTTAAAAACTTAAATCTAAAGAGATGCTTTACCTTCCTTTATATGGAGAGTTCTTCGTCCGTTACATTCTTAGTAATAAGTTGTCGGTTTCTTGTCATGCCGTTTGAGATGTTGGTTATGATGAGAATATTGATGTTACCGAGTTATAGCTCATAAAATCCGAGCAGTAACGGATAATGACAAGTTATGGTGCATGCCAATAACGGTTATGAGGCCGAGTTATAGCTTGTATTAATGACGACCATATCACAGCCCCCAAACTTAGCCTGAGGAAAGTTTTTTAATGAAGCAGGTTGAGCTTTTGTGATGAGTTATAACTCGGTTAAGTGGATTCCTGAGTGAGCCTCCAGTTCAACGTACTTCATTAAATGAACTTTGTATTGTGCCACGTTGGACATCGTGCCCATTTGTTATTGAGGAGAGAGAATGAGTGGTGGCTTCATTAATGTTGTGTTAGTTTCCAATGTGCCATTCGTCGTTTGATGTGACTGAGGCAGGGGTGATATTTGGAACGTTTTTGTTTTTGATTAATTACCTCTACTGATTGGAATTTGGGCGTTTTGGTTTTCTCCTTCTCTGTGAAGAATGAGCAAGAGAGGTATGGCTATGTGCTTGTGATTTCTTTCTTCCCTCGTCTCTTTGTATTTCCTGGTTGCATGTTTGTTTTACTATTTTTGATGGTGTTTGAGAAGGAGAAGAAAGATAAAATAGATTGGTCTTATGACTAGGTTAGGGATGATGTGAGGTCTCGGGTGTCTTTATTTTGTGATGAGGCTGTTGTGAAGGAAGTGGATATGAGTAAGGTAGTGAGGCAGAATTCTGGAGTGGGGATTGAGTTATTGCCATGTAGTGTTAATGATAGGGTTTATCACCGTGGTAGGGGCTTTGAATTTTTCTACATGCACAACTGTGTTCTCGAAGAGCTGAGAGTTAGGTTACCGTTTACAGATTTCGAGTGTCAGGTTTTGAAATAGTTAAACTGTGCTCCATCGCAGCTTCATCCAAATGGGTGGGCCTTCCTTCGTTCTTTTGAAATTCTGATGGAATTTCTGGAGAAGGTGCCGTCTGTTGACCTGTTCTTCTCACTATTTCAAGCCAAGGGGGTGTGGAAAGGTGGTTGGATAAATTTCAACAGCACCCTTGGATTTGACATTTTCAGGTTGTTGTATAAATCTTCTTTCAAAGACTTTAAAGAGATGTATTTCAAAGTTAGGGGCCTGGAAAAAGATTTTCCTTTTTTCATAGATGAAAATCTGGCTGAGAAGTTCCCATTGTATTGGTGCTCGGAATCTCAGAATATACTCGGACCAGAAGTTATTTCTCCGAGAAACGTTTGTTTGATTGAGTTTCTTGTTGAAAACATCGGTCGGGGAGACCTAATTTCAATGTATGAGCTTCTGAAGTGGGAGGAGGATAAAGATGCTGTTTTAAAATATTTAGGTGAGTTATAGGGTTGTTTCTGATGTATTAACTTTTCTCTTCAGATATCTGATGTTCCTTGTGTTTTGCAGGGGGTAAATATCCTGGTGTTTCAGTTGCGTCCCTGAGGACACGTTTCAAAAATAAGAATTTAGAGAAGGAGGTTTCATCTTCTAATGCTGAGAAAATTGCTGGGACTGGCGAAGTTACTCAGCCTCGTCAAGGCTGGAGGAAAGTGATTGCAAAAAAGAAGAGGAAGTCCAATCTTGTTTACTTGTCCGATGATTCTGATGAAAAGTCATTAGGGGTTCCTCTTGAGGAAATACAGGCTTTTATGGGCAATCAAAAAAGGCTTCATGAAATTTTTGAACAAAGTGAGGGATTTTCTGTGTGGGGAAAAGAGTATCCCTATATGACTGTGGTGGACGAGTATTGTCAATCGTCGGCTGATGTTTCGCTCGCAAAGGAGGTTGGAGATATTGCGATTGGTCAGTATATGCAGGTAATGGGCGATCTTGTTTGTTTTATTTGTTGTTTTATTTGTCTAGGTTGTTGGTTTACGCCTTGCGAGTCCTGGGCGTAGCCAAGAGTTGAAGTATAAGGGAGTTGCTGCGGAAAGAGGAGAGGTTTCTGTTCTGAAGGAAGAGTTGGTTAAGAGTAAAAGTGCTGCTGCCAAACTTCAGGCATGGTTAACCGAGGCCGAGAAGTTATTGAAGGAGACGAAAGATAGTTATGCTCGGGATGTGGAGGATTTGAAGAAAAAAGAAAGTGATTTGGCGAGCGTACAATCTCGTCTAATTGAGGTAACTGCTGAATTAAAGAATGTGGAGAAGAAAAAAGCTGATGAAATTCTAGATTCTTTTGTTGAGGGGTTTGAAAGGGTGTTGTTACAGGCGAAGTTTTTGGCACCAGAAGTTGATCTGTCTGGGATGGACCCTGAAAAAGTCGTTTGTGATGGTAAGATGGTCGAAGATGATGGTGATGTTGAAGATTAGGCAGATAATGTGTAGTTTGTTATTATGTTGGATATTTTGTTGTTTTATTTTGTAATGGATAGCTATTTCAATTTTGATATTTATTTTTGAATTGTGGTATCGGTTTGAACGTTATTGGATGTGAGTACTTTCCTTTTAGGAAAAAGTTTTTTGTTGATTGATAGGAAATGATTCTAAGGATATTTCATTTTTGTTTTAGAATACTGCCGAGTAGTGGTAGGTAGTAAATTTAGGCGAGGATTGCCATTTTTCGAGCTATATTGATAATTGATAGTAATGAAAAATATAAATAGCATAATTGAATAGAATGAGATAGTTTTGATTATAAATTCGTATTTCTTTAAATACAAATTCTCAGGTAGGCTAGCCTCGTTAAAACCTCTCCAAGCAAAACCCTTTGGGACAAAAACTTGGTAGTAGGAAAAAGAGTACTAGCCTGTCCCTGATTCTTAACTATAGAACTTCTTTAGGGATGAAACATTCCAGGTATTGGGTAATACTTTACCATCTATTGATTCAAGTTTGTATGCTCCATTGCCGAGTACTTTTTATATTCGGTATGGACCGTCCCAGTTTGCTGCGAGCTTTCCATGTGAGGGTGGTTTCCAAGCACTTTCCATTCTACGAAGTACTAAGTCTCCTCTCACAAATGATCTGCTTTTAACCGATTTATTGTACTGGCGGGCTATTGCTTGCTGTGCTGCACGTTGCTTCAATGTGGCGATGTCTCTTACTTCTTCGATGATGTCGAGCTCGGATCTCCGAGCTTCCTCCTGATTGCCGAGGTAAGTTCGGATGGAGCTCTGGGAGATCTCCAAGGTTATCATGGCTTCAAAACCATATACCAGCCTGAAGGGTGTTTCTCTTGTTGATGATTGTGGCGTTGTGTTATATCCCCAGAGGACTTCGGGTATGAGCTCGGCCCAGAGACCTTTGGCGTCATCTAGCTTTTTCTTAAGTGCATGTAGGATGATCTTATTTGCCGCCTCAGCTAATCCATTTGTTTGAGGATGTTCTACTGAAGCGAAATGTTGTTTTATTTTAAGATTCTGCAAAAAAGATTGAAATTTCTGATCAGTGAACTGGCGGCCGTTGTCAGTGATGATATGGTGAGGTATTCCAAAATGACAAATAATGTTTTTCCAAACGAAAGAAATCATTTGTTGGGATGTTATTCTGGCCAAAGGTTGGGCTTCCACCCATTTTGAGAAATAATCGATACCAACAACGAGGAATTTTACCTGGCCCGGTGCCGTCGAAAACGGACCGAGTATGTCTAAACCCCATTGGTTGAAAGGCCAGCTGATATCAGAGTGATGTAGTTGCTCGGCCGAAATGTGTATTAGTGGTGCATATTTTTGGCAGTTGTGACATGTTCGGATCTTGTGTTTGCTATCCTGGTTTAAAGTCGGCCAAAAGAAGCTAGCTCGAAAGATTTTTGATGCTAAACTTCGTGCGCCTGTGTGTGTTCTGCAGATTCCCTCATGTGCCTCTGCTAGTGCAATGTATGCTTCGGGCTTGTTGAGACACTTTAGTAATGGGCGATTGTATCCTCGTCTGTACAATGTTCCATTGAGTATTGTGACGGAAGATGCTTGTCTTCGGAATTTTTTGACATTGTCCACCCCTTCTGGTATATTACCTGTTTGCAAATATTGTATGAAGTTGTTCCTCCAATCCCTTTCCTATGTAATACTTAGCACATTTGTTAGAGTAACACTTGGAGATGTAAGGGTGAATTGGTGCAGTGTAGATAACTCGGATTGTGTACTACCGAGCTTAGATAAAATATTGGCCCTATGGTTTTGTTCACGTGGAATGTGTTGTATTTCAATTTTGGAAAATTTTGAAGTTAACTTTTTAACTAAAAGTAGATATTTAGATAGAAGAGGATCTTTGACCTGAAAAAGGTCGTTTACCTGTTGTACTATCAATAAAGAGTCACAGTATACCTTTATCGCCGATATTTGGAGATCTAGACAAAGTCGGAGTCCGGCGACTAGTGCTTCATATTCTGATTGATTGTTGCTGGCTTTGAAAGCTAGATGTAAAGAATGTTCCAATATGAAGCCATCTTTGGACTCCAGGCGTATTCCTGCTCCACAGCCCCCATTATTTGAGGAGCCGTCAACGTACAAAGTCCATTGCTTTGTATGGTCTTCTTCTGAAGGTACTGTAAGCTCGGCAATAAAATCAGCCAAGAATTGGGACTTAATCGGTCCCCTGGGTTCATACCTGATGTCGAATTCAGATAACTCGACTGCCCATTTTATGAGTCTTCCTGCAATTTTTGGTTTGTGTAACACTTGCCTTAATGGATGATCTGTTCTGACATGAATGACGTGGCTTTGGAAATAAGGTCGGAGTCTTCGTGCCGAGAATATTAGAGCTAATGCGAGTTTTTCTATCCTCGGATAGTTGAGCTCGGAATGCTGGAGTGTTTTACTCACAAAATATATTGGATGCTGAGTTTTGTTTCTTTCTGTAACAAGAACCGAGCTTATTGCCCAATCAGAAACTGATAAGTATAGAAATAAATCTTCCCCTTGTAGGGGCTTTTGCAAAATCGGCGGTTGTGAGAGAGTTGTTTTTAATTTTGAAAAAGCTCTTTCACAATTGTCGTTCCACTGAAATTTGTTTTTCTTTTTTATTGTTTGGAAAAAAGGGAATAGACGTTGAAGCTAGGCAGGGAACAAATCTGGATAGTGCGGCGAGTCTTCCTGTGAGGCGCTGAACTTCTTTGATTGTTTTTGGGTTGGCCATGTCTAGCACCGCTTGGCATTTGTCTGGATTCGCCTCCATTCCCCTGCGTGTTAGTAGAAAACCTAAAAACTTACCCCCCTGAACGGCGAATGCACATTTCTCGGGATTGAGGCGCATGTTGTACTGCCGAATTTGGCCGAATATTTCTGTAAGGTCGCTGACGTGACTGTTTCCAATTTTTGTTTTGGCAACCATATCATCGACATAGACTTCGATATTTCTGCCGATCTGTTTGGCGAAGACCTTGTCCATAAGACGTTGGTAAGTTGCACATGCGTTCTTTAATCCAAATGGCATAACTTTATAACAATAGTTACCGAAATCAGTAATAAATGCCGTTTTATTTTGATCGGAGGGGTGCATTAGGATCTGATTATACCCTGAGTACGCATCCATGAAACTTAAAGTAGCGTAACCTGACGCGTTATCTACTAAAGAGTCTATGGATGGTAAAGGGTAGGAATCCTTAGGGCATGCTTTGTTTAAGTCAGTGAAGTCGACACACATGCGCCACTTACCATTTTGTTTTCTTACCATTACCACATTGGCTAACCAGGTAGTAAATCTGATTTCTTTCATAAATTCTGCGTTGATGAGCTTTTGGGTTTCCTCTAGTGATGCTCTTTTCTTTTCCTCGCCGAGTTTCCTTTTCTTCTGCTGTACTGGTTGGACTGCCGAGTTTATTGCTAGCTTATGGCTGATGATTTGTGGATCGATGCCGGGCATGTCTGAAGGTGTCCATGAAAAAAGGTTGGCTTGATCTTATAAAAAGGTTCTGATGGTCTCTAGGTCTGTTGCGTTGATTGAGGTACCTACATAAGTAAATTTGTTAGGGTCATTATTAAATATACTTTTTGTAAATCGTCGGAAGGTTGTGGGTGCTCGAGAAAATCGGCTCTTGGATCGAGGTCGGCAAGTGGGTGGCCGGTTTGCTTGAGGTCGACATTGTTGAATTGCTGCTTTGCACGATTTTGAAATTTCATGCTGATGTTGTAGCATTACCGTGCTTCTTTATGATCTCCGTGGATTGTTACGACTTTATCGTCCTGCAGGGGAAACTTAACACACAGATGAACTGTGGAAACAATTACGCCGAACTTGTTCAAAAAAGGTCGGCCAAGGATAAGGTTATAGGGACTGAAGCAATCAACTACTAAATATTGAATATCATTAGTTTTTGAAAGAGGATGCTCACCCAATGTGGTTTGTAACAACACTGAACCGATTATTGGAACCCGTTCTCCTGAGAATCCGACCAAGTCTCCTCCTGTTGACTGTAGGATGTTGTTGCTGAGCTTCATTTTTTGAAATGTGGAATAGAACAAAACGTCTGCACTGCTTCTGGGGTCCAAGAGTACTTTCCTTACCAATAGATCCCCTGGCTGAAGAGTGATTACCACAGGGTCATCCAAGTTTTGTATGTTGGAGTTGAAGTCGGCGTATGTGAAAGTGACTTCTGGTTGCTGATAAGTCATTTCAGCATCTTGTTGTGGTCCATGTACCGATCATATTGCTCGGAACGTTCTCTTCCTTGCCGAATTCGAGGATCCTCCACTAGCGTATCCACCTGAAATGCAATTAATTATGCCGCGCGGTCTTTCGTAGTGGCTTGAAGATGCCTTATCATTTCCTCGGTTTGGTTGTTTGGAGGAATCGTTTGTTGCGAAAGGGGGGTGCGCTTTTGGATATGACCTCCTTTGTGTTTGTCGAGGTGTCCTTGCCTTGCCAACCGTTCTAAAAGGTCCTTGGCGACTACACAGTCATCAGTGTTGTGACCGTGTTTCTGGTGGAAAGCGCAGTACTTGGACTTGTCTACATTCTTTGCATCTTGACAGGTGCCGGCTTTCTTCGGTGGTTTGATCAGCTTTGAATTGAAGATTTCTTTGATTATGTTTTCTCTCTTGGTATTGAACTGCGTATAAGAATCAAATCGGGGTGTTAGTTTAAAATTTTTCTTAATACCCGAACTCTTATCGTCTTCTCGGAAGTATGACTTGTCGGTTCTCCGGGCTTGTCTGAGCTCTTCAATGTCAATTTGTCCTTTTGCTTTCTCACGGAATTCTGCAAGAGTCTTCGGCTTGGCCACTGCGATTATCTCCTGGAACTTTCCGGGTCGAAGTCCGCTTTTGATCGCATGTAGGTGGACCTCGGGGTGGAGGTTAGGTATGTTAATTGCGACCTTGGTGAAGCGGGTCATGTAGTCCTTCAAGCTTTCGTTCGGTCCTTGCTTGATAGTATTCAAATAATCGGAGTCGTGCAAGTAAATTGCGGACCCGGCAAAATGCTCTTCGAATAACTTCGCCAGCTGTTGAAACCGCGAAATGGAACCTGCAGGCAAAGCACATAACCAATCAAGTGCAGGACCATCTAAATAATTGAGAAACAACGACATAAAACTGTATCTGATGCACCATTGACGATCATTATTGATCGGAACTTCTTAAGAAACTTCCTTGGGTCCCCGAGTCCATCGTATAGTGTGAGGGTCTGTGGCAGAGTGAACCTCTTTGGTAACTCGAAGTTCATTACTTCCTCTGTGAAGAGTCCTACAAGGTCGTCGGACTCTCCCTTTTCATCTTCAAGTTGGGGTTCTTCAGCTCGGGCAGTCTCCGAGACATGAGAGGGGGATTGATGTTCCTCATCTTCTGGCTGCTGGCGGTGAGTATCGTTGTGCTCAATCCGAGCGTGATTTATTTCAGCGATTTGGGCAGCCATTATTTGGTTCTCGTCGGCCATTCTTTGATTGGCTTGTTGCAGATCAGCCACCATTCGTATGAGTTCGGACAGTGAAGGAGGTGGTACGTCAGCCATGGGTGTAAATGGAGGTGATGAGACCGAAAGAAAGAATATGACTTTCTCGGCCCCACGGTGGGTGCCAATTGATCTTGCCTGTGAAATAGCTTTGATTTAACTACCCAGTATCCACCGAGCAATATACTTGGAGGCCGATGTCCAACTCTTGAATCTGAGCTTTTCTCTGTGTTATGTGAGAGTGTGAGCAATGAGAAAGGGGGGAGTGTACCTGCAAAGGCACTCTGATGCTTAAGTCAGTATAGTATCAAGTTAAAAACTTAAATCTAAAGAGATGTTTTACCTTCCTTTATATGGAGAGTTCTTCGTCGGTTACATTCTTAGTAATAAGTTGTCGGTTTCTTGTCATGCCGTTTAAGATATCGGTTATGATGAGAATATTGATGTTACCGAATTATAGCTCATAAAATCCGAGCAGTAACGGATAATGACGAGTTATGGTGCCTGCCAATAACGGTTATGAAGCTGAGTTATAGCTCGTATTAATGACGACTATATCACTAATAATTTTTTAAGTGTTAATCCAACTTAGTAAAAGAAAACTCATATCTTATTCATGTAACCAAAAACATCTTTAAAAAAAATAGAATTAAATTTTTTTTCTCAACCTATTTTCTTTATTTTTTCCTGCTCTCGACTTTTTTTTTTTTATGTTTCCTCATATAGTCAATAATCACTCTAATGTTTCTTAAGAAAGAGATAGAATAGATAAGATAAAAAATAGTCTACGTAAGTTTTACGAAGAAAAAGATAAATAAAACTATATGTGTTGTGAATATTTTTTCTTTTTTATTCCAAATTTTAGATGAGTGCCACTTATATACTGAAAGCAAAATTTTCAAAATTTGATTTCTTATTCTTCTCTAATTTTAAATATGTTGTGAAATATCCGAAGCGTTTGTCAGAGTTACTATCTATAAATTTTATTTACCTCTTTATTCTTTTTTATTGCTTGCTCATTAACACTTTTCTTATATATTTCTCCTGTACCTTGTAGTCGAACTAGCAGGTAAATTGACAACTTTCAAATTATACGTTGAAAATTATTAACCATCTTTATCACTTTGCTCTCTATCTATTTTTACGAAGAACAATATGATCCCTGGTAAAAAAAGAGATACTTTGACTTCTAATGTTTTTGTTATCGGACAATAAGATTCTTTTGTTAAAAAACTTATTAAATAATAATAAAAATTAATTTTGTGGAGATTTTATTTATAATTTATGAATTTTTTAAATTTTTAATTTTTTTTTAATAATAACCTGTTTGAAAAGCTTCAAAATTAATTTTTTTTTTGAATTTTTGACTTATGAAAAATAATAATATTAATGTCTGGTACAATTTTTAAAATCAAATTGTTTCTTTTTAAAAAGCTATTTAGGAGATTATAGAGAAGTTAAAAAAAAACAACTTCTCTCATAATACTATTACTTTTTATCACATTTCTATAAAATAAACACTTTTAAAACTAAAAATTCAAATACAAAATAACTTATTTATAAGTAATTTTAATTTATTTTTTCAAAAGTAGCTTAATTAAGCACTTACGATTACTATTACCACTATCTTTCTTTATCTTTATCTTTATCTTCATTATTATAATTTCTATCTTTACTATTTATATTATGTAATTATAGTTTATCATCATCATTATCTCTTCTATTATTATCAATATCAATACCAATACTATCAACAATTCAACATTACCGTTCTCTTCTCTCATTATATGTTCGATGATATTTTTATTCTTTAGAAGATATTTATATATTATAATTTTTTTTATGCGACATCACTTTTAACAATGATCTTTTTTCACTTAAACACTACCAATAAAAAATATTTTAAAAATAAACTTTTAATAGTTTGTAGAATTTAAAACATTACATATTACAAATAAAATTCTCAAAAAATTAATTTTTATTACTTTTGACAAAAAATTTAATAAAAGGATCGTATTATTCTAAAATAAAAATGTTAGAGATCGAAATATCTCTTTTTTTAGACAATAATTATCTTTTTTCATGAAAATAGATAGAACCGGGTTGAATATATATATTTACTCTAAATGGTAAGGGAAGGGAAACGAGAGTATAAGTAAGTTTATTATTATTGCAAATTCTTCTTCTCAAAGAGTCAAAAAGAGAGGTATATGCATAGTTGTCAGAACCGAACCGGTGATCGAACCGGTAAGGTTATTGGGTTACTGGGTCACTAGTTCAACCGGTGGGTCACTGGTCGAATCGGTTAACTCGGTATAATTAAATAATTATATAAAATTTAATTATTTGACTAGTTTAACTAAATACCATCTAACAATTTTCAACTATCAACCTTATATGAAGACAAAAAATAAAAAAATATATTAAAAAATAATATTAATAGATATCATATAATCATTAAAAATAAATAAATTGTGATTAATTAAATTTTTTGTTTATCTTTTTAATTTGTATATATTTAATAAAATTTATAGTTAAATAAAATGTAATTGATTTAAAAATGAGTGACTTTGAAATTAAAATAAATTGAATATAAGTGAAAAGAAAATATGCTATATGTATTATAATTAGTATTATAATTGATGAGAAACATTTCGGTTTGGTGGTAGAAGTATGCTTGTTTTATGTTGGAAGAGGGGGTTCGAACCCCATTGGGAGCATTTTGAAAAATTTTCCAAAAATCATCACAAGTATGACACTTGTCAGCGCTGGAGGGTTTAGAGCATACCGGACTTGACCGGTTTATATCGGTTCTCTACTTTACACGGTCCAAATACCGGACCGGACCGGCATAGGATCTGGTTTACCGATTTTTCGGTCGAACCAGCCGGTCTGGTCCGGTTCTGACAACTATGGGTATATGTACTATTTTATTAATCACAATCTTCAATTATACTATTTGATTTCTCTTTTTTTTTTTAATTTTTCTACTAACTCTACACAGACAGATTTAGAGGGCCCAGTGGAGGTTGTGGTCTCCCAAAAAATTTTTAAACTTCTATATATTATATCATGTGCACTTAAATTTAAAATAAACCTGTTATTCTAGTGGTTAATTAGAATATTTTCTCTCAATTCAAATCTCAATTATTGCATTTTAAACATTAATAGTATTCTATCTTTTTTAGATTAACTATTTTGATCAACAAATCTCTTTGTAATTGTTTCTTCTAATTTGTTCATTAACCATTTTGTTTAATGAATTTTTTTATTCTTCCTTCTAACTTTTTTTTTCTTAACTCTTAAATATATATCATTATAAAAAGTAGTCTAATTTTTATAATAAATCCTAATTGAATAACAAGAGAGTATATACATAAAATTAAATTGTTTCAACATTCATTTATTTTTTCATAATATTAAAATAATAACATATTAAATAAATTATTTATTAGTATAAGTATTTTACATATTTTATTCACTAATTTATTTTAAATACATATATCAAAAGTATCATAATAACTGATTTATATTGATTATGTTATATTCTTTATAAAAATAAAAAAATAAAAATTAGAATTTTATAAGAAAAAGACAAAAATTAGAATTTTATTAATAAACATTTTTAATAATAATAATAATAATAATAATAATAATAATAATAATAATAATAATAATAATAATAATATCACCAATTATATATATATATATATAATATTTACATATATAAATATTTAATTTTTGACTCCTTCCTCAAAATATTCTGAATTCGTCCTTTTGACTCTACAAGCATAATTCTCCTTCTTTTTGTAGATTTACCATAAAAATTTACACTTGCACCACTTTTTTAAGTAAACTAAAGAAACATTACCGTCAAACAAAATTTGTTAATAATGACTTGTATTATTAATTCTATCAAAAGCAAGTGGTTGGAGCAAGTGGAATAGATTTTGGTGAAGCTATTAGAATTAAAATAATTAGTGGTTGTGTTTCCTTGGCATGGGCTATAAATAAAACTTTGTTAAAGTCTCATTAGCATCAAGTCACAAAACACAAAACACCAAGTAATGAAGTATTCCTTTGATAGCTTCGTGTGTGTGTGATTTTCTTTCGTTTTGAGTGAATTCTCTTGTAATAGTGAGTGTAATATTATAAAGTGTGTAGTAATATTTTGAGGATTGTGAGTGATACACATCAAAGTTTGATCATACTCTGTAGAACTCTTCTTTTTCTTTTTTTTTTTTTTTTTTTTTTTTTTTTTTTTTTTTACTGAAAAGATTGCAACTTCATTTAATAGGACAGATGATATCTGGCAAAGACTAGATTTAATATGTAACACTCTTACTATACAAAATTTTACGCTTAAGCTGTAAAAAAGAGGTGGTATGATATTACGGTCTCTAAGATAAAATATATGCATAATAGTATCTGAAAGAGAACAATATACAAGGAGTCTTGAAAAACGGGTAAAACAAATTCGTAAAATGAAAAGCACAACGCTCAGAAAACGAGATTACTTGCGTGCTAAGAAACCTAAAGATTATAGGTGTAACTAAACAAAAGAGAGAATAAAAAATCAAAGATGCGAAATAACTAGCTCCTAACTCAGCCTGCGAAGTAGTCAAGGCTGGCCGGAGAATATTTATATACATATATATACATATCCCCAAAATACCCAAAAGACAAGATAAAGCCTTATACTCTCCCTTGACCTCTAAGAGGGACAAAATAAACAAGTTTCTTGGAGAGAAAGCTAAGTACATATATACATAAGCTGCATAATAAAAGAACCCAGAAATCGCTCCGCTTCAGGAATCTAGACGCCTAGCGAGGTGCCTCTCGACCTGCATTTGAAAATAACAACACAGTATGGGGTGAGAATCGGAGGTTCTCAGTGTGGTAAAGGTGCCACACACATAATATATAAGGTCCTGAAAATGCCAGAGGCAATCCTAGGACGCCAACACTCAGTTATAAAACTTAAATTCTAAACAGAAGCCATAAAAAGGGTAGGTGTTCTAAGGAATTCTAAACTTACTTACTTAAACCTAACTTTATCACCAAATCGGTCCACCTTTCCTCCGCTCCTCCATCACCAATGATTCAGCAGAGACAGACAACCAAACAATTTCAAGCACAAGTAGAAAACAGGTAGTGCAGGTAGCAAATATAACAGTTAGCATAATATATATTATGTTAGGTGATGCGTGATCATCTTTCTTGTCTTTTCCTAGTGAATTTGCAATCAATTTGTTAAGTTTAATCTAGAATTAATTGTCTTTTAGCCACTATGGATGCTACTTTGAGTCTTGTGCAATTCTGTTTATTTTAGGTAGCATTCGGTTGAAATTGATGGAGTTTCTACAGCACAAAAATTTAAATGAGATGACAGCGAAGAGCGACGCGCACGCGTACCTGACGCGTGTGCGTGATTTGGAGATTTTCATGGTGACGCGGGCGCGTGGATGACGCATATGCATGATTTGAATATTTGCACGGCGACGCGTACGCGTACCTGACGCGTACGCGTGACACGCGAAGAAGACCATCGACGCGTACGCGTGACATGTGCCACGTGCAGAAAATGCAGAAAAACGTTGGGGGCGATTTCTGGGCTGTTTTTGACCCAGTTTTCAGCCCAGGAAACACAGATTAGAGGCTGCAGAATAGAGGACTCAAGGAAACACTTCTTGTTACATCCCAAGTTATGCGTGGGTCCTACGAAGCAAGTGGTCCCCATCAATCACTTGAAGACTTGATGATTGCCATAATTAATTCTGATTTAAATTTAAATATTATAGGAAAATATATTAGTTTAGATATTAGATTTTAAATTAATTAGGATTAGATAAAAAAGATATTAGTATTCTATACCAATTAACATTCCGCACTTCAGAGTTTACCTGAATCCTAGTTTTCTTTTTTGAGTCATGAGCAACTAAACCTCCATTGTTAAGGTTAGGAGCTTTGTCTATTGTATGGATTGACATTATTACTTTTCTATTTTAATTCATGTTTTGATTTATATTTCAAGAATTATTTTCGTTCTTTATTCTATGAATTTGGGTGGAACGGAAGTATGACCCATGTTCTAATTGAGTTCTTGTATAACTTGGAAAAGCTCTTTACTTGAACAACAGCTTGAAAACATATTCTCTTGAATTTCTAATTGTTTGTATTTAACGGGATATGTGCCATATAATCCCCTTATATATGGATAATTATGATTCTTGTGGCATATAAAATGGAATTTGATCATCACCCTTTAATTGGAATTAATTGACCAAGGAATTGGCAGTTAATGAATTTTAGAGAAGACTAGGAAGGTCTAAGGAATTCGGGTCTAGTCACATATAGTTTTCCATGAATTAAATCTTGCATGATTAAAATAGTTAGTAAGAAAAGTCAATCCAGAAAATAGATAACTCTGAAGCCTTAACTATTTTCTCCCATATTTTATTCCTAACTTATTCACATGCTGTCTTCAAACTCTTAATTTACTGTTTAATGCTCTTTGAACATCCAACACTCTTTTCTGTTTGCCTAACTAAGTGGTTTAACCAACTATTGTTGCTTGATCCATCAATCCTCGTGGGATCGACCCTCACTCACCTGAGGTATTACTTGGTACGACCCGGTGCACTTGCCGGTTAGTTTGTGGGTTATAAATCCCGCTCCAAGTTTTTGCGCCGTTGCCCGGGATTGATAGTGATTAACAACTGTTAGTTGTTTGATTGCTTAGATTAGGCGTTTTATTTTTAATTTTATTAAAATATATTTTTAATATTTTCGAAAAAAAGAAAAAATATTTTAATAGCACTAATATTTTTAGTAATTTCTGAAATTAAGTTTGGTGTTTCCTAGTTCAGGTTACCTCACTGGAAATTCTCTGCACTCTGACGTAGAGAGTTCTATTTTTTCTTGTCTTTTGTTTGTTTATGCGCAGGAACAGAGACAAAGAACATCTCTTAGACTTTGATCCTGAACCTGAAAGGACTTTCAGGCGGCGTTTACAACAAGCTAAACTTTGCAAGGCTGCAGAATCCACTATGGATCCTAACAATGCTGATAATGCCAATGTGGCAAATCCGAATGGAAATGAGCAACAAAGAAGAGTACTTGGCTCTTACTCTGCTCTTACTGCAGATCTTTATGGAAAAAGCATTGTGGTGCCTCCTATAGCTGCGAACAACTTTGAGTTGAAGCCACAATTGGTCACCCTGGTGCAACAAAACTGCCAGTATCATGGTCTTCCCCACGAAGACCCAAATCAGTTTATTTCTAGTTTTCTATAGATTTGTGATACTGTGAAGACAAATGGAGTGAACCCAGAGGTATACAAACTCATGCTCTTCCCCATTTGCTCTGAGGGATGGAGCAAAGCTATGGCTAGATTCCTAACCCAAAGAAAGTCTGGATACTTGGAACAAAGTTGTTACTAAGTTTCTCACTAAATTTTTCCCACCAAAGAAGCTGACTAAGCTTAGGGTGGAGGTTCAGACCTTCAGGTAGAAGAATGGTGAAACTCTGTAAGAAGCTTGGGAGAGATACAAGCTACTGACTAGGCAATGTCCTCCGAACATGTTTTCCAAATGGACCTAACTAGATATCTTTTATGAATGTTTGGGTGAAATGTCCAAGATGTGCTTAGATAATTCTGCAGGAGGTTCATTGCATAAGAAGAAGACACCGAGGAGACTTTTGAGCTTATTGAATTAGTTGCTAGCAACCAATATTTATACTCATCTAACAGGAATCATGTGAACTCTGAGACTCCTCAGAAGAAGGGTGTCATGGAAGTAGAAGCTCTTAAAGCTATTCTTGCTCAGAACAAGCTTATGTCTCAGCAAATAAGTCTACTTACTCAACACATGGGTGGCATGCAAGTCTCAGATATCAACACCCAAAATCCACCTCAAGAGGTCTCCTATGATATGGCAAAAAATTTAGTGCAAAATGATAATTATAATTATGCTCAATCCTCTTTTGAACAGGTCAATTACATGGGGAGTGGTTCTAGAAATCCCAATAATGACCCCTATTCTCAGACATACAATCAAGGATGGAGAAATCATCCAAATTTTGGGTGGAGAGACCAACCTCAGAGACCTCAGAATTTCAACAATAATTCTTACGGCGGCTTCCAACAGAACAATTATAATAACTGCCAATTTTAGTCTCAGCAGCAACAACCACCTCAGCAGGCTAACTCTAAATTCCAAGAAGATTCTAATTGGAAGATGATGAGGAGTTTTATGCAGGAAACCAGAGCCTCCATTAGAAACTTGGAAGTGCAAATGGGCCAGTTGAGCAAGCAAATACCTGAGAGGTCTGCAAGTACATTACCAGGTGATACAGTGGTGAACCCAAGAAAAGATTGCAAGGTTATTCAGTTGAGAAGTGGTAAAGTATCTAGCTCTGAGACCAAGGCCAATGAAGAATTAGTTGAAAAAGGAACTCCAGAGGAAAAGAATGAAGAAGTAGAGCGCGCCTCTCCTAAGCGTGCAGATAACCCATTCCCTGATTCTCTTGACACTTATCCTACCTTGCCAAATGCTTCTGAATACAAGCCAAAAATGCCATATCCTCAGAGGCTTCAGAAGGCTTCCAAAGAAAAGTAGTTTTCCAAATTCTTAGATCTTTAAGAAGCTATAGATCAACATTCCTTTTGCAGAGGCTCTTGAGCAAATGCCTCTTTATGCTAAATTTATGTGAAAGAGTTGTTGACCCATAAGAGGAATTGGAAGGAATAAGAAATAGTGGTGTTAACCAAGGAATGTAGTGCAATTATTCAACACAATCTACCTGAGAAAATGTCAGACCCAGGGAGCTTTGTCATTCCTTGCACCATTGGAGATATCACCATTCAGAGAACTTTATGTGACCTTGGAGCTAGCATAAATCTAATGCCACTTTTAGTGATGAAAAAGCTTCAAATTGAGGAGGTAAAATCCACTCGTATTTCTCTTCAACTTGCTGATCTTTCTGTTAAATTACATGTGGGTGTTGTTGAGGATTTACTTGTTAAAGTAGGACCATTTATTTTTCCTGTTGATTTTGATATATTAGACATAGAAGAGGAGGTAAAATCCTCTATTATACTTGGTAGACCCTTTTTAGCTACAGGTAGAGCTCTGATTGATGTGCAAAAGGGTGAATTGACCCTGAGGGTCAATGAAGAATAGGCAGTCCTAAATGTTTTTTAGGCTCTCAAACACCCTAATGATTTTGAAGGGTGCATGAAAATAGATATTATTAAACCACTTGTTCAAGAGGTACTGAAAGCTGAGGTGCTTGATGACATTCTGGATCTTGTTTCTGAGTATGAATTAGTTGAAGTTGATGATTCACCACCCCAGAAGGCTATGGTTTACACGCCTAAAGCAGAGGAGGAAGCCCCCAAGCTTGAGCTCAAACCTTTACCTCCTTCTCTGAAATATGTGTTCTTGGGTAAAAATGATTCATATCCGGTGATTATTAGCTCTTCCCTGAAGCCTGAAGAGGAAGAGGCGCTTGTTTCAGTGCTCAGGAGCCATAAAACTGCTCTTGGGTGGACCATTGGTGATTTGAAGGGGATTAGTCCAACCAAGTGTATGCACAAGATCCTTCTTGAAGATGATGCTAAATCAGTTGTGCAACCACAAAGGAGACTCAATCCAACCATGAAAGAAGTGGTCCAAAAAGAGGTAATGAAATTATGGGAAGCAGGTATTATTTACCCTATTTCTGACAGTCCTTGGGTAAGTCCTGTGCAGGTAGTTCCCAAGAAAGGAGGGATGACAGTGAGCTTCTTTCTTGTCTTTTTCTAGTGAATTTACAATCAATTTGTTAATTTTAATCTAGAATTAATTTTATTTTAGCCACTATGGATGCTACTTTGAGTCTTGGACAATTCTGTTTATTTTAGGTAGCATTCGGCTAGAATTGATGGAGTTTCTGCAGCACAAAAATTTAAATGAGATGACAGCGAGGAGCGACGCACACGCGTGCGCGTGATTTAGAGCTTTCCATGGTGATGCGGGCGCGTGGATGACGCGTACACGTGATTTGAAGTTTTGCACAGTGACGCGTACGCGTGACACGCGAAGAAGATGATTGACGCATACGCGTGACTGACGCTTACGCGTGACATGCGCCACGTGCAGAAAACGTAGAAAAACACTGGGGGTGATTTTTGGGCTATTTTTGACCCAGTTTTCAGCCCAAAAAACATAGATTAGAGGCTGCAGAATGGAGGACTCAAGGGAACACTTCCTGTTACTTCCCAAGTTAGGCGTGGGTCCTACGAAGCAAGTGGTCCCCATCAATCACTTGAAGACTTGCTGATTGCCATAATTAATTCTGATTTAAATTTAAATATTATAGGAAAAGATATTAGTTTAGATATTAGATTTTAAATTAATTAGGATTAGATAAAAAAAGATATTAGGATTCTATACCAATTAACATTTCGTACTTCAGAGTTTACCTGAATCCTAGTTTTTTTCTCTGAGTCATGAGCAACTAAACCTCCATTGTTAAGGTTAGGAGCTCTGTCTATTGTATGGATTGATATTATTACTTTTCTATTTTAGTTCATGTTTTGATTTATATTTCAAGAATTGTTTTTGTTCTTTATTCTATGAATTTGGGTGGAACTGAAGTATGACCCATGTTCTAATTGAGTTCTTGTATAACTTGAAAAAGCTCTTTACTTGAACAATAGCTTGAAAATATATTCTCCTGAATTTCTAATTGTTTGTATTTAACGGGATACATGACATATAATCCCCTTATATCTAGATAATTAGGATTCTTGTGGCATATAAACTGGAATTTGATCATCACCATTTAATTGGAATTAATTGACCAAGGAATTGGCAGTTAATGAATTTTAGCGGAGACTAGGAAGGTCTAAGGAATTAGGGTCTAGTCATATATAGTTTGCCATGAATTAAATCTTGCACGATTAAAATAGTTAGTAAGAAAAATCAATACAGAAAATAGATAACTCTGAAGCCTTAACTATTTTCTCCCATATTTTATTCCCAACTTATTCACTTGCTGTCTTCAAACTCTTAATTTACTGTTTAATGCTCTTTGAACATCCAACACTCTTTTCTGTTTGCCTAACTAAGTGGTTTAACCAACCATTGTTGCTTGATCCATCAATCCTCGTGGGATCGACCCTCACTCACCTGAGGTATTACTTGGTATGACCCGGTGTACTTGCCGGTTAGTTTGTGGGTTATAAATCCCGCACCATTAGGCAATCCCAAGTAATACATAGCAAACAAAACAAATAGAATGCACATGATGTATGCCTGTCCTATGGCTGATGAGGATCATCTGTCAGTTATCCAGCCAACCCGACAAGTCTGAAACCCTTAGACTGTCCCTCGTCGCGTATCCCCATGAGTCTATGCGTATATTTTCTCATATCATTCATAATTCATGCATTCATTTATTCATATATAACTTACTCAATGGGGGATATCCATTTTGGGAATTTATACGTGCCCGATCACCATTACAACGTAGGGTCAACAAAGTATCGAATCTCAACTTGGAGCACGTGGTGGCAAGTCACGATACTTTACCCAAGAAAAATTGTATCTCAAATAATCATTCCATACTCATTCATTAACATTTCATAGTCATTCGTTACTTACTCATCATGTAATTGCACTTTTATACATAACTCATCATACCTGGAGCAAGTGGGGCGAAACCACAATCCTTGTATCTACCCGGGGAGCCTTTATGCTAACCAACCTGGAGCAAGTTGGGCGAAATCACAACCCTTGCGTTTACCCAGGAGGTATGTTCTCATATGCCCAGGAGAAACAAAGGAGGGGATCCTAACCTCCCACTATCTCGTTGGGGGTGATTTTACAATACCAAGAGGAACAAAGAAGAGGATCCTCACCTTCCACCATCTCCTAGGGTCGCACTTTCGAGAAAGAGTGCTCAGGTGTAACATTTATTCCTTTCATTATCCAGATTCATAATTTAAAAGATATATATATATATATATATATATATATATATATATATATATATATATATATATATATATATATATATATATATATGCCACCTATCTTCTCATACCTAAAACATCACTTTTCCAACCTTACTTCATTCCCAAGTTACCATCTATTCCTAGTCTCAACTCATTACTAGACTTACTAATCAAGTTTAGAGCTAACAGTATGAAAATAGAGGTTTAAAAGTCTGAAATTTGATTTAAAAACACAAAATCCAGTTTTGCAGAAAATAGCAGTCACGCGTACGCGTGGATATGCGTTTAGGCCAAGACGCACACGTATCCCTTGATTACACGTACGCATTAGTGCTAGGCAGTAGTGCATGGTTGCGCATGAGGATCTTGCGTATGCGTAAACCTCACGTCACGCACACGCGTCGGCCACGCATACACGTGGACGTGCAAACTTAGCCCATTTCGTGTACACATAGGCTTGTTCGTGCACGCATGCGCAAGAGGCAGTAGCTACCATACGCAAATGAGGGGTATGTATACGCGAAAGTCTCATGTCACGCGTACGCATGGGCCATACGTACGCATGAACGTACATTTTTCCAAAAAATTTTACCAAGTCTGAAATCTGCAGATTTGCTAATTTAAACACCAAATTTCCGACGCACATAGCTTTTCTATTTTAAATCATTTTTCCTCCGTTCTTAAATGGCGTAAACTTCACGGACCCAATATTTTATACAAAACAAGTTTGAAACCATTTGGGGATCCGGAAGCTAATTTATGGGTCGCCAAAGTTCAGCCAAAACCAATTTCACAAAAGCTTCAAAATCTCATTTTCTTTTTAAAGCTCATTCCAACCCAATTCATCATACCTATAATAATCAATATAACACACTTTTGACAATATCATAATAATATCTTCAATCCTACCATTTCTCAATTCAATAACATCTCACTTCAACCTAAACTTCACAAGTTTATCATCAAACGTCAACAAACCAACCTATATTTACATAATGCCTAAATCACAAGTTCTTCAAACATTATCATCACATCATCATTCATCATTCCAATACCAACAAAACCAAAGGAATGTAACAGCCCAGATCACCCGCTAGCATGATATTGTCCGCTTTGGCACACAAGGCCTCACAGTTTTGCCTTTGACGATAGGGATGCTAGCCGAAGCCCCCACACTCACTCGTCAAAACGCGTCATGCTAGGGAGAAGTATCCACATCCTTATAAGGCATGATTTATTCCCCTCCCCAACCGATGTGGGACCTTACAATCCACCCCCTTAAGGGAGCCCAGCGCCCTCGCTGGCACATTGATCCGGGTTTTGGCTCTAATACCATCTGTAACAGCCCAGATCACCCGCTAGTATGATATTGTCCGCTTTGGCACACAAGGCCTCATGGTTTTGCTTTTGACGATAGGGATGCTAGCCGAAGCCCCCCACACTCACTCGTCAAAATGCGTCATGCTAGGTAGAGGTATCCACACCCTTATAAGGCATGCTTCATTCCTCTCCCCAACCGATGTGGGGCCTTACAAGGAACACCACATATACTCAAACCATTGTTATTAAACATCCAATACACACAACCATTCCAGCTTATCTTACGGTTCTCTAGCCTAAGTTTTCACACGACATTATATATTATACACGCAAAACCTAAACTATACCTTGGCCGATCACAATGTATTAACCAAGGCAATCCACAAGGCAAAAGGGCAAGACCTCAATCACCAAGATTCAACTCTAACTCCACTAAGCTCTCAAATCCAGCTTCCAAAGATTCCAAAGTCTCCATATCATGTATTCATACACTTAACACATATATATACATAAATATACCCAACAATTCAATATCCAACATAATCCAAACAAGAAATAACTAGGGTCTAGGACTCTCACCGGGTCCATGAACTAAACGAACTAAATCCGTCAAGCTCCACAAGCTAAATTGAACCTAGAGTACTAAATCAAACCAAATCTCAACATGGGTTCCCTTTAATTTCAAAAATTGAGGGATAGAGAGGCTGGAGTGAGATCGAAGCTTACCTATAAAATTAATCCAATAGAATCGTAGAGTTTGATGCGTTAGACGCGTGGCCGCAAATGGTGCGGCGATCGGAGCTCAGACGAAGAAGTTATGGTGGATTAATGTTGTGGTGAGGGTTTGGAAGCTCTCCTCTTTCCTTGGCTGTTCAACGTGCTTCTTTGCTGAATGGGAAAGGAGATGAGCTTCTGCCCATTTAAGTGATGGGTCTGGTTGGGCCCACGGGCTCGGTTTGGGCTCGGTTCAACTGGTTTGGTCTTTTCGGTCCAAATTCTTCGAAATTGGTGTTAAGATTTTCATTTTAAAGAGCTCTATCCTATTTTAATATAAAATTTTCATTTATAATTTTCCTTGTTAAAATTCAATTTGTTGACTAATTATTTACTAATTTTAGCGGGTTTTACATAATACATGCTGAGGGGCTTCTTCCTTCCACATTGAATTTGAAGTGCAAGTTCATGAGCTACTTTGTTACCATTCCTCGTACCATAGCTAAAATTAACTAATCTAAAATTCTTTAGTAAAGCAAGAGTATCAATCATAAAAGAGCCAAAATAGGTCTCCACGTTCCTTCTCTGTTTGAGTGCATTCACAACCTCTAAACTATCACTCTCAATAATTACTTTAGTGAAGCATATGCTTCTGCTTCATGGACCTCTAAGTTGAAAGGAATGGCCCACGATGCTGCCGCTAAAATAAAATCCATTTCATCTCTAACTACCACTCCAATGTCACTATTACCTCTATTAGAAAATGAGGCATCAATATTAACTTTCACCTGGTCGGTTGGTGGAGCTTTCCAACAATGCTTTAATTGGGAATGAGGGACCAAATTTGATCTTATCTCTTTTCTTCATCCCTGATCCTTCCAAAAGTCCTCACAAAACTTTGTTTCTCTGTTGATGTCCTCTTCAATTGGTATGTTTTACCCTTCAAAAATCAACAAGTTTTGGGCCCTCCAAATTTGATTCAAGAGCAGGCAGAACAACGTTTTTTCTCTGTCTTAGAAGTTCTCCATCGTCTTCATCATCCAATATCCCACCTTTTGGTCCATGCTAGCCTCAGTTCATAGAGTTGAGGAGATGCAAATCAAAATTGACGGGTGAACCAGCTATCTTTCAGGATATGGCTCTTTGTTTCTTCCCTTTCCCAGCACCATTGGCATAGCAGCGTGTCTCCTACCCTGCGGCGGAAAAAATTTTTCTTGGTGGGTAGTGATTTGTGCAAGACTCTCCAGAGAAAATTAAGAATTCTTAGTGGGTATTTGTCTTCCACAATCTTTTTTAGATATTCTCGTCACAACTACCTCTATTGGAATAATTTGACTGGCTCTGATTTTGGTTTTTAATTTCATGATATACAATTTTGACTCTGGACATGCCATCTCTTGCATTCTTCCAAATGAAATTATCTTCTTAATCTTTTCTGAAAATTAAATTTTTTGTGATCTGATTTGCTTCGAAGAGGAGAAATATTTATCAATTAGCTCTCTATTCCACTCCCTTCCATCTGCTAGCATTAGGTCTTCCACTGTTGAGTGCTTTTCCAAGCTGTGGTGGGGGATCCAAATCTTCGACCCATTTTGTCTAGGTAACCAGGAATCTTTCCAAATCCTGACTCTTCTACCATTACCAATATTCCAATATCCACCTCTCTCCAGTGCTGGTTTTGCCTCCCAGATACTCTTTCATGTGTAACTTGATACAACTTCTAGGTCCAAGTTGAGGAATTCTTTTCTACAGAAATACTTACTCCTTAGGATTTTGGCTGCTAGTGAGTCTAAGTTCTTAATGAGTCACCATCCTTGTTTTGCTAGTAGAGCTAGGTTAAAAGGCTTTATATCTCTGAGGCCTAGGCCTCCTTTTTGCTTCAGCAAATACATCTTTTTCTATTTTATCCAATATATCTTTTTTTCTCCCTGTTTCGATCCTAATAGAACTTGTTTATCATGCAATCAATATGGTGGCCTAGGTTAGTTGATAATCTGAAGCATCCTATAATGTAAGTGGGTATTACTTGTGCTAGAAGCTTAATTAGGACTTTCTTTTTTGCTCTTGAGAGGAGTTTCTTTTTTTACCCTTTAAGTTCCTTCCAGACTTTCTGTTGGATATACTCAAAAACCTTATTTTTTAATCTTTCCACAAATATTGGGAGACCAAGGTATTTGGAATGTCTCTCTACAGCCTTAATTCCCAATCTATCTTGTATGATCATTCTTCTGTTGGCTGGCATATTTCGGCTAAAAGACAATTCTGACTTTTCTAGGTTGATATGTTGTCCTGAGGCATTCTGGTAGGAGTTAAGGGTTTCTTTAACCCTCCTAAATTGCTTGATCTAATATCCTCGTGAAAAGGATACTGTCATCCGCAAAAGACAAGTGATTTATCTCTGGGATGTTTTTAGCAATCTTGATCCCCCAGATAAGCTTGTTATTCTGAGCTTTAGTTAGTATACCTGATAATACTTTGACACAAATGATGAACATGTAAGGGGATAGAGGATCCCCTTGCTTGAGACCCTTTGTCGACTCAAAACTCTTACTTGGAATGCCATTTAAAATGATGGAGAAAGATGTTGAACTCACACACTTCTAAACTGTTGACACCCACCTGTTCAAGAATTCCATGGCTATTAGTGTTTTCTTTAAGAAAATCCATTCAACCATGTTATAAGCCTTCTCCATATCTAATTTCATCTTCCCATAATCCATCCTCACTGCTGTCTTCTTTTTCATATATTAAAAAATGTCAAAAGCTACTAAATCATTGTCCATAATTAATCTTTCCGGGACAAAAGCACTTTGGTTTTCTCCAATAATCTGAAGTAGGATTATTTTTAGCCTGTTTGCTAAAGTCTCTGTGACTATTTTGAGAATGACATTACACAAGGATATTGGTCTAAACTCCTTTGTATGTTTTGGCTTGCTCACTTTGGGGATCATACAAATAAGAGTGTGGTTTAGGGGTCTCGGATCTGTCCCCTCATTCAAAATTTTTAGAACTGTGCTCGTCACTTTGTTCCCCACCATTTTTAATATCCTTTGGTAGAATAACACGGGCGTTCCATCTGGCCTGGGGGCTTTTGTGGGATGCATCTGCGGAAGCGCTTGAAAAATCTCTTCTTTTGTAAAATCCTCATTGAGAATCACATATATTTCTTCATTTATTCTTCCCCTAACCACATCTACCGTTTGTTGGACATCTTGAGTTTCCTCTGAGGTGAAGAGTTTCTCATAGAAAGTTCTCATTGATCTTTTTATTTGCTCAACTTCTTCGTATTTTACACCAGCATCATTTACAATTGAGTCAATCCAGTTCCTTCACTTCCTTTGGGATGCTGTTTGGTAAAAAAAAAACTATGTTCTTGTCTTCATGCTTGAGCCAGCTTGCTCTTGA
Source organism: Arachis hypogaea (assembly GCF_003086295.3). NCBI lineage: Eukaryota > Viridiplantae > Streptophyta > Magnoliopsida > Fabales > Fabaceae > Arachis > Arachis hypogaea. Next base: position 108,273,657 of record NC_092039.1, read on the forward strand.
TCTCTGACTGCACTAGATTTTCTTTATCTTCAGTAATTCATCTAGTTTTGCTTCCTCCTCCTTCATCCCCCTTATAACATCTTTGGTCTGTGGTTTAGAATTTAGCTGGTCAATTTTCTTTAGTGCTTTTTGGATTCCTTTTCGTATGTTTCCAAAATTTTGTGCACTCCATTTGTTTAAACTTCCACCACAGGTCTGTACCTTCTCTTGTATATCTCCTTGCCTACCTTTTCATGCATCTTCTATCACCTTGCTACATTCATCACTTGTTAACTGATGAGCGGATATTTTATACTTTTTTTGGGGGTATTTTCATATAGTTTTTAGTAGGATCTAGCTACTTTTTAGTGTATTTTTATTAGTTTTTATGCAAAAATCATATTTCTGACCTTTACTATGAGTTTGTGTATTTTTTTTGTAATTTTAGGTATTTTCTAGCTGAAATTGAGGGACCTGAGCAAAAATCTGATTCAGAGACTAAAAAGGACTGCAGATGCTGTTGGATTCTGACCTCCCTGCACTCGAAATAGATTTTCTAGAGCTACAGAAGCCCAATTAGTGTGCTCTCAATTGCGTTGGAAAGTAGACATCCTGGGCTTTCCAGCAATATATAATAGTTCATACTTTGCCTGAGTTGTGATAATGCAAACCGGCGTTTAACGCCAACTTTCTACCCTATTCTGGCATTAAACGCCAGAAACAGGATACAAGCTGGATTTAAACGCCCAAATTGGCACAAAAACTGGAGTTAAATGCTAGAAATAGCCTATGCACGTGAAAACTTCATTGCTCAGCCCAAACACACACCAAGTGGGCCTCAGAAGTGGATTTCTGCACTATCTATCTTAACTTACTCATTTTCTGTAAACCTAGGTTACTAGTTGAGTATAAAAACTACTTTTAGAGATTCATTCAGTACCTCATGACATTTTACATCTGAATTTGTATCTCCTACGACATGAGTCTCTAAACCCCATGGTTGGGGGTGAGGAGCTCTGCTGTGTCTCGATGGATTAATTCAATTATTTCTGTTTTCTATTCAATCACGCTTGTTTCTATTCTAAGATATTCATTCGCACTTCAACATGATGAATGTGATGATCCGTGACACTCATCACCATTATCAACTTATGAGCGCGTGCCTGACAACCACTTCTGTTCTACCTTAGATTGAATGTGTATCTCTTGGGTTCCTGGTTCACGAGTTTGATTCTCTCTCCTGACAACAGAGTGTTCAATTCCGTGAAACCAGAGTCTTCATGGTATAAGCTAGAATCAATTGGCAGTACTCTTGAGATCCGAAAAGTCTAAACCTTATCTGTGGTATTTCGAGTAGGATCTGGGAAGGGGTGACTGTGACGAACTTCAAATTCACAAATATTGGGCGCAGTAACAGTGTGCAAAAGGATCCATGGATCCTATTCCGGCACGAGTGAGAACTGACAGATGATTAGCCATGCGGGAAATCGTAGAAGACCATTTTCACTGAGAGGATGGATGGTAGCCATTGACAACGGTGATCCACCAATATACAACTTGCCATGGAAGGAACATTGCGTGCGTGAAAAAAACAACAAAAGGAAAGCAGAGATTCAGAAGACAGAGCATCTCCAAAATTCCAACCTTTTCTCCATTACTGCATAACAAGTATTTATTTCATGCTCTTTTTTTTGCAATTAAAACTAAGAACCATTATTGATATCCTGACTAAAAATAATAAGATAACCATAGCTTGCTTCAAGCCAGCAATCTCCGTGGGATCGACCCTTACTCACGTAAGGTATTACTTGGACGACCCAGTGCACTTGCTGGTTAGTTGTGCGGAATTGAAATGTGTGATTGTGATTTTCGTGCACCAAGTTTTTGGCGTCATTGCCGGAAATTGTTCGACTTTGGACAATTGACGGTTCATCTTGTTGCTTAGATTAGGAATAACTTATTTTTTTTTGTTGGTATAGAGTCATCAAATTTGAGTCTTTTTTTTTTCTTTTCAAAAATTTTATTTTTCTTTATTGATTATTAATTTTTCTTTGAGTGTAGTTTCATGTTTTAAGTTTGGTGTCAATTGCATGTCCTCATTTGTTCTTCATATTTTCGAATTTATGTTCATTATTCTTTCTTGATCTTCAAGTTATTCTTGTTTATTTTTTCTTGTTTGATCTTTATTTTTTTCTTGTTTTGTGTCTTTCCTTGTTTTTCTTGTGATTTTCGAAAAGTTCAAAAAGATTTTTCAAGAAAATACTTTTTCTTTCATAACTCAGTTGGTTAGAGCATTGGCTTATGTTTTTGGTATCTTCTTTTCAAAAATAATTTTCCTTTGATTAAATCTTGTGTCAAATTTCAAGTTTGGTGTTCTCTTGTTAATTTTTCTTTAGTTTTCAAAAATTTTATTTTGGTTTTCTAAAAAATTTAAGTTTGGTATTCTTTCTTTTTGTTCTTGTTGTTCTTGTGAGTCTTCAAAGTGTTCTTGAGTCTTCTTTGTGTTTTGATCTTAAAATTTTTAAGTTTGGTGTTCCTTGGTATTTTTCCTCCAAAATTTTCGAAAACAAGGAGCATTAGATCTAAAAATTTTAAGTCTTGTGTCTTTTGTGTGTTTTTCTCTTTCATTATAAAATTCAAAAATAAGAAAAAATTATCCCTTCCTTTAATTTCTCATAATTTTCGAATTCATTAGGTTGATTTGGTCAAAATTTTTAAAATCATATCTTTTTCAAAAAAAACTCCTAACCACTTTCTCTCTCCTCATTCTTTTTCGAAAATCCTCATAAAATATTTTCAAATTCTTTTTTATTTTATTTTATTATTTTAATATCCATTTTATTATATAATAAAATAAATAAAATAAATTCACATCATCTTCCTTTCTCCGTCATGGACCTAAGTGGAAATGAACAGTCCATAAGGACTCTAGGATCATATGGGGGTAGTATCTGTATACCTCCCATTAAAGCTAGCAACTTTGAGCTGAACCCCCAGCTCATTATCATGGTGCAGCAAAATTGTCAGTATTCCGATCTTCCACAGGAAGAACCTACTTAGTTTCTGGCACAGTTCTTACAAATTACTGACACAGTACGTGATAAAGAAGTAGATCAGGATGTCTACAGACTATTATTGTTTCCATTTGCTGTAAAAGATCAAGCTAAGAGGTGGTTAAATAACTAACCCACAGCAAGCATAAAGACATGGAAACAGCTGTCAGAAAAATTTCTGAATCAATATTTCCCTCCAAAAAGGATGACACAGCTAAGGCTGGATATCCAACGCTTCGGACAAGGAGATAATGAATCTCTTTATGATGCCTGGGAAAGGTACAGAGAGATGCTAAGGAAATGTCCATCTAAAATGTTTTCAGAATAGGTGCAGTTAGACATCTTCTACTATGGGCTTACAGAAAAAGCTCAGTTATCTCTAGACCACTCAGTTGGTGGATCTATACACATGAGAAAGTCAATTGAAGAGGCTTAAGAGCTCATAGATACGGTTGCTAGAAATCAGCATCTATACTTAAATAGTGAGTCTTCCATGAAAGAAGAAGCTAAGGCAGTATCCACTGACTTTAGTCCTCAGGAACAAGTTGCTGAACTTAATCAGCAGATATCTTCTATAACAAAACAGTTAGCAGAATTTAAGGAGATGCTACAAGAAACCAAGAATGCTAATAAGGATATGGAAACACAGTTGAATCAGACAAAATAGCAGTTATCAAAACAGATAATAGAAGAGTGCCAAGCAGTTCAATTAAGAAGTGAAAAAATATTGAACGCCTCAACTCAAGGCAGCAGAAAGCCAATAAGAGAACAACTGACAGAGTATGAGCAAACTGCCACCCAAAATCCCTCTGAGGACATTAAGAGCCCAGAGAGGAATATTTTTGGCATTCAAACGCCAGAAAAAGGTAAAAAACTGGGGTTGAACGCCTAGTGGATGCCCAGTTCTGGCGTTCAAATGCCAGAAAAGGGTGAAAAGTTGGCATTAAATGCCCAACCCATGTCCAGTTTTAGCGTTCAAACGCCAGAAAAAGGTAGGAATCTGGCGTTAAACGCCCATTCCTCCTCCTATCCTGGCGTTCAAATGCCAATGAGGGATCAGACACCTAAAAATGCTGATAATAACTCCCTCAAGAAGGCTTCTCAACCTGCCTCTATAGGAAATAAACTTGTAGCAACCAAGGTTGAAGAATACAAAGCTAAAATGTCTTATCCTCAGAAACTCCGTCAAGCAGAACAAGATAAACAAGTTGAAGAGGTCAAACCAACCCGGATTTGTCTTCAACTTGCTGATGGCTCCATTAAATATCCATCAGGCGTAATAGATGACATGATTGTCACAATTGGGCCATTTGCCTTTTCCACTGACTTTGTAGTGCTAGAGATGGAGGAGCAAAAGAGTGACTCTCATTCTAGGAAGACCTATCCTAGCAACTGGACGAACCCTCATTGACGTCCAAAAAGGGGAAGTGACCCTGAGAGTCAATGAGGATGAGTTTAGGCTGAATGCTATTGAAGCAATGAAGCATCCAGACACATCAAAAGACTGCATGAGCATTGATATTATTGACTCCCTGGTGGAGGAGATCAATATGGCTGAGAGTCTCGAATCAGAGCTAGAGGACATCTTTAAAGATGTCCAGCCTGATCTGAAGGAACCAGAGGAAATAAAAGAACCTCTGAAAACCCCTCAGGAAGAGGAGAAAACTCCTAAACCCGAGCTCAAATCACTACCACCATCCCTGAAAAATGCATTTCTGGGAGAAGGTGACACTTTTCCTGTAATCATAAGCTCTGCTTTAGAGTCACAGGAAGAGAAAGCACTAATTCTGGTGCTAAGGACACACAAGACAGCTCTTGGGTGGTCCATAAGTGATCTCAAGGGCATTAGCCCAGCCAGATGCATGCACAAGATCCTATTGGAGGACAATGCTAAGCTAGTGGTTCAACCACAGAGGCGGCTGAATCTAGCCATGAAGGAAGTGGTGTAGAAAGAGGTCACTAAATTACTGGAGGCTGGGATTATTTATCCTATTTTTGATAGCCCCTGAGTGAGCCCTGTCCAAGTTGTACCCAAAAAGGGAGGCATGACAGTGATTCACAATGAAAAGAATAAACTGGTTACTACAAGAACAGTTACAGGGTGGCGTATGTGTATTGACTATAGAAGGCTCAATACAGCCACCAGAAAGGATCATTTTCCTTTACCATTCATAGACCAGATGCTAGAAAGACTAGCAGGTCATGACTATTACTGCTTTTTGGACAGCTATTCAGGTTATAACTAAATTGCAGTAGATCCTCAGGATCAAGAGAAAACAGCATTCACATGTCCATCTGGAGTATTTGCCTACAGAAGAATGCCTTTTGGTCTGTGCAATGCACCAGCAACCTTTTAGAGATGCATGCTCTCTATCTTCTCTGATATGGTGGAAAAATTTCTGGAAGTCTTCATGGATGACTTCTCAGTATTTGGAGACTCATTCAGCTCCTATCTTAATCAGCTAGCACTTGTTCTGAAAAGGTGCCAAGAGACTAACCTGGTTTTAAACTGGGAAAAATGTCACTTTATGGTGACTGAAGAAATTATCCTTGGGCATAAAATTTTGAACAAAGGAATAGAGGTAGATCAAACTAAGGTAGAGGTAATTAAAAAATTACCACCACCCACCAATGTTAAGGCAATCAGAAGTTTTCTGGGACATGCAGGATTCTACAAGAAGTTTATAAAGGATTTTTCAAAAATCGCAAAACCTCTGAGTAACCTGCTAGCTGCAGATACACCATTTGTCTTTGACACAGAGTGTTTGCAGGCCTTTGAGACTCTGAAGGCTAAGTTGGTCACAGCGCCTGTCATTTCTGCACCAGACTGGACATTACCATTCGAACTAATGTGTGATGCCCGTGATCATGCTATTGGTACATTATTGGGACAAAGGCATAACAAGCTTCTGCATGTCATTTACTATGCCAACCATGTTCTAAATGACGCATAGAAGAACTACACAACCACAGAAAAGGAACTGCTTGCAGTGGTTTATGCCATTGACAAGTTTAGATCCTATTTAGTCGGATAAAAAGTGATTGTGTACACTGACCATGCTGCTCTCAAATATCTACTCACAAAGCAGGATTCAAAACCCAGGCTCATAAGATGGGTGTTGCTTCTGCAAGAGTTTGATATAGAAATAAGAGACAGAAAAGGGACAGAGAACCAAGTGGCTGATCACTTGTCCCGGATAGAACCAGTGGCAGGAGTGTCCCTCCCTTCTACTGAGATCTCTGAAACCTTTCCTGATAAGCAATTCTTTGCCATTCAGGAAGTGCCATGGTTTGCAAACATTGCAAACTATAAAGCTGTGAGATTCATACCCAAGGAGTACAGTAGGCAACAAACAAAAAAATTGATCTTTGATGCAAAGTACTACTTGTAGGATGAGCCATATCTCTTTAAGAGATGTGCAGACGGAATAATCCGTAGATGCGTGCCTAGACAAGAAGCACAGAAGATCCTATGGCATTGTCATGGATCACAATATGGAGGACATTTCGGAAGTGAGCGAACAGCCACAAAAGTCCTCCAATGTGGCTTCTACTGGCCTACCCTCTATAGAGATTCCCGAGAGTTTGTACGTAACTGTAACAGTTGCCAGAGAGCTGGTAATCTGCCTCATAGTTACGCCATGCCTCAACAAGGTATCTTAGAGATTGAGTTATTTGACGTATGGGGTATTGACTTCATAGGGCCTTTTCCACCATCATACTTAAACACTTATATTATGGTGGCCATAGACTATGTATCTAAATGGGTAGAGGCAATTGCAACACCCACTAATGATACTAAGACAGTGCTGAAGTTCCTCCAGAAACATATCTTTAGCATATTTGGTGTCCCTAGAGTACTAATCAGTGATGGAGGCACTCATTTCTGCAAAAAACAGCTTTACTCTGCTATGGTCAAATATGGAATTAGCCACAAGGTGGCAACTCCATATCATCCACAGACAAATGGGCAAGCTGAAGTCTCTAATAGAGAACTAAAAAGAATCTTGGAACGGACTGTAATTGCCCATAGAAAGGATTAGACAAGGAGCTTGGATGATGCTCTATGGGCATACAAAACAGCATTCAAGACCCCCTATAGGAACTTCTCTATACCAGCTTGTGTTTGGGAAGGCCTGTCACCTGCCCGTGGAACTGGAGCATAAAGCCTACTGGACAACTAGATTCCTAAACCTTGATGCCAAATTAGCTGGAGAGAAAAGATTGCTCCAGCTGAATGAGCTAGAAGAATTCAGACTGAATGCTTTCGAAAATGCAAAAATTTACAAGGAGAAGGCAAAAAGGTGGCATGACAAAAACTGTCATCCAGAGTCTTTGAGCCAGGACAAAAGGTTCTGCTGTTTAGCTCTAGGCTCAGACTATTTCCTGAGAAATTAAAATCCCGATGGAGAGGACTATATGTGATTACAAGTGTGTCACCATTTGGATATGTAGAGCTTCAGGATATTGACTCTAACAAAAAGTTCATTGTTAATGGATAGAGAGTCAAGCATTATCTTGAAAGCAATGTTGAGCAAGAATGCTCAAAACTGAGACTAGATTAAAGCTCAGTAAGATCCAACTAAAGACAATAAAGAAGTGCTTGCTGGGAGGCAACCCAGTCATTGGTATAGTTTATTTGTTATTTAAATAATAATTATAGGAGTTTGATATAAATTATCTTCTACATTGATTCTCAATTACAGAAGTTCACAGAGTTATAGAAACATTCAAAGCATAAAGCAGAGAAAAAAAGAGCTAATTGGCACAAAAACGCCAGTAAGGGGTATTTTGGGCGTTAAACTTCAGAATGGGCACCATTCAGGGCGTTTAACGCCAGTAAAGATACCTTTCTGGGCGTTAAACACCAGAATGGGTACCATTCTGGGCATTTAACGCCAGAACTGCAGCATTCTGGGCGTTTAGAAAAACGCCCAGTGATAAAGGCTTTCTGGTGTTTAACGCCAGCCAGGTACCCTGGCTGGGCGTTAAATGCCCAAAACAAGCAATAATTGGGCGTTAAATGCCAGAATGGATGCCATTCTGGGTGTTTAACGCCAGGAATATGGAGGGGAGGAAGTTTTGTTTCCAACACAATTTTTTTTTTCAAATTTTCATGTTTTCATCCATAATTTCTTGCATGAACATGTACAAATTCTCATTTTTCCATTTCAATTTCAAAAAAAAAAATTATCGTAAAAATCTTTCTTCATTCTTCTTCAACTTCTTTTCAAATCTTTTTCAAAATTCATATATCTTTTTAATTTCTTTTCAAATCTTTTTCAAAACTCAACTATCTTTTTAATATCTTTTCAAATCTTTTTCAACTCATCATACTATCTTTTCAAATTTAGATTTATCTTTTTCAAAACTCTCTCATATCTTTTCAATTTTAAAATTACATCTTTTGCATATCATACTTATCTTTTACAAATCATATCTTCTATCATCTCTTTTTTCAAAATTTTTGCCCACCCTCTCCCTTTTAAATTCACATTCGACCTCCCCTTCTTCTCCACAACTCGAATTTAACTCTCCTCCTATTCCTCTCATTTCCTTTCTTTTGCTTGAGGACAAGCAAACCTCTAAGTTTGGTGTGTTTTTCGTGATCACTGAGCTAAGATTCACTAAGATCATGACTCCTAAGGAAAACAAACCACTCCAAGAGGAAAGAAAGAGAACACTCCAAAACCACTTTGGAATCAAGAGAGGTTCTTAACCAAAGAACATGCAGACCATTACCACAAAATAATGGGTCTAAGGTCAGTAATCCCGAAAGTTAAATTCGATCTAAAAGAAGATGAATATCCGAAGATCCAAGAGCAGATTTGAAATAGAGGCTGGGAAATTCTATCTAATCCTGAGACAAAGGTGGGAAGAAACATGGTTTAGGAATTCTACTCAAATCTGTGGCAAACAGATAAGCAGAGAGTGACTGGAACCGCCTTCTATACCTTTTGAACTATGGTCAGAGGGAAGATTATTTACTTCCACTTGGACAAAATAAGAGAGGTCTTCAAGCTGCCTCAACTACAAGATGATCCAGAATCCTTTAATAGGAGAATGGTGAGATTAGGTAAGCGCTTGGACCAAGTTCTAGAGGACATATGCCTCCCTGGAACCAAGTGGATAACCAACTCAAAAGGTATCCAAACCAACTCAAGAGAGGAGATCTCAAACCAGTCGCTAGGGGCTGGCTGGACTTCATTGAGCGCTCTATACTGCCCACCAGCAACCGCTCTAAAGTCATTGTCAAAAGAGTAGTGATGATCCATTGCATTATGCTGGGAAACGAAGTGGAGATTCATCATCTGATTTCTTGTACACAATTACAAACAAGAACTCCACTGACGCCAAATTGGCTTACCTAAGCTTAATCTCTCTGCTATGTAAAGATGCTGGGGTAAAGATGGGAGTGGATGAGTATATCTCAGTCGAGCACCCAATCACCAAAAAGTCGATGGAAGAACAACAGGTGCAAGATAACTCCATCAAAAGGAGGGCGCAGGAGTTCCTCCCAGAAATCCCTCAGATTGACTACTAGACCCGTCTAGAAGCATCTGTCACCAAGCTGTAATAAGCTATGGATCAACTTAAGGAAGAACAGCAAAATCAAAATAGCATGCTTTGCAAACTGCTTAAGGGACAAGAGAAGCAAGGGCGTGAGCTACAGGAGCTAAAGCGCCAGAAGCTGTCCCCTGAAGGACCAGACACACCACAGATTGAAGGAGCATCCATCTCCCAAAATAAAGGTTGTTGAGTCCTAATCTTAACTCTGTGATAACTTCTGCTATTAGAGATCTACCTTAGGAGTCACATGAATAGTAGTAATTAGTATTTTTATTTTTATTATCTCTAAGTAAGCTATAATTTATTTTTCTCATCATCATTAAACATGAATAAAATAACAGATTTTTTAGAATAAGGAGGCAATTTTATTTTCGAGTTCTTAATAAGAAAAATTCAAATTATTTATATGTGGTGGCAATAATTTTTGTTTTCTGAATGAATGCTTGAACAGTGCATATTTTTATAGTGAAGTTTATGAATGTTAAAATTGTTGGCTCTTGAAGGAATGATGAAGAAGGAGAAATGTTATTGATAATCTGAAAAATCATAAAATTGATTCTTGAAGCAAGAAAAAGCAATGAAAAACAAAAGCTTGCGAAAAAAAGAAAAGGAAAAAGCAAGCAGAAAAACCCAATAGCCCTTTAAACTAAAAGGCAAGGGTAAAAAGGATCCAAGGTTTTGAGCATTAATGGATAGGAGGGTCCAAAGGAATAAAATTTTGGCCTAAGCAGCTGAATCAAACTGTCCCTAACCATGTGCTTGTGGCATGCAGGTTCAAGTGAGAAACTTGAGACTGGGTGGTTAAAGTCGTGATCCAAGGCAAGGAGTGTGCTTAAGAACTCTGGACACCTCTAGTTAGGGACTTTAGCAAAGCTGAGTCACAATCTGAAAAGGTTCACCCAGTTATGTGTCTGTGGCATTTATGTATCCGGTGGTAATACTGGAAAACAAAGTGCTTAGAGCCACAGCCAAGACTCATAAAGTAGCTGTGTTCAAGAATCAACATACTAAACTAGGAGAATCAATAACATTATATGAATTCTGAGTTCTTATAGATGCCAATCATTCTGAACTTCAAAGGATAAATTGAGATGCCAAAACTATTCAGAAACCAAAAAGCTACTAGCCCCGCTCATCTAATGGCAATTTGAGCTTCATATAAAACTCTGAGATGTTATTGCCTCTTCATTTTCTTTCTATCCTATTTTATTTATCTAGTTGCTTGAGGACAAGTAACAGTTTAAGTTTGGTGTTGTGATGAGCGAATATTTTATACGCTTTTGAGGGTAATTTCATATAGTTTTTAGTAGGATCTAGCTACTTTTTAGTGTATTTTATTAGTTTTATGCAAAAATCACATTTCTGGACTCTACTACAAGTTTGTGTGTTTTTCTATAATTTCAGGTATTTTTTGGCTGAAATTGAGGGACCTGAGCAAAAATCTGATTCAGAGGCTGAAAAAGGACGGTAGATGCTGTTGGATTCTGACCTCCCTGCACTCGAAATGGATTTTCTGGAGCTACAAAAGCCCAATTGGTGCACTCTCAATTGCGTTGGAAACTAGACATCATGGGCTTTCCAGAAATATATAATAGTCCATACTTTACCCAAGTTGTGATGACGCAAACCGGCATTTAACACCAACTTTCTACCCTATTCTGGCGTTAAACGCCAGAAATAGGATACAAGCTCGAGTTAAACGCCCAAACTGGCACAAAAGCTGGAGTTAAATGCCAAGAATAGCCTATGCACATGAAAGCGTCATTGCTCAGCCCAAACACACACCAAGTGGGCCCCAGACGTGAATTTCTGCACTATCTATCTTAGCTTACTCATTTTTTGTAAACCTAGGTTACTAGTTGAGTATCAAAACTACTTTTAGAGATTCATTCAGTACCTCATGATATTTTACATCTGAATTTGTATCTTCTACGGCATGAGTCTCTAAACCCCATGGTTGGAGGTGAGGAGCTCTGTTATGTCTCGATGGATTAATGCAATTATTTCTGTTTTCTATTCAATCACGCTTGTTTCTATTCTAAGATATTCATTCGCACTTCAACATGATGAATGTGATGATCTGTGACACTCATCACCATTCTCAACTTATGAATGCGTACCTGACAACCACTTCCATTCTACCTTAGATTGAATGTGTATCTCTTGTGTTCCTGGTTCACAAGTTTGATTCTCTCTCCTGACAACAGAGTGTTCAATTCTGTGAAACCAGAGTCTTCGTGGTATAAGGTAGAATTAATTGGCAGCACTCTTGATATCCGAAAAGTCTAAACCTTGTCTGTGGTATTCCGAGTAGGATCTAGGAAGGGGTGACTGTGACGAACTTCAAACTCACAAATGTTGTGCGCAGTGACAGTGTGCAAAAGGATCCATGGATCCTATTCCGGCACGAGTGAGAACCGACAGATGATTAGCCATGCAGAAAATCGTAGAAGACCATTTTCACTGAGAGGATGCATGGTAGCCATTGACAACGGTGATCCACCAACATACATCTTGCCATGGAAGGAACCTTGCATGCGTGAAGAAGACAACAGAAGGAAAGTAGAGATTCAGAAGACAGAGCATCTCCAAAACTCTAACCTATTCTCCATTACTGCATAACAAGTATTTATTTCATACTCTTTTATTTTTTGCAATTAAAACTAAGAACCATTATTGATATCCTGACTAAGAATAATAAGATAACCATAGCTTGCTTCAAGCCGGCAATCTCTGTGGGATCAATCCTTACTCACGTAAGGTATTACTTGGACGACCCAGTGCACTTGCTGGTTAGTTGTGCAGAATTGCAAAGTGTGATTGTGATTTTCGTGCACCATTAACCATGCTTTCTCGAACCTGAACCTGTGCACCTTATGCCTTTTCCTCCCTTGTTTCCCAGCCAAATTGAGTAGCTAGGAGCTGTAATCAGATTTGTATTTAAATAGATGTTAGACTGTTATTTTTGGATACATCTTTTTCTATCCTATTGTTGCCAAGACTCTTTCCAACCATTCTTAGATGTTCCTTTCACCAGCCTGTCCATTCGACAATGTAAATGAGTGCCTAACAAAATTCAGATCTTACAGCTCATTTTCTTGTATAACATCCCGAAAGCCCTCTATCTGAACCAACAACACTGAGTTTCACCACATCTTCTCTTGTGGGCTTAAAATCTTATTGAAATATCCAAAAATTATTCATGGCTTATTGTTCACCTAGTCGAAATATTTTATTAGATCCCAACTAAACTACTTTCTGTGATTTTTTGGGCAGTCATAGAATTCGGTAGCCCTCCATATAGAATTATCCTCATTCATCTTTATTTCCATATCTATGTGGTTTAATGACATAGATGTTATGTTCACCTATAGAGTGTTATGCCACAAACAAGCCAAGCCTTCCCCTTTTGCCTCCCTTCTCCACTACAGTCAACATTCATTATGTTTTGAAAATCGCCTTTGTATCTCAACCTCATCATCTCTACTGATTTCTTCCTTGTTTCTGTTAAAAGGACAATGTTAGGTCCTTTTTGTTTAATGGACTTGTTCAAGGCTCTCATTGCCCATGGTTTTCCAAGCCCACGACAATTCCAACTTACAATTTTCATGGTTCTCGACAGGGCTGTCCTGCAGCCTCTGCCATTGTATTCATCAAAGTTGAACTCATCTTCTTGGTTTGTGGCACTGTCCCTACTTCCCATTCCCTTTTTCCCGCTTCTATCTTTCTCTTTGTTCCTGCCATCTCAGATTCTATCTTGTTCTCCTTCTTGTTTAAATCCCTTGCCAACCTTTTCCATTTTCTTCCCCCTCCCTTCTCATTGTTGTCAGTTTTTTTTTGTGACATCCTAGAGTTTGGCTTCTTTCCCTTTTATTTTTCATTTGTTCATCACTGTGTTTTGCTGATTTTTTCTCACCTCTAATTTTTTATTGGTCTCTGTTGGGTGCATCCTGGTTTTCGTTTCAGCCTTCTCCTCTCTTCATGGTGAAGTTATATACTCATTAGAACTCGTTGGACCTCATCTCTATTTTTGTCAGCCTCTGCCAGATCCCTTTTTACATTCAAGGTTTCTAGAATTGTTGTCACAGAGGATTGGCTACGGCCTTTTTCAACAACAGACCCCATGAATCCGTTATTAACAAGCTTGCCAATTTGTCCATCAATTTTTCAATACGTCTTTCTTTTTTTTTTCTCCATCTTCTTTTTTCTGTGGTTGTGGTCTTTCTTTTAGCTTCCCTTTTTCCACATTTTTTCAAAGGTTTCATCTTTGAGCCATGCCCTAAATTTTTAGACCTATCCCTACCCATCTCAATATCATGTACAGCCTCTTTGCAGGAGCTTTCTTCATACCCTCTTTTACCGCAGTAGTAACAAAAACTAGGTAGGTTTTCATATCTAAAATTAACTCATGAGAGGTCATTTTCTTTACTACCCACGTTTATCCCTTTCTTGAAAGGGGTTTCTACCTTCAGCTTCATTGTGGTTTTGGTAAATTGTTCCTGCTCCTTTCCTATTTTGTAGATCTTACAGCTCTTGACTTTTTCTTATTAGATGCAATTTTTTTACCTAAATTTGCTGTCTTGCAGTGTTTAGAGAGTCCCATATTTGCATTCTTATTTCTGCTGTATCCAACCCTTGTTCTGTTAGGTCTTCACCTCTTTTCCACCTCTTTACTTTTATCCATGAGTTTCTAAAGAGCCATGGGTTTCCTCTCAGCACATTCTCTAAATTTGCTTGTTTCTTGAAGAAAAATTAGTACACTTTGAGTTTAACCTCTTTTACTTTCAGTCTTTGAGGGTTCCTCTATATATTGGTCATAGCTGTCTGTATCCACCCTACATTGATATGTTTTGTAGTGTACAGCTTGCTAAAAAATGTTTGTTTGGCAATATTTGATTCCTTCTGATATATCTCCATCTTCATATACTATCAGATCTTTTTCTTTCACTGTTTTATTGATTGATTTTTTGTGTTCCACTATTCCGACATTCCTATTTTGTAGGAATAGTACCAGGTTTATTCTTCTCGATCTCTGGATGAATGGATGTTCACAATCTGGGATGGATATTTACACGATGTGTAAAGGATATGTAGTTGATGAGTTTGGAAAACTCTAATTTAATCTTGATGATGAACAAACATTATTAAAATAATTAATTACAAAATTATTAATTTGATTTTCATTTAACATATGTTAAGTAATAATTTTGTGATGCAGGTTTTTAATTTGGGCCAAAAATAAAATAAAATGTTGCAAGCCCAAGTGTAAATTTTTTTCTCAATTCAGCATTGATTCAAAAATATTCAAATATGTATGGCTGAATTGTTGTGATGTTAATTGGGCCAGAACTCAAACATTATCATAAGCCCAATTAGTTTGATTGAATCAAAATTTTATTGGGTCAGATTAAGCTTTATTGCTACAAAGCCCAATTTCAATTTTGATGAATGTTTCCATGCATGATCCGAATCCAAAATGCATCAGGAAAGCAAATGTTATCATTTGCCTAATGCTTCCAACGGATGTCTTCTCTCTTCAAGGAGTGGAATTCAAAATTTTTAATAAAGTGAATTGAATACATGCATGGAAACTATGAGAGAGAAATTGTGTTTAACAAGATTGATTGCTTAATGCTGCACGCTACTCTAAGGGAAGTAAAAGCAACTTTGTAATGATATTGATTAACACATTCAATTGCTTTTCTTCCAAGTTGCTTATTCTCTCTCATCTCTTTCTTTCTTCTCTTCGGTTATTACACAGGAAACAATGATATCCATGAAAGCAAAATGGAGCTACCGAAAGGAAGGAAGAACACTCTACAGAACCATCACAATGATGGCACGAAAAAGAAAAGTATGTAGTGGCTGAGATTTTCACCAAATATGGTTAGATTTGGTGAGGTAATCTCGAGCTCTTCATGTTCAAAAAGGAAGATGAAGATTCGGCCAGCAAGGGAGATTCTTGAAGCATGGCTTGTCTTTGATTCTGCTCAACCACCACAAGAAGTAGCTAGAGTGGCAAAGTGATGGTTGAGGCAGAGATTGAAGCAGATGAAGTCATCATCATCATGAAGCATCAAGGGCCAGAAATCCATCTTGGAGAGCAAGCCAAGGATGGAGAGCTCGGATTGATGAAGAGTGATAATCAAGAAAGGACTAGAGGTAATTGCATGTTGGGTTTTGCATGGTTATCTCTTCTCTCTCTATGTGGCCAAACCGGTTCTGTTTCTTGAAGGAGGAAGAAGTTGGTTTGGGTGTTGGCTTCAAGTGTGGAGGCTTCCCTCTTCTTTAAAAAGAGAGAACAGCCACTGTTTGGAGCAAGGAGAAAGTGTGAGAGTGCGAGGCACAGTGTTCTCAGAGCTACCTGAGCTAACATATTTCTCTTCTCCTTCAATGTATTCCATTTTGTAATTTTTTCTATTTAATTTTGTCATGTCTTGAGTCTCATGGAAAAAGGCAAACAATGAGGTTTGTATGAAAAAAGTCATAGAGCGGAAAAAGGCAGAGAGTGCAAAATTAAAAGAAAAAGTCATAGATGTCCTTAGAGTTCCTTTGTACATCTATGTTGTGTTCCATGATTCTGTGGGAATCCCCTTATAAGTTGGGTTAGCACTTTACAGTTGAA
This sequence comes from Arachis hypogaea, assembly GCF_003086295.3. NCBI lineage: Eukaryota > Viridiplantae > Streptophyta > Magnoliopsida > Fabales > Fabaceae > Arachis > Arachis hypogaea. Next base: position 108,289,884 of record NC_092039.1, read on the forward strand.
AGCTTGGCAGTGACCAAGTCAAGTTCAGGATTGGGTTTAGAATTCTAGACTTGTCCCAGATAGGAAGGGTAGTTCCTAGGGAGAATTGGTGTATGTAATCAAAGTTGATTATAGTGAAACTCCATCATTGTTGTGATGGAGACTGGATGTAGGCTGCATTGCACTTAGCAGCTGAACCAGGATATATCTTGGTGTACTATTTCTTCCTCTTCTACTTAAATTCTGTTTCTGCTGCCCAGGAGATAAAGTCGAAAAAGTCTCGTGGCTTGGGACGAGACAAAAATCAAAAAGTCTCCTGAAGTTGTTACAAAGACCAGCAAGTGTAATTGAAAAAAAAAGGGGCTAAGATTCAACCCCCCTTCTCTTAGCCACTGAAACCATCAATTGGTATCAGAGCTTGGTCTCAAAGAGATCAAGCTTTGCAGCTTGGAGAAAAGATCCTCATGGCAGAAAGCAGTGGCTCAAATCTGGTATCGTACAATCTCACAGAAGGGCAGTCAAGCAACAGACCGCCTCTTTTCAATGGGAAAAAATATACCTATTGGAAGGAGAGAATGAAGATATTTGTGCAAGTAGTAGACTACAGGCTTTGGAAGATCATCCTAGAAGGACCACAGTTTCCTACTAACACAAGCGCTGAAGGAGTAATCACTGTTAAACCAGAAGCAAGCTGGACCGAGGAAGATAGAAAGAAGGTGGAGCTAAATGCCAAAGCTGTTAATCTACTCAACTGTGCTATCAGCTTCAAGGAATACCGACAGGTATCACGTTGCACAACAGCAAAGGAAATCTGGGACAAACTACAAATCACTCATGAAGGAACCATCATTGTAAAGAAGACTCGGACAGATATGTTGAACAGAGAGTATGAAATGTTTGCAATGAAGGAAGGAGAGTCCATTGATGAAATGTTTGAAAGATTCAACAACATCATTGTTGGCTTAGATGCTCTGGGAATAACATATTCTGATTCTGTGCTAGTGAGAAGAGTGTTGAGATGTCTCACAAAAGAGTGGGAAACAAAAGCTTTAATTATTTCTGAGAGCAGCAGTATTGATTCCATGACTTGTGATGATTCGATAGGAAACCTTCTTGATTTTGAAAACACTTATTTAAAAAAAGATTCAAAAAAGAAAGGATGACACAGCTAAGGCTGGACATCCAAGGCTTTAAATAAGAGGATAATGAATCCCTTTATAATGCCTGGGAGAGGTACAGAGGTATGCTAAGAAAATGCCCCTCTGAAATATTTTCAGAGTGGGTACAGTTAGACATCTTCTATTATGGGCTCACAGAAAAAGCTCAGATGTCTTTAGACCACTCAGCTGGTGGATCTATACACATGCGGAAGACGATTGAAGAGGCTCAAGAGCTTATAGATACAGTTGCTAGAAATCAACATTTATACTCAAGCAGTGAGTCCTCTATAAAAGAAAAAGCTATGGCAGTAACTACTGATCCTAACCCTCAAGAACAGATGGTTGAGCTTAATCAGCAATTACTTATGATGACAAAACAGTTAGCAGAATTTAAAGAGATACTCCAAGAAACTAAAATTGCTAACAAGAATATGGAAGCACAATTAAATCAGACAAGACAGCAACTATCTAAACAGATAACAGAAGAATGCCAAGCTGTTAAATTAAGGAGTGGGAAAACATTGAATGAATCAACTCAAAGCAGCAGAAAGCTAAGAAAGGAACAACTGACAGAGGATAACCAAATCACTATCCAAAATCCCTCTGAGGACAGTAAGAGCCCAGAGAGGAATACTTCTGGCGTTCACACGCCAGAAAAGGGGGAAAAGTTGGCGTTAAACGCCCATTCCGTACCCAGTTCTGGCGTTCAAACGCCAGAAAGGGGAGAAAAGTTGGCGTTAAACGCCCATTCCTCACCCAATCCTAGCGTTCAAACGCCAATGAGGAATCAGACACCTGAGTGTGCTGATAGTAACCCCTCTAAGAAGGCTTCTCCAACCACTTCTGTAGGAAATAAACTTGCAGCAACTAAGATTGAAGAGTATAAAGCCAAGATGCCTTATCCTCAGAAACTCCGCCAAGCGGAATAGGATAAGCAATTTGCCCACTTTGCAGACTATCTCATGACTCTTGAAATAAAGATTTCGTTTGCAGAAGCACTTGAGTAAATACCTTCTTATGCTAAGTTCATGAAAGAGATCTTAAGTCACAAGAAGGATTGGAGAGAAACTGAAAAAGTGTTTCTCACTGAAGAATGCAGTGCAGTCATTCTGAAGAGCTTACCAGAGAAGCTTCAAGATCCAGGAAGTTTTATGATACCATGCACATTAGAAGGTGCTTGTACTAAGACAGCCCTATGTGACCTTGGAGCAAGTATCAATCTAATACCTGCATCCACTATCAGAAAGCTTGGGCTTACTGAAGAAGTCAAACCAACCCGGATATGCCTCCAACTTGCTGATGGCTCCATTAAATACCCATCAGGCATAATTGAGGACATGATTGTCAAGGTTGGGCCATTCGCCTTCCCAACTGACTTTGTAGTGCTGGAAATGGAGGAGCACAAGAGTGCAACTCTCATCCTAGGAAGACCCTTCCTAGCAACTGGACGAACTCTCATTGATGTACAAAAAGGGGAAGTGACCCTGAGAGTCAATGAGGATGAGTTCAAGTTGAATGCTGTCAAAGCTATGCAGCATCCAGACACATCAAATGACTGCATGAGCGCTGATATTATTGACTCTTTAGTGGAAGAGATCAATATGACTGAGAGTCTCGAATCAGAGCTAGAGGATATCTTTAAAGATGTTCAGCCTGACCTGGAGGAACCAGAGGAAATAAAATAACCTCTGAAAATTCCTTAGGAAGAGGATAAGTCTCCTAAACCCGAGCTCAAGCCCCTACCACCATCCCTGAAGTATGCATTTCTGGGAGAAGGTGACACTTTTCCAGTTATTATAAGCTCTGCTTTAAACTCACAGGAAGAGAAAGCACTAATTCAAGTGCTAAGGATACATAAGACAGCTCTTGGGTGGTCCATAAGTGATCATAAGGGCATTAGCCCAGCAAGATGCATGCACAAGATCCTATTGAAAGATAATGCAAAGCCAGTGGTTCAACCACAGAGGCGGCTAAATCCAGCCATGAAGGAGGTGGTGCAGAAAGAGGTCACTAAGTTACTAGAGGCTGGGATTATTTATCCTATTTCTGATAGCCCCTGCGTGAGCCCTGTCCAAGTTGTCCCCAAGAAGGGAGGCATGACAGTGGTTCATAATGAAAAAAATGAACTGGTTCCCACAAGAACAGTTACAGGATGGCGTATGTATATTGACTACAGAAGGCTCAATAGAGCCACCAGAAAGGATCATTTTCCTTTACCATTCATAGACCAGATGCTAGAGAGACTAGCAGGTCATGAATATTATTGCTTTTTGGATGGCTATTCAGGTTACAACCAAATTGCAGTAGATCCTCAGGACCAAGAGAAAACAGCATTTACATGTCTTTCTGGAGTATTTGCCTACAGAAGGATGCCTTTTGGTCTATGCAATGCACCTGCAACCTTTCAGAGGTGCATGCTCTCTATCTTCTCAGATATGGTAGAGAAATTTCTGGAAGTCTTCACAGATGACTTTTCAGTATTTGAAGACTCATTCAACTTCTGCCTTAACCATCTAGCACTTGTTCTGAAAAGATGCCAAGAGACCAACCTAGTTTTAAACTGGGAAAAATGTCACTTCATGGTGACTGAGGGGATTGTCCTTGGGCATAAAATTTCAAGCAAGGGAATAGTGGTGGATCAAGCAAAGGTAGAGGTAATTGAAAAATTACCACCACCTGCCAATGTTAAGGCAATCAGAAGCTTTCTGGGACATGCAGGATTCTACAGAAGGTTTATAAAGGATTTTTCAAAAATTGCAAAACCTCTGAGTAACCTGCTAGCTGCTGACACACCATTTGTGTTTGACACACAGTGTCTGCAGGCATTTGAGATCCTGAAAGCCAAGCTGGTCACAGCACCAGTCATCTCTGCACCAGACTGGACATTACCATTTGAACTAATGTGTGATGCCAGTGACCATGTCATTGGTGCAGTGTTGGGACAGAGGCATAACAAGCTTCTGCACGTCATTTATTATGCTAGCCGTATTCTAAATGATGCACAGAAGAATTACACAACCACACAAAAAGAATTACTTGCAGTGGTTTATGCCATTGACAAGTTTAGATCCTACTTAGTAGGGTAAAAAGTGATTGTGTACACTGACCATGCTGCTCTTAATTACTTACTCACAAAGCAGGATTCAAAACCCAAGCTCATAAGGTGGGTATTGCTTCTGCAAGAGTTTGATATAGAAATAAGAGATAGAAAAGGGACAGAGAACTAGGTAGCTCACTACAAAAAAAGGGGGTTAAAACGGCGGTTATTTTGGGGAATTACGGCGGTTAGAACCGCCATTATTACCGAAAATGGCGCCCCCAAGAAACGCCGTTATTCTGGGCGCCATTCTGGTTATTACGGCGGTTTTTAGAAAACCGCCACAATTACCTTAGCATAATACGGCGGTTCTCTGAGGGTTAAAATGGCGGTTTGTAACCGCCATTATTTCCGTATAAAATGGCGGTTTTTAAACAACCGCCGTTTTTACCAGGATGTTGTGACATCTCTTCCGTTTAAAATGGCGGTTGGAAACCGCCGTTTTTTCCATGATAACCGCCATTTTTACCATGTTATAATGGCATCTTGTGTGTTTAAAATGGCAGTTTCTAACCGCCGTTTTTTCCAAAATATAATGGCATCATTTTCATTTAAAATGACAGTTTTTAACCGCCGTTTCTACCAGCGTATAATGACATCGTTTTCATTTAAAACGGGGGTTTCTATCCGCCGTTTGTACCTAATTATGATGGCAATTTTATACTTTTTAAAATAAGATTGAAAGAGACAAAAAAATTATAAGCACCACTGGCCAAACGCTATAGAAAGAGACAAAAAAATTATAATTTATAAAAAAATTAAGGACATGTATTAAATATTAAGGACTGTATTAAATAATAATACTAAGGACTGTATTAAAAAATTAAGGACATGTATTAAATATTAAGGACATGTATTAAGGACTGATAAAAATAATAATAATAAAAAAAAGAGAAAGAGAATTAAATAGAAAAGAGAAAGAAAGAAAATTAAAGACTGTATTAAATATTCTTTCTTTTTTGCGCCAACTGTATTATAAAAAGAGAAAGAAAGAAAATTAAGGAGAGAGAGAAATTAAATATTAAATAATAAAATTTAGTAGAAGTCTAGAAAATAATTGAACACCATTTCTGACACACTTGCAGACTGCATGTGAATGCATCATAAGGTTATAATAAAATGCATTAAAAAGGAAACTGGCAAAAGAAATCTTCACTCCAATAACAAAAAAAAAGGTTTTTAATGTTAGGTACTACATACTAAAAACTAAGGATGAGCAGTATGAGTTAGAACGCTATGTAATTAGTTTCTTGTCAAAATAAACAGGAATTACATGCAGTTTGGTTCTTGAAATCTCATAAGAAAAAGTTTATATTATTAAGTTGTTGATTAGTTGATTAATGATTATGAATGATGTACACGGAACACTGGACTGTCTGTGAACTGTGATAAACGCCACATACGTGTTCACATTAATTTTCACATAAAGACATCTTCATTTCAAAAACATTAATTTTAATTTGAAGTTGGTAGCTCAAACAAATTTAAAGAGTATGGTTGATTACTTGTTAAATTTTTTTTAGTTCAAGGTAAACTAAGCTTTTTATAGTTTCAATTAGCAGGTATTCAAGTTAATTTGCATATTACATTAAGAAAGAAAAGCAAGGGACAAAAATGCAAAAACTTATCTATTTGTAAGTTAACTAACAAAGATAAACCTCAGGGTGGGAGGAGAAGGGGACTTGTATTGATTATTGGCTGTCAATAATAAACAAAAGTAAATAGTATTGGCCTTGATTGACCCTTTTCTGCGCTCATCTAATAACAACTAACAAATTAACAAGAGCATCAAAAGTGCGCAAAACAGTGCCAATATAATCACAGGAGGATGAAATAATCTAACTTTTTAAGCAGTATTACCTTAATTGGTGATATGTCATAAAAGAAGAACACTCCAGGGACTGCACCTTGCTCTGAACTCTTGAAATGCTCAGTCACAGAATACTGTGCAATAACATTTATTATGCAACTTAGGCATTATCCAAGGAACAATGCAAATGATGGTAAGTTTCTCATATTTGACAATACCTGATTTGAATAGGTAACATGGCCTCTAATGTCTTTGTATATTGTAGGGACCACCTGCAGTATGCACACATCAATTATCAAACAAGCATCAAGTGCGTCAACAGTTTATTTGGTTTGATCATGTCCCAAGAAGACTAGCGAATGTTCCACTAAGAAAAGTAGATTAAATGGAACATAATACAATAATTTAGAGGTAAACGGAGACAAAGAGATGAAATCGATAAGAAATAAAAAGGACTTAAAAGATGAATTCATTCAAGGCAGGATGCAAGCAAGCACAGAAGTTATGTTTGTGAAAATAAAATAAAACAGAATAAGAAATAATCTTAGAATAATATCATACCAGGTTTATACTCAAAATAGAATAAGCAAAGTTTGGAAGCTAGTTGCAAGTTTCATTACTAGACTCATATCAGAGCCCAATTTCTTAAATTTCCACCATCACCAACACCAGCAAGTAAAACACATCACAAAAAGAAAAGATATTTGATTACCCTTTAAGGTCAAGAGTCAAGACAGAGAAGCATACTCAAAATAATTCAGCAGAGAAAAAATAAAGTTACCTAATAATGAAGAATATATGAACCTTGAGTGCAGAATTCTACAAAATTGAGTTAAATATAGTTGGATAACACAAACTGTAACATACTACACAAACTGCAACATAATCACTCATATTTCAATAACTCATGACAAAATTGAGTAGCAAAACATATCAACTTCAGAAGAAAAAACACACACAATTTGAATAACACCTTTACACTACTTGAGTTGCTTCCTTTTGCTTGAGAAATAAAGAGAACTAAATAGAAGTAAGCAAAACAAAGCAAACATAGTTCAGTTATTGCCTCATAAACTAGTTCCCAAACTGCAAAACAAAAATGGTTCCAAGTGCCTAAGAAGCAAGTCCAAACTCAAAGAAACAGCTCAACCAGTGTCCAATATACACATCAAAATAACAAAAATTGGTTATGTCAAAATCACACAGACAGATAGGACACATGAAGAGAAATCAAGAATTCATTATCGTTGTTTATGCTTTACACATTCCATGGACCACAGTCCACAGATTACTACGCCAAAGGTGAGTAAATTTGTAATCTGAGGGATGTGGGGCATTATACTCATAATAGGATTGGTTTTAATGAGAAGAAAGTACAAACCTAAATATAGTTGAAACCAAGCCACATATATAATAATAATAATAATAATGGAACTAAAAGAAGCCATGGCATGTGCGTTAATTGTTTTGTTTAAAATATAACGAAGCTTCTTCATTTTTAGTATATAGTTTTGGGGCTTTTGCAAGATGGGACATGTATAGTTAGATCACCGACGGAAACAAGGGTTACAAACAGGAAAAAAAAAAGCCGTAGAAATTGACATAATATTTAAAAAAAAAAATACTCACAATCTGCAGCTTGATGGTCTTCCCTTCCAGCTCCACAGTTCTGATTTTCTGAAAATAAATAAATAAATAATAGAGTGAAATTATAATTATAATGAGTATTGAGAAAGGCCTAAACAGTGAAGCAAAGTAACAAATGGAAAATATTAGGTTACATACGAAATCAACTCCAATGGTGCTGATGTAGCTGTCGATATAAGAATCATCCTGAAGAAATTAATCAAAGACAGAGAACGGGTGAACAATTAGAAGAAGAGGAAAAAAGAGTGTGAAAAAGAGGGTTTTACAGCGAATCTGAGGAGGAGGCAAGATTTTCCGACGGACGAGTCACCGATTAGTAGAAGACTTTTTCTGAGATCTGAGATCTGAGATTGGAGATCAAAGAAACTCCTTAATAGAAGTAAGCAATAGAAGATCTGAGTTCAGAGAGAGCGAGGGAGAGAGAGAGAGAGAGAAACACCTTAATAGAAGTAAACGAAAGAAGACCTGAGATCGTCGTCAATCACCCCCGCACCAACGTCAATCCAATGCTTCAACGGAAGACCCAAAAATCTCTAACAGAGCTGCAGAGAAACAAAAACCCCAAAAATCAGCATCAAAAGCAATTTTGAAATCCTAACCCAAACAAAAACAAAGAAATCGGTGCCTTCTGGAATCGAAATGCTGAGGTCACCAGAGCCTTGCCTCTCGCCGGAATCTTCGTCTCCACAGCACAAAAGAAAAAACAAAATAAAACAGCATCAGTTTCGATTTCGGCTTCTCTATGTACGAAAACAGCATTTCGGTTTCGGTTTCAGTTTAACTTGAGAGGGAGAGGTACCTGAAGAGATCGTAACCGGTGGAGAGAGGAGAAGCCCTAGAAGGAAGAAGGCGTTGTCGGAGAGCTTCTTTACACTGAGGAAATGAGAGTGTTGTATGTTCAGAGAGAATAGAAGCCCTAGCTAGAAGGAAGAACGGCGTTGAATGAGCTAGGGATTGCAACTTTTTTCTTTTTATATGCGTGTGAAAACGGCGGTTCAAAACCGCCATAATCACCAGAACCGCCAAAATATATAAAGCCAATTACGGCAGCAGAAAAAATTGCCATAATGACTCGATAATATGGCGGTTCTTTAAAACCGCCCTAATCTCCATGCCATTTTAACCCTTTTTTTTTGTAGTGGCTGATCATCTGTCCCGAATTGAACCAGTAGCTGGGGCGTCCCTCCCTTCTACTGAGATCTCTGAAACTGGTACACTAAATTCTGATCATCAATGGCGCCATCAACATGGTACGCACAATTATAATCTCAACTCTTTATCACAACTTCGCACAACTAACCAGCAAGTGTACTGGGTCGTCCAAGTAATAAACCTTACGCGAGTAAGGGTCGATCCCACAGAGATTGTTGGTATGAAGCAAGCTATGGTCACCTTGTAAATCTTAGTCAGGCAAACTCAAATGGTTATGAATGATGAATAAAACATAAAGATAAAGATAGAGGTACTTATGTAATTCATTGGTGGGAATTTCAGATAAGCGTATGAAGATGCTTTGTCCCTTCCGTCTCTCTGCTTTCTTACTGTCTTCATCCAATCCTTCTTACTCCTTTCCATGGCAAGCTGTATGTAGGGTTTCACCGTTGTCAGTGGCTACCTCCCATCCTCTCAGTGAAAATTTTCAACGCACCCTGTCACGGCACGGCTAATCATCTGTCGGTTCTCAATCAGGTTGGAATAGAATCTAGTGATTCTTTTGCGTCTGTCACTAACGCCCAGCCTTCAGGAGTTTGAAGCTCATCACAGTCATTCAATCATTGAACCCTACTCAGAATACCACAGACAAGGTTTAGACCTTCCGGATTATCTTGAATGCGGTCATCAATTCTAGCTTATACCACGAAGATTCCGGTTAAAGAAATCCAAGAGATATCCACTTCAATCTAAGTTAGAACGGAGGTGGTTGTCAGGCACACGTTCATGGGTGAGAATGATGATAAGTGTCACGGATCATCACATTCATCAAGTTGAAGAACAAGTGATATCTTGGAACAAGAACAAGCTGAATTGAATAGAAGAACAGTAGTAATTGCATTAATACTCGAGGTACAGCAGAGCTCCACACCTTAATCTATGGTGTGTAGAAACTCCACCGTTGAAAATACATAAGAACAAGGTCTAGGCATGGCCGAATGGCCAGCCTCCCAATGATCTAAGAACTAGATGTCCAAAGATGATCCTAAGATCGAAAATGATCCAAAGATTAAAATACAATAGTAAAAGGTCCTACTTATAGAGAACTAGTAGCCTAGGGTTTACAGAGATGAGTAAATGACATAAAAATCCACTTCCGGGCCCACTTGGTGTGTGCTTGGGCTGAGCATTGAAGCTTTTTCGTGTAGAGACTCTTCTTGGAGTTAAACGCCAGCTTTTGTGCCAGTTTGGGAGTTTAACTCCCATTCTTGTGCCAGTTCCGGCGTTTAACGCCGGACATTTCTGAGCTGATTTGGAATGCCGGTTTGGACCATCAAATCTCGGGCAAAGTATATACTATTATACATTTCTGGAAAGCCCAGGATATCTACTTTCCAACGCCATTGAGAGCGCGCCAATTGGGCTTCTGTAGCTCCAGAAAAGCCACTTCGAGTGTAGGGAGGTCAGAATCCAACAGCATCTGCAGTCCTTTTCAGTCTCTGAATCAGATTTTTGCTCAGGTCCCTCAATTTCAGCCAGAAAATACCTGAAATCACAGAAAAATACACAAACTCATAGTAAAGTCTAGAAAAGTGAATTTTAACTAAAAACTAATAAAAAGATACTAAAAACTAACTAGAACATACTAAAAACATACTAAAAACAATGCCAAAAAGCGTATAAATTATCCGCTCATCACAACACCAAACTTAAATTGTTGCTTGTCCCCAAGCAACTGAAAATCAAATGAGATAAAAAGAAGAGAATATGCAATGAATTCCAAAAACATCTATGAAGATCAGTATTAATTAGATGAGCGGGGCTTTTAGCTTTTTGCCTCTGAACAGTTTTGGCATCTCACTCTATCCTTTGAAATTCAGAATGATTGGCTTCTTTAGGAACTCAGAATCCAGATAGTGTCATTGATTCTCCTAGTTAAGTATGATAATTCTTGAACACAGCTACTTATTGAGTCTTAGCTGTGGCCCAAAGCACTCTGTCTTCCAGTATTACCACCGGATACATACATGCCACAGACACATAATTAGGTGAACCTTTTCAGATTGTGACTCAGCTTTGCTAGAGTCCCCAATTAGAGGTGTCCAGGGTTCTTAAGCACACTCTTGTTGCCTTGGATCACAACTTTATTTCTTTCTTTTTCTCTCTCTTTTTTTTCTTTTTTGTTTTCTTTTCTCTCCTTTTTTTTTCGTTTTTCTCCTTCTCTTTTTTTTTGTATTCACTGCTTTTTCTTGCTTCAAGAATCATTTTTATGATTTTTCAGATCCTCAGTAACATGTCTCCTTTTTCATCATTCTTTCAAGAGCCAACATTCATGAACAACAAATTCAAAAGACATATGCACTGTTTAAGCATACATTCAGAAAACAAAAATATTGCCACCACATCAAAATAATTAATCTGTTATAAAATTCAAAATTCATGCAATTCTTCTCTTTTTCAATTAAGAACATTTTTCATTTAAGAGAGGTGATGGATTCATAGGACATTCATAACTTTAAGGCATAGACACTAAGACACTAATGATCACAAGACACAAACATAGATAAACATAAGCATGATTTTTTTGAAAAAAAATAGAAAATAAAGAACAAGGAAATTAAAGAACGGGTCCACCTTAGTGATGGCGGCTTGTTCTTCCTCTTGAAGACCTTATGGAGTGCTTGAGCTCCTCAATGTTTCTTCCTTGCCTTTGTTGCTCCTCTCTCATGATTCTTTGATCTTCTCTAATTTCATGGAGGAGAATGGAATGTTCTTGGTGCTCCACCCTTAGTTGTCCCATGTTGGAACTCAATTCTCCTAAGGAGGTGTTCAGTTGCTCCCAATAGTTTTGTGGAGGAAAGTGCATCCCTTGAGGCATCTCAGGGATTTGATGATGAGAAGGGTCTCTTGTTTGCTCCATCCTCTTCTTAGTGATGGGCTTGTCCTCATCAATGGGGATGTCTCCCTCTATGTCAACTCCAACTGTATAACAGAGGTGACAAATGAGATGAGGAAAGGCTAACCTTGCCAAGGTAGAGGACTTGTCCGCCACCTTATAAAGTTCTTGGGATATAACCTCATGAACTTCTATTTCTTCTCCAATCATGATGCTATGAATCATGATAGCCCGGTCTATGGTAACTTCAGACCGGTTGCTAGTGGGAATGATTGAGCGTTGGATAAACTCCAACCATCCCCTAGCCACAGGCTTGAGGTCATGCCTTCTCAGTTGAACCGGCTTTCCTCTTGAATCTCTCTTCCATTGGGCGCCCTCTTCACAAATGACTGTGAGGACTTGGTCCAACCTTTGATCAAAGTTGACCCTTCTAGTGTAAGGATGTTCATCTCCTTGCATCATGGGCAAGTTGAATGCCAACCTTACATTTTCCAGACTAAAATCCAAGTATTTCCCCCGAACCATTGTAAGCCAATTCTTTGGGTCCGGGTTCACACTTTGATCATGGTTCTTGGTGATCCATGCATTGGCATAGAACTCTTGAACCATTAAGATTCTGACTTGTTGAATGGGGTTGGTAAGAACTTCCCAACCTCTTCTTCGGGTCTCATGTCGGATCTCTGAATATTCACTCTTTTTGAGTTTGAAAGGGACCTCGGGGATCACCTTCTTCAAGGCCACAACTTTATAGAAGTGGTCTTGATGCACCCTTGAGATGAATCTCTCCATCTCCCATGACTCGGAGGTGGAAGCTTTTGCCTTCCCTTTCCTCTTTCTAGAGGTTTCTCCGGCCTTGGATGCCATAAATGGTTATGGAAAAACAAAAAGCAATGCTTTTACCACACCAAACTTAAAAGGTTTGCTCGTCCTCGAGCAAAAGAAGAAAGAAGAGAGTAGAAGAAGAAGAAATGAAGGAGATGTAGGAGGCTTTGTGGTTCGGCCAAAGGGGGAGAAGTAGTGTTTAGGTTGTGTGAAAATGAAGGAGTGAAGAGGGGTTTATATAGGGGTGAAGAGGGGGGTAGGGTTCGGTCATGTATGGGTGGGTTTGGGTGGGAAAGTGGTTTGAATTTGAATGGTGAGGTAGGTGGGGTTTTATGAAGGATGGATGTGAGTGGTGAAGAGAAAGATGGGATTTGATAGGTGAGGGGTTTTTGGGGAAAGAGGTGTTGAGGTGATTGGTGAATGGGTGAAGAAGAGAGAGAGTGGTGGGGTAGGTGGGGATCCTATGGGGTCCACAGATCCTGAGGTGTCAAGGAAAAGTTATCCCTGCACCAAGTGGCGAGCAAAATTGCTCTTCATGCCAATTCTGGCGTTAAACGCCGGGTTGGTGCCCATTTCTGGCGTTTAACACCAAGTTCTTGCCCTTTTCTGGCATTTAACGCCAGTCTGGTGCCCCTTTCTGGCGTTAAACGCCCAGAATGGTGCCAGACTGGGCGTTAAACGCCCATCTGCTAGCCTTACTGGCGTTTAAACGCCAGCAAGTTCTCCTCCAGGGTGTGCTGTTTTTCTTTCTGTTTTTCTTTCTGTTTTTGCTTCTTCAATTGATTTTGTGACTTCTTATGATCATCAACCTACAGAAAACATAAAATAACAAAGGAAAATAGATAAAATATAACATTGGGTTGCCTCCCAACAAGCGCTTCTTTAATGTCAGTAGCTTGACAGTGGGCTCTCATGGAGCCTCAAAGATGCTCAGAACAATGTTGGAACCTCCCAACACCAAACTTAGAGTTTGAATGTGGGGGTTCAACACCAAACTTAGAAGTTGGTTGTGGCCTCCCAACACCAAACTTAGAGTTTGACTGTAGGGGCTCTGTTTGACTCTGTTTTGAGAGAAGCTCTTCATGCTTCCTTTCCATGGTGACAGAGGGATATCCTTGAGCCTTAAACACAAAGGATTCTTCATTCACTTGAATGATCAATTCTCCTCTATCAACATCAATCACAACCTTTGCTGTGGCTAGGAAGGGTCTGCCAAGGATGATGGATTCATCCATGCACTTCCCAGTCTCTAGAACTATGAAATTAGCAGGGATGTAATGGTCTTCAACTTTTACCAGAACATCCTCTACAAGTCCATAGGCTTGTTTTCTTGAATTGTCTGCCATCTCTAGTGAGATTCTTGCAGCTTGTACCTCAAAGATCCCTAGCTTCTCCATTATAGAGAGAGGCATGAGGTTGATGCTTGACCCTATGTCACACAGAGCCTTCTTAAAGGTCATGGTGCCTATGGTACAAGGTATTGAGAACTTCCCAGGATCTTGTCTCTTTTGAGGTAATTTCTGCCTAGACAAGTCATCCAGTTCTTTGGTGAGCAAAGGGGGTTCATCCTCCCAAGTCTCATTACCAAATAACTTGTCATTTAGCTTCATGATTGCTCCAAGGTATTTAGCAACTTGCTCTTCAGTGACATACTCATCCTCTTCAGAGGAAGAATACTCATCAGAGCTCATGAATGGCAGAAGTAAATCCAATGGAATCTCTATGGTCTCAGTGGGAGCCTCAGATTCCCATGGTTCCTCATTAGGGAACTCATTGGAGGCCAGTGGACGTCCATTGAGGTATTCCTCAGTGGCGTTCACTACCTCTTCCTCCTCTCCAAATTCGGCCATGTTAATGGCATTGCACTCTCCTTTTGGGTTTTCTTCTGTATTGCTTGGAAGAGTACTAGGAGGGAGTTCAGTAATTTTCCTGCTCAGCTGACCCACTTGTGCCTCCAAATTTCTAATGGAGGACCTTGTTTCAGACATGAAACTTTGAGTGGTTTTGATTAGATCAGAGACCATGGTTGCTAAGTCAGAGTGGTTCTGCTTAGAATTCTCTGTCTGTTGCTGAGAAGATGATGGAAAAGGCTTGCCATTGCTAAACCTGTTTCTTCCACCATTATTATTGTTGAAACCTTGTTGAGGTCTCTGTTGATCCTTCCATGAAAGATTTGGATGATTTCTCCATGAAGGATTATAGGTGTTTCCATAGGATTCTCCCATGTAATTCACCTCTTCCATTGAAGGGTTCTCAGGATCATAAGCTTCTTCTTCAGATGAAGCTTTCTTAGTACTGCTTGGTGCATTTTGCATTCCAGACAGACTTTGAAAAATCATGTTGACTTGCTGGGTCAATATTTTGTTCTGAGCCAATATGGCATTCAGAGTATCAATCTCAAGAACTCCTTTCTTCTGATTAATCCCATTGTTCACAGGATTCCTTTCAGAAGTGTACATGAATTGGTTATTTGCAACCATTTCAATTAGTTCTTGAGCTTCTGTAGGCATCTTCTTCAGATGAAGAGATCCTCCAGCAGAGCTATCCAAAGACATCTTGGACAGTTCAGACAGACCATCATAGAAAATACCTATGGTGCTCCATTCAGAAAGCATGTCAGAGGGACACTTTCTGATTAATTGTTTGTATCTTTCCCAAGCTTTATAGAGGGATTCTCCTTCCTTCTGTCTGAAGGTTTGGACTTCCACTCTAAGCTTACTCAATTTTTGAGGTGGAAAGAACTTTGCCAAGAAGGCATTGACTAGCTTTTCTCAAGAGTTCAGGCTTTCTTTAGGTTGTGAGTCCAACCATATCCTAGCTCTGTCTCTTACAGCAAAAGGGAATAGCATAAGTCTGTAGACCTCAGGGTCAACCCCATTAGTCTTGACAGTGTCACAGATTTGCAAGAATTCAGCTAAAAACTGATGAGGATCTTCCAATGGAAGTCCATGGAACTTGCAATTCTGTTGCATTAGAGAAACTAATTGAGGCTTAAGCTCAAAGTTGTTTGCTCTAATGGCAGGGATAGAGATGCTTCTCCCATAGAAGTCGGGAGTAGGTGCAGTAAAGTCACCCAGCACCTTCCTTGCATTGTTGGCATTGTTGTTATTTTCGGCTGCCATGGGTTCTTCTTCTTTGAAGATTTCTGTTAGGTCCTCTACAGAGAATTGTGCCTTAGCTTCTCTTAGCTTTCGCTTCAAGGTCATTTCAGGTTCAGGGTCAGCCTCAACAAGAATGCTTTTGTCTTTGCTCCTGCTCATATGAAAGAGAAAAAAACAAGGAAATATGGAATCCTCTATGTCACAGTATAGAGATTCCTTGAGGTGTCAGAGGAAAAGAAAGATGGAAGGAAGAGGTAGAAAATTCGAACTTATCAAGAAAGATGGAGTTCGAATTGTGCATTAAGGAATAATGTTAGTCCATAAATAGAAGGATGTGAGAAGAAGGGAAGAAATTTTTTGAAAATTAAGTAAAAAGATTTTAAAAACATTTTGAAAAACACTAATTGATTTTCGAAAACCAAGAATAGAAAAGAAATCAAGTGATTTTTGAAAAAGATTTTGAAATTAGAAAAAAAGATATGATTGAAAACTATTTTGAAAAAGATGTGATTGAGAAGATATGATTTGAAAAACATTTTAAAAAGATTTGATTTTAAAAAATAATAACTTGGCTAACAAGAAAAGATATGATTCAAACATTAAACCTTTCTCAACAAAAAGGCAACATACTTGAAATGTTGAATCAAATCATTAATTGATAGCAAGTATCTTAGAAAATGGAAAGAAATTAAGTTTGAAAAAGATTTGATTGAAAAGATTTGTTTTGAAAAAGGTTTGATTTTGAAAAGATTTTGAAAACCTGAAAAAAATTTGAACTGAAAACAGAATCTTCCCTCTTGTGCCATCCTGGCGTTAAACGCCCAAAATGGTGCACATTCTGGTGTATAACGCCCAAACCACTACCCTTTTGGGCGTTAAACGCCCAGCCAGGCACTCTGGCTGGCGTTTAAACGCCAGTTTGCCCTTCTTCACTGGGCGTTTTGAACGCCCAGCTTTTCTGTATAATTCCTCTGCTGTATGTTCTGAATCTTCAATTCTCTGTATTATTGACTTGAAAAGACACAAATTAAAAATATTTTTGGATTTTTAATAATGAGGAATAATCAAAATGCAACTAAAATCAAATAACAATGCATGCAAGACACCAAACTTAGCAGTTTGTATACTACTGACACTGACAAAATGAGAATGCATATGAGACACATAAACACTCAAGTCAAGAGAATTTAAAAATCAGAGCAATGAAACCATCAAGAACAACTAGAAGATAATGAAGACACATGCATGAATGCAAAAAGAACAGAAAAACATGCAATTGACACCAAACTTAACATGAGACTCTAGACTCAAACAAGAAATATTTTTGGATTTTATGATTTTGTAATTTTTTTGGATTTTTCGAAAATTATGTGGAAAAAGAAAATAAAGATATCAAAATTCTTAATGAGAATTCTAGGAATCATGCAATGTTAGTCTAAAGCTTCAGTCTAAAGAAATTAGACATGGCTGAACAAGCTTCAGCAGGACATTGCATTCAAGAGTTAAATTGATGAAAATCAATCAGCTTTGGTGATGATAAGAACATCACCTTGAAACACTAGAACTCATTATTAAGAACTCTAAAGAAAAATACCTAATCTAAGCAACAAGATGAACCGTCAGTTGTCCATACTCGAACAATCCCCGGCAACGGTGCCAAAAACTTGGTGGGCGAAATTGTGATCATCAATGGCGCCATCAACATGGTACGCACAATTATAATCTCAACTCTTTATCACAACTTCGCACAACTAACCAGCAAGTGTACTGGGTCGTCCAAGTAATAAACCTTACGCGAGTAAGGGTCGATCCCACAGAGATTGTTGGTATGAAGCAAGCTATGGTCACCTTGTAAATCTTAGTCAGGCAAACTCAAATGGTTATGAATGATGAATAAAACATAAAGATAAAGATAGAGGTACTTATGTAATTCATTGGTGGGAATTTCAGATAAGCGTATGAAGATGCTTTGTCCCTTCCGTCTCTCTGCTTTCTTACTGTCTTCATTCAATCCTTCTTACTCCTTTCCATGACAAGCTGTATGTAGGGTTTCACCGTTGTCAGTGGCTACCTCCCATCCTCTCAGTGAAAATGTTCAACGCACCCTGTCATGGAACGGCTAATCATCTGTCGGTTCTCAATCAGGTTGGAATAGAATCCAGTGATTCTTTTGTGTCTGTCACTAACACCCAGCCTTCAGGAGTTTGAAGCTCGTCACAGTCATTCAATCATTGAATCCTACTCAGAATACCATAGACAAGGTTTAGACCTTCCCGATTCTCTTGAATGCAGTCATCAATTCTAGCTTATACCACGAAGATTCCGGTTAAAGAAATCCAAGAGATATCCACTTCAATCTAAGGTAGAACGGAGGTGGTTGTCAGGCACACGTTCATGGGTGAGAATGATGATGAGTGTCACGGATCATCACATTCATCAAGTTGAAGAACAAGTGATATCTTGGAACAAGAACAAGCTGAATTGAATAGAAGAACAAGTAGTAATTGCATTAATACTCGAGGTACAGCAGAGCTCCACACCTTAATCTATGGTGTGTAGAAACTCCACCGTTGAAAATACATAAGAACAAGGTCTAGGCATGGCCGAATGGTCAGCCTCCCAATGATCTAAGAACTAGATGTCCAAAGATGATCCTAAGATCGAAAATGATCCAAAGATTAAAATACAATAGTAAAAGGTCCTAATTATAGAGAACTAGTAGCCTAGGGTTTACAGAGATGAGTAAATGACATAAAAATCCACTTCCGGGCCCACTTGGTGTGTGCTTGGGTTGAGCATTGAATCTTTTTTGTGTAGAGACTCTTCTTGGAGTTAAACGCCAGCTTTTGTGCCAGTTTGGGCGTTTAACTCCCATTCTTGTGCCAGTTCCGGCGTTTAACGCCGGACATTTCTGAGCTGATTTGGAATGCCGGTTTGGACCATCAAATCTCGGGCAAAGTATGGACTATTATACATTTCTGGAAAGCCCAGGATGTCTACCTTCCAACGCCATTGAGAGCGCGCCAATTGGGCTTCTGTAGCTCCAGAAAATCCACTTCGAGTGCAGGGAGGTCAGAATCCAACAGCATCTGCAGTCCTTTTCAGTCTCTGAATCAGATTTTTGCTCAAGTC
Organism: Arachis hypogaea; assembly: GCF_003086295.3. Lineage (NCBI taxonomy): Eukaryota > Viridiplantae > Streptophyta > Magnoliopsida > Fabales > Fabaceae > Arachis > Arachis hypogaea. The sequence goes on from NC_092039.1 coordinate 108,308,680, forward strand.
CCTCAATTTCAACCAGAAAATACCTGAAATCACAGAAAAACACACAAACTCATAGTAAAGTCCAGAAAAGTGAATTTTAACTAAAAACTAATAAAAATATACTAAAAACTAACTAGAACATACTAAAAACATACTAAAAACAATGCCAAAAAGCGTATAAATTATCCGCTCATCAGAAACCTTTCCAGATGAGCAACTCTTTGCCATCCGGGAAGAACCATGGTTTGCAGATATTGCAAATTATAAAGCTGTGAGGTTCATACCACAGGAGTACAACAGGGTGCAAAGAAAAAAATTAATTTCAGATGCCAAGTACTACCTATGGGATGAGACATATCTCTTAAAGAGATGTGCAGACGGAATAATCCGCAGATGTGTACCTAGAGAGGAAGCACAAAGGATCCTGTGGCATTTCCATGGATCGTAGTATGGGGGACATTTCGGAGGTGAGCGAACAGCCACTAAGGTCTTCCAATGCGGATTCTACTGGCCTACTATCTATAGGGATGCCCGGGAGTTTGTGCGTAACTGTGACAGTTGCCAAAGAGCTGGTAATTTGCCTCATGGTTACGCCATGCCTCAACAAGGGATCCTAGAGATTGAATTGTTTGATGTATGGGGAATTGACTTCATGGGTCCCTTCCCACCATCATACTCAAACACTTATATTCTAGTGGCAGTAGACTATGTGTCTAAATGGGTAGAAGCAATTGCCACACCCAATAATGATACCAAGACCATACTGAAATTCCTACAGAAACACATCTTCAGCAGGTTTGGTGTTCCCAGAGTACTAATCAGTGATGGGGGCACTCATTTCTGCAATAAACAGATGTACTCTGCTATGGTCTGATATGGAATTAGCCACAAAGTAGCAACTCTGTATCACCCACAGACAAATGGGCAAGCTGAAGTCTCTAATAGAGATCTAAAAAGAATCCTGGAATGGACTGTTATTGCCCGTAGAAAGGATTGGGCAAAGAGCTTGGATGATGCTCTGTGGGCATACAGAACAGCCTTCAAGACTCCTATAGGAACCTCTCCATACCAACTTGTGTATGGGAAGGCTTGTCATTTGCCCATGGAACTAGAACATAAAGCCTACTGGGCAACCAAATTCCTAAACATGGATGCTAAGTTAGCTGGTAAAAAAAGATTGCTCCAGCTAAATAAGCTAGAGGAGTTCAGACTCAATGCCTTTGAAAATGCAAAAATTTATAAGGAAAAGGCAAAGAAGTGGCATGACAAGAAGTTGTCATCCAGAGTCTTTGAGCCAGGACAAAAAGTTCTACTCTTCAACTCTAGGCTCAGACTATTCCCAGGAAAACTTAAATCCCGGTGGATGGATCCGTATGTGATTATAGGGGTCTCACCATATGGATATGTTGAGCTTCAGGATATTGATTCTGACAAAAAGTTCATTGTTAATGGACAGAGGATCAAACATTATCTTGAAAGCAATTTTGAGTAAGAATGCTCAAAACTGAGGCTTGAATGAATCTCAGTAAAAGGTCCAGCTAAAGACAATAAAGAAGCGCTTGCTGGGAGGTAACCCAGTCATTAGCAGGTTATCTATTTTATTTAATAAAAGTTTGATACATATTCTCAAAGGGCAATCATCAAAATTGAAGGAATTCACAGAGTTACAGAAGGATTCAGTGCAAAAAGCAGAGAAACGGAGCTTGCTGGCGAAAAACGCTAGTAAGGGGTACTCTGGGCGTTAAACGCCAGAATGGATACCATTCTGGGCGTTTAACGCCAGTAAAGGTACCATTTTGGGTGTTAAACGCCAGAATGGGCACCATTCTGGGCGTTTAACGCCAGGTTGGCAGCATCCTGGGCGTTCAGCAAAACGCCCAGTGATGAAGGGGTTTCTGGCGTTTAACGCCAGCCAGGGTACTTGGCTGGGCGTTAAACGCCCATAATGACCAACATTTGGGCGTTAAACGCCAGAATGGATACCATTCTGGGCGTTTAACGCCAGATAGGTGGGGGACAGAGATTTTGCTTTCCACTTCAAATTTTTTTCAAACTTTCTTGTTTTGATCCATAATTTTCTACATAAACACATTTCAAACTTTCATCATTCACCTTCAATTCTTAAAATTTAAAATCATTTTTCAAATCTCTTTCAAATCCTTTCCAAATCTTCTTCAAAAAACTCAAATATCTCTCAAATTCTTTCCATATCTTCTCAAATCTCCTTCAAAATTTTCGAAATCTCTTCCCCCTCCCTTATAAATATACGTTCGGCCATCCCCCTTTCCCCACCATTTGAATTTGCTCTCCTCCTCTCTCTCCTCTTTCTTTTCTTTTGCTTGAGGACAAGCAACCCTCTAAGTTTGGTGTGTTTTTCCATGATCACTAAGCTAAGGCTCATCAAGATCATGGCTCCCAAAGGAAAACAAACCAATTCTAGAGGCAAGAAAGAGAATGCTCCAAAGGATCTTTGGAGTCAAGAGAGGTTCTTAACCAAAGAACATGCAGACCATTACCACAAAATAATGGGTCTAAGATCAGTGATCCCGGAAGTTAAATTCGATCTGAAAGAAGATGAATATCCGGAGATCTAAGAGCAAATTCGAAACAGAGGATAGGAAGTTCTAGCCAACCCTGAGACAAAGGTTGGAAGAAACATGGTTCAGGAATTCTACTCAAATCTGTGGCTGACAGATAAGCAGAGAATGACTGGAACTGCTTTTCATACCTACAGAACCATGGTCAGAGGGAGAATTATTTACTTCCATCTGGACAAAATAAAAGAGGTCTTCAAATTGCCTCAACTGCAAGCTGATCCTGAATCCTTTAATAGGAGAATGGTGAGAGCAGATAAGGGGTTGGATCAAGTTCTAGAGAACATATGCCTCCCTGGAACTAAGTGGACAACCAATTCAAAAGGTGTCCCAAACCAACTCAAGAGGGGAGATCTCAAACCAATTGCAAGAGGTTGGCTAGACTTCATTGGGCGTTCCATATTGCCCACTAGCAACCGTTCTGAGGTCACTATCAAGAGAGCAGTGATGATTCACTACATTATGCTGGGAAAAGAAGTGGAGGTTCATCATCTAATTACTTGTGAGATTTACACAATTGCAAACAAGAATTCCACTGAAGCCAAACTGGCTTACCCAAGCTTAATCTCTTTGCTATGTAAAGATGCTGGGGTGAGGATGGGAGTAGATGAATTCATCCCAATTGAACATCCAATCACCAAGAAGTCAATGGAAGGACAAATGCAAGATAATTCTATCAAAAGGAGGGCGCAGGAGTTCCTCCCTGAACTCCCTGAAATTGACTACTGGACCCACCTAGAAGCATCTGTTGCCAAGCTGCAAGAAGCTATGGAACAAATTAAGGAAGAACAGCAGAATCAAAACTGCATGCTCTGCAAATTGCTGAAGGAACAAGAGAAGCAGGGGCGTGAGCTACAGGAGCTGAAGCGCCAAAAGCTTTCCCTTGAAGGGTCAAATACCCCACAAGTTGAGAGAGCATCCACTTCTCAAGATCAAGGTTGTTGAGTCCTAACTCTGTGATAACCTCTATCATTAGGAGTCTATTTTAGAGTCATTTAAATTTTTATTTTCTATTACTATTAGTCTTATCTTATGTTTATCTTTGAGTCTTGTTCTTAATTTATGATTAATAAAATTTAATTTCTATGCCTTAAAGCTATGAATGTCCTATGAATCCATCACCTCTCTTAAATGAAAAATGCTTTAATCACAAAAGAACAAGAAGTGCAGGATTTCGAATTCATCTCTGAAACTAGTTGAATTAGCTTGATGTGGTGACAATACTTTTTGTTTTCTGAATGAATGCTTGAACAGTGCATATGTCTTTTGAATTTGTTGATTAGAGAATGTTAAACTTGTTGGCTCTTGAAAGAATGATGGAAAAGGAGAAATGTTATTGAGGATCTGAAAAATCATCAAATTGATTCTTGAAGCAAGAAAAAAGCAGTGAATTCAAAAAAAAAGAAAAAGAAAAAATAGAGAGAGAGATAAAAAGTGATCCAAGGCAAAAAGAGTGTGCTTAAGAACCCTGGAGACCTCTAATTGGGGACTCTAGCAAAGCTGAGTCACAATCTAAAAAGGTTCACCCAGTTATGTGTCTGTGGCATGTATGTATCCAGTGATAATACTGGAAGACAGAGTGCTTTGGGCCACAGCCAAGACTCATAAAGTAGCTATGTTCAAGAATCATCACACTTAACTAGGAGAATAAATAACACTATCTGAATTCTGATTTCCTATAGATGCCAATCATTCTAATCTTCAAAGGATAAAGTGAGATGCCAAAACTGTTCAGAAGCAAAAAGCTACTAGTCCCGCTCATCTAATTGGAGCTAAGTTTCATTGATATTTTGGAGTCTATAGTATGTTCTTTTCTTTTTATCCTATTTGATTTTCAGTTGCTTGGGGACAAGCAACAATTTAAGTTTGGTGTTGTGATGAGCGGATAATTTATACGCTTTTTGGCACTGTTTTTAGTATGTTTTTAGTACATTTTAGTTAGTTTTTAGTATGTTTTTATTAGTTTTTATTTAAAATTTACTTTTCTGGGTTTTACTATGAGTTTGTGTATTTTTCTGTGATTTCAGGTAATTTCTGGCTGAAATTGAGGGACCTGAGCAAAAATCTAATTCAGAGGTTGAAAAAGGACTGCAGATGCTGTTGGATTCTGACCTCCCTGCACTCGAAGTGGATTTTCTGGAGTTATAGAAGCCCAATTAGCGCGCTCTCAATTGTGTTGGAAAGTAGACATCCTGGGCTTTCCAGCAATTTATAATAGTTCATACTTTTCCCGAGATTTAATGGCCCAAACTGGCGTTGCAAATCAGCTTCAGAATTCCCGGCGTTTAACGCCGGAACTGGCACAAAAATTAGAGTTAAACGCCCAAACTGGCACAAAAGTTGGTGTTTAACTCCAGAAAAAGTCTCTACACATGAAAGCTTCAATGCTCAGTCCAAGCACACACCAAGTGGACCCCTGAAGTGGATTTTTACGTCATTTACTCATTTCTGTATATCCTAGGTTACTAGTTCACTATAAATAGGATATTTTGACATTGTATCTTTACCTCATGACACATTACACGTTTCTTATTGTATCTTCTACGGCATGAGTCTCTAAACCCCATGGTTGGGGGTAGGGAGCTCTGCTGTGTCTTGATGGATTAATGCAATTACTACTATTTTTCAATCAATCATGCTTGTTTCTATTCTAAGATATCACTTGTTCTTCAACTTGATGAATGTGATAACAAATGAATTTTGTATATCATTCAAATCTGCTCATAAATCAAGCATTTAGCATCATCAATAAATATGCTAAATAATATTGTTATTTGAGGCTTGATTAAAATGTTACAGATTAGTGCTTCCCTTGGTAAAATAGCATACATTAAGGGGGAGCCATGTGACATCTAGAAAGGGGGAGAAATTCAAATTCAAAGGGAGTATTCTTTACTCAATCTTTAAATTTCTTTCCATTTCAATTTTAATAATGTTTGTCATCAAGGGGGAGATTGATGAGTTTGGAAAACTCTAATTTAATCTTGATGATGAACAAACATTATTAAAATAATTAATTACAAAATTATTAATTTGATTTTCATTTAACATATGTTAATTAATAATTTTGTGATGCAGGTTTTTAATTTGGGCCGAAAATAAAATAAAATGTTGCAAGCCCAAGTGTGAATTTATTTCTCAATTCAGCATTGATTCAAAAATATTCAAATATGTATGGCTGAATTGTTGTGATGTTAATTGGGCCAGAACTCAAACATTATCATAAGCCAAATTAGTTTGATTGAATCAAAATTTTATTGGGTCAGATTAAGCTTTATTGCTACAAAGCCCAATTTCAATTTTGATGAATGTTTCCATGCATGATCCGAATCCAAAATGCATCAGGAAAGCAAATGTTATCATTTGCCTAATGCTTCCAACGGATGTCTTCTCTCTTCAAGGAGTGGAATTCAAAATTTTTAATAAAGTGAATTGAATACATGCATGGAAACTATGAGAGAGAAATTGTGTTTAACAAGATTGATTGCTTAATGCTGCACGCTACTCTAAGGGAAGTAAAAGCAACTTTGTAATGATATTGATTAACACATTCAATTGCTTTTCTTTCAAGTTGGTTATTCTCTCTCATCTCTTTCTTTCTTCTCTTCGGTTATTACACAAGAAACAATGATGTCCATGAAAGCAAAATGGAGCTACTGAAAAGAAGGGAAATTAAATTTTATTATAATTAAATTTAAATTATAATAAAATTTAATTATTTTATTATTTCTTGTAATTTTATTAAATTTTTAATAAAATTTATATAGTTTAAAAATTTGTAATTAGATTTTACTAGTTATCTTTTTAATAAAAAACAAAATACTAGAAAATTTACTTTTAGAATATTTTTTAATGTATTTTACATCAAATACAAAAATAAAATTTTAAAAATATTTGTATTTTTTTAATAAAAATAGCTTGAAGAAATTTAATTTATAATTTTATCTAATATAAAAATTTAATTATAAATTTTTAAATTATAAAAATTTAATTAAATATTTAATAAAAGTATAACAACAAACAGAATAATTAAACCACACACAAAAATTAAAATAAAAAATACTATAAATTTTAAAAAAAATTAAAAATATTTTTTTTTGGGTAAACATAAGGGCTAAGCCCAAAAGAAAATAAAATTACAAGTTTATCAAACTACAAGAAATTTCATCTATTTGCAGCAAGCACTTTATGTCCACCGGCGAATTATCAATGAAATTGAATCCATATTGATGGTTAGTACTGATTTTTCCAAGCCAATCTGCATATTGGTTAGTTTCTCTATTTGCATACTGGAACTTAATTTCCCAAGGACGTTCTTTGTACTCTTCTATTTTCTTTAGAATTGGATCTATTGTTTTAGTTGATTGGTAAGTGTTGATTTCTTTTAAAACTTCTATAGCATTTATCTCTACAATCACCTTTCTCATTCTTGAATTCCATGCCATTTGTAATCCATAAAGAACTTCTCACATTTCTGCTTGTGTTATCTGGCAACATCCCAAGTTTGCAGTGAGACCTCCAATCCACTCCCCCTGTTGCGTTCTCAAAAGTCCTCCGCAACCCGCTTTCTTTGCTTCTTCTTTGACTAATCCGTCAGTATTTAATTTCACCCAACTCTTGGATGGTGGTTCCCAGGCTTTCCGGCAGTTTTGGAGATTCTTAGGTTCCCCTTTAATTAGCTTCTTCTTAACTGTTTCTTTGTAATTGCTCACTGAAGCCTTAATGATTGTTACCGCATTCCTTGGTCTTGTAACTTCTTGTTGTTATGAGAAGAGGTATTGGTTTCTCCACTTTCATATTCTCCAACACGCTACAAAGAATTCATCTATCCAGTTGTGATTTGATGATTTTCCACTCTGATTTGAGAGGTTAAAATCTATCCATTAAAGCAGATTCATACCAAAGAAAACTACAATTGCACTAGGTTGAACCATTAAGAATAATTACTAATTACAAATTATGATTGTTCTACATATTTTGGCCAATAAAAAAATGTAGCCCAAAAACACTGCATTCTACCTTCTAACAAAAGTCTATTATGCAATTTCAACCGAGATATAGATATATAGTTATATCAAAACTGCTAATCCACATTCCCCTAAATAGGGGTGTTTGTAAAAAAATCAAAATGTGGTTAACCGGTTAAAAAATCATAACCATATGTTGGTTAACCAGTTTAATAAAACAATTTTAAAAATCATATCAATATTTTTAAAATGGGTTAACCAAAATCAAATTTAAAAAAACCAATTTTTTACCGGTTAACCAAAACCAAAACCAAATTAAAATCAAAACCTAATTTCAAAACCAAATTACATACTCTTTCTCTCTCTCTCTCTCTTTCTCTCTCTCTTTCTCTCTCCCTCCCTTCTTTCTCTTCTTCTTTCTCTCTCTTCCTCTCTCTCTCTCTTTCTCTCTCCTCCTATCTCTCTTTTTCCCTTCTCTCCCTTCTCTCTCTCTCATTTTTCTCTTTTTCCTCCTCCTCTTTGTCCTCTCCTTTTCTCTCCCCCCTCTCTCTCCCTCCTCTCTCTATTCTCTCTCCCCCTCTCTCTCTCTCTTTTTTCCTCTATTTCTCTCCCTCTCCCTCTCTCTCCCCCTTCCTTCCTTCCTCTCTCTCCCTTCTCTTTCTCACTCATTTTCCTTTTTATCTCCTCTCCCCTTCTATCTCTCTCATTTTCCTCTCTCTCTACTTATCTCTCTTCCTCTTTCTCTCCCTTCTCTCTCTCTCCCCCTTCCATCATCTCTTTCCCCTCCCCTCTCTCTCTCTCTCTTCTTTTTTCCTCTTTCTCTCCTCTATCTCTCTCTTTTCCTTTCTTTCTCTCTTTTTCTCTCTCCCCCTCCCTTCTCTCTCTCTCTCTCCCATATCTCTCTCTTTTCTCATCTCTTTTTTCTTCTCTCTCTCTATCTCTCTCTCTCCCCTCTCCTTCCTCTCTTTCTCTCTCCTTTTTCTCCCCTCTCTTTCCTTCTCTCTCTTTTTTCTTTTCTCTCTTTCTCTCTCTCGTTCCTCTCTCTTTCCTTTTCTTCTTTCTCTCTCTCCTCCTCTTTCTTTTCTCTTCTTCTCCTCTTTCTTTTCTTACTCTCTCTTTTCTCTTTCTCTCTCAACCTTCTCTGAATCTCTATCCCTCTTCTATCTCTTTTCTCCTCTTTTCTCTAAAGCGATAGAGAAGAGAGAGAAGAAGAGAAGATAGAGGAGGAAAAAAAAGAGAGAGATAAGAAGAGAGAAGAAGAATAAGAGAAAGAGAGAAGAAGAGAGAGAAAGAGGACAAAGAGGGAGAAAGAGAGAGGGGGAGAGAGAAAAGATGGGGAGAGAAGAGAGAGAGAGAGAGAGAGAGAGAGAGAGAGAGAGAAAGAGAATGAGTAAGGGGAGAGAGAAGGAGAGAGGGAGAGGAGGGGAGAGAGAAAGAGCACGGCGAGAAAGAGGCAGAGAAGGATAAAGAGAAAGAAAGGGGATGGGGAGAAATAGGAGAAGGGGGAAGAGAGATAGATAGAGATGAGGGGGAGAGAGAGAAAAGACAGAGAGGAGGAAAGAGAAAAATGAGAGAGAGAGAGAGAGAGAGAAAAGAAAGAGAGGAGGAGAGAGAAAAATGAGAGAAAAAAAAGAAAGAAAACAGGAGAGAGAGAGAGAGAGAGAGATGAGGGGAGAGAGGGGAGAGAGAGGAAGAGAAAGAAAGGGGAGGGAGAGAAAAAGGGGAATGGGAGAAAGAGAGAGAGAAAGAAGGAAGAGAGAAGAGGAGGGGGAGAGAAAAGGAGAGAGATGGAAAGAAGGAGATAAGAAAAAGTTACTCGTATCATTTAGAAAGAAAATTATTTATATTAGAAAAATTATTTATAAAAAATGCTGAAAAGAGATAAGAAAGAAAAAGGAACGAAAGCAATGGAAGGGATTTCATTATTTACAAATGTTACTCGTATCATTTAGAAAGAAAAAAATAGATTAAAAAAATTCAATTAAAAAAAGTTTAAAAATTTGGGTTTTTGTATGTAAAAATATTAATTTTTGTGTAAAAATCTATTTTTACATGTAAAGACCAATTTTTTAGTATAAAAACTAGTTTTTTAGAGTAAAAACCGGTTTTTACTTTAATAACCAATTAAAAACCGGTTTTAAATTTTACTAACCGGTTAATAACCAGTTTCGTCATGTGAAACCAATTTAGTTAATTAACCAATACTATATTTTTGGTTAACCAAAAAATTAGTTTTGTTTTTGGATTAACCAAACCATGAACACCCCTACCCCTAAAGACCATTGGCCCTGCAACACCTAGTCACAACATAGAAGCCTTAAAGGCTCCATTCTCAGCGAGCCCAACTACGAGAAACTAAGCTACCCAAAAATCAGTTGCCAAGCCGCCAACAAAAGAACTGCGCCAGAGGTGGGCGCGGCGGAGAATACTCTTCATGCAATCATGCAGTCGCCCCTCAATTAACAAAAAAAAATATATCACATTCATCAGAAAATATATATCAAGCCTCTTAAAATTTTTATAAATAAAATAATAATTAATTTATATTCGTACAATATATAAAATAATTACTATATTATTATTATATTATAGATTAAGATTCACTAATTTAAATTTTTTTTTTACTTTTAATATAAGCATTAGAAATAAATAAAATTTTTATAACTAAATGTAGTGTAATAAAATATATATAATATTAATTAATTTTTAAAAAATTCTTAAAAAATAGTTTCTTTCAATTCTAAAAAAATAGTTTCTTTCTTATGTTCGTATTCCAATTTGATCCAATATGATCATATTAGTTTTTAAACTATTTTAAAAACAAATTTCAAGAACAATTCTTTCTTATAGAATTGAAAGAAATTATTTTTTTAGAATTTTTTAAAAATTAATTAATATTATATATATTTTGTTACACTACATTTAGTTATAAAAATTTTATTTATTTCTAATGCTTATATTAAAAATAAAAAAATTAAATTAGTGAATCTTAATCTATAATATAATAATAATATAATAATTATTTTATATAATTTACGAATATAAATTAATTATTTTTTTATTTATAAAAATTTTAAGAGACTTGAGCTTGTTTTATATATATATTACCTTTTTTGTTTTAGTCCAAATTAAATATTTTTTATTGTTTTTGAAAAGAAAATCTTTTGAGGAATTTGATAATATGTGATGAGGAACACCAAATAAATTATACAGAAACCAATTAAAACACAATATGAAAACATCTTTAAAAAAAGACATTTTAGCCGTCTTTATCTGAGTGGCCTCCATCCTATATTGTAATTCAGAAAAGCTCTGCATACAAGCGCTAACCACTTGTATGCTTTACAAGTTACTTAATACCCTAAAATCTAAAACGCGCTCCAATGGCTACGTCGTATACACGCGCTATATATAACTACCAAATTTAAAAGATTTGTTTCCTTCTTCGTTTTCCTTATTTGCAGATTTGCTCGTTCTTCTTCTCGCGAAGCTTCCCCTGGTTTCTTCGATCGTTCTTTTTCCCTCCTTTCTCACTCATTTCTTCTTCGTCATTTACGTTAGTTCCTCTCTCTGTAACTCCAGCTTCGTTTTCTATTTGATTTTTTGTTTTCTAAAATCAAAGTTTGAACTCGTTTTGAAGATAATGGATGATTCAACCTCAGATTGTCAGCAGAATCCAGGCAAAGTGGACTATGAATTTGAATCTAACAAAGTTCCTGAGGTTTGATTTACATAGGATTACTATGAATTTTGTTGCAGTAATTTGTATAGCATTGTGTAGGTGAATAATTCGTGAACATTGATTGTCAAAATAATGCATGAAGATAAATCTGTGTATTGAATGTAATGTATTAGTTTTGATTAATTATCTGGAATTTATAGCAGACACTCGGGTGTAGATCAGATCTTTTTTGGGTGTATTTTTGCTAGAAGTGTGGGTGTATTTACAGTTTACTACTTTTTCTGTTATTTTAACTGAGTTGTTGTTGTTCGGGTGTATTATATCAGACATGATTGGATGTGTTTTTAGTTTTTGACATGGTGTATTATGCAGCCTGTGTATTTACAGTTTATGGCTTTTATTGTCATTTTAGTTGAGTTGTTGCGGTTCGGGTGTATCATATCAGACATAATTGGGTGTATTTATAATTTTTGACATGGTGTATTCTATAGCCTCTCTCGGTTGTTGATGACCAGTTTGTTCCGAAGGTTGGAATGACCTTTACCACCCTTGAAGATGCTGGAAAATTTTACAGGAACTACGCCAAGGCTGCAGGTTTTTCTACAAGAGTTCGGAGCACAAATAGGAAGGGAAACAAGATTAAGAATCAATTGATTACATGTAGCAGAGAGGGAAATGGAAATCTAAAATATCTCCGACCGAGAAGACTAATTCGACAGCCAGTTTAAACTGTCCTGCAAGAATTCATATACACACATTGAAGGATGTCGGTGCTTGGATCATTTCAAAGGTTGTGCTGGATCATTCACACCCCTGCTGTCCAAGTAAAGCAGAGATGCTCAAACAGCACAGGAAACTAAGCATGTCCATTTGTCGTACAATAGAGAATAACGAGGAGGCCGGTATCAGATCAAGCAAAACATACCAATCATTTGTTGGGGCTGCCGGGGGTCACCGTGAGTTAAATTTTATGGAAAAGAACGTGAGGAATTACATTACCAAGGAAGTGCGGAATGTTTCCGAACAAGAAGATGCAAAGGAATTCGGAAAATATTTATTAAGAATGAAAGAGAAGAATCAGAATTTCTTTTTTGAGCTTGAACTCGAGGAGGATCAATCGATTAAGCTGGATTTTTGGGCTGATGCAAGAAGTAGAGCTGCCTTTGAGTATTTCAAAGACGTCATTTCATTTGACACCACCTACAATACAAACAGGTAACAAACTGCCCCTGTTTATGATGCTAAATTAATGTATTTTTATGAATCCGCAGCAGAGGTGTATATTGGCTGTTTTTTGGGTGTATACGAAGCATTTTTTAGGGTGTACCTAATGATTTTGCATTTTGCACTATGGTAATTTATTTCAGGTATAATTTGGTCTGTGGTTCTTTTGTCGGGGTGAATCACCACGGTCAGTCAACACTTCTCGGATTCTCTTTGATGAAAAACGAAGAAATTGAATCATTCAAATGGTTATTTCAATGTTGGCTTCGTTGCATGGGAGGAAACGCTCCGAAAGGGTTTCTCACTGATTAATGCGCATCAATGAAAAGGGCTTTAGAGGCCTGTATGCGAACAACAATTCACCGTTGGTGTATTTGGCACATCATGAAGAAGATTCCAAGCAAATTAAACAAGTACAAGGGACATGAAGATATTGAACAAGAAATGAGCCAAGTTGTTTGGAACTCTCATAGCAAAGACTCATTCGATAGGAATTGGAATGATTTTCTGCTGAATTTTGGTCTTGTGGACAATAAGTGGCTTTCAGGTAATGTTTGTTTAAAATCTACAGCAGAGGTGTAAATTGCATATTTTTTTTGGTGTATTTATAGTCTTTGTTTGGGTGTATTCTGCAGATCTGTATGAAAACCGTCATATATGGGTTTCTATCTATCTAGATCACCACTTCTGGGCAGGGATGAGAAGCACACAAAGGAGCGAGAGCATGCATTCATTTTTTAACAAGTTTATCACCCAGAACAGCTCGCTTATTCAGTTCGTCAAACAATACGATAATTGCCTCGGAAGCAGGGAGCAAGCAGAGAGAGAATCAGATGCTGCAGATTTTCATACGGTCATACCGTGTGCAACCAAATCCTCCATTGAAGCTCAGTTTCAAGATGTGTACACTCATCGAAAGTTTAGGGAAGTCCAAGCGCAATTCAGAGGAAAGGCGAATTGCATCACCAGATTAACAAATTCCGCTCTAGGGTATTCAGTATACGAAGTCGGAGAACAAGTTTCCAGTTCAATATTCAACAAGTTTGTGGTTACTTACGACTCAGTTGCAGCCGAGGTAAAATGCCAATGCTTATTATTCGAGTTGAGAGGGATACTGTGTCATCACACACTAAGCGTGTTAAGCTTTGAACAAGTAAGCCAAGTGTCACTTAGATATATACTGGAACGATGGAGCAAGAAGGTAAAGAGGCGACACACACACATCAAGAGCAGCCACGACGAGCCACTGATGGAGCCAAGAAGCAAGAGGTTTGACCAATTGGTTTTTCGTTCACAAAATATTTGTGAATTTGCATCCGAATCGGAGGAGCTGACTGCAATTCTGTACCGTGTGTACGATAACGTCATGGCTGAGATGGAATCATTAAAAGGCAAAAGGAATGTGACATCTTCTTTATCCCACGAAGACGCCAACTTGGAATCCGTTAACGAGCTTCAAAGCCCGCCAAGGATTCGAACAAGTGGACGTCCAAAAAATAGGCTAGGTTCAAAGTTGGACAAACAGATTGCAAATGCCACAAAGAAGAAGAAAACGAAAGTTTTAAGCGAGGTAAAAGTAATGTTCTTTAAATTTGTGGTGATTGAGTTTATTTTTCTCGTTAATAGTTTAGCTAATATGTGAGTGTCATATTCAGATAAACCTGTTTGATGCTGCATCAGTGGTGCATTCAAATTCCAGCCAATATCATGGACATGTTATGAATTATTAGTTTAGGGTACCAGCAGCAGGGGATAACTCTTTGGGTGTATAGTTTTACAGAATATGGGTGTAAAAGCACTGTTCTTTTGGGTGTATTTTTGTGAATTCACATTTTACATATAGATACATATATATAATATTAAGGTTTAGGGTTTTAGGGTTTATAGGTTAGGGGTAAGGGATTAGGTTTTAAGTGTTTAGGGTTCAGGGTTTTAGTCTCAAAGCATCAGGGGGGATAGATTTCAGGGTGTATATTCAACTTTATTTGGGTGTAAAAAATCCCAGGTTATGGGTGTATATTTGATTTTATGTTTTTCTTCATATTTTAGTACCTGTAATTCATATATTTTGAATACAGCACAGACAGTTTGGGTGTATATTTTAAGCAATCTTGGGTGTATATTAAACTCCCGTTGGGTGTAAAAGTTTATAATTTGTGTTTATATCTGTCTTGATGTTTTCCTTCATATTTTACCACCTGTAATACAGCTTTTGAATACAGCACAGACAGTTTAACAGCACATATAGTTTAACTATGGAAAAAAATTTCATTGAATAGAAGTTGTTTATAAATGGCAATTTTTTACAGCATTTGTTCAATTTACAAACTAGCTAGCAGTTGGATTACTCAGTTTCTATATCAGTAGAATTTATCTGACAAAACGGACTCAATAATACGGAGGATGGCTTCGACAGTCTTATTGCATTACTCGCTCTAATTGCTTGATCTCTCTCTTTATTCATTTCACTGAATAGTATCCGTGAAGCATACTCCACTCTATAGTGGTCCACCTCGTCCTACAATTAAAAAGTATATTCTGTTTAAACAGCAATATTAATTCGGTAAAGTAATACAGAGTTATATAGTTCTAAAGACAGTTACCTGTTTCCAATTATCCCATTCATACTTTCCCCTTTTAATGTTTTCCAGCTTAATTAACTCAAGCCACTTCATAACGTAGATAGCGCAGTCATAGCTGAAAATGAAGAAAATAAATTACAAATCTCATTTAGGAAAGTTTAATGTTCAGAGTCACAAATTTATACATTGATTTTTGGCCTGATATATTAATGTATGATGCTTTAATTTCCTTCTCCTTCTCGTCTTTCTTCAGAGGTTCCCCGTCGGTATATGCTCTCATTCTTGAAATTACATATCCCTTAAATACCAAAACAAATTAGTAATACACCCAAATGAATGCAAACAATCATTATTTAGAACATACTAAAGATATAAAATACACCCAAATGAATGCACAAGATACAACCAACTGAATGGACAATATACACCCAACACAACAAACGAAATACACCCAACTTAATAAACAACATACACCCAACTTGATAAACAAAATACACCCAAATGGTTCCACAAAATGCACCCAACTCGACAAAGAAATTACACCCAAAGGAGAACATACTTACACCCAAAGCAAAACATACATACACCTTATATTGAATTGAAATACACCTATCTATTAAAGTAAAGAACACAGAGCCAACTTACAGTGAATTTATTAAGCTGCTTTCTCTCATCGCTTGGAGCTCTCTTGTGTAGCGGGTCAAGTATATGAAATCTCCGCTTTGTTGTATCAATCACCCATAACCACCAATGGCCCGAGTAGCAAACAGGTGCAAAAATCTGAAGGATTGCCGCATTTCAACAGTGTGTTATTTTATTTGGCATATAAGTAAAGAACGGTACTAACAAATTTTACAAATGAAAACTTACATATGGATGCGAAGTTAATTTTTTTGCATCTATGAAGGGAATAAAACTTGGGTAGTCTTCCACCCTGAATTCTTTATTGGTTTTAGGTGATATGAATTCCCCGTTTGGGTGCTTCGAAATGGCCATGTTCTGCAACAATTGTGAAACAACAAATGAAATACTGAAAATACACCCAATCTAATACTTTAAATACACCCAAATGACTACACAACTTACACCCAATTGAACGTAAAAAATACACCCAAATGAATACAGAAAATATACCCAAAATTCGTAGAAGTAACACTTACCACAATATCGGGGGGAGACAGTATACTTGTTCTTGAAACCTTTTATCATTTTTCTGGTTGAGGATGAGGCACATGGCAGATACAATCTAGAAATATATGCCGAAACCAATTTACATTAATAAACATTGCAGTAAACTTTGGTGTAAAAACATTAATGTTATTCTAATATTACCTCAGCTTCTATATAACTTTCCACCTAGAGTGATGCAAGGTGCATTCTTGTCAAAATGTATTTATCTTGGGCAATCAGAGTGCAAATGTTGTCATACTCGTTAGTGCTTCCATCTGCGTATGTCTTCACTCGCGTCCCCCAGATGTAGCACTTCTTTTTCATATCATTTGTATTCTGATTTTTTCCCATAAGAGTTTCAAACTTCCCAGAACTTTCTCCCCCAGTCTCCCTTTGAATTTTTGGACTTTTACTTTCTTCTTTCGCTGCACTGCTTGCTATTTTTTGTACCAAATTCTCTAATTCTTCTATCAAATTTGCAATTTCTGGAGATTTTGCCCT
Organism: Arachis hypogaea; assembly: GCF_003086295.3. NCBI lineage: Eukaryota > Viridiplantae > Streptophyta > Magnoliopsida > Fabales > Fabaceae > Arachis > Arachis hypogaea. The sequence goes on from NC_092039.1 coordinate 108,325,379, forward strand.
TTCTGCCTTCTGCGTTGACGCTCCCTCCTGCGTTGCTGTTTCTTCTTGGCTTGAATCAGTGAGGGCAAGGCTGAATGATGGCAACGGATCTGTTCTAGGAACATACGATGCTGTCCGTGTCATCATCATCAGGGCAGCAGCGTCTTCTGCGGTTGGATAACTGCGTCATCATGTATAACGTATTATAAGAATAAATATACAGATGATAACCAAAGATTGATTTTAGTCTGATGAACTTACATTTTAGTTGGAGCTGGGGGAAGCGTGGGTGTGCTTTCTTCAAGTTGTTGGGGGGTTCAGGAGTGCTGCACAGTTACACAAAATTAATCATGGCATAAAAAAAACTATTTAGGAACAATATACACCCAAACTGTTACCAAATATACACCCGAACTGTAACCCAATATACACCCAATACTATTTCTTACGTTTTTGTAGTTCCTTCAATTTGTATCAGAGGGGTTGGTTCAAAATCTGTCTCAGGTGTTTCTTCAAATTTCGGCACAGTGGTTGTTTGGGACACTAGCACAAAAACTTGAATCGGAACTCTAAACAAGAAGAAAAATGAAAGGTTAACAACGCCTTTGAAAATAATAAGGTTATAAGGTTGAAATATTCTTGAAAAACTCACATTGCAAGTGCTTCTGACGGTGTTTGTTCCCTCATAACCATCATATTCGAATCAGCCGGTTCACTGGCTGATTGTTGAACCGAACTCAACCTAAAATACACCCAAAGAAAGTCAAAAAATACACTCGAACAATTCAAAAAGAAGACAGGCTTTGTTTTTTGAGAACTTACATACTTGCAGTTTTTGCTTTTTTTTCCTGCCTTTTTTTTTCTTGAATAAAATAATAAAGGGCTTTTTTCTAAAAAAAATATATACAGAATTAGAAGTAGAAGGTAATAGAAGAACAAAAGTAACGGTTATTTGAAAGAGAAATTACATGCTCTCTGTCGGCTTGTTTACACTACTTTGTTCTGTGCGTCCTTGAGAGGAAGGATCATCACTTTCCAAGTTCACATCCGGTATTCTAAACAGATTTCATGTTATTCAGACAAAATATGATACAGGTATAAAATAGATCCAAATGAATGCACAAGATACAACCAACTGAATGGACAATATACACCCAACAAAACAAACGAAATACACCTAACTTAATAAACAACATACACCCAACTTGATCAACAAAATACACCCAAATGGTTCCACAAAATACACCCAAATCATGATAACAAGATTTTATTAAATAAAGCTTCTTACGTTTCAGATGAGACATAGCGACCTTCTGTCGATCGTAGGTCAGCTTCGTTCTCCCTGCGAAACAAGAAACAATTATTAGCAAAGAAAACACACTAAAATCTGAAATATACACCCCAACAAGACATACCCCTCTGTAGCAGATTTTTCATCGTTTCCCCTTAACAATTCATCTAGATCTTCACTTCCTATTTCAGATCTGTCAGTACATTCATAAAAGAAGATGTTAACAAAAATAATTATGATGATAGACGGTAATATAGCTTACGAGGTACTGTACCCATCATAGTATTGATCTTCTTCAGGAGATGAATGCTCAACAATAACCTTTTTCTTTTTGGATTGTGTTCTGGGTGGAAAAAACAAGTATAAATCAGAAATAAAAAATTAATTTTATCACAGAATATTATCCAAAGAAGTGCTTACTTTTTTGGTGTCCTTTGTGTCTTTTTCTTTTTCTTTTGCTTCTCCACCGGTGATGATTCTTCGCTTCTATAAGTTAATAAGAGACACTTCAGTTAATACACAAAATCTTTATAATGAAGCCAAAAGAAAGGAGTAATAATTTCAGAACATTACTCATCAGTTGATTCTGATTCTGAATCCTCTTGACTCTTCTTTCTTTTTCTGGAGTCCATTCTGGAAGGCAAACAATCATTATTTAGAACAACTAAAGATATAAAATACACCCAAATGAATGCACAAGATACAACTAACTGAATGGACAATATACACCCAACATAACAAACAGAATACACCCAACTTAATAAACAACATACACCCAACTTGATAAACAAAATACACCCAAATGGTTCCACAAAATATACCCAACTCGACAAAGAAATTACACCCAAGTATGGTACTTACTTTTTTCCTTTTTTGCTGGGTTGTTTTCTTGGTGAATCCTCTGAGTCTTCTTGAGTCTCAGACTCAGAGGTAGAACTGTCACTGTCAGTTGTTTCTGTCTCCGAAGACGATGTTGAACTCGCCTTCCTTTTTTTGTTTTTTTTTATTTCTTTTTTTCTTTTTTCTCTATTTTTTTCATTTTCTCTCTTGTTTCTGCCATCTTTACAATCCCCTGAAACATTAGATATTTTAGTTAGCAGCATTCAGGTAAATAAAATACACCCAACATATTATGTTCACTTACCAAAATTTTCTCTGTTTCTGCACTCATTCTTTTGACCAACTGCTCCTTACTCTAGTTGGCAATCCAGGGTTTTGGCGGTCTTTCAGCCCTCTTCTTGCCTTTGTTTTTAGAAAGATGAAAGTAAATTATCATCAGGGCAAAGAGGCAGCCATCAATTGCCTTCTTCTTTTTCTCCTTGTAGTCGGTTATGCCCTTGACGATAACAGTCAAAACATGCCCCCCCAGTTTGGCTCCGTTAGGCTGTCCATCTCAAAAATTGGGGCCAGGTGCACATGCGAGATTTTGTTTATTGTCGTTGGTAAAAGGAATGCCATCTGTATATAGAGGATGAAAATCCTCTTGAACATTAGGCGTTCCTCTTCGTTACCAACGCCAATATCCATCATCTCATCTGTAAGACTTTTGAGGGTCTTACCCTGGAATCTTCTAAAAATTACTTTGTCATCCTCAGAAAGTTTCTTATAATCGACTTTCTGAGGAAATAGATCTCCTACAAAAAGGAAAACAACAAAGTATCAAAGTCGGTTCAAATACACCCAAGCATCAACTTAAATATACCCAAACATCAGTTAATATACACCTATAATTTTTAGCGAGTTACCTGTTGCATTGATGCCAAGCGCATGACCTATTTTTCTTGGTGTTATTTTAAAAGAACCGTATTCGGTTTCCAGTCTATCTCCCCTAGTTTGAAGTTGTTAGCCAGCTCCCTTAACACTTGGTGATGCACCCTTAGTGGTGGGATGTGCATCAAGCTACCGAATCCCAAATCCCTCACAATTATTTTCTTCTCCTCACTCATGTTTCTGAATTTATCACTTAAGAGATGTGTTGCACACTTAAGGTCTTTGGTTTGCTGTAAACAAAAATAAAATTATAGTCAGCTATATTTCTATTATATAAAACTGATTTCATGTAAGACATATATTTGTTCTTACATTTCTTCCAGGTTGTTTCTCGCTGCCATTTTCTCTGAAATGAAAAATACACCCAAAGATATCAGTAAGATACACCCATATATATGAGTCAGATACACCCATTGATAACAGTAAGATACACCCATAGATATGATTCAGATACACCCATATATATTAGTCAGATACACCGATAGATATGATTCAGATACACCCATATATATCAGTCAGGTATCACTCAAACATGCATCAATATCAAGCAACATTACAAGGTCAAGCAATATACACCCATGGACAAGCAAATATAAGCAAGTGCTGACTATTACAGTATATCAGTTCAGAAATATACACCCAACATTTTATGCCATATACACCCAAAAAATTACTCCATATACACCCACCAAACTACGGAATATACCCCCAAAAATCAGTTACCAGAAGAACTAGAACAACAAGAACAGTAACACCTACAAGAACGAAGAAGAACAGTGTAACATAGAAGTAAGAATAACAGTAAAACCTAGAACATTATAAACTGTAAAATGAGACGTAGAGCAAGAAGAACAGTAAAACGTACAACAACGTAGAATAACAGTAAAACCTAGTTCGAAATCTGGAAAATATACAGGAATGGTAATGTAACGTACCTTGAGTATTATAGCTTTGTTTTCTCTGGAGATTCTTGATCGAGAGTTTTATGGTGTGTTGATGGAGTTTTCGAATATTAGCGACGAGTTGTATATCTTGAGTTTCGAATGTTGCTCGAAAATGGAAGGGTTGCGTTTTCTCTGAATGGCTTTGAGAAGTGGAAGAAGTGGAAGAGTCTGCCATTAATGGGCGGTTTACGCGAAGAGAAATGTAATCGTTTGAGTGGGAGTGCGTGAATGTTACGCTCCATTCAATATAATTAGTGCGCGTGTGAAATATTTGTGGACTGGGGACTTGTAACACTTGTAAGGCCTTATTGCTTGTATGTATAGCAGACCCGATTGTAATTATCTTTAATATAATTGATATTTTTTAGAGTGTTAGTCCATAATTTTTTGTCTTGTTCATTAAGAGAATTTTTCCGCATTAAAATATTAGTATTACTCTCTCTTCCTTAACTTATTTTATTGGCATATTAATCTCAGCACTCTCCACAGAAATTATGTGGCTCACCTTCGCTCGCTCTCACCCTTATCCCTAACAAAATTTACATTGTTCATTGCACATAAATGATCACCGTTTATTTTCTTTCAAAAAAAAATCACCATTTATTTACTATGGTTCGCACACATACAAGCATTCTGAAATTAGACACAAGAAAGGATTGCAACCATAATTTTACAATTTAGTTGCCATTATCACAGAAGAAATTACATAAAAAAAAAAAAAGAGAATCAATGCTTTTTCAGCTAGTATTCTCATTTTCACTCTTCTTGCTTTATAGAAAGATTAAAATCGCTGGTCATGTATATATTCATCATCAACGAGTACCAAAGCATCTGCGACCTCTTTCCAGTTTCAAAAACCCAATGTTCTCCATGGTTCCAACAGTGTTATTCTTGAAATTGCACATCTCCTCCAACATAATCAAACGTTGAAGATGTTGGGTTCTCCTCTCTTCCACGCAAGATTGAATCCTCGTTAGTCTAGGCCATCCATGTCCATGACCATTATTATTACACATGCAATGATTTTTATTATTGCAAGTGTTCCTTATTCTTGGGTTGCAAAGTTGTTTATTGGTGTAATTAGCTTCTTCAAATAGCCCTTCGTCAAAATGGCCCTTCAACACTTTTGTTGTTGTTGGTACATTATTATTGTTCTCATTTTCTTCATTTCTTGATGATGAGTTGTCACAGTACTGAACATTGGAACATTTGATGGAGTTCATTGAGCTTAGAGAGCTTGCATCATCATTCATTGATAATGGATCCTCTGCAAAGAGTAGTAGTAGTACTTTTAAGTATGCCCTGTATCCAATCCAATATACATGCAATTTGAAGTGACACACTTTAACCAATTGTTGTAACATGTAATTAATAAATAAATAAATTTTGATATAAACAGTTTTATGAAATGTGTCGATGACTAGGTGCTAGTGAATGCATATTATGTGTTACATAATTTAATGCAGTGAGATGTTTGTTATCTGAACAAAAATAAGGATATCAAATAAGACATCTACAGTTTCAATTAAAGTATATGCAGACATGCAGTGATTATATAATGTGAGAATGCATTAAATTATAATTACAATATTTTATATTTGAAAATTATTTGTGATTCCCGATAGATGTACATATCTCCCTCGATGCAGGATGTATTCCTCATTATGCATAGAAATGATATTACAGTCAATTAATTGCTCCATTCACATACGGCAATTATTGGACAAAAATATGTAGCATATTATATAAAGGTAGACCCCACAATTGTTTTTTTTTTTAATCAAATATGTCACACCACAATTTTAAGTACACATATCAATACTCTTATATGTTACAATAATAATAATAATAATAATAATAATAATAATAATAATAATAAATAATAATAATAATAATAATAATAAATTTGTCTTAAAAAATTTTAATTTAATACTTAATTTTTAATAAATTATAATTGTTAAATTAATTTAAATTTTTTATTTTATTAGATAAATTAGATATTGCATCAAAAGGCTAATGGAACTTAGTTACACACACAGAACGACACAAGAATTTATAAATCTTTTATGGAGTTTTTATATATTCTCTAAATAACAATGAGAAATGATTTGACTAAACTTGATAGTTTCTAGTAGAGGAATTTGAACGTAAAAATTGTTTTACCTAACGAAATAAAAATGTTAAAGATTGATTTAATAATTAAAATTTGTTAGAGATAATAGTTTCTTATTAAAATAGTCTATGAATAAACTAATGATTTGGGTATAAGTGTGTTACTTAAAACAAACAAATTCTTTTGTGTCGCACAAAAAAAAATATTAGAGAGTCATCGTACTAATTTATTTTTTTTAGTCTAATAATTGAACAATATATTTTATTCTATTTTTTTAAATATTAATGACTAACAAATGACCAAAAACAATAAATTTTGATAATTCTCTAACATTCGTCTATAAAAAAACAGCTATTAGTTGAAAAGTTTATCCAAATGAAACTCAAATAAGTTTAATCATGTATGTATGAAATGGACTAATGAAAAATGAGAAAATTAATGTAATACATACCTTGAGGCCATTGAGAGGGACAAGTATTCCCATTATTATTAAAACGGGTCTTGTATGAGGAACAAGACATGTTGAGTGAGCCAGAAGATGGAGTTGTTGATGATGACGACGACGACGATGATGGTAAGAAGAAAGGATGATGGTTATTTATGTCTTCATCTTCTTCTTCATAGTTAAAGCTATCCTGTCTTTGGTGTTGTTGATGAAAACAAGAAGGGTCCCTCCAAGTTGGAACTAAAGCTGATACCTCATGATCTATCATTGCAGCAATATCCAATGGTTCCAAGTGGCTGATTTCAAGTTCCTTTACCATTTCCATGGCTACCTCCATAGCTGTGTCCTTTATTGTGTCAAATGGAAAGAACACGTTTCTTGTGTGCCCTGCATTCGTACCACAATATTTTTATTAAACAATTTCATATATTCTAACAAGTTGAATGGCCAAAGGTTTAGCAAAAATAACATAGTTCTCACAATGGGATAGAAATGTGAAATAATAATATGTTACAAAAAATTAATAAAAAACTAGTGACCGAAATTAAAGGTGAAATTCACTACTTTAATATTTGATTTCAATTCAATTTAAATTTTATATTATTTTTAATTATTCCATCAAGATAATTATACAAAAAATAAAATTTTGTTGATTCTTTATTAAAATAATATTTATATTTTAAAAAGTAAAACTAATTTCATTTCATCTATTAATTTTAATAAAATTTTAATTTTAAATCGATTCACTTCTTATAAATATCAATTGTGATACTCTAAAAATATTTTATTAAAATTTCTCTAAGCTTATCAAACATTTTGTACATATGATAGTTGCTAAGCTTATTATTGTTGCATCATCAACTAATATAAACACTTCAATTTAAAGTACATGTATATTTAGATGAGCCATTCTCCGCAAATTATATTTTATATTAAGGTGAGGATGATATTTTTCATGACTATAGAATGTTAAGGATGTTAATTTTAAATATGGTACTGATTAATTTAAAATGTAAAATCGAATTTTCAAATTGTTGAGAAAACACAAATTAGATCTTATGTCGATTTATGACCTTCAAAATAAAAAAAAAAAATATTACAACAAACAAAACGGAGTCTCCAATTCAATATTAAAAATTTTTTTATAAAGTAATTGGACTATCCAATTACATAATCTCATACTAAACAAATGACACATGCAAAACTAACATAATTGGATTGCACACTGTTTTATCCGTAATAAAAGTTTTTAGCCCCAAATAATCTCAAAGTTGAATGTAATATATACTTTTTGGGATGAAATTGTACATACCATTAGCGTCAGAAATCTTGACTTTAAGAAAAACAGTGTTGATGTCCACCTCATTCATTGACCCAGTGATGGTCATGTCTGTGCTCTTTGCAACTTCTACAGTTGCATTAAGCTTCAAAGCTTGATTTGTGGGTAGTTTTATGATTGGCATTAACGGTGAAGCAATTGGATCATCAATGGCCAAAAATGGGTCCAACAATAGCTCCTTTGCCGATGGCCTCTTTGACACATGTGCCAAACATTTCCCCACAAATCTTTGGGCTTCAAAATCTTTGATCTTGTAATATGCATTTGGTAGCTTACCCTGGTAAATCAAAGTATTAATTGACTAAAGTTTATAGTTTGAATGTGTAATAATAATGTAATTGAGCTTACCGAAATAACTTTCTTGTATATTTGAGCAGGGTTGAAGCATTCACTATATGGGAACTCAAAAGTAAGCATCTCAATCATGCACATCCCAAATGAGTATATGTCTACAAGCTCATTGTACTCTTCTTCATACAACTCTGGTGCCATGAACTCTGGTGTGCCTGAAACATCATAAACACAACAATAACTAAACAAAAAGTTCTCAAGAAATTTATTGTCAAACACCTTAACAAATTTTAATTACCTATAACACTGTGAGCATGTTTGGAGCTAAGAAGTATAGCTGCAAGGCCTAAGTCACCAATTTTGACTTGGCCCAAATGGCCATTGACAAAGATATTGTCACATTTGAGGTCTCTATGGATCACAGGTGGGTTGTTGCTGTGCAAATACTCCAATCCACTCAGAATCTGGCGTGCCCAATTCTTCAGCACTCTCATTTCCACTCTTCTATACTTCTGCCTATACTCTCTAAGGGTACCGGAAGTGAACAATTCGGTGATGAAGTTGAAGGTTTTGCGATTGAGATCAATCCAAGAACCATAGAAGATCATCATTGATTTGTGGGTGAGGTGCTTGAGGAGATGAACCTCTGAGTAAAGACGTTGAAGTTGTTCTGCTGAATGAAATGCATCACCAAGGTGCACTTGGTTCCATGCCACTTCTATTCCAAGGTATTCATCAAATGCTCTGTACACTGTTTTCATTGCTCCTTTGCCTAGCACATCCTTCAACTACATACACCAACAATCATAAATAACTTTTATTCATAATCATTCACACCATAGGTAACTCAAAAATACAGTTACAACTTACAAGAACATATGAATATATAGTCTATATAAGTGCTAATAATCTAAAGTTTTAAAATTGAAGACATGAATACATAGCCACAAATAATGTCTAATTCTATTAAAATATATATATATATATAAATTGGTCGTGCTAGGATGAGAACAATAAAAAAGTATTAATAATCAACAAAAAAAATATATATTTAAATATCTAAAAATTACATATATAATTAAATTGTTTTTTTTTTATTTTTATACATTTCTTGGTTTAATTTATACTTTATAATTAAAATATAGCACTAAAATCTCTTATTAAAACATGAAATTCATCTTTCTTCCCTTCTAGTGTTGTTATTAATGTGAATATATATGATAAATTAACAAGTAGTATATAATATATATTTTGCCTAACTAGTCAGTATACTATAAACATTAGTTAGTGTTAGAGATATAACTATTGACATTATTTTTTCTTTTTAATTAAAATTTTTGGGTAAGTAATTTCATGATATGATTTTAGTTTTATGTCCAAAAAATCTAAAGTTCAATTCTTAGTGAATAGTGAAAAAAAATGGTATAAGATAAATAAAAAGAAAAAAAAGTCTATACAAAAATAAAATAAATCCAAAAAAAAAAACTTTAGTCTATATAAAAATTAAACAAACTCAAAAGTTCTTATTTAAGAAGGAATAATAAAAATATAATCACTCATTTTGCTTCTTAGAGATAAATCATAAAATTCACTTAGCTTACACTAATTCATCAAATTTAATAACAATTCACTTAGAACTGGAAACTAACTCTATTATCAATTGATTCAGTTTACACCAACAACTCAATAATCATAGCTTATGTGCGGCATCATAGTATGGCAATTAATAAAATATAAAAATAAAAAAGATGATGAATGAACTTACACGACCATATCTTCCAGAAGGATCAGTTTCAACATATCCAAACTGAGCCTGCTTCATAACTACTCCATCACCACAATTACCATTGCACTCTCCAAATCTCCCCTTATTCATGGCTCTGCCTTAATTACTTCTTATTATTCTATCAGATTACAACTCCACCCAACCAACAACCAAAAACGCTACATATTTATAGATATAATAATCTCAGCAATAATAATGATCTTAATAATAAGAAAATGACAATGATGAGTGCTAGCTATAGAAAATCCTACACCTTATTACTTCTCATCATGAATAGTCACCATTGGTATGGATGAATCATCCATGCCATTTCAACATCCTGCACGTGATCGAAGGCTAGTGTTCATAGCTAAATCAAAGAAGTAGTGGAAGAACACATGTAGAAGGAGACAGAGAGTGATAGAACAACTATGTTAAGCTTTTTGTGGAAGGAAGAATTCAAATGTTAACAATACAAGAATAATTTTGTCATGAGTTTATGAGATTGAAGGAGACAATACACCTTTGATGGTGTGAATTCTCAGCCAAAAGGGTATTAAATTTATTCATAGCTGCTGCTTCGTGTCAGTTTATATATACTTGTGGACAAGAAAATATGGTTTCAGGGGGATATTATTATTATTCAGTGTTCTTTTCAGCACTCTATACTAATATTTTAGAATTATTTAATTTCATGATTCATTTATTTTATTTTTATTATTTTATTAAATTTATTGAATTTTTAATACTTCTTGCAAAAAAAAAATGTCTTATATTAAAATTTATTATGATATCTTAATAATAGTAAAGTTATGATTCAATAAATAATTATGGTATTTCTTAAAATAAAAAATTATGTATAAAAAAAAAGATTTTAATGCAAGATATTTTAGACTTTTTAAATAGTATGTAGAATAATTTACATCAATAAAATTAATAGAGAGATATTACGAGTTTGTTCTCCTTAAAATTTGTATACAAGCATATTTTTTTTATTTTACGTAATGCGTTACCTAAAATTGATTTTTTTTTCAATTTTCACATAAATTTAATAAGAAACAGAGTCAAAAATTAATGGTGAAGAATAACTTTTGGCTCAGTTTCTTACTAAAATTATTTATGCAAAAAAGGAAAATTTGTTATGGATGCAACGAATTACATAAATTAAAAAAGATATGCATGTATACAAATTTTAAAGAAGACAAACGCATAATATCTCTTTATATATTTTATTGATGTAAACTATCCCAAGTAGTACAAATGAAAATGATAAATTTCTTTTTTTTTTTAAAAAAAAAGCACTTTTAAAAGCAAACAAACTTTTATAAACATTTGAATCCTTAAGTTGAAAACCCTTAAAATATTTTGATAAAATTATTTATGTATAATTTATCATTATAATTAATCACAAATTATATTTTAATGACTATGATAAAAAAAAAGAAATGAAATTTTATTTTGATATTTCATGAAAACTTAATTGTTGCACGCCTCTAATTAGGGCAGAAGCCAAGGAAGTGAAATAGAAAAGAGAAAAAACAAAATCAAGTCATATTATTTTAGTTATGATTTTTTTATAAACATCTTATATTATTTGTTATCATCGGTATGAAAGAGATTAATTTTTATTAAAAATTAATTTTAATATTTATTGTCTAAGATGTGAAAGAGTTTAATTGATATAATTTTTTGATTTTTCACAGTATTTTTCAATTCAATAGGCCAAAGATTAATTCGTCGCAAATTTAAACTATTTAATTAAGGGTTTGCCGCTAATAAATAAATCATTATATGTACAAAGTGAAATTATAATTTAATATTGAGCTAATATTAGTAAAATATTTATTTAATTAGTTACTTGTTTTTCTAATTTCATTTCAAGATACTTGTTTGTTTATAAAATTCGTGAAACATAAATTATTTAATTATCAATTATAGTCATATCCCTCTTCAATAATTTAATTGTAAAACACTTCTTACTTTGTCACAAAAAAAAAAAACACTTCTTACTTTCTGTATATCTCAATATCTACAAATTTTTTAAATTCAATCAATTATTTCAAAGTGAGCCGTTATTTAGGAATAGTGAAACTGTGAAAGTATTTACTTGATACCTAAATTTGAGTGGTTGCAAAATAAATGCTCACATGGAGCACATATGCAGTGCACCCAATAATTTCTATGATTTGAGGAGATCACATCAGAATGACAAGGAGATGAGGATTAGTAAATGAAAAGACAACATAGGAGATTCAGAAAATGAAAATACAACATTGGGAGACATACCCAGCAGGAAACATGGATTATATATATATTTGATAAAAACATGCATATTCTTAATTATTTGTGAATGTAGAGAAACAAAAAAGGTTGGGATCTTAAAAATCATATTCAAATTTTTAAATTATATAAATTATTTTATAAAAATTTTTAAATAAAACATGTATAGTAATTTTGTTATAAAAAAATTATAAAATTAATTAAATTTATAATTTAACTATTTTAATATTAAAAATACTAAAATTAATGAATAATAATTGTTTTTATTTTTAAAGTATAATAATAATTATTCATAAATAGTAATATATAGTTTGTGATTAAATTAAAATATTTATATTAAAATTCTATCTTTTTAAAATGCTTCTCTAAATAATATTAGTGTTTAAATTTATAGACATTTTCTCATGATTTATGAGTAAAATTTTAGAATTTTTTACTCTTATGTTAAAATTGATTTAAGCAAATATAATCTAACATGAGATAAGAAAAATTTTTGAATTATATTTTTTATTATTATAATAAAAGAAACTATTATGAAAAACTATTTTTGGTAATATCTATCTAAAATTATTTTATATTCTAACATCTCATATTAATTCTTGAAATTAAGGTAATATGACTAATATTATTACTTATTAAAATTTAACAATATATTTTTTTCTATTCTTGAGTTAAAGTAGCTACATTTATTCTTAAAAATAGTTTTATATTTTTTTATTAGTCTAAACACCTACCAAATATGCTAAAGATAAAATGAATGTACAATATCTTGTCTTAACTTTTGTAGAATAATAAAAAAGATTTGTGTCTAAATTCTTAAATTATCCATATATAAAATAATAATTATTGATACAAATACTTTCTACAAAAAATAAATTGTTACAATAGAAACAGAAATGATATTAATTATTTAAGAACTGAAGACAATTTATTCGTCCAGTAAAATTTTTTTTTAAAATAAAATCTTTTATCATGTGTCAAAAAAAATCAAGATAATCTCTCAAATATTTATCGTCAAGATAGTGTTTCATTACAATACCTACTAACTAATAAGTCTTTTTTTAATTATAAGTTTGTCTCTCACTAATAACATTGTTTGAGAATAATCAAGTTAAATCTTAAATATAAAATCATCCTCAATTACATTTGATAGTATTTTGAATCTTAATAAGTGTACTTCATTCTTTTATTACAAAGGAATAATAATGCAATGTCACTTAAAGTAAAATTTAGTACACTTCACTCTTTAAGTGAATTTCAACCGAAATCAAGCTACACATAAATAACGTTGTCCTACCCTATGACCATAAACAAAGCCAAAACCCCTTTTTCATAATACACAACAAAAATAATTTTATCAAATGTATTTTTTTCTTCTTAGACGTGTGTTGAGTTAAAAAATTAACTAAATTAATTAAGTAATGATAAATATTATTTTTGGCAAAATAAATAATTAGTGTTGATTAATTAATTAATGAGTATATGTTGCTAATTATTTATTATTATGTTGCAGGCCTTAATTAAGTTGAGCAGCTCGAATGAAATGGAAAATAAAACAAGAGGTGGTAAGCTGAAAGCAAAATTGAGAGACCAAAGAAAAGTAAAGAAAGAAGCCAAAGAAATAAAAAACGGGCCAAGCATATCACTACCCGATCCAAGCCCGATCAGATTTCAGAAAAGTGATTCCCTCCATCTTGCTCCAACCAAAACAACGTTCCCCTCTCTTGTGTCTAAGTCAAATCAGAGTTTTAGAAAAGTAAGAAAGAGAAAGAGAAACCTTCTTCCATAAGCTTATCACCAAAGAAGCAAGAAAGAGAAAGATTAAGTTTTGAAAGGCAGATATCAAATCATCCAGTTCAAACCCAATCAAGCTTAGGTTAAAGGTAACCTATTTCCTCTTGAATGCATCAAATCTTCATCTCTTCTTCCCAACACTCTGCTCTATCCGAAATGGGATACAAGGGAAAGAGGATTTCTGTTCTTCTCTGCTGTGTATCTACGGTCTTAAACAAGACTTAGGGACCAAGTTGGTTTTCAAGGGCTCAGATCAAGTTGACCATTAGAAGATTTCTATGGTTGCTGTTTTATGGCTTTCGGCCAAGATGAGGAAGTCAGAAGGAGAGTTTCTACTCTGAGGATTAAGGAGAAAAAGTAAATCTGTGGGTTGGTGAAGCTCAAGGCTCAAGGTGTTGACCTTGGAAGAAGAACCCAACAACATGCAAGGAGATAAAAGAAGCTTGATGTTCATTCAGATGGTAAGGAGAGAAAACTAGAGAGTGAGAGCAGTGTTCTGTTAAGAAGTTCCTCTACTTGGATAATGCTTTCTTTCAAAGAAGCATTCGGCCAATACTGAAGAACTGCATCTGAGGTTTGCGAATCTGGTTTTGCACATAGCAAAGAGGCTGCTGATAAAGTCAATCTCCTTCATGTTTTACTGATTGTAATGTACTTTTCTAAGTTTATCTTTCTGTAATTTCTTGAGAGAAAAGGCATTGTGAGAAAGCTCAAGAAAAAGCCATGAGTGGAAAAAGGGTGAGAGATACACTAGAGAGAAAAGCCTAGAGTTATTTTCTGATTTCTTTAGGTTGATTAAGTGTCTTGTATCTTGCACATGTAAGGTATCCCTTTCTTAGTTGGGTTAGCACTAAGAGAAATAGTTAGGTATTAGCATAGCCAATGTCAATTTATGTTAGAACTTGAGTGTGAAAGGATTTGGTCAATCCTGTGAAATTGGTGTATGTAATACTGTTAACTATAGTAAAATTCTTCCATAGTTGTGGAGGAGACTGGATGTAGGTTGCATAGCACAAGGCAACCGAACCAGGATACATGCTGGTGTTAGCTTTTCTCTTCTCTACTGAGTTCTGTTTTCTAATATTCATGAGACAAAAATAAATTGTCTCATAAATTTTCGCTGCTGAGTTCAAACAGAACCTGAATTGAAAGTTTGTTTAAAAGGGTAATAACTACAATTAAAAGGAAGGCATGGATTCAACCCCCCTTCTCTAAGCCTACCACAACCTTCAATTGGTATCAAGAGCTAAGGTCTCAAGAATCAAGCTTAACCGCTTGGAGCAAAGATCCAATGGCGAATAACTTGGGCACAACCACAGTTGCCTACACCCTTACTGAAGGCCAGTCAAACAACCGGCCACCTTTCTTCAACAGGAAGAACTACTCCTACTGGAAAGAAATGATAAGGATTTTCATTCAATCCATTGACTATAACATATGAAAGATTGTCATGAGCGGTCCAAAGATCCCAACAAAAACAAGTGCTGATGGAGTGGTGACTCCAAAAGAAGAAGCCGAATGGAATGAGGATGACAAGAAGAAGATAGAGCTGAATGCTAAAGCAATCAACCTTCTTCACTGTGCTATCAGCTTTGAAGAGTACCGGAAGGTGTCTAGATGCAAGACAGCCAAAGAAATCTGGAAAAAACTCCAGGTTACACACGAAGGCACCAAACAAGTAAAAGAAACGAGGATTGATATGCTGCGAAAAGAGTACGAGATGTTTAGCATGAAGGATGGAGAAAGCATTGATGAAGCGTTTGAGAGATTCTCAATCATAATCAAAAATCTTGATGCTCTGGGTACAAACTATACAGAACAAATCTTTGTGAGAAAACTCCTTAGAAGCCTTACAAAAGAATGGGAAAACACTGCCACTGTCCTAACCGAGAGTAACAACATAAGTCTCATAACCTATGATGAGCTGAGAGAAAAACTCCTTGCCTATGAAGCCACACACACAAACACAGACTCAAAGAAAAAGAGAATAGCCCTCAAGTCATAAATAGAACCGAAAGAGAGTGAGTCTAGTGATGGTATTTCAGATGACGAGCTTTTATTTTTTGCTAGGAGATTTAGAAGAATGATGAAGAACAATGGCAAATACAAAGGTTCAAGTTCAAAGGAGCACAAGATCGACTTGAGCAAAGTGACGTGCCATCACTGCAAGGAGGCTAGACACTTCAAGCTAAACTGTCCACAGATAAAAAAAGGAGGACAAAGGAAAGAAGGAAAGGAAGAGAGTACTCATGGCAGCTTGGAAGGATCTTGAGAATGACTCAAATGAATAAGAAGAATCTGAAGGAGATGACAAAGACTGCTTCATGGCTGGAAACAACAATCTTGATGAGGTAAACTATTATGATTTGACCATTGAGGACTTGCATTCTATTATTGATGATCTCACTTTAAACACATCAAAACTGCTTGATAAATACAATGAATGCAGATCTGAAAGAGATGTGTTAAGAGCTAAAAATGATTTTTTAAAAGAAAAAGTGAAGGAAACTAAATGTGCTTTGGACATCATTGAAGAAAACAGATTTCTAAAATTTGAACTTGAAAAATTAAAAGGAAAGCACATTGTGGATCCTTCTCATGAGTTAATTGCTGAAAATGAAAGATTAAATTATATGATTAAAAGGCTGAATGGTGACTTAGCAAAATTTGCTCAAGATTCTAGCAACTTGGACAAATTACTTGCAAGTCAAAGACCATTATTTGAAAAATCTGGTTTAGGCTACATAGCCAAGGAAGATGTAGTTTCTAATACTTCCTCTATAAAATTGTGGCTCTTCATCAAATACCAAATCCATACCAAGCAAATCAGGTATCGGATATGTTTCAACTTGTGAAGAAAAATTTGATGAAGCATACACAAGTGAAACTGAGCCTTCACCAAGAACTGGTCCGAGTTCAAACCGACCAGGTTTGGGTTACATTTCAAAAAATGAGGCTGCTTTCAAGAAACCACCATTTTACAACAAAAACCTCATTTTCGAAAGGTAAAAATGTTCAAAAAATTCTGGTGAAAATGCTTTTGCAAAGAGGAATAACTTTAATAAAAATCAGTTTGTCAAAAGAGATGCATCTCCTCCAAAAACCAGAAAATTTCAACCATTTAACCATTTCAAGCAATTTAACTCACCTAAATTTCAGCGACACGCATCAGAAAATTATTGTGTTAATTGCAAGAAAGTTGGTCACTCATATGAACAATGCTTCATTGAAAAGAGAGTTGTAGGAAATAAAGTCTACAATGTTGTTTGTGATTTCAATGCACTTGGGCAACCAAGATGGATTAACTTCAAATGATCCAAATTAATTTGGATACCTAAGGCTACTTGAAACTCATCATGCAGATTTGCCTAGCATCCAAGAACAAAAAGGACATGTGGTACATGGATAGTGGATGTTCAAGGCACATGACTAGAAGGTCAACCTACTTCATCAAACTAAATAAGTATGATGGAGGTTTTGTGACCTTTGGAGATGATGGTAAAGGTAAAATCATTGCTGTTGGAAAAGTAGGTAATGAGCAATCTACTTTCATTGATGATGTACTTTAGGTATGTGGTTTAAAGCACAATATTTTGAGTATAAGTCAGCTGTGTGATTTAGGATATTTAGTTGTTTCCAAAAGGATTGAATGCTGTGTTGTTAATGAAAAGACAAATGAAGTGATGTTTGTTGCCAAGCGTTTCAATAATATGTATGAACTTACTCTTGATGAACTAAAGGATCAAAATGTAGCTTGTCTTCACTCTAAAGAATCTGAAAAGTGGTTATGGCACAAGAGATTGAACCATGCAAGTATGTTTCAAATAAACAAACTTGTAAAGAAAGAATTAGTAAGAGGTCTTCCTTTGATAAAGTTTGACAAAGACATTACTTGTGATGCTTGCCAAATGGGAAAACAAACAAAAAGTTCTTTTAAACCAAAGGAAGACATCTCTACTAAAAGATCACTTGAGTTGCTACACATTGATTTATTTGGTTCAACAAGAACTCAAAGCCTAGGTGGTAAACATTATGGTTTAGTGATTGTGGATGACTATACTAGGTTTGGTTGGGTTTTATTTCTTGTACACAAAAATGAAGCCTTTTCGGTGTTTGAACCTTTTTGCAAGAAAATTCAAAATGAAAAGGATTTGAAAATCTCTTCTATAAGAAGTGATCATGGAACTGAATTTGAAAATAATTTGTTTGAATCCTTTTGTGACGAATTTGGAATATCTCACAACTTCTCTTGTCCAAGAACACCACAACAAAATGATGTTGTGGAAAAAAGAAATAGAAGCATACAAGAGATGACAAGAGCTATGCTTTGTGAGAGTAATGTTCCTAAATTCCTTTGGGCTGAAGCGGTTAACACAGCTTGCCACATTTTAAATAGAACAATCATAAGAAAATTTTTGAAGAAAACCCCTTATGAACTTTGGAAAAGGTACCCACCAAACTTAGACTACTTACACATCTTTGGATGCAAATGTTTTGTTTTAAATAACAAAGAAAATTTGAGAAAATTTGATCTAAAGGCTTATGAGTGTTTGTTTGTAGGATATTTCACAACTAGTAAAGCATATAGGGTTTATCATCAAGATGCTAGAATTATAGAGGAGTCCATACATGTTATATTATGTGATACTAACTTGGTACAAAGCATTTTAGAAGATTGTGATGCAGGAAATCAAGATTAAAAGGAAGTTGAAAATGTGCAAAATCAAGAGAAAGGACATTCTGGTCAAAATGAACCAGAAACTGCAACTGTTGAAAATTCGAGAGACAATTTCATTTTGTCTCATGAATTTGAAGGAAATCCTGAAGCCAGTAGCACCCAGAATCCCTTGGTATCTCAATCTGCATCCAAGTCCACCAGACCTTGTGAATGGAGATTCTTGAAGAATTATCCTGAGGAATTTGTCATTGGGGACGTCTCTCATGGAGTGCAAACAAGGTCCTCCACTAGAAAGGCAAATGAAGGATCAAACATTGCCCTTCTTTCACAAATTGAGCCTCAAAACGTCAAGGAAGCACTCAGTGACCCTTCTTGGGTTAAAGCTATGGAGGATGAGCTTCTTGAGTTTGAAAAGAACCAAGTATGGACTTTGGTTCCAAGGCCAAGTGGAAAGAAAGTGACCGGCACCAAGTGGATTTTTTGGAACAAGTTGGGAGAAGATGGTAGCATTGCAAGAAACAAGGCAAGGCTAGTGGCACAAGGATATGACCAAGAAGAAGGAATAGACTTTGATGAATCCTTTGCCCCTGTTGCTCGAATGGAAGCCATAAGACTTCTCTTAGCTTATGCTGCACATTGTGGTTTTAAATTATATCAAATGGATGTGAAATGTGCATTTTTAAATGGAGTGATAGATAGAGAAGTGTATGTGGCGCAGCCTCCTGGTTTTGAAAATAAATAGCATTTTGACCATGTTTTTAAATTATCTGAAGCTCTCTATGGTTTAAGACAAGCTCCTAAAGCTTGGTGTGAGAGACTTAGCTCTTTTCTTTTGAAAAATGGTTTTCAAAGAGGCACCACTGACACAACTATATTCATCAAGAACTCTAATGATTCCTTTATTCTAGTCCAAATATATGTTGATGACATTATTTTTGGATTAGCCAATGAATCCCTTTGTTCTGAATTTGGAAAACTCATGACAAGTGAATTTGACATGAGTATGATGTGTGAACTTAATTTCTTCTTTGGGCTGCAAATTAAACAAACTGAAAAAGGTATTTTCATTCATCAAGAAAAGTATGCCAAGGAATTAGTTAAGAAATTTGGTATGAAAAATGTCAAACCCATGGGAACTCCCATGCATCCTAGTTCTAAATTAGATAAGGGAGAAACTGAGAAAGGTGTTGATGAGACTAGGTATAGAGGAATGATTGGTTCTCTTATGTACTTAACTTCCTCTAGGCCCGATATTGTGCAAAGTGTTAGATTGTGTTCTAGGTTCCAATCCAAACCTAAAGAGTTACATCTTTCTGCAGTTAAAAGGATCATTAGATATGTTCATGGCACATCCAATTTTGGTCTTTGGTATCCTAAGATTGATGTTTTTTCTGCAGTTGGTTATTGTGATGCAGATTTTGCTGGTGATAGAGTTGATAGAAGGAGCACTTCTGGTTTATGTTGCTTCCTTGGAAAGTCCTTAAATGTTTGGTCAAGTAAGAAGCAACCAACAGTGGCCTTATCCACTGCAGAGGCTGAGTATATAGTTGTTTCTTCTTGTTGTTCTCAGCTTTTATGGTTAAAAACACAGCTTGCTGATTACAAATTAAAGACTAAAAATATTCCCTTGATGTGTGATAATATGAGTGCCATTAATATTTCTAAAAATTCAATTTTGCACTCTAGGACTAAGCATATTGAAGTGAAATTTTACTCAATAAGAGAACATGTCCAAAAAGGGGATATTTGCATTCAATTTGTTAAATCAGAGGAGCAATTGGCAGATATTTTTACAAAACCATTAGCTGAGGATAAATTCTGCATGCTTAGGACTTGTCTAGGAATTTTGAGTTATGATTCTTTATTTGAAAAGTGCTGATGTATTTGCGGGAGCTTTTTGTCTCATAAACAGGTATGAGACAATTCTGGGCAGGTGATGAACGTTTCCTTCAAGTCAGCGTGTACTCGGCTTACTTCAAGTGGAAAAATTGATCTGGACTAACCCAAAATCAAATCTAGAGTGGTCCAATGTGTTTCCTTCAATCCAACCATCTCTAGACCTATATATGAATGTTACATTTTTGTTGTTGTTTTTGGTGGGCTGTGAGCTAAAATTTTTTTGAAAAGGATTTTTCATTTAATGTTTTTTATCCAAAAAGATTTTCAGTTTGATTTTTTGGTTTTTCAAAATTTAAAATTAATTTCCTGTTTTAATTTTAAATCAAATAAAATATTTCTTTCATGAGGTCAGGTCTTTTCATGTCATTTCAAAAGGTGATGCAGTTGCATGGTTTTGAAAATCCACTTTTGGGTACGGTTACCAACACTCCCTCTCTTCCCTCCATAACTTCTCCTCAAACCCTTCGGTTTCTTCCCTCTCACTCCACTGCCTCTCTTCCATCAAAAGCCTAAATCTAACCAAATGGGGAAGAAAATTATTGCTAAAAGAGCACCGCGTGAAAAGATTCATAAGCTTCCTAGACCATCAACTCGCTCTCAAGACCCCACGTTCACTCCTTCACCTTCTCCTCATACCTCTCCTCCTCGCTCCGCTCCCATGGCACGAACCAAGACCACGTCTAGGTACCCTGCCCCTACCAAGCCGACACCACCACCGAAGGCCACACCTTCCAAGCATGGCTCTCTAAAACCTGGTTCTGCAAAGCCTAGCTCCTCCAAAGGCAAACGTTCGGCGACTGAAGAACCCATTCCCGAACCAACACAACCCAAATCTAGGTTGGTTCCAGTGCACTCACAAAGAGGTAACCCTCATCGCCCTCTCAAATCTGTTAGAGAACCAGACATTAATCCTTTTACTCACAAATCACACTTCATGACATCTCACTCAGACTATAACCTCCATCGTTTCAAATCTACCATGAACCATGATTTTTATGAGGGAGTTATTCAGTATCGTACTCTATGTCCCTCTTTTCTTGCTGATTTACCTGATTTGAAAAAGAAAGGTTTTTATTTTGTTGAAAATTTAGAATTTTTTAGATTGGAATCACCTTTTCAAAATCAAAAAACCTATATATCCTCAGTTAGTCAAAGAATTTTATGCAAACATGACTTATCATGAAGAAAGTGTGCATTCTTATGTTAAGGACAAAGACATTATCTTGAATAATGAAACTATCAGTGATTCCTTGAAGTACACTAATGTTGGGCGGTGTGCTTATACATCTGTGAAGTGGGATGAAAGTGTTGGTATCTCTTACCATGATGCTCTAGCTCACATTTGTGAACATGTTTCTTTAATTGATGGCATCACACCCACTCACAAAGCCCTAGGATATGAACATGCTCAGTTGCATCGTATTGTCAACCACATCTTAATTCCTCAAAGCGGTTCATATCAAAGGATTTCTTACACAGACACACTTGTTTTGTATGCCATAATCACTAAAACAAAAATCTCTTTTGCCTATTTGATGGCTAGATACATGTTTGATTCTGTTAGAAGTGTGAAAGATAAAGCACTACCTTATGGCATGTTTTTAACTTGCATATTTGAGACTTTTGGTATTGACCTGTCAAATGAGGATTATGAAAATAGACATTCATACCAAAAAGGGGGTGGTTCAGTGAAACAGCAAAAAGGACCAACTCGATCTGAGAGAGTGGTTTTAGATGATGATGATGATGAAGAGTTCATTCCAGATGACTCTCATCCTCCTTTCACCGAGGGTACTTCCATTTTCATTGGGAAGAAATCAACTCTGCTGAATGTGGTCAAGGATTTCGCTCAAGAGTTTGTTTCCTAATCAAATCACATGATTGCCATGAGCAAAGAACAAAGGAAGCTAGCTAGAAAGCATGAGAACTTCCTGAAGAAATCAAGGGATAGGGTGGCTGTGCTCATGACCTTCATTGATAACCTTCAAAATGATGAAGACATTGCCACTTATGTTGAAGATGCTTCGGAGAAAAATGGTTCTGATGCCTAGGATTTGTCTCATAAAAAATACTATTGCTGCTATCCTTTTGTCTCATGGACTCTGTTTTATTTTGCTACTGTTTGGCCTACTTTTGTTGTCTTGGATGACTGTAATAACTCTAAATACTGCTGCACTTTTGGTAGTTTGGTTGGTTCTTTGAACTGTGATCTAACTCTTTTCTGCAGGATACAAGGCACTGTTTTTGTTGCTAATACTTATTTTTCTACCCTTGATGACAAAAGGGAGAGTAATAGGTGCAATAGCTGAAATGCTGAATGTGCTGAATGCTAAATTGACTGATGTTGCTTTTGTTTACTGTTTTTTGTGGATTTTGTTTGACTGCTGCATATTTTAATAATCTTGATTTGCAAATATTTGCAAATATTGTGAACTGTTGTGAATGAGGTAGGAAACTTGCTTTATGATATGTTGCTATCTTGACCCTGACCCTGATGTGTTAAAGCTCTATTTTGGTCATTAAAACTATCACTGTTTGCTGATTTTTGGTTAATATATAGCATCTGTTTGGTCCCATATAAGCATATGTAAATAGGAACAAAGAGGAAAGCATAAATCCAGGGAGAGCTAATTCAGAAAAGGAAAGGGGGAGCAACATAAAAGCAAATGACAACAATCAAAGGGAGTTTCTAAACCTTACTCAAATTTATTTCTTTTTTATTATTGCTTAAATTATGTTTGTCATCAAGGGGAAGATTGTTGAGTTAAGAAATTAACTAAATTAATTAAGTGATGACAAACATTATTTTTGGCAAAATAAATAATTAGTGTTGATTAATTAATTAATGAGTATATGTTGCTAATTATTTATTATTATGTTGCAAGCCTTAATTAAGTTGAGCAGCCCAAATGAAATGGAAAATAAAACAAGAGGTGGTAGGCTGAAAGCAAAATTGAGAGCCCAAGAAAAAGTAAAGAAAGAAGCCAAAGAAATCAAAAACGGGCCAAACATATCACTACCTGATCCAAGCCCGATCAGATTTCAGAAAAGTGATTCCCTCCATCTTGCTCCAACCAAAGCAACATTCCCCTCTCTTGTGTCTAAATCAAATCAGAGTTTCAGAAAAGTAAGAAAGAGAAATAGAAACCTTCTTCCATAAGCTTATCACCAAAGAAGCAAGAAAGAGAAAGATTAAGTTTGAAAGGCAGATATCAAATCACCCAGTTCAAACCCAATCAAACTTAGGTTAAAGGTAACCTATTTCCTCTTGAATGCATCAAATCTGCATCTCTTCTTTCCAACACTCTGCTCTATCCGAAATGGGATACAAGGGAAAGAGGATTTCTGTTCTTCTCTGCTGTGTATCTACGGTCTTAAACAAGACTTGGGGACCAAGTTGGTTTTCAAGGGCTCAGATCAAATTGACCATTGGAAGATTTCTATGGTTGCTGTTTTATGGCTTTCGGCCAAGATGAGGAAGTCAGAAGGAGAGTTTCTACTCTGAGGACTAAGGAGAAAAGGTAAATCTGTGGGTTGGTGAAGCTCAAGGCTCAAGGTGTTGACCTTGGAAGAAGAACCTAGCAATATGCAAGGAGATTAAAGAAGCTTGATGTTCATTCAGATGGTAAGGAGAGAAAACCAGAGAGTGAGAACAGTGTTCTGTTAAGAAGTTCCTCTACTTGGATAATGCTTTCTTTCAAAGAAGCATTCGGCCAATACTGAAGAACTGCATCTGAGGTTTGCGAATCTGGTTTTGCACATAGCAAAGAGGCTGCTGATGAAGTCAATCTCCTTCATGTTTTACTGATTGTAATGTACTTTTCTAAGTTTATCTTCCTGTAATTTCTTAAGAGAAAAGGCATTATGAGAAAGCTCAAGAAAAAGCCATGAGTGGAAAAAGGGTGAGAGATACACTGGAGAGAAAAGTCTAGATTTATTTTCTGATTTCTTTAGGTTGATTAAGTGTCTTGTATCTTGCACATGTAAGGTATCCCTTTCTTAGTTGGGTTAGCACTAAGAGAAATAGTTAGGTATTAGCATAGCCAATGTCAAGTTAGGTTAGAACTTGAGTGTGAAAGGATTGGGTCAATCCTGTGAAATTGGTGTATGTAATACTGTTAACTATAGTGAAATTCTTCCATAGTTGTGGAGGAAACTGGATGTAGGTTACATAGCACAAGGCAACCGAACCAGGATACATGCTGGTGTTAGCTTTTCTCTTCTCTGCTGAGTTCTGTTTTCTGATATTCATGAGACAAAAATAAATTGTCTCATAAATTTTCGCTACTGAGTTCAAACAGAACCTGAATTGAAAGTTTGTTTAAAAGAGTAATAACTGCAATTGAAAGGAAGGCATAGATTCAACCCCCTTCTCTAATCCTACCACAACCTTCAACGTGTTATAAAAGCCAACGTGATTAAAGTTATTTGTTTTAACTCATTACTTTCAAAGTTTAGTTTTTCTATAACTATTCTTTTAGTTAACAAAGAACTATTTACTTCAGTTGTTAAGATAGTCTTTTAAAGTTTTATCGAAAGATCGTAAAATTTTATCTAAATCAAATAAGCACAACTGTTTAATTTCATTATCTTACATGGTTAATTTTATACATGATACATAATAATGTTAAAATTTAATCAACTTAAAATAATCAATAATTAAAAAATATATACTATCATAGCTAATAAAACTCATTCTTCGATTCTTTATATTTAATATTATTTTTTATTGGCATAAAATATCATTGAGTCCATGTCAATAGCTATTCTATACATATTTTTATCTTGAGATATTGTTAAAAAGTAGTCGAACGACAAACAACCTCTTGACATATGATATTAAAGCCTATACATTTGCTTCTATAATTTAATGACATCAATAAATTTTCTATCCTCTTGTATCGATAGAATAGTGAGACATGCAGTTATATGAAGCATTATTCTTGTTGTCTTTATGTCTTGAAAATTCATATATTTTCTTTAAATATTTAAAAAAGGTCGATGGTAATAAAATCTTTAGCATTAAAAAAAAAATTCGTTAAAATTTTATTTTTAATACATTTATGAGGTCATTATATATTCATATAAAATATTTTCCTAATAAAGTGGACAATAATAATAGAATTTTATAGTGCATATAACACTAAATTATAGTAGCTAAAAATTATTAGAAAATTTTTTATATTGCAAGAAAATATTAATAAAAATAGATTTGATATTAAAATAAAAAATAAATAATAAATAAAAATCTAAATTTTAAAATTAAAATATTTAACATCAAAGAAGAAAATGAAAAAAAATGGTAAATAACAACTTAAATATTAATGTGATAATAAATTGAATTAAATAAGATATATTTAAATTAATTAAATTAAATACTTAGTATAATAGATTAATTATAATTATTTGATTCAATAAAATAAGTTAAATAAATAAAAAATATCTTATAAATATATATGCAAAAATTATAATACTTTTAAAAATAATTAATCAAAATACATAAGATGAAAAATTAATAAAAATAAAAATTTATTTATTTATTTATTTCAGTCAAAATAAATATAATTGATTAGTTAAATTAATATAGTCAAATAAAATATTAAATAATTTGATATTTATCTCAATCAAATTAAATAAATGATCAATTATAAAACTTTTAAAATCTATTAATCAAAATACATAAGATGAAAGATTCATTCAAATTAAAACAAAATTAATTTATTTATTCAAGTCAAATTAAATAACTAATATAATTGATTATTTATACTTAATATGATCAAATAAAATATTAAATAACTTTATATTTATTTTAATTTAATTGATTAATACATTTAACTAAATAAAATAAAATAAATATGAAAATACTTTTAAAAATATGCTACATCAGTTATGCTATTAATTGAAAAAATTCGATTTTAATAATATATTTCAGTCAAACTAACTAATTAATATAATTGATTAGTTATAATTAATATGGTCAAACAAAATATAAAATAATTTGATATTCATCTTAACTAAATCAAATAAATGAATAATTATAACATTTTTAAAAATTATTAATCAAAATATATAAGACAAAAAATTAATAAAAATTAAAATAAAATTAATTTATTTATTTTACTCAAATTAAATAATTAATATAATTAATTAATTGTAATTAATATGATCAAATAAAATATTAAATAATTTGATATTTATTTCAATCAAATTAAATAAATAAATAAATAAATAATATATTTAAATGAATAAAAGAAATTATTTTCAAGAATATATCAGTTAGCAGTGCTATTTATTAATAAAGAATTTTGTATTTAATAATATATAATAGATGGATTAGATAAATAGACATATAAGGACAAATAGCTAGGATTGTAAAATTTTCTTTGATGTTAGTGATACAAAAAAGAAAGGTCTTAAAAGAGTTTTGGTTACAATAATGCTAATTCTACCACAATTAGGAAGTTGGAAACAATCAATAATTACACTACTACTCTTGTATATTAAACACACTACTAGGGAAAAAAAAAAAACTTAATAGTATATTTTAACTTTCCTAATATTTGGTATATACAATGGCAGTAGTTGTTGGTTGCTTTCAACTTTTAGTTGTAGGATCACCATTATCCTTTTTAGTTATGTGATCTCTGTGGAATGTACAACGAGAGTGTGCGATGGGTGTAATGTAACACCTTTGTACATATCATTGTTACATGTTATCTTTTGTTAAATTTTAATACATGTGACATATACTTTAATTTTAATTTGAAGTCTTATTTTTATTATTAAATTAAGATGGGTGTCAACAAATAAAAAGTATACAAGTAATGCAACAGAACTCAACTTAATTACAGTAATGTGTGGACTACATCATAAGTTGGGAATTTTGGATGTCTTTTTCAAGAGTCTTCCATAAACAGTAGCTATAGTCACCTTTTTTATTTTTGACTTTTGATTTTTTTTTACTTATTTATTTATTTATTTTTTTTTTACAAAATTTGGATCGAAATTGATAAAAGGGACTATCTCATCACGAGATTCGTATCTTTTTGAATGTGGTGATGATAATAGTTAGTGACTAACTGAGTGCAGAACTTTAATTTCTATAAGTTGTTATATATAGCATAATTACCAAAGAGAACCACTAATTAAATTGATCATTTTATTGAGTTATTGGATTATTGATTTAATTAGTGAATTATAGGTTGAACTAATTAATCTTATTATAATTAAATAATTATATAAAATTTTATTTTATTTTTTGTTTTATATTAAATTAATGATTATTTTTAAATTTTAATAATTTATCAATTAATTTATATTTATTATAGTATTTAAGTATATATAAGTAGAAATAAAAAACAAAAATCATAATTATGAAAATAGAAATATATAATAATTTAAAAGGTTTATTTTTTCTTTTAACTTTATAAATGTAATTTAATTTTATTTATTTAATATATTTAATAAAAATATCATGGATGGAAAATTATAACTTTGTCTAATTTGACCGAATTAATTTATCTAATTTTATCGAATTTGATTAAATTTGATCGGATTAATTATTTAATTGATGACTAAATGATTGAGTTTTTGGTTCAATTAATCGAATGAAACCGAATTTGATAACTATGATATATAAACTCAGCCACAAAAGACGATTTTTTATTAATTAATTTAGTAAGAAATTAGAAGTATACTATCATTGATATAAATAATAAACCAAATGAATATCTTGATAAAACCTATATAGCTAACTTCTGCCTTTAAAGAAAATAAGAAAATAAGAAAAGAAAAATTGTTTCTGACACTATCATTGATCATTTTCTTTCCAAATTAAAGATGTATCTGACAACACAAGGTTGAAAATAGAAAAAGAAATATGCATGAAAGCTCCTGTAGCTAAACAATGTGTGTTAAAATTATTTTCAACCTCACAATAGAATAAATTATCTCACCAAATATTTAAGGACTATATCAATAATTTAGATTTTTTTGGCACAGGTGGGTGATTGGAAAAAAGTTCTTTTTGTATTTTTTATTTTTTATTCACAATATTTAAAAATTATATTAAATTTTATCTTACAAAATTATCATTTTTTCATCATCTTATTTGTAATGTCTAGAAATTGCATATAAAATTTAAAATTAATACTTTTAAATATTTCTGAAATGCCTCTATTATGAATTTATTTCTCTCAAATTTAAACTGATAAGAAAAATTATATAAATAATTATATTTCTATAATACTTCCAAATATGCTTCCATTAATATGAAAATGTTTCTCTATTAAATGAGATAATTAGACATTTTCCACCCATATAGACTTCCCATACTACTAGTCAATTTTTTTCAGGTAAATATATTTGCTAGAATTATTTAGCCAGATGTATGGATATATAAGTTATACATACTAATAACTTAAATGAATATAATGACCAGAAAACACAAATTAATGTTACTTCACATGTCCATGTTTTGATCTGATGATTTTTATCATACACTCATAGAATATATTTAATTATTTATTATATTTTACATAATTCTCAAAATCATACATTAAAATAAATAATTATATATATGTAACTATAAAATATATATTAAATATGTTTAATTTCAATATGAGAAAAGAATAATACGAAATTTTTCTTTTGAATGACCAATGAAATTATCAGAAGAATTGTGTGATCTCCAGCTTGGCACCAAATGGCTTATCCAGTGCTTTTTGCTCACTTGTGGCAATAACAAAGCCAATGATATCCATGTAATAATGGAAGACAAGAATTAGTTGTACATGCAAACCCTTTAATCTTTATCACTGCATTTGTCATTGTCAACAAAATTTAATGTTGAATTGCTCTTTACCTATTTGCTTAATTTCAGCGACAATATTGATGGGATCAGATAGAAGACTTTACAATATAGGTATGTGATCCTCTAGGACAATCTCTATACTTCATATTAACCATTCAAAGTGTATTCTTTTGATATTTATATTAAATCCTCATCCCACTTATGTATTCAACTCCAACACGCTTTTTTGTTCATAAGCACAAGTATGTTATGATATGATGATACTATTAGTTCTGTTTTTCGATTTTTTAGGTATCTGTGGTTGATATAGTAGTCACTAATTATTTTGATATTTAAATATTAAATTAAGAATTTCCATGGAATTAATTCTTTTTTAAATTTAAACTGATATAAAACATCACATTAAATTGTTTGCTATTCTTCAATCTTTTAATGCATAATAAACATTTAACTGGTTAAACTTTATTTTTACCAAAGAAAAACAGAGAATTAGTTGATGTCTTCACTCCAAAATGATTAGTTGCCAGATAATGTTACATCCAACCAGTTAGAAATTCAGACAAAAAAAAAGTATCGAATCATGATAAATTTATATCAATTATATAATATGTTAATAACTATTGTCCACCATAATCTTTTTTCGTGGGTATTTGTTGGCCAAGTTGGTAGAGGATATTAAAAAAAAAATGAGCGAGTGTTATTATAAAATTTAAAAGCAAACTGGATATACTATTATGGCGGATAAATGAATTGATTGTTGCAAACGCACTTTAATTAACTTATTTGGTTTATTATTTTAAAAGAACTATTTTTTAAAAAATTAATTGATGCTTTTCATGCCTCAAAGGCGATTAATTTATTGTTTAAGCTTTTTAAGAATGTTGTCTTAATTATTTGTCGGTTTTAAAAATATTGTTGACGAATAATGCTATAGATTATGTTACTGGTGAAAGATTGTTGGAAGCAAGTTTCCTAAGTTTTAATAATTTTTTTGTACTATACATTATATTAATATGATATTACAAGATATTAGAAAATTGAAGGAAGTAAGTGAGACTAGTTCACATGTTTTAAAGATTATGAAATACATATATAATTATTGTCATCCATTGTATTTGATAAGTAAGATTACAGGTGGATGAAAAATACTTCATCTAACTCCAACTGATTTTACTATGAATTTCATAACTTTACAGAGTATTTTAGCTCAAAAAATACATTGAGAGCTATAATAACTTTTAAAGAATAGACAATCTCAACTTACTCTAAAAAAGCTAACGTTAAAAAGTTTGTAAATTAAATTTTAGATTCTGAATTTTGGAGTCAATTTATTGATATTGTCAAGCTTACTAAACCACTTGTTCGTATGCTACATATTGTAAATAGTGAAGATAAAACTGCAATAAAATTTGTTTATCAAGCTATTTATAAGGCTAAAAAAGAAATAGTGAAGTGGTTTCAAAGAAAAAAGAAGATCGTGAAGCTTTATTGAGGATTTTGGATATTTGTTGGGATTCATAATTTTGCAAAAATCTTTATACTGTAGGCTATTGGTTAAATTCTGCTTTTCGATTCAATGCTGATGAGTTTAAAAAACATAAGCAAACGATTTCGGGCCTACTAAATATCATTGAGAAATGTACTTATAATGATCTAGATTTGAACTCTAAGATGAGAATATATAAGAATGTTGAAGAAGATTTTAGAAGATAATCTGCAATACATGAATGAAGTACAGTAATGTCAGGTAAATATTCTATTAAGTTTTATCTTTCTTTATTTATTTAAAAATTAAGAAATATTCTATTAAGTAATGTTAGGTAAATATTCTGATTGTAATGCATTGTTTATTTTTATTTTAAGATTAATGGTGGGAATTTTATGGAATTGAAGCACCAAATTTACAAAAATTAGCTATTTGTGTTTTAAGTCAAACTTATAGTTTTTTTGGGTTATGAGCGAAATTGAAATATTTTTAAATACATCCACACAAAGAAAAGAAATCGGTTAGAACATTAAAAGTTTAATGATCTTATTTTCGTTCATCATAACTTAAGGCTACAACAAAAAATTTTTTTTAATTATTTCCCTAATACTTTGATATGTATAACACTTCTAAAAAATATCGCTCATTAATTTTACTCTTTAATTAATTTAGTAACTAGATAAATTAATAACATGGGAACCAAATGAGAAAGAAAAGTTATGATCCAATTTGTCTCGATGTATTTGATGGCCACTCAAATTGGATATTAGAAGATTCACTACTATTTTTAATTAATATGTCCATTCAATCAATTTTAGATAATTTTAGTATGTTTTTCAACTGCTTAAATATTTTAATTGTTAGTTGTTATTATGAATTATTTTTGATATTGATTTGTAAAAAATACACAAATATAGATCAATTAAATTTGGAAGATGATCAAGATAATGATGGACCGAGTAATAATTATGTAAAAGATATAGATGCAAATCAAAAAGAGAAAAATATTGGTCAAATTCTAAATTTGTCCTATGAAAATATAGATGCTAACTTTAAAATTATTTCTTGGATTTGATTTATTGATTGTGTTATTTATTTTGTACTATTGACTAATTTGTTATTTTTTTTACATTATTAGTTAAGTTTAAGAATTGATATATGATTATTATTAATATATTTGTGAAGATATGTATTTTAATTTTTTATTTTAATTTTATTTTTATAATTTTGTTCAATTATGATCGAATTAGTAAATTAGTGATTCAAATGTTGAATCAATGACCTGATGATCCAGTGGTATGACCGAATTAATTACCGATTTAATTGGTGAAGATCACAACGTTATTTTATGTTTTTATTGTTTTGGTAATTACAATTTTGTTTTATGTTGATACTATACCAAAATATTATTTCTCTTGATTTAATCTTTTTGGGGCTGTAGTTATTATTTTGTTTTTGGGCTAGATTTTGGGAATAGTCTACTTTTTTTTCGCTTCCCAATGGATGTCTTGGGCCTCCATTACAACCTAACTCCAATATTGGGCCCCATTTGAAATAACGACTTATCTAACCTGGCCCAAATAATGAATCGGCTTATCTATGAGCCTATGACAAAAAAAATTAGTATTCACTGTCCAAAAAAAAAAAACCTTCAAAACGCAGTAGCAAAAGAAGCGTTGAGTTTATTGGAAGCTAGTTGTAGTTCATAGAATCCATGGCTGCATCTACCAGTACTTGGTCGAAACCATGGCTCCTTTCAGCGTGGCAATTGCTATTCATGTTGCTGTTTCCGTCAGTTTTCTCAACCTTCGCCGTCGCTTATAGACCTGGCGACATCGTTCCCATGAGCCGCATGGGTCAATACCACTCCGTTCGTTCCCATTTTCATTTTCATTCTTCTACTTCTTCTTCCGAACGACGCCGTTTGGTTACTCTCTTTTCTTTTTTCTGGTGATTGCAGTCTAGAACGGTTTGGCACGATCTCATTGGCCGCCACTGCCCCATCTTCGCCGTCAATCGCGAGGTCTGCTTCGTCTTCCCAATTAGACAATAATTAGGGCTCTATGAAAGTTTTTAAACCTGATTAGTCAATTGATTTTATTAGTTTATGTATTTGGATATTTGGATTCGGTTTGTAGGTTTTGATGCCTATACCCAAGCCAACGGGTTATACAGGAGCTGATCCTTATAAAATGTAAGTATTTTCGGTTATTATTATTATTATTATTATTATTATTATTATTATTATTATTATTTTAAATTTTAGTTAGGGATTGTTTGAAGACAGTAGTAGCTGATTGGAATACGTTGTTTTTCTTATCCTAATTAGGGATCTTGTGGTTTTCTGTTTTGTAATAATAATAAAGAATTAAAAAAAAAAAACTGAGATTGTATGATTGAGGAGACGTTGGAATTTTATTGATGTAAGAATTGAGGTGATGTGTAGTAGTAGTGAACAATGTGTCAGTAAGTGGACTTAAAAACTTTGTTAAGAGGTGATTCTGATTTTTTTTTTTTTAATCTGCTAGATCATTTCAAGTTGGAAGAGAAAAGTTCTTAATCCCATGGCTTCTGGTTGTAAATCGGAAAAGTACGGAGGTCCCGATGATCGAAGTAGAGCTGGTAATGTGTTTAAGATAGTTCTGACAGGAACTTATTGAGTTTATCTAATTATTCTAGTCATCAAGTGGATCATATGAGTTCATGGATGCCAAACAACAAAGACTTGTTATAAAGCATATGTTTTCTAACTAGGAAATGAATTTACTGGAATATTTTGAGTCATGCAGAGGTATTCAGGTAACGATTTCCATGGTGTCACTGCAAAAGTTGTGGACATGCCTCATCACTGTACGTAGTTCCTCTCTACTTATACTATTTGTAAATGAAAAGTATTACTCTTAGGTATGTGCTTTCCATGGTTCGTCCTATGTGTTGGAAGTGTCATGGAATGGCCTTGAAAACTTTTTCAAGTCTTAAAAACTTTTTACTTCGATGTTTCTAAGGTTTATTTAAAACTGCCAACAGATAGACATTTTTGGTGATAATTTTCTCTCATGTTTTCATTGAAGGTTGTTAATTTTTTTATATATGAATAAAATTCGGCGCACTATTTTGCATGATCACTCCACTTCTACATTTTCCCAAGCTTGTACAATTTCAATTGCGATTTGGAATATTTCTGTATACAAGGGAAAAAGAAAGATAAAAGAAGCTAATATGCTATTACCTATATGTATTTAAGTTAAAGATTGCTGTACATGATTAAATAAAGTTTTGTTATGCTCATAGCTTTTGTTATGAATTTTCAGATGTTGAAATTCATCCTGAGATTCGGAAACAATTCTGGGATTCGCAGCATTGGCCAAAGCATATACTTGTGAGATATACATGGTTGGTATTATTTGATTTGCGGCTAGAGATATTCATACTCTGTATATTTTGCCACTCCAAGCTCAAAAAAGTTAGTATTGTTGCACATATCACATTGTAACATAATATCAAGTAATTATTCTTTCAGAATTTCATTAGTTTGTATGAGAAATATGCCATTCTTTCATCATTTTTGTGAAAACAAATTATTAGAGATGCATTATGGATTATTTCAGGAAGGAGCATTCAGATATAGATGTAGCTTCTGGATTTTACGTTCTGTTTGGTTCAGGTAAATAAAATGTTATTTTTTGCTATTTTGTTTTGTAAATTGTAAGTAATATCTTATTAAACACAGAACTACTCTTAGTAAGGATCGTCAACTTATTTCTGTGACCAATCCATTGAAAATTGAGTTAGTATCTCGGAACCTCACAAATATCCCTGGCTGAGAATTTGACATAGGATTGCAAGAATAACCCTCTCTCACACACAAACACACAGAGCTGAGGACTGAAATTAATTGAAATACCTTCTACAAAAATACCAAAAAAAAAAAAGAAAACGGAATGTCCTGTTTCCAAGTTTTGCTGATAACTTTGTCAAGTTAGTTTCACCAAGTACATTTTTGCTGCCACTTCCATGGATGTTTCAGGGCTCATGTTATCTTTCATCCTCTCAATCTATATATTGCAATCATCACGGGAAAAATTGGAAAGGTACGTGATCCTTGGTTTGAAATAAGTGAAAAACTTTTCTCATGTGTTTATTTTGTATTTTCTGCTTTAATATTTTCTCATTGAATCCCAGATTTGTAAGGGAGACTGTTGTAGAAAGCAACATGCCTGGTGAGGTGATAGCCAAAGTTGAATGATGGACGAGTGAGTTCCCTTTTTATCGTTAATATAAGGATGTACATTGTAATATTTTGTTAATCTCAGGTGTGGGAAAGCATGTACAAGAACAAATTTAAATGTAGGATATAATAGTGAGGTGACTGCTCAATTTGATCCATTTCTTGAGATATTTATCACATTTTTCACTGGTCGAAATTTTTTTTAAATATTCACCGGAGTGGTAACCTTTAGTACAGTAGCATGATTCCATTTCCCAAAGACCCAAACTCCAAGCACAACAACTATTAAGAACATATAAAATGAAATAAATAAATAAAATAAGAACCAAAACCACTGCCCAATAGAAACCATATAAATGGAAAGAAAATATATATGGCATGTATGCATAGTTGCATACCATCATTGGCCAATGCCCTTATTCCCCCAACAAGCAAAGATCACCACCCCTGCATCTTTAAAGCTTTATTTGTGTTGTGCCACATTCACCATACCATCTCATAAATTATCGCAAATGAGTTGATGAAATTCTGCATGGGCGCCATCTGAAAACATGAAAACGTCAATAAACTATAACTCAACGCAAATGGTATAGTTTCTCTCTAGTTGCTATAACGTGTGTTAAGTGTGTGAGGAGTTTGTGAGTGTATTATGTGATACCTATAGATTGGAGTTGTCTAAATGGAGTCATCCTCATGCAGCTTACAAATGTTCATTCTAAATTTTGTTAGGAACTAATTTTAAATGTTTACTTATAAGAAAATGAATACAAATCTAGGTGACATAGCAATAACTCCTCATTTCATAGATGTTGCAGCCCGAAACAAACACACAACAAGTGAACCCTAAAATTTAAGATAAAAAAAATATCAAAACTTTTACATAAAAATAAAATTATGCTATTTTTCGAAAGTCA
The DNA here is from genome assembly GCF_003086295.3 of Arachis hypogaea. Classification (NCBI taxonomy): domain Eukaryota; kingdom Viridiplantae; phylum Streptophyta; class Magnoliopsida; order Fabales; family Fabaceae; genus Arachis; species Arachis hypogaea. Next base: position 108,361,407 of record NC_092039.1, read on the forward strand.
TTTTGGTTACATTTCTGTCCTTTTATTATATATAAAGCTTGGTAAAACAACGAAAAAACAGTGAACATAAATCGTGGTTATAAAATAATGATTTATACCCAAACAACGAAAGAGTGAACCGTGATTTTGTATTACGATTTAGGAGGAGATATAAATTACAGTTGTGTTCCACAATTTATTATAAGAAGAAATTACCTGAAAATCGTGGCAGAGAGTATGTTTGTATTAGGAGATTTGTTATATTATACTTATTTGTATTAAGATACATATTATATAGATATTGGTACTCCTAAAACTTGATTATTAGTTTTATAAATTCTAAAAGTAGTTTTAAAATAAGATATTAATGCTGAAGATAATAGACTATTAAGATATTGGTATTTCACAAATTATTCTGAAAATGAGGTTATTAGGATTAAAAATAATTTTATAATTATACGAAAGAAAATAAAATTAATTTATATTTTTTCTATTGATACATTAACTATTATTTTTAAAATAACAAGAAATTATGTCCATTAATAAAAATAACTGTTATATGAAAAACTAATTCAAGATCAATAATAAAGTCTGAATATCCTCTTAAAAAAACTATTAAAATATCAGTTGAAAAAGATTTAGAAGTTGAAGCAGCCCCTATAAAGATAACAACGCGAAACAAAGAAAAAAGAGATTAAAAAATTGCATCAACAACTAAACTTTATCAATACTATGTTAGATATAATGAAAAACTAATTAAGAAGAATGGAAAATATAGAAAAAACAATTAAAATAGAAAAACCAATATATAAATTACAAAGTTTAGATAATATCAATTTAAAATCAAAAGTGGAAGCAGAAGTGGATGAATTAAAAGAAAAACCTAAAAGTATTAGTTTGAAAAAATGACGATTAATACATTAAAAGCAGAAGAAGGATTAAAAATAAATAAAATAACTCATAAAATAAATTATTCTAAAACTAGAAATTATTATTCCAGACCATCACCAGTAGATGTAAGTCTAGAAGAAAGAACATAATTAATACCAAATAATTTTTCTGGATCAGATTTAGGAGAATGAAACATAGATGGATTAAGTGAATAAGCAATTCTATATCAAATGTGTAGTATGAAAATGGTAGCAACTGCTTATAAAATGAGAAAAGTCTCAGATAAAGATGCCACAATTATGTTAATCCAAAGGTTTATAGGCCAATTAAAAGGATAGAGGAATAACTTTCGTAGTATCCAAGAAAAAGAATTAATTATTAACAGCGTTAAACAAGAAGATCAATCATAAGATGTTACATCCACATTAATATATACAATCATTAGAAATTTTGTGGGAGACCCAAGTACTTTTAAGGATAGGATAGCAATCCAATTAATGAATTTAAGATATCTAACCATGTCTGATTATAGATAGTATAAAGATGTTTTCATGGCAACAGTAATAATTAGAGATGATGCCTCTGCATCTTTCTAGAAAGAAAGATTCATAATAGCTTTACAAAAATTACAAACACAGTTTAGAACAAAAATTGCTTATAATTTATTAACCTTTGGACAATTACATAACATAATAAACCTAGTTGGGTTGATCTAGTGGTTAGCTCACTAGTCCGCTTAAGCAAGTGTCAGGGGTTCGAAACAAAAAAATATTAACAACATATTCATAGTCTCCAAAGATATTAACAATAACAAATATTTAATATCAAACATATCCATAAAACAACCAAAGTACCAAACATATCCAAAATCTACAAAGCATAATTTATCATACTAGAATTCTCAAGCCTTTTTTCACGATATAATGGTAGTGATGGTAGATTCCGATTTGTTTGAATCCTACATCAAAATGAAGAATACAATTAAAAGTTAAAATCGTAAAATAAATCAAGAATAAGTCAATAATATGAAAAAATAGTATTGTATATAATTTAGTAGTTTCCTTACATCAACATTTGTTTTAATGCTATTAATTGTATAGCACTCAAACACTATGTTAACTGTGGTTCCAAGCTCATTCAAAAGCTAATCTTGGTTATACATTAAAGCCTGAGAGGCTGAACGTTTGACCGTTTGAGGAGAGGAGAGGAGAGAAATCTGAAGAGAGGCTCTGAAGCTAACATATATGAGATAATGAAAATGAGAACCCTAGCCATCAATGAAAATTCAAAAGCTTCAAAGCCTCTCCTCAGATTTTTCTCCTCTCCTATCCTCTCCTCAAACGGTCAAACGCTAAGCAAAAAATCAGTCTTTTCATATATATATTAGGGCGTTTTAGTCTTTTCAAATAAATGGAGGTTAAACCAGTCTCCACGGGGTGGGAATCTCTACCCCCTACCCCGTTTATCATACGGGGCCCCATCCCCCGTCCTCATTCCCAAGCCCCATACCCCCCTCCTGGCGGATAAATCCCCGCAGGTAGCCGCTCTGCTAGATTTTTTTGCCATCCCTATGTGGAATTAGTTATAAATTTATAAAATTAGAATGTTAAATCTATTTTTCTGCATCATTATGAAAAGTGCAGCAACTTTAAATGATTATAACTATTTCCACAATGATCAGAATTACGTGGGACAAAGTTTAGGGTGAACCTGGGATGTCTAGAGTTAGATTGGAGAATTGTGGGCTAGTTCGTTAATTGTGTGAATTATGATAAATTTTTGAAGTATGGTTGTTAAAATTTTTTGCTGTAGAATTTTGAGCGGGACAACAATTTTTTTGCCTCGCCACGATTGCTACAAATTGAATTTTGAGGTCAAACTAATTTTGTTTGAAAGTTTGATGAATCTAGTTTATTTTTTTGAAAAGTATTGTCTGAAGTAGAGAAAATAATTTTTCAGCATTTATGTCAGCAACTTCTAGTACTCAACTCCTAGAACTGAACACCTATTGCGTTTCAACCAAATGTAAATGAAAGCTTGGTATATCTAGTGTGTTCAGTCCAAATTTTAGGGTGATCTAAGTTTTAATGAGTAAATTATGTTACTTGAAAGAAGTTGTATTCGTTAGTTTTTAAAATAGAATTGTGCAAAAAAAAGAACTAATTTCTAAATTACATAACTCTTTCATTAGGAATGATATTGACCTGGAACTAATTGTAAAAGAAATTTAAACGAGTCTAGTTGAACCATGTTAATTTTGAGAGTTATTGGATTTAAACTAAAATTTATTAGGATTAGAAAATTATTTTATAATTATACGAAGAAAATAAAATTAATTTATATTTCTTCTATTGATACATTAACTATTATTCTTAAAATAACAAGAAATTATGTCCATTAACAAAAATAACTATTATATAAAAAGCTAATTCAAGGTCAATAATAGAGTCTGAATATTCTTCTAAAGAAACTATTAAAATACCAGTTGAAAAAGATTTAGAAGTTGAAGCTGCCCCTATAAAGATAACAACGTGAAACATAAAAAAAAATATTAAAAAATTGCATCAACAACTAAACTTTATCAATACTATGTTAGATATAATGAAAAATTAATTAAGAAGAATGGAAAATATGGAAAAAACAATTAAGATAAAAAAAAATCAATATATAAATTACAAAGTTTAGATAATATCAATTTAAAATCAAAAGTGGAAGCAAAAGTGGATGAAGATGAATTAAAAGAAAAACTTAGAAGTATTAGTTTGAAAAAATGACGATTAATACATTAAAAGCAAAAGAAGGATAAGAAATAAATAAAATAACTCATAAAATAAATTACTCTAAAACTAGAAATTATTCGAGACTATCACCAGTAGATGTAAGTCTAGAAGAAAGAACATAATTAATACAAAATAATTTTTCTGGATCAGATTTAGTAGAATGAAACATAAATGGATTAAGTGAATAAGCAATTCTATATCAAATGTGTAGTATGAAAATGGTAGCAACTGCTTATAAAATGAGAAAAATCTCAGATAAAGACGCCACAATTATGTTAATCCAAAGATTTACAGGCCAATTAAAAGGATGAAGAGATAACTTTCTCAATATCCAAAAAAAAAATTAATTATTAATAGCATTAAACAAGAAGATCAATCATAAGATGTTACATCCACATTAATATATACAATCATTAGAAATTTTGTGGGAGACCCAAGTACTTTTAAGGATAGGATAGCAACCCAATTAATAAATTTAAGGTATCTAACCATGTCTGATTATAGATGGTATAAAGATATTTTCATGGCAAAAGTAATGATTAGAGATGATGCCTCTGCATTTTTTTGGAAAGAAAGATTCATAACAGCTTTACAAAAATTACAAATACAGTTTGGAACACAAATTGCTTATAATTCATTAACCTTTGGACAATTATATAACATAATAAACCAAGTTGGGTTGGTCTAGTGGTTAGCTCACTAGTCCGCTTAAGCAAGTGTCGGGGGTTCGAATCCTGCCTTGTGCAAGTAGCAACCCATTGGCCAGTGGCAAACCCTTAAATGGAACTTAGTACCGCGACGGATTAGTCCTTAACTTGTCGGGCTAAGGGATACCGTGAAAAACTAAAAAAAATTATATAACATAATAGTACAAACAGGTATAGAAGTATGTACAAATACTAAAATACCACAAAAAAAAACTATTATTGAAAAAGGGGAATTAGGAACATTCTATTACCAATATGAAATAATCTCTGAAATGGCACCAAACAGTCAAAATAAAATTATTAAAAAAAGAAAATTTTACGAAAGACAAAATAAATATAATATAGAAAGAACTCCTTACTATGAAAAAAAACTATATAAAATATCTCATAAAAGTCCTAAAGGAAAAATCAAGTCTTTTAATAAGAGAAAATAAGTAACATCTTAGAAACATAAAAAACAAGGTCATTATACTAATAAATGTACAACAGAATGAAAGATAAATAAAATAGAAAATAAGGAAGTTAAACAATCGTTGACAGCTTTATTAATTAATTCAGAATAAGAGGAAGAATCATTTTATGAAAGCTCTTCTAAATTTGAGAATTACTTCATACATCAATTAGACTTTATGTCATCAGATGAAAAAACCTCAGAAGTAAAGAGCAAAAATGATTAGCAAAATAATTATTTAGGAATAGGATTGTGTAATTGCAAAAAGTGTGAAAAAAATGTAAATGTTCTAACAAAAGAACAAACTTCTACCTTAATAAATATATTGACAAATTAGAAGATACACTTCTAAGATATGAATTTATAAATTAGCTAACAGAACTAATTAAGAAAGAAAAAAAAAAGATGAAATAAAACCAACATAAATAAAAAAAAGTTATAACCGTTTTAAAAACCCACAAGAGAAGGTCTTCCTTAACTTACTTCGAGAAGAAATAAGAATTTTAAAAAGGATTATTTTCTTTAGATTTATATACTATCTTCTTGTTAATCTAAAAGTTTTATAACAAAAATTTTGAAGTAACAGTGAAAACTCTTAATATATTGGTCAGCCTAGATTGTGGTCTCGGTTGTAAGTCCTATTTAGACAGTAAATTCGTTGGTCAGCGAAAGTGGTTCCGTAACTCGCAAAATTTTAACCGTAAAATGGCTAGATTCTTAAGAACAATGAGTAATTTAAATCTAGGTAGAAATAATTTTTTAATAGTAAAAATAGATAACAATGAAGTATCAACCTCCGGAACTAAAAATGAGAAAATAGCTAAGTTAGAAGAAAGTTTTTATAATTAGAGTATACTAATAATAGATAAAAATAAAGTATATAAAAAGAGATCTTTTTAAAAAGTAAAAGATTATGAAGTTTACATACTAGAATATAGTTATCCTGAAACAAGTAACAATAAGACAATTACTATTTTTAGAAGAGAATAGATTAAAAGCACATAGTAATCAAGGATATAATTTTATTCATATAGGATTAATACAAGTATCAGTAAAACCTAATTTTAAAATAGAAAATAAATGTTCCAATATTATTAATGTTAAAAGATACAAGTGGTATCAGAGCCTGAGAGAAGGTGTCTGATAATACTTTATAAAGGATTATATATATTTTTTATCAAAGCTTGCTTAAAGGGAAGGTGTCTGATAATACTTTATATATATAACTCTAATATTAAATTCTTTATTTTAGTTTTCCACTCACTCAAACGCACACACACAGGCACTCAACAGTCATCACTCGCAGCACTTACCAAAACACGTGTATATATTCTCTGTACTCTAACACACGCGTCCTTGTTCCACTTATCCTCACTCACTCACGAAGGAAAAAGAAGCATAGAGGAATCTACACTCTAACACACGCGTCCTTATTTCACTTATCCTCACTGACTCACGAAAGAAAAGAAGCATAGAGAAAGTGACGCGAGAATTGTAGAGAGAGGAAGAAGAAGAAAAAGAAGAAAGGGAGAAGAGAGGAAGGAAGAGGGTGCAGCGTCTTCCCTCATCGCCGCTGCCACTGTTTAGCAGAGAGAGAGAGAGAGAGAGAGAGAGAGAGAGAGAGAGAGAGAGAGAGAGAGAGAGAGAGAGAGAGAGAGAGAGAGAGAGAGAGAGAGAGATGCGGAGTGAGGGAAACGATAAAAGGTGAGGGAAGGAAGATGGACGAGGGTGTGGCAGTCTCCTTCGCCGCTGTTGTCACCACCGGGATCACATTGAAAGAGTTGCAAAAGGGAAGAGAAAACCGAACTTGAGGAAGAATGAGAATGGTTTTCAATGGGAATAATAGAGGAGAAATGGGTCATCCGCCGCTGCCACGGTCGCCGGGGAGTCGTATGCCGCCGTTGGAGTCGCCGTTCTGTCATTGTCAACTTTGAAAGGAGACACCACAATTGTTGTCTCCGAAAGCACCATCCTCCCTGTTCTGATTCCAATTCCTCCATTCCTGAAACTCTACTGCTGGTTCTGCTTGGAGGTTGCTGCTGGCTGATTGATAATGGAATGATGAAGCTGTTATGTTGATGGTGCATTCTAGCTAGCCGCTATTGCTACGATTCCATCTCCGATTTCTTTTAATTTCAACAAATTGAGGTAGGAGATATATTTTTAAAATTCAAGATTTTAATTCTTGAATGACTATAAAGTTTAGTAAATAATTAGAGATATGGTTATTGATTGTTTGATTTGCGTGTTTGAAATTTTGTTTGGAGCTGTGAATGTGGATGGTGTTGATGTTATTGTGAAATTGATTGTATGTGTGTAAATACAAGTTTGTTTGATGGTAATGTACACTTTTGTAAACTTATTTGGGAACTAATGGCGACTGAAAATTTTGATTTGGCTTGATGATATTGTGTTGGTTGTTGAGTTGAATTATGGGAAGCTAGGATTGGACTTGAAAATTGTTGAAGGATTGAAGTTAATTGTTAAACCGATTTCTTAAAATCCGATGTAGTAACCTCATAAATAAATTAAGTAATTCTATGATGACTGAAATTGCGTGGTGCTAAATTAGGAGAAAAATAAAGTGGGTTTAGTTGCTCGAGTCCAAACTTGAGAGGATTTCTAAATTAAGTGTGGAATAGGCATGGCAACGGGTACCCATGGGGGCGAAAACATGCCCCCACCCCAACCTCCATATTTAGTCCCGTCCTTGTCTCGTTTTTACAACGGGTATCGAGGACTCCATATCCGCCGGGGACCGTGGACTCCACAATATCTGCGGATTTTAAAAAAATTAAAACAAAAATTGAAAATAATGAAAAAAACATATCAAGCATCATGTTCATAGTCTCCACAGACATTGACGAGACAAAAAAGACATTAACAATATATTCATAGTCTCCAAAAATATTAACAATAACAAATATTTAATATCAAACATATTCATAAAACAACCAAAGTACCAAACATATCCAAAATCTACAAAGCATAATTTATCATACTGTAGAATTCTCAAGCCTTTTTTCATGATATAATGGTAGTGATGGTAGATTTCGATTTGTTTGAATCCTACATCAAAATGAAGAATAAAATTAAAAGTTAAAATCGTAAAATAAATCAAGAATAAGTCAATAATATGAAAAAATAGTATTGTATATAATTTAGTATTTTCCTTACATCAACATCTACTTTAATGCTATTAATTGTATAGCACTCAAACACTATGTTAGCTGTGGTTCCAAGCTCATTCGAAAGCTAATCTTGGTTATACATTAAAGCCTGAGAGGCTGAGCGTTTGACCGTTTGAGGAGAGGAGATGAGAAAAATCTGAGGAGAGGCTCTGAAGCTAACATATATGAGATAATGAGAATGAGAACCGTAACCATCAATGAAAATTCAAAAGCTTCAGAGCCTCTCCTCAGATTTCTCTCCTCTCCTATCCTCTCCTCGAACGGTTAAACGCTAAGCAAAAAACCAGTCTTTTCATATATATATTAGGGCATTTTAGTCTTTTTAAATAAACAGAGGTTAAACCAGTCTCCACAGGGTGGGGATCTCTACCCCCTACCCCGTTTATTATACGGAGCCCCATCTCCCGTCCCCCATTTCCAAGCCCCATACCCCCCTCCCGGTGGATAAATCTCCACAGGTAGCTGCCTTGCCAGGTGTTTTTGCTATCCCTATGTGGAATTAGTTATAAATTTATGAAATTAGAATCTTAAATCTATTTTTCTGCATCATTATGAAAAGTGCAGCAACTTTAAATGATTATAACTATTTTCATCATGATCAGAATTATGTGGGATAAAGTTTAGGGTGAACCTAGGATGTCTAGAGTTATATTGGAGAATTGTGGGGTAGTTCGTTAACTGTGTGAATTATGATAAATTTTTGAAGTATGGTTGTTGAAACTTTTTTGCTGTAGAATTTTGAGCGGGACAACAATTTTTTTGCCTCGCCACGATTGCTACAAATTGAATTTTGAGATCAAACTAATTTTGTTTGAAAGTTTGATGAATCTAGTTTATTTTTTTGAAAAGTATTGTCTGAAGTAGAGAAAATAGTTTTCCAGCACTTATGTCAGCAACTTCCAGTACTCAACTCCTAGAACTGAACACCTATTGCGTTTCAATCAAATATAAATAAAAGCTTGGTATATCTAGTGTTCAGTCCAAATTTTAGGGTGATCTAAGTTTTAATGAGTAAATTATGCTACTTGAAAGAAGTTGTATTCGTTAGTTTTTAAAATAGAATTGTGCAAAAAAGAACTAATTTCCAAGTTACATAACTCTTTCATTGGGAATGATATTGACCTGGAACTAATTGCAAAAGAAACTTAAACGAGTCTAGTTGAACCATGTTAATTTTGAGAGTTATTGGATTTAAACTGAAATTTATATTGGTTTTTGAATTGGATATTACTGCTGTCTTTTTTGGTTTTTGAAAATGCATAACAACCTTTTTTGTAAAAATTATGTAAAATCTAAATTAAATCAGAATGCATTGGGACTAAAAATAAAACGAAGTATAGTGTTTCTAAGATACCTATATTATGAAAACGGGCTAGTACGTAATCGTTATGTGACGTATAGGAACCTTGTAAAGCAACAAGGTGTAGGGCTACTGTGAAATAGGGGAGCCACGGTTATTCCTTCATTTTTGGAGCAAGAATGGTTAGAAAATTATAATCTTTAGATTAACAGAAACCTTAGTCCGAGACGGTCATGTGAGTATAAAATTTGTGCGGTTCTGACTTTCGAGATCATTTGATATTTTTAAGGTAGGAAAAAAATGGATTGTCAAGGCTGTTTTGGTGATAGCCTTGGATATGAAATTTAAAAAAGGGATTTCGGCATTATTGCTAAATATCTTGAAAGTACTAATATAAGAATCAATGTAAAAACTTAAATGACTCTTTGGAAAAAGATAATTGACTATTAATTTTTAGATTATAGAAAAAGTGAAATTATTGATCTGTAAGATTTATGGTTAACTATGATATGATTATCAATTTGGCAAGGACGTGAGTTTTGTCTCACTTCGTGATTGTGATACAAAAGAAGATCTTATCCTGATTAAATGTCAATGATTTAAATATTTATAGAATAAATGTCTTGATTTTAAGTTTGATGAATGGGGCCTTATCCTAAATATTTAATGAATGTAAGATTGTGAATGATTGTCCTAAATATTTGAGAATTGGATAATTGTATGTCTAGCAGGGATGGTGATTTTATCTCCATTAAGCAAACACATGTGTAGCCCATCCCGAGACTGGTTGCTACCGGAAGAAGGCAGTTCTTTCTCCTCCGAATCATCCTTCTCAGACTCCTATGGGACCTCTTTCCCGCTAAAAGAACTGCTACTATCATTTTCGCTTACTAGTAGAGGTCTGTTGGCATTGACTAGCACTAAAGCTTCACCCAATGGTTCATATTGGGCTTGTAGCTGCTTTGCGGGAGAAAGTGGTGCCTGTGACTCTAGAAGTATAATCACCTCAGGAGAAAGCTCAGATATGTACATATCATCATAATCAGGCACAGGTGCCGCCTGATTACTGGCTCAGTGGAATGATCCGAGTGGAAAAAGGTTGAGTAGGTACATTCGGGATGTAACCATGAAAGGAGAAAGTCATACAACATATCCGGATCAAAGTACGGGCTATCAAGAAAGTGTAGAAATGGTTTGTCTTGTAATACGTATAGTCTGATGCAAGACTCTCCAACATTGTAGCTACCAAAGCTGGAATTTTCGTACACATAGGACTGCAACATCTCATAGAACATTACTCCCGTCTCCATTTGAAGTAAAATGATTGGGATAAGAACTTGGGAGTTTTAAGTAATGTTGGTGTGAGGCTCAATCCGGTTTACCTGAACCTTACTGAAAACTTCCAAGTTCTTACCCCAACTCTTTCCCTTCAGATAGAGACGGGATACTATTCTATGAGATGTCGCAGCCCGATGTGTACGTATTCAGCCTTTTTCCGCTCAGTTCATTCCAGCTTAGCCAGATAATCAAGCGGCACCTGTGCCTGATTATGATGATGTGTACATACTTGAGCTTCCTCCTGAGGTGATTATACCTCAAGAGCCACATGCACCACTTTTTCCTGCGGAACAACTACAATCCCAATACGGATTCCCAATACGGATTACTAGGTGAGGCTCTAGTGTTGGTCTATGCCAACAGACCTCTGTTGGTAGGCGAAAACAGCAGTTTTTTTACTTAGCATAGACATTGAGTAGTCCCTCACTTTTGTTAGTAAATCAAAGAGATTAAGTGAGTTTAGAGATGTTAGTCTGGGTGTTAATTTAAAGACTTTTTATATGGGCTAAATCCTAGGTGCCGTATATTCATATATGTACATATTTATTATATGAGACGTAGACTGTAGACTAACTGAATCTATATGCATGTTAATGATGATAATTTACCTTTTGATGTATGATATGAGTTGTGAATATTTTGATAGCCTTAGTTATATTTTTGTTGTTAGTTATTCTTGTATGATTTGCTATGTTTATTCAACTACGTTTTTTAAAAAATTATCTCGTAAAATAACTATGTTTTAACAACATAGTTACTAAATTAAGATATGAATTTTGTATAGTATATCAAAAGACAAAAATTAATAATTTTTTATTATGTTTTTTCCTACATATATTATTATTATTGTTGTTGTTGTTGAATAAAGTTTTTTATATAAGTAATATCATTCAGTTGAAACTGAGACAACAGACATTTTTGTGATAAGATTTTTTTAGTATAATTATTTTATTAGTTCTTTAGTTTTATTGAATTTTTAATTTAATCATTATACTTTTTTCTTTTTAATTAAGCTTTTATAACATATCTAATTTTGTAATTAAGTCATTATCATAATAAAAACATTAGAATTAACAGAATATTTTGTTAAATAAAATGAATATACTTAATATTTGACTGAATATTCTATTTTATTTAATAAAATATTGTGTTAATTCTATTTTTTTGCCGCAGTAAGAACTTAATTACAAAATTTGATATGATATAGGAACTCAATTAAAAAATATATAAAGATCTCATTAAAAATTTAATAAAATTATAGGAACCGACGAAATAATTAAATCATTTTTTTCCAAAATTTTTTTTCATCTACCCTCTCTTTAGCTTAGGAAAAAGTTTTTTGTCCCATAAATGTCTAAATTACAATTTTTATTTAAAATCATGATTCTAACTTACAATTTATAGTCACTAATTAATCATCTTTTTATCCACAATTTACCACAATAAACATATATAAATAGTGATTTTGTTCTATAATTTAAACACGAATTTTATATATAAAATTCATGGTTTTGTTTTACAATTTACATGTGTATCTCAAATTATTGTTTAAAATAACGATTTACCTTAGAGAAAAAGACATAAATATTACCAAAATCACTCTATAAGAATTCAAGTAAAAAAACTCAATATATCCAAATAAAAATAACAATATTGGTCACAAGAAATACCACAAACAGAACTAAGAAGGATTTCCATGATTACATCTGCCAAACATGTGATTACAAAAGTTATTGGTATAATTTAAGGTTAATTGAAACAAAAATTGAGAAATATTAATAGAGGAGTATTAGAGAGCGGTAATTTTTATGATTTGTAATTATCAAATAGTCATTAATAATGATTTTAATAGTATAAGATTGATGTGAAATTTTATCTAATAACTCACTTTTTTTTTACTAATTACATATTGACCAGAATTTAATAAAGTTATTGATTCCCTAATTTTTTTCATATTAATATTGTCAATAACAACAGTGTAAAAAAGAAAACGTGGAGACAAAGTCGCAAAAGTAAGTAAGAAGCTAGAGATGTTGAAATTGAAATTTCAACTAGCGTAGCAGCCCTAGCTAGGTCATCAACTCAGAATTTGGCATAATGCCATTGAAGACTACAATTAGTACTGTTAAATGTTGTACCCTGAATTCCATATATGACATTGTTTAGTTATCAAATCAAATAATGATATACGAACATTTTTAGTAAGCCAAGCGCTATAAACGTGCGTGCGTTCTTCCTACCCTACAAATATTTATATATTATTTAGTTGGATCATTCTAATATACCTACATTAAGATAATTATGGTAATTATAATATTTTTTAAAAAGTATTATTAAATTTAAAGTAATACTTTAGTAATATTTTTTAAAAAATATTGTTAAAAATGTATTATTAAAATATATAAAAAAAGATAATTTTAATTTTAATAATATTTATACAAATTACCATAATCATAAAAAATATAAAAAATACTAAAATCCACTTATTTAGTTAATTAAAATATTAGATGAAAAACACAAAATACTAGATTTTTTTTCCAACAAAGAGATTGTCCATCAAACTAGATTCAATATACTGAACAAATGAAAAGGATATAATGATTTTGAAAGAATATAATATTTGGACACTATAAATCAATGTATTAATGAACTATTAAAAAATCGTAAAGAGAAAAACCAACAAGATAAGTCATAATTTCTTTTTATCAAATATAAGTGTTCGTTTAAAATGAATAGAGTTTACAGGTAGACTTATTTGTGCCAGCAATAATTTAAAAAAAATGGAATTCAACACAGAAGATGATTTTTAGAGGAAGAAATGGGCAAAGACGAGGACTAAATTACCCCAAGATCGAGGAACTGGATGCGAACTAAAATTCAATCCAATTCAAACAAATTGGCTATCAAATAAAAAGTAAAATAATTTAGATGAGATTGCATCTCATTCTCAACGAATGATAACAAATTATATATCGGATATATTCAATTAGGAATTTCTTAGTTAAACTCTTTTTGAGGCGATGAAAATTTAGCTTCTCTCAGACATAGAATTTCGAACTAGTTGGTGAAGGATATGTGCAAGGAATTCAGTTAATAATTTTAGGTTAAGAATTTGTTTGAAAAGATTTAAAAGTTTATTTTTTATTTTTAAATTATTAAAAATTAAAGTATTATTGTTTGATATAATTTTTAAAATTAATTTATAATTTTTTAAAAATTATTAAAGTATTTAAAAAAATAAAAAAACTTTTTTTTCTAATTAAATGCGATATATCACCACAACTTTAAAATAAGCATTTTTGTAATTAAAAATTAAATATAAAATAATTTATTTATAAATTATTTATAATATAAGTTCTTAAGTTATATTTGAATGTTGTACTTAAGACAAAAATACAGAGATAAAGATATAAAGATAAAAAGATAGATCAGAAATAATTTTTAATATTTTTATACTTTTGTATTATGTTTGAAAGTAGCAGTGAATAAAAACTTGTCAAATGTCTTTATTTTATATTTGAAAAGATAGATACAGTTAAATAAATACATAATAAAAAACATTATATTCCTTTTGATTTTTTTTTAAAAACCTATAATATTTTTTCGATCAAAATCCCATCTTGTGTAATAAAAGAAAGCTCTTTTCTTTGTTCTCTTGATTTTTTTTTATTAAATTTCAATTAGTTCAATATTTATTTTTTCACTTCATATTCATACTCTTCTTTCATCTTCTTAACCTTTCATTTTCTTTACTCCACCTTCATACTCGATCTTCCTTTATTTTTTCCGTCTTTTCATCTTTTTTACTCTTTCTTTTTCAGTTACCATACCAATAAGTATTAGAGGAAAGCAAACTTTAGAGAGGACGAAACTAAGATAATACAGATGATAACTAAGAAAAAGAAAAAGAAGAAGAAAAAAAGGACAAATTCTGGTATTTATAAAATATATTAGAGATAAAGAAAAAAATAATTAAAATAGCCTCTAAATTCTGTGTCTCCATATATTTTAAGTGAAGATTGATAGAGAAATTTAATTAAAAAATATATATAAAGTTGTATTTTTATTTTTGTCTCTTAAATCAAATATATTATAAAATATAGAATTATTCTTTGTTTTTGTCTCTGTAATACATCTAAATACAGCTTTATATGTTAAGATCATTTTTTAAAAAAATTTAATTAAGTTGTATATTCAAATTAATATTGAGAGGGGGTGAGTTTGAAAAAATTTGCATTTCCCTTCCCAGAACCAAAAAGTCTTTCACAATGAACATCTATACATAATCTACTATAATTTACAAGCCTCCTTGAATACTTCATAAAATTGGATCGAATTACTTAACTAAAAATACTAATACGTAATTCCGTAAATATACTCCATGCTTGTGAGAGGACTTTAAATCTCAATAATTCTGTAACAGTGTAAGCATGTTCTAACTTTAATAAGTTGATATATGTCAAATTCATTTAAATATTGATGAAAAAAAATTAAGAATGATCAGACATTTTGGTGTTAAAAGTATATAAACACCAAGATTCTAAACTATTAACATTATAAGACTCGTAAATTTTATTATCATACAAGATGACTAATTGAATTTTGATGAACACAAAAACACGAGTTAAATATCATTATTTTCTTTGAATCACAAATATTCTCGTCCTCTTCCTCCTCTTTGCAACCTGATAATATCACCAATAAGACAATTGAAACTCTTATTTGTTGGCATACGATTGATTCTTCGACCATTATTTAAAATTTTAATCGAATGCGAGAGTGATGTATGAACACCCCTGATCCATCAAGTTAACACGATTATTTTGGGAAACAATTATTTATTTATTATTATTCATATTGATATATTAAAAGATGTATCAATTGACCGTTCCACCTATATATTTCCGCACGAGGCAAAATTAAAGTGAGCCAGCCGTTTAAGCCGAGCCGAGTAAACGGTGAGATATGTCCGTACATGAAGGAATAGTATCCGACTGTCCGGTGTCCCATTATCATTA
Source organism: Arachis hypogaea (assembly GCF_003086295.3). Lineage (NCBI taxonomy): Eukaryota > Viridiplantae > Streptophyta > Magnoliopsida > Fabales > Fabaceae > Arachis > Arachis hypogaea. Next base: position 108,377,062 of record NC_092039.1, read on the forward strand.
TAATAATATTCATACATATCTGAAGGGTTTTCTAAGACATACCACTAATATAGAGTCCATTGATAGTTACTAATTTCTTGACCGTTGAATAAGAAAATCTTCCAATTAAAGGTAATCGAACGGTGGATAAGGTAAGGACCATGAATGGAGCTTAATAAGATGGAGTATGATAAAGAGATGAGATATGTGAAACATCCTCGACCAACAACGTCCCAATCGCTGATGCTGCTGCTATATATAACCTTCCAACCTCACTCTCACGTCTTCCACGTGTCTTTTTTTAATTTGTCACATGCTTTATTTTTTTTTCCATTTTAAAGTTTATTTTAAAATATATTAGATTTTGTAAATTGATACCCGTGGACCGTGGTATTAATTATGACAAAGTATTAAATTTTAACCATCTTATATACATAAAAAAATTTAATTATTTATATATTAAGATATATGTAAAGTAATAAATGTATTTATATATAAATATATGGTGATTAATTTTGGTTTATACATAAAATTTTTTATTAAAATTTTGAATTTTTTTCTAACAAGTGATTTGAATATATTTTTAAAGATACTACAATTAGGAAATTCGAAAAAATATATGAACTAAATGTATATTTTAAAGTTTATTATATATTAAATGTCTTGAGAAAAAAATTAAACTTTTTATTTTTTAAGCCAACAGTTAGTTAAAACTCATTAAATAAACTCTTAAATGAGATTGAATTAAAAATAACTAAAAATTTGGAAAACTAAAATTGTAAATAAAATAATCAACTTATTTTTAATCCCAAATCACTTTTGAATTTTAAAAATATCTTATTGGGCTAAATATTTTAATTTAAATTATTTGATAACCTAATAAACATCTATATGCAGATGGAAAATTATTTTAACTTGGTCAAAAGCTCTTGTTTAAAATTTGAGTTTTACTAAATTTTAAAAGAGAAAAGGACAGATTTTGATTATGCCTACCATTATTGAAAGGGATTCAATAGTTTGGTTGTCCAATCCTCTTTTTTTCTTTAATAACATAATTAACAACTTGTTACTAAGGCCAAAAGTGTGAAAATATTTTATTGCAGTTTATTTTCACCAAGTGTAGGCTGTGTAGCTGCACCGTTATCTTATCTTTCGCTATTTTTCATGTCACTGTATTTTGTATTCTTATCTCTTTTACTTGATAAAAATGCCACTTCACAATATAGTGTTTGATAAATCACTATTCAATCCTAAAATTTTATACATATTACTAAAATTTTTTTACCACTGAACTACTGCTAATAACTTGTGATCTTAATAAATAATTTTTTTAAGAGAATTATCTTCCTTAAAATCTATCTCTGAGTCTTTGTTATCACACGAATACTTCTTTGTTTAAATTATTATTAAAATTTTATTATTACAAATTTGACAAATTCAATTTAAAAATTTATACTTGCTATGTTAGGAATTATTATTTATCAATTTGCTATACATTTAAACAATATTTTCTTTCAAATTTAATTGAGTAGATATAACACCAACAAAAATCATTTTCATTAAAAAGAACATAATTATACACGCACACATCATTCTTCTAATCAAGTCATTTAGGAATTCACGTTATCGTCGTCTTCTTTTTTGCGTTCCTCCTCCTCTTTCTCCTTTTGCTCCTTCTCCTTTTTTTTCTTCCCGTGTTTTCGTTTCATCGTCATTCTTTTGTTACTGCTATTATTGTTGTTATTGCAATAGAAGGTGAGGAGAAAAAGTTTTGAATTGTGCAGGACAATGAGTCCTAAATGCACTTTAATTCACTCAAAAATGAACCGAAATTATGTAATGATTGCAATACAATTAATTCAGAAATGAAGTGAAATTACATAATGATTGTGACACAATTAACTCAAAAAAAAGAGAAGCAGAGACAATGATAAAGAAATAATAAAAGATTTCCAATATGAAAAAGATGAAGAAGAAAAAAAATGAAAGAAGAAAAAGATGAAGAAGAAAAAGATGAAAAAGAAAAAGAAACAGAAAAAGTTGAGGAGGAAGAGGAGAAGGAGTTTTGAATTGTGCAGGGCAACAAGTCCAAATGCATCTTAATTCACTCAGAAATGAACCGACATTATATAATGGATTGCGACACAATTAACTCAGAAATGAACCGAAAATTACCATAATGATTGCGACACATAAACTTAGTTAAAAAACAAGCACACAAACAAAATTGAATCATGAACAAAAACACATCCAAAATCAATTTTGGATCAGACAACGTCATTAATATGTTTCTTCTTTTTTTATTTGATATTTTCTTCTCTTTTTCTTAGTTTTATTCCTTTCAAGAGAGTAAATAAAAAAGAATTTTGAGAAATGAAATAAGAAGGTGAAGATGAAGAAGAAAAAGATGAAAAAGACGAAGTAGTAGAAGATGAGGAGAAGAGAAGAAAGAGTTTTGAATTGTGCAGGACAATGAGTTCAAATACACCTTAATTCACTCAGAAATGAACCGAAATTATATAATGATTGTGACATAATTAACTCAGTAATGAATCAAAATTACAGAATAATTACGACACAATTAACTTAGTTTGAAAACAATCACACGAACAAGACTGAATCATGAACAAAAATATATCGAAAATCAATTTTTGATCAGATAATATCATCAACATAGAAAAAATTCAACAACAATAACGACAATATGTATAAGAAGAAGATTATGATAACGAAAATGATGATAATCATGATGATGATGGAGGAGGAGAAAAAAAAAAGAAGAAAAAGAAGAAATTCAAATGAGAAAAGAATGATGAGGTGATGGTAGAAAGAAGAAGAAGAAGTGCATAAATTTAAAATATTTTATTGAACTTAATTATAATTATAACTTGGATGTAAAATTTTATTGATTATTTATGTCCTATTATTAAACTACTCTTCCACCTTAGCTCATGACAACAATAAAGAAGTCTCGTAACCCACAAATTCAGTCCAACAGAATACATAAATTCAATTATAATTTTAGTCTTTATTATCTTATTTTTTTTTAATCTTATTTTTAGTTACTCTTATCTTTCATAGGATAATACTTTATATATATTTAATTTTACGCTCATAATTTTCAATACAATTCAATCAATCAATAAAAATTATTTTTTTTTCTTATTCTTTCACAATGTTATCACTTATGAAAAATTCAATACTATTAACAATTATAACAATGGTTATATTATGGAGGATAAGACTTAATAAAGAGTATAAATGATTTTTTCGTAATGAAAATAAAAATAACAAATACAAATACAATAGAATTTTACATTTTTGCAAATGCAATACAAAATTTTTAAAAACATTTAGCTACAATTTTAATTTTTCATTAGGCTTCATTATTTGTCAATAACTATTTTTTAGAGTTTAATTAAAGAACCAATTTTTTTAACTAATATTAGCTGATTTTTTTTGAAAGTGATATTTTTTATCTTAAAGTTTTATATCATAAAGTTTAAATTATAAATTATTCAAAAAATAAAAAATTCTATAAGTCAAACGCTAATAAATTTGAATTTAATATTAATTAATTAAAAATTAGTTCCAATTTCCAAATACGAATTCATTTTCTTATAAGAGACTTTTAATATGCAAAAATTAATTATATTAACATATACAAGAAATGGTTTTCCGATATTTTTCTATTTTGTTTTTTTTCCCTCTCTGACACACTACACACTTTCTCTCACCTCCCACTTTTGAAGTTGAAAGTTGAAACCTTTCTCTCTCTCCGTCCCAACCCAACCCAACACACACTCAGAAATCAGAATATCTTCTTCTTCTTCTTCTTCCTCCAAACCTCATCAACTTGATCATCTACTCTCTCACTTTCTCACTCAGTAAATTCCTTCGTACTTTCACTTCTCTCTCTCTCTCTCTCTCTCTCTCGTTCACAATTTTAATTTTGTTTTAAAATAGAAAAGGAGGAAAAAAATGTTGGTATTTTTTTTAACTTCTGTTGTAAGTTGCTTTTGATCTTCTTTTTCTCTTTCTTTTTTTATTTAATGTTTATTATCTTATCTCACTTCTCTTTCCTTTCCTCTTTTAGATGAACTGCACCGAAAGCTCAGCTTCTCACTGAAGCAAAAGCCTTGAACTTGTTTGAAAATAACAAAAGGGGTGAAGGGGGCATGCCTACTTTTTAGGGTATAGGAGAAGGAAGAAGAAGAACAACAACGACATCATTGATTCTTTTCAGGTTCATCTCAGAAGAGGGGAAAGAAAAAAAAAACTATTTTTTATTTGTTGTTATTATATATTTTTGCCTCCCTTTTTTGTTATTGGTGGCTTTAGACGAAAGGAGCTCAAGTTTGAAGAAGCTTTGTACTTTGTGGGGCTCTAGATGCCTTTTTTTGTTGTTCCTGATGTTGAATTTCATATATAACTCAGAAGAATTGGGGTTTGGTTCTTTATTTTGTTGATGATGTTCATGTAGAAAGGAGAGGATTCTGGGAGGTTGGTTTTTGTCTTGAATTTTGTATTTTGAAAGTAAAGTCTTTTTCTTTTTATACTTTGATTTTCATTGTTTGATTATTATGTGGGTAATGATTGAAATGAGGAATTGGGGTGTATAGTTTTGTAAGGTTGCAGCATGAGTTTCAGAGAAGAATCGGTTCCGGAAAGCACTGAGTCAAAATCAGTGAAGCAAAATGGGTTCATAACAGATACTCAGTTAACAATCGATGAGAGCCTTTTGGTTGATCCAAAACTTCTGTTTATAGGGTCCAAGATTGGTGAGGGAGCTCATGGTAAAGTCTATGAAGGAAGGTTAGTGGCAACAAAAACCCTTTTGAATTTTGATGTTAATTGTATTTCATGCCTTAAGTATTTAGTTTTGAATAATGTTTAGTTGTGATTTATGAATTATATGATAGGATACTTTGGCGCCTTTTAATCCATGTAGCTGATTCTATGTAATGGGGCAAGTATGTAAGACCCTGATCCTGCAGTTGTGGGATGCATGTCTACAATTTAGTTTTTCATAATTAATTAATTTTATTTCTCATATGGATCATTTTATTTAAAAAAAAATTGGATGATTAAGTGGTTGGTTTAATCAGTGAATATCTAACGTCACAAATTTCAATAACAATGTTGGGATTTTCCCTGTTCACTGCTTTGACTTATATAGGATCAACTATAAAATATGACCATGTCTATGGTATTGAGTTTACCTAAGAACAATTGACTTCAAACTCTTGATTTTTTGTTTTTAAGTTCCAATGAAAGGTCAAAATTGAACTGCTCATGGAGTACCATTCCAACTGTTATAGCTATTTGTATGTGTATCAAGTTATGTAGGTGTGGATTTAATGATTTTTCAGGTATGGAGAGAGAATTGTTGCAATCAAAGTTTTAAATCGTGGGAGCACTTCTGAAGAAAGAGCTGCCCTTGAAAATCGGTTTGCTCGGGAAGTTAATATGATGTCTCGTGTCCATCATGAGAATCTTGTTAAGGTGAGTTCTATTGTAGCTATTATAATTTCTCTGTGTATTGATCTGTTGTATTACATCTTATGTGATAATGAGAAGTTATGTTATATTCTTTCGCTCTGGTACTAGTATGAGTGATGATTTCCACTCTTTAGAAGATAATGCTGTCACTGATTGTTTTTTTCTTTTTATTTTTCTTTTGTGGTTGCAGTTTATTGGAGCTTGTAAGGATCCTTTGATGGTGATCGTTACAGAATTATTGCCTGGGATGTCACTGAGGAAATACTTAACAAGTATCCGTCCGAAGTTACTAGACCTTCATGTTGCTATAAACTTTGCCCTTGATATTGCTCGGGCCATGGATTGGCTACATGCCAACGGGATCATACATAGAGATCTGAAGCCTGGTACTATTTTGCGTAATTTGATTAATATCATTATTTGTGATTTGGTTTATTGAAATTAGATGTCTGTCATGGATGTGTGGCCTTAGTATCCTTAGGTATTTCGGGTCTTATTTTGCTTCATTGTGAATTTGGTAGTATTAAATGTTACGAAACAGGAAAGTCTACTGTTTAATCATAGATTAAAATTTAATGATAGTGATTTTATGTATTAATGCTACAGTGCAAAATATAGGTATATGTGATGTATTGAAGCCATGTTGTGTTAGTGTGGTTCTCTTCAACTTTGTTTTTGAAACTTTGACAATGCAGACAATCTGTTGCTTACGGCAAATCAGAAGTCTGTTAAACTTGCAGATTTTGGTCTCGCAAGAGAAGAATCCGTGACTGAAATGATGACAGCAGAAACCGGAACTTACCGATGGATGGCACCAGAGGTATGTTGTAATCTTGGAAGTGCTGATAAGGCTAGCTCTTCTTTTGGTGTTTAGCACCTTTGTTTATTGCATCACCATTATAATTTACTCAATCCAATGCTACCGTGTCACATGTTGACGTCCTGTTTATTCAAATTTCTTCTAATGAAATGACATTGCTCAAAAGCATTTCAAGGTATTTTAATCACTGAACAGATAAAAACCACACATTTAAGACCCTTTAGGGAGCTAAATTTTGATTGTTAAAACTATGCTGTTGATTTTTTAGCCGTTTTGGAGTTTTTCTCTTATAGATAGTTCTTACTTTATTTTGCCTGCTCCTTTTTGCAGTTGTATAGTACCGTGACATTGCGCCAGGGAGAGAAAAAGCACTACAACAACAAGGTTGATGTGTATAGCTTTGGTATTGTTTTGTGGGAGCTACTAACAAACCGCATGCCTTTCGAAGGGATGTCGAATTTACAGGCTGCTTATGCTGCTGCATTTAAGGTATTAAATTTGAAATATGGAGTTGTAGTTGATTGTTTCCCCTTACCTTATTCATGTAGTTCTCTACTCCAACATTTCTAATATATGCTGATGTTGAAAGATAAAGGTAAGAGAGTAATTTTGATAGTCTCTCAACCAATTAGGAATCATCGTGTATATGATTTTTGAAGTAATTATTGCCGGAGTCACATATTTTGAATAACGTGACAATATATGATTGGATTAAAAGGGGAGCCTGGTGCACAAGCATCCTGCGTTAACGGAAGGTCCGGAAGGGTGGCACCCAAAAGGTGTAACGTAGGCAGTCTAACCTGATAATTATATTAGTGATCGGTTCCACGGCTTGAACCCTTAACCTTGAGGTCACATGGAGACAATATATGATTGGATTGACGGTGTAAAATCCTTACACATGATATATTAAATGCTTGATTGAAATATATGTATTGGCTAATCTTGATATGGTTTGTGTTTGAGGTTGCAGCAAGAGAGGCCTAGCATGCCTGAAGATATATCCCCGGATCTCGCCTTCATCATACAATCATGCTGGGTTGAAGATCCTAACCTGAGACCGAGTTTTAGTCAGATCATTCGCATGCTCAATGCATTTCTCTTCATGCTTTCGCCACCGTCTCCTCCCATGCAAGAGCCTGATGAAATCGAGCCTGAGGAAGCGACGACAAGTAATGGTACCATTACTCAGTATTCCGCCCGGAACAGAGGGAAGTTCGCTTTTATTCGCCATTTGTTTTCTTCAAAGAGGACCAAAAACTAACATCAAGTGATAACCTTTTTTTTTTTCCCCTCCCCCCCCCCCCCCCCCCCTTATAATCTCCCTTTTGGTGTAGATGAAAACTGAAAAAAGTTGCAATGGTATTATGGTATATAATTTTAGTGCATTTATATGAGTAACCATCTAAGGTGACAACTAGAAAGAATGTAACATGCTCCACAAAATAGAATAGAATGTTGTTCATAGACTTTTTTTTGGAAAGAGTAAGAAGAAAGAAATAGAATTGTTTAAAACACTTTTTTTTGAACATTTGCTTTGTTTTGATAAATATGATTAATTATTGTGTAATGATTAACAGTAAATCAGTTATTAATTTTTTTTAAGGGACTAATGTCTTTGTCATTGGATGGTGCATGGCTTGTATTTTTCTACTCATTTGTGGACGTTAGCTGAAGACATCACTTTGAAAATGATATGAAATTGTTAGAATGTTATTTTTCAAACAAAAATTTGGTAAGGAAAAAAAAAGGGGTTTGTTCAAATGTAATATTCTTTCATTCATTCCCTAGGAAAATTTTCAGAGTAGTTTTTAAGATAATTTATGTTGTTGACCATTAGATTTAAATAATCTTATAGTTTACGCCAGAAAGAGTAACATGTCAATATGTATTTTAATTTGTCAATATTTTTTCATTAATATATGCGAATATCCTACAGTTATGGTGGAAGTTTGGTATCATGATTTTTTTCAACGGGTCTAAACTATATAAACTTCAATCTGAAATAAGATAAGTAGTAGAAGGTAGGTGTTTGAAGTTAAAGCTTTGTTTGTATGTCTTCAACTTTATTTATAAATAAATAACTATGTTACGTATACACTAAAATTAGTTGCTAAAATTAATCACTAATATAAAATATATATTAGAATATAAATACGCATTAAAAATAAATTAAATCACACATAATTTTTTACAAATAAATTAGTGGTTAATTTTAGTACCTAGTTTTGGTGTATAAATAGTATTTTTCACAAATAAAAGCATATTGATATGCATGTGTTTGCCTACCAAGATGATTGTAGATTTTATTTTATAATATTACTAAGCACAAAAAAAAAAAAATTTACAAGAAAAAATATTATTAGGGACAAAGACATTGCCATGCCAACACATTCTTATTTATTAAAAAGTACATAATGAGTTGTAATTGATACAAAATTTATTGGGAATTTAATAGATGAGTAAGGTTTAAAGTTTTTTCAAAATAAAAAATTAAGCATAAAAAACTAAGCATGCTAATTAAGATGTATATTTTCTTAACATAGGGCCAACTTAATATTTTCACATCGTAAATATGATAATAATTAATTTATAATTTAACCTATTGAAAAGGCCTGATCATTTTAAACATGTATATTAAGAAAGTATAGGAAACAATGACAATTATGAACAAGGTGAATAATAGATTAAAAAAAAATAAAATTATAATTAAAAATTAGATTGTTAATTAATTATTTAATTTTAAATTTGTAAAATTTGAAAAATTAGAATTAGCAATTAAACTTATTCACACTACCTACGGTTACTTCTAATCTCATCATAACCTCTCAATCTTTGATTTTCTTCTTGCCGCCATAGCCTCACCTGCGCTGTTGCAATCCCCTCCCCTCGCCGACCGTGCCAACGCCACCGTGGGCTCCCGCCGACACCATCGAAACCTCAAATTGTGTCGTTGTTCCTCGATAACTGTGGTGGATCCTTCCGCAACCGCCTCGTATGTCCCCCTTTTTGCTGCACCCGCCGACACCGTCGTAGTCTCACCATGAATAGCAACACCTGCATTTCCCTCATGTAATCGTGGTAAAGAAATTTTTACTGCACCATCCTCATTAATCATTGATGATTCTATTCTTTCAGCTAGCAAGTGCGTTGTACTAGGGACAACAATTCAAGTAGGTAATGAATTAAAGTTTTATTTTGGATACGGATGTTTAGTTTCATACAAAATCGAATGGTTGTTGTTGGTGCAGATGGTTATTTTAATGAATAATCGGATAGTTATTTTATTAGATTCGGTTTAAGTGTAAATAGTTAATGAATGCGGGATGTTCAGTTCTCTAGGAAGCTGGATGTTTATTTTAAGTGTTACGTGGATGGTTGTTTTGTGTACAGGAGAGGCAAAATCCATTCACTCAACTAAATACATTTCATGAACACTCATTTGAAAGTTAAAAACCTGGCCATCAACTAACCTATTGAAGTAGCGAGTGGGCAGAGTGCGACACCGGTGATGTGTCTACCATGCCAACCAGCGACAAAAGCAAGAAGGAATATGGTAACAAGTATCTCCGGTGAGTGGGTGAGCGTCGCGCAGTGATGGTGGATGGTGAGCCAAGCAGCGCGTCAAGGGAGAGCACAGAGCCGACCTTCTTTCCCGTGGTGGTTAAAATCGACGCCGAGGTTAGTTTCTGGAGAGAAAGAGAGATGCACGGGGAACAACGGATGCGCGACGGAGAGGCGGAGCCCGTCTGTGATATTGGCTGCCGGCGAGGGGGAGAGATGTGCAGGAGAGGGGGCTACTTGCTGAGCGGTGACGGCTTGATGATCCCAGGGGTGAGGATAATGGCCGGTGAGGGTGCGATTGACACCGGTAAAGTGGGATGATTGATGAAGGTGGGGTGGCAGAGGGTTTGGAGAGAAGAAACAGTTTGAGTAAATTGGTTTGGTAAGTTAGGGTTTGATATGGTTAAATTTTTTGAATAATTGAGTGGCTTTTTTGATTTGGATCTATGAAGCACGAACACTTCGCTGAGTTGCCGTATCCGTGTGTCGGACACATTTCGGATATGACACTCACCGACACTCGTCCGACATGCGTGTTTGCTGTGTCCGACCGTGTCTTAATAAAAAATAAAAAATTCTTTTCCGGACATGCTTGAACACACTTAAATACCATCTCATGTCAGCGTGTCGAGTCTTATTCTTAACATATATTCTTGAAATAAACTTAGATATAGTATATATTTTATTTATTAGAAAAAAATATTTTAAATACTTGATATAATTAAAATAAGACATTAAAAATAATTAAAAAATAATTTATATTTTAATATCAATAAAATATCAAAATATCATTACGATTTATCCAAAAGATACTTTATATTTTATATATATGCGTATCCTTGTGTCTTATAAAATTTTAAAATTTGCGTGTCGGCGTATCTCGTGTCGTATTGCGTGTCTGTGCATCATAGATTGAATAATTTAGGGAGTATATTTTTTATTTTTTACTTGTATTAGACCAAACTCTTAGCTAATTATTTAGATTGTTCAAATTATCTACCTAACGAAATTGATAAAATGCTGTACTTAACGTTTTGTAAATGGCAATTGCCAAGTGATATAATTCACCTTGTTATACAGTTTTGTTGACTAGTGTAGTAGCAACGCTTTAAAACTATTTGAGTGATACCAAATTAGTTTTTAAAAAATTTTGATGGATATATTAATTTTTAATAACTTTTAATTATTAAATAGTTTTTAATATTTTATTCTGTTAGAAAAAATAATTTTTCATGTCAAAGTTCTTCCCTACATGAGGCATTAATATACAAATTTTAAAACCTTTCGTGTTTTCTTTTTCAAGTAAAAAATGAAATTAATTTAACTTTTTGTTTTTAATTTTTAATTGATGAATTTTATCTTTAAAAAAGAAATGATAAGATTTGAAAAATAAAAGCATCGGGAAGGGTGCTAACTTTACCAATTTATAAAAATGTTAACCTTTTTTTATCAATTGATATTGATAAGTATGATATTTTTACATAATATTTTTTATGTGACTTTGAAAATAGGTATAAATATTCACAATTAATTTGTTTAGCATCGTTCACGCACATAACAACAATACAATACAATTTCAGTATGATTTTTTCAAAACAATTTTGTCACGCACTACGAGTCAATTTAAATTTTTAGAATCTGTCAAGATATTGTTATGCACACCATTAGAATTTTTTATAACTCTTAAAATGCTTTATTACATACTAAATTATCTCGTCATTTTATTAGTGAGATATCACTCTAGACATTCAAATAAGAAAAACTATTATATTTAAAATTGGTCTATATCATTACGGACATCGAGCCGGAACCAAATGATGAAAAAGTTTGTCGTGATTGTATAAATCTCTGACAAACTATTTCAAGAAAATTTACGAATACAAAAGATGATAAATACTGTAAATAAAGATTAAGCGACAATTAATATATGAATCCGTATTCTGACAGCATCTTTTACTGTGTTCAGAATTTCTCTAAACGGTATTATTGTCTAATTTCTATAAGGATAAATATATGAAATCATCAATCAAAAAATAAATAATTTAATTAGTTTATAATTATTTTTAATTAATTTTATTTATTTTTAATTTATAATATTTGATATTAATTGCTTCTCACCCCAAATTAAAATTTTAAATGATACGTTGGAAAAATAGGAACGGAAATCACGAAACTCTGCTTCTAATAATTCTAATTCTTAGTATATAAAAAAATTATAAAATATATAAAAGAATATTTATTTAGTATGAAAAAGAAACATTCTGATATTTATATTAGTAGAAAAAACATCTTAATACTTAGCATAAACACTATTTATGTAAAAATTTTAGATTCATCCAAAAAGATATTTGACTAATTTTTAACTTATATCCTCTTAGTTCCCTAATATTGTTATTGCTATAATCATTTAACAAAGATATCCGGTCAACCTACTTGTCCATACAAATTTCATTATTTAAGTAACAATGTTATATAAAATAAAAAGTATAATATTAAACGCATGTACATCACATAACACAAGTAACAATACTGACAAACCAGTGAAAATCGTAGGGATCGAAAAATCAAAATTAATAAAGGCATCTGCTTTCAAATTCATTTTTGGAGGAGAAGCAATAAATTATTGGCCATTGCTAGGGTGCTGAAACAGTTTTTTTTCTTCTGGTGCTGAAAGCATGTGGCACTTCATAATAGAGGACACGTGCCTTTATTGTCGCTAAAGTGGCAGACAGTTCCTGCGCCAAAACTGATGGTGATTAGTTGATGATGGTTGCCCAAATTTTGGGTTAGATGATAATGATGGGAGTTAAATTAATGGGCCTTTTTTTGGATATCCAGGAAGTTTGTGAAGTTCACCTTTAAGTGTGGCTGTTTTTTTTATGTATTATTGAAGCCAAAAAAAGTGAGCATAATATTTGACACAAATATCCGTTTTTGTTTAACGTTTTGGACCATGAAGAATATTTTTGGGCAGACAACTGAAATTGGATAACGAAAAGACTCTTATGGTAATAATAAAGGAATAAAATATGAAACCCAAGAAAATAGATAATAACAATAATAATAGTTATAATATTTCAGAGGTCTCTTCTCTTTTTTTAAAATTTAATTATATGTATGGTTGTTGTCCTAACGTCTTCGTTCTACTAAAGTCTCTAGCGTTTTAAAATCGTCTAAATTTCGTCCTGCCGTCAAACATGTTAACGGATCTGTAATGGCAGGAAAACATTGAATCAATTTTAAAACGTTAGAAAATTAAGTAAGACGAATAAAACGTTAAAGACAACTTTGGGACTTACCCCAACATTGGAGAGAAAAACGACAATTCACTAAAAAAAACAAACATGGAGAGTAACATAAGCATTGACATAAGTACTATTAAAAATATATTCGTAGAGATTGGGATTGGAACTTGGGAGATTAAAGTCAATATTACATATAGTGATTAGAGAGGAAAACTAAAATTATAATTGAGACATAAAATTGTAATAAGTTTAATATTTCTTAAAAATGAAGATACAACAATTAAAATTTTTGAGAAAAAAATTTGAAAGTTTAATAATAATTTTTTAATAATTAAAAATATTTTATTAAGTATTCTCATTTTACATGTATATTTATTTTGAACTAAATAAAATATTAAGTAAGATATAACTATATTTTACACCAAACATATCACAGAAAGTTAATATCTCAATTTCAAGTTCTTCTTCAAATGCAATGCAACAGTTATGGTGAAGCTAGTGAATTGGGTTGGGTGGGATGGGTAATAATCTATGAAGCATGGACACTCGTTCGATATGCGTATTTGTTGTATCCAATCGTGTGTTAATAAATTAAAAAAGAAAATCTTCTCCGGACACGTCTGAACACACCTAAATATCATCACGTGTCAGCGTGTCCAATCTTATTGTTAACATGTATTCTCAAAATAAGTTTAGATATAATATATATTATTATTTATTAAAACCAAAGTTATTTTAAATACTTCGTATAATTAAAATAAAACATTAAAAATAAGTAAAAAATTTAATTTATATTTTAATATGAGTAAGAATCAAAATATCATTACAATTTAATTTTAAAATACTTTATATTTTATATGTATGTGTTTCCCCGTTTCATGTAAGATTGAAAATTTGCGTGTCGGCATGTCTTTGGAAGAGTTTAAAAGCGAAAACAACACAAATAGCCAACACAAGAACAATATGAAAGTACTCACAACACAACATGGCAGCAACTATAAGAAGCAAATATAGCACGTAAAGCAATAACAAGAACACATCAAAAGTTTAAGGTGGAAAACCCCGTGAATGTGAGAGGTCAAAACCACGGGTCGTCCAAACCAATTTCTGCATATAAGCAGCGAAAATATGAAAGCACCAAAGCTCACAAATAAGAAGCAATAAGATGAAATATACCAAAAAAAAAAGATGATGTCGAAGGCAATTTCTCCATCTACGGACCTCCAATTAAAATCTTCACTGTTCAGAATAAAGATCAAGACATCAAGAATCTATATCCCAAATTTCATGTAGATCCAACGGTTAAAGAATGAGAAACTGCTGTTCCAAGTTTGTTACTCTGTCTAAAAAATGAGAAACCTAATTTCTCTCTTGTGAAGGCAATTTCTCTCCATGAAATTCTCCAATGAACATCTCCACCGACCAGAATGAAGAACCAGATGATAGGAACATGCAGTTTAACCTTCAAGCCGATCCAACGGTGAAAATTTGAGAAATTGCCATTTGAAATTTACTGCTTTGCGCAAAAACGAAAATTCTATTTTTCGCCTTCTTTCTCTCTTTAGTGGCTACTATCTTTTTCTCAGACGGCCCCAAAATTTGAGTTAGGGTTGTGGCACAACGAGTGCAAAGAATAACCATCAAAATTATGGAGCGTTATACATATTGTTTAAAAGATGCCTAAGAGATTGAATGTTGATGCAAAATTTGAGAACCATATTCCAAAAAAAATGAGACATTGTTATTTATGAAAATTGTTAATTTGTTTACGAGTATGTAGTTTCCTGGAGTTTGTAAAAAGTGTTATTAGTTGTTAATAAAAAAAATTAGAAGAAACATATGTACTCCCGGGGCCGGATCTATAGGAGGCCGAGTAGTGGATTCGACACCCAAAATTTTAAGAAATTGTATGAGAGACGTGTTTAAAATATAAAAAAAGAATTTATAAATCTAATAATATTATATGTATTATTTTTCATTATGTGAGGGATTTATGTGTTTAAGTTTTTTAGTCACCAATATTTTTGACTTAACTAATTTAATAATTTAATATCATAGTGTGAAGTCTTTGTTACTTTTTAGATTATTTTTTAACATAATAATTTTTATATTTATGTAAAAAAATCATTCATTTTTCGTATAAATATGTTTAACATATGACCAAGCTTTTTAGTGGGTTGAACAATAAACAACAATGGGTTTCCTTCCGAGCCATACAAGGTCGGAGGATTTTTAGCCTTTTTGATGAATCTTTTCATGACTTTAATAATTTCTTTTTCAAAGTGCAAGCTGTAGAGGGTCATCACCCCTTTTCTGTGGATGATAATTTTTCTCCTCGCTTTCCCTTATACTGGCTGGAGGCCTCCCCTTGTGAGAAATATGGTCTGGATGACCTGGATGAAGTAGAGGCTGCCGTTGTGGGGTTCCTCCGAGAAGTGTGGGGGAGGGCCCCACATTTGGATACTAAAAAGTTTCTCCATGGGTCTCTGGCCTTTATCCAATCACAGCTAGGTAGTTTTCTCTTGTCTGTTAGATTCCCGACTTGGTAACTGATCATTCCGACTAGTTTGATTCTTTAGCTACTGTTTTCGTTTTGAGAAATGGCAAAGACAATTACTCAAGAATCTTTCCAGAGGGTTCAGGAGGCTAAAGCTAAGTCTCGCGCTCGGGCTGGTGGTGCCAGGGTTATCTCTCCTCCTCCTCCTCCTCGGAACATTGGGACTCTTTCCAATCTCATGGTGATTTCTTCTTCAGCTCCCTCTCAGCCGCCCCCCGTCGTCCGACCTTCCCCTGATCCCAACAAGCGCGAGACCTTAGAGTCTGGTTCTTCTGGTGAGGTTAAGGCGGATGCTCTTGCGTTTGTCCGAAAGAATATCTATCCTCATGCTCGTATAGGCATGGATGATATCTCTGGTCGGAGCCACCTTACCACTATGATCGAGGAGAGTCTCAAAGCGGCGGGGGTCTGTGGCAATATATATTCATATGTAAAATGTAATATAACAAAATAAATGTAGTAAAAATAATTAGAAAAATATATAAAAGCATGAACATGTAAATCTAAAAATAAAATTTGTTCTCTAACCAACTTAACATATTTTTTATCATACATAATTTTTTTTTAAAAATAGATATGTTACTGAAATTAATAATACAAATTTAAAATAATAAAAATCAGTTTTATTACTGTATTTTAAATAATTTTTCTTTTTTTTTTAGTTAACAATTTATTAAAAATAAAACAAACTATTTCTATAAAGAATTAAATTTTTTATTATCTTAGAGAAGATACCAATATGGTAATTTAAACAATAAGGTAAAAATATAAATTTTAAATAAAATTATTTAATATTACAAATTTTAAATACAAATGCTATTTGTATAAATATTTAAAAGATAAATATAAATATATGCATAAAATATATAAAACAGATAAATTGGGAGTATTCATAAAAAATAAATAATTATTTTTGTCTTCTTTATTTATTTTAAACATATATTTTACATTTATATCTTCAATATGTATACAATTTGTTTTTGTATTTAAAAATTTGAATATTAACAATTTTTTATTTAGAATATCATTTTTATATTAATTTTTAAACTTATTTAGTGGTCTCTTCTTTAAGATTATACAAAAACTGATTTCTCATAAAAATAATTTTTTTATCAGTAATTAAATAATAACGTACTAATAAATTGTAAAATAAAGAAATAAAAATAGTATAAGAAAGACTTGTACAAATATTGATTTTTATCATCTTAAATTTTTGTTATTAATTTTAACAATTTATATTTCTTTTAATTATTTATGTATGATAACAGATATATTTACTTGTCCAGATTACAAATTTTAAAAATATATTTGTACATTCCTCATTTTACATTCAAACATATTTACAGAAAAATATAATCATCGTTAATTGTTCTTTAAAAATTTGTTGTAAACAAAATTAGTTTTTCGTAACACTGGCATGCTAATGTTGGAAAAAATCTACGGTTAAAGAAGAAAATTATTAAATAGCGTCCCATTTTATGTTAACCGAAATAATTAATTAACTATAGACCTTTTGCTGTGGGTTACGTGAACTCGGTTGGGCGACTGACACACGCAACTGAACTCCGTCTTCACTTCAGGTCGAATCAGCGTCCATCACATGCCTGTAGCAACGACTATCACCGAGGTGAGCGATAGACACCAGAGAAGTGAACGCAGGTCTCCTCGTGAATTACATTTTTGTTATTACTTTTGTAGGTGCAGTATTTTTCGTGAATTACTTTTGTAGGTGCAGTATTTTTTGACTCAAAATGACCAAACCACAATCAGGGTACAGCCAACCTTGTCGTGTGACCGCACCTTTTGGGGTAACATTATTTGGCGTTAATTGCATCCACTGAGATCTGGTTTGTTATAAATTTTTTGTGCCCATACATGAGCCTGATGAAATTTTTTGGATTGTAATTGGAGGTCACTATTGCACTCTTTATGTCAAAGTCATCGTATGGGATGATGTGAATGTTCATCTGTAGATACAAATTGTATATGAAATGCAATTCCATATTCAGTAACTACACTTGTACTTGCCGATGAAAACTACTCCACGTGATTGAAGTAACCTCCCCAAGAATAACTAGTTTTAATATCACATATGTTAACAACCCATAGACATGGAAAACATTAGCGAATGAAATACTTACTATATCGTACCCTGGACCAAAATTTAACCATTTATAAAGCTTGTAATCAGAAGTCGCGGTTGAATGTTCACTGCCTACGTTGCTTCAGTAAAACCTTTAAACATTTTCACTTATCACCGCTTGCACTAAAACTGAAATAGAACATGCCTGCTTTTTTTTGGTCTTCAATAGAACACGCCTGGTTAATGACATTTGAAAGTAACTTACGATAACCGTATACTGTCAAATAACAAGATTGGCATAGTAAATGCTAGTTGACCTGCCAGTATATGAAAGACTATCAAATGTTATGTTACGCCTTACTATTCCTAGTCCTACTATTGGATTCATTCATCTCATCTTAATCCTCAATGATATATCAAAGAGACCTATCTAAAAAAATTACATATGGACGAGTCTTAATTAATTTACGCCGACCCATTACTAATTCCTGTATTCACTTCGTTACTCTCCTGTTAATCTTTCAATGGTTTCGTCACGTGTTAATTGCACTTCATGCAATCATGAAAAGAAGGCTAATACACACACTTCATGTAAGGAATGTCCGCAAATAGGAAAAACTTCCCTGCAATAACTTCCCATATGAAACAAATAACTACTGATCCACATTCCAACATTATCAATGCTTGAAATTACTTTTCATTGCCACTAAAGTAAGCATTCTTCTTACCCATCCTATACTATACTCAACCATAGATAGGAACTAACACTACAAATAACAAAGACCATAAACCACTTCTATTATGACAGGAAACAGAATTGTCTAAGGAACACCAAATTCGACAACTAATTATGCTGCGAAGCTCGAACCCAATCTTGAACTGAGATAAGTTACATCAGTCATCAGCTGCATATTTAAAAGTAAACAGAATTAGTCAATTCCGGTTTGAACATCTATTTTAAGTTGCCATCAGAACATGAGTGCAGAAGTAAGTTACTTGACTACGAGTAGGAAACAAAAACCACATACCTGTGCTATTACTTCATCGGTGTTACGTATCATGTTTGTCTCCCATTCCATAGTCTCCTTATGTCCAGTTGCAGCAGCAATTTCATGTTGTAAACTAATCTTCGAACCTGATGCCTCCAACCAAACTGGTGCACACAAATTATTGGGTCCAGTAACACCCTTCTTGCCTTGTTCGAATCGGACCTGCACGCCACCCAACAGAATGAGGCCATTATAAGAAAACAAAAACACACAATTTTTTAAAAATAAAACGATACTTGCTACAGTCAACAGGTGTATGACGTGTTCTCACCCTTTCCGTCGGCGAAGACCCCTCCGATCCTAAATTTGTAGCCTCAAAATCTTTGCTCTCTCCAGCCTTGGAAACAAAGGATTGGTCGGCATTGCAATGTCGTTTTGTGTGACCCATTTTGCGGCAACGGGTGCAGCGCCTTTTGCGTCCGCCCTGCCTCCTCACACGAGGGGCACCCTTAGTCTTCGCAACAACAGGGTCGTGTAAGTCAACCATATCAACAGCTTTCCTCTGACCCCCACTTTCAGGGCCTCTATCTAGTTCTTGACACAGCGCATGGAGACCGTTAAGCGCCTGTGTGAAACATAAAGGGCTCCTGGCTCCAACATATAGCATCCACTGTGCGGCTGCATGAAGTGCACCATGGCGCAACAAGAAACCAACTTCACTACCAACTTCCGTGATCTCACCATACTTATCCAACGACTTTGCATCCTTTCGCCATCTCTTCAGAACCAGGCTCTCAGGAATTCGAGTCAAGTGCTCATGCTTCATTACAAAAAACATATGTCTACAAGGTATTCCCTTTTGCCTCCAAAAATTGCATGCGCACTCCATTTTCCTTGAAACCCTATCGTACAACACAATCACCTCTCTACCTGGGTCACCATATTCCTCCAACGTGTACACCATTGTAGTTGAGCGTCTTATCTTGGCTACAAAATTAACTGCACCGACACCCACTATTTCCTTCTTCGCGTCGACGAATATCTCCCGTGTGTATGCATCTGCAGCATACCTCTCAAGAGGATCCAAACAAGTTGTCTTTACCGGCGTCCCATGGAGTGACCTAAATTGTGCAACTAATTCGTTATTTCGGTACTCTCGCAGGACCAACTCCAAATTTTTAACCATATCAAGGAGACTGTGCCTAGACTTAAGAAAATTCTTCACGTACGCGTTAATGCCTTCACACCGGGACGTTGTCCGAAACCCTGCACAGAACTTGTCCTGTAGATATGCATTAGCCCACATCATCCTCTTCTGAAAAGTTTCTTTGGCCCAAAAACTGTTTTGCAACCCATACTCTTCAATAGCATCATCCCACTCAGCCTCAAATTCATCTATTTCCATCTCTGAATACAGCCACCGGGTGAAACATTGCCGCAGTCCCTCTTCCCTCACATTAGCGGTTACATTCTTCTCCATATGCCAAGCACACAATCGATGCGTTGCCTCCGGAAACACAGACTTCACTGCAGCTTTCATTGAATCACACCCATCCGTGACGACAACCGACGGCTTCTTGTTACACATGACTTCCAACAAATTTTCCAACAACCACTTATAAGACCCAACGCTTTCATCTAACACCACGCCAAACCCAAATATTGTCGTCTGCTTATGGTTATTCACACCAGAAAAGATCACCAGCGGTCTTTGATATTTATTTTTCTTGTAGGTCGAATCAAATGCTAGAACATCCCCAAAGTATTGGTAATCAACTCTACTGCCACCATCCGCCCAAAACATATTGGCTAGCATATTATCCTTAGTAAGATTATACCTAGCCATCGACATCGGATCTGCCCCCGCTTTCCCCTCCAAGTATACAACAGCGGCGTTAGCGTCCCCATCAATAATCTTTGCACGCTTAGCCTTGTTAATATAATTGTAAGCATCCTTCTTAGTGAAGCCCATTAGAGAATAGCCACCAGACTGTCCGGCCATATACCCCAGAATCTTAGACGTCGGAACACCATGAGCCTGCATACCAGATATTTGTGCCTTAGCGGAACAAGTTATTTCTCTAAAATTCGTCATCATATGAACCATATATGCCGGAGTTAAATCGTGGTTATGATCCAATACAATTTTCCTCACCCTCCATATCCCACTGACCACATCAAGGTAGACTGACAACTTTGCCTCACAATTTGTCCGGGTTTCTGGTCTATGACTTCTCTGCCTATCTAGCCTATCATAGTGACGACGTTCTCTCAGGCCCGCTCTATTACAAAAAAATCTACGACGAATAACCCTTCCACTGTCATCTTTTCCCGAGTCACCCTTTCGAATACCAAAACCAAAACATTTGCCTAACCTCCTGTAAAATTCATATGCTGCTTCATCGCTACGGAATGCCTTGTTCATTATATCTTCCTTATTCAACTGCAATAGATCTCCATACTCACCGGCTTCTTCATTCGACAATTCATTTCCACTCTCAGCCATTCAAAATTTTCAGCAAATTTTCGGGTTCACTACATTCAACAAAGATTACCCTGGAAGAATATTTGCATCAAGATAAATAATACAAGTAACTGCTCAGTAACACAGCAACAACAAATCCACTCACCAATCTAATTCATTAATTACGAAAATACAATACTGCAATCCCATAATAGGATATTTCATAAACAGTTACTCATCAACATGCAGCAAAAATATCTGACATCACAAACTACTCATCAACTTAGTCTAAACAATATTACAATCAACCATGCAGCAACAATAACAACTACTTTTTATTTCTAAAAATTTTTCTCAACCATGATTACTTCAGAAAAATATTTTACATCACAAATTATATGAATTACCAACAAATCCCCATAAAACTTACAAATAAAGAAAAATTGGTATCAACTACATATATTTATTTTTCATCACATCCTGAAAAATAAGTAGAAGATGAAAACTTACAATTTGGATGGCAAAAAAAACGACTCTGATTCTTCAATTTCGTCTTCTCTTCTCTGTCTTCCTATATTCTCATCTTATTTTGGGATTGGATGAACTGCTGAAACTTGAAACCTGAAAGAAGGGTTTAAGAAAGCGGTGTCTTGAGGCAATGGACTTTCAGCGGTAACAACCATTATCTTCAATGTACAAAATTAAACTGTTCTATCAGAAAAAATTACCGGAATAAATGCTTTGGACACGAATCAGCGCAGCTCTTGGTCGTTTCCCTTTGTTCCCTTCAATTTTTTTGCCCTTTCACTGTGTATGGCCGTCACCCTTCCCCTTCCTTAAACTTGTTACAGTGTGGGTTACCCTAACTCTTCCGAAGTTCCAATACCTTCATCACATATTATTATTATTATTATTATTATTATTGTTATTATTATTATTATTGTTGAGACTAAGCCCAGACAGGAATACAAAATTTTACTTCAACGAAAAACACAGCTTCAAAAAAAGATTTTGGGCTTCAAATCAAATTGGCCCAAATACTTAACCACATTAATTAACATAATCTACTACCTAAATTATTAACCACTTTGACAACTTAAAGCCTGTTGTCTCTCTGCTTCCGTCAGATATGTCTTCTCTTGGGGAACATTAACACACGCGTCCGATAATCATGCATTCCACCTTGTTTCAGCATGAGAAGAAAATTCTTCATCTCATCACCGTAGCACTCCCCTAAATTATTTATGTCTTTACAATCAAAACGCGTTACTCCGATATAGTGATAATATAGACGGAGAAGACATGTCGAACTCAATCGAACTCTCTTATGCGATCGAAGTCACGGAGCAATAGTAAATATTTTTAACGGACTCTACTGTTAGATTTATTATAGAATAAGATCGTCCCAAATAATAACATAATGTAAATTTTAAACTGTAGATCATGATCGGAATTTTTATTTGTACTTAGTCTTCATTTTATATATAATCAATTACACTATATGTCTATTAACAATTACATAGTCATACAGAATATATTTTAAACTATAAAATATATATAAATTAAAATAGATATAATTATTTTGTTAGTCTATGTAATTTTACAAAATTTTTAATTAAGTTTTTATATTTTTTTTCTTTTAATTAGGTCTATGTACTAATTTTTTTAATTAGATCCTTCTTAGTAGTAATTGGTTTAATTTTATAAGGATCCAACTAAAAAAAATTTGGTGTAAGAATCCAAATAAAAAACAATATAAGAACCAAATTAAAAAAATTAGTGTAAGAATTTAATTAAAAAAAATAAGAACTTAATTAAAAATTTTACAAAATTATAGAAAAAATTTTACAAAATTATAAGGACCAATAGAATAATTAAACTATTAAAATATATATATATATATATATATATATATATATATATATATATATATATATATATATATATATATATATATATATGATTAGTTTGATAATTAATTTTGATGTATATATAATATTTTTTATATATATTATATAAAAAGAATTGAAAAAGGGGATCAAAAAGTTGGGAAGACAGTGGCAAGTGGTGGGTTGAATCCATATTGAAACACAAATTATGCCAGACATCTCTCCACTCAACCAAAACCCAAACTGTCAGGAGCCATATACCATACTTTTTGGCATTTTCCGGTCTTAGAATATCTCAATCAATATTAATTTAATTTGATTATGTTATTCATGAATTAACTTATAAATATAAAATTGTTTTATTTTTTTATGAGTGATTAATTTTTATGTTTTTATAATATAGTGTTATATATAAAAGAATGTTATGTATAAATGATTGATTTTGTGAATTATATATAATGATTACACTAAAATAAAAATATGTATTTTAAATTTATTGTAAACTCATAGTTTATATTTCTTTTATGTTTAATAATTACTTGATATAATTATAAAAATCTGAAAAAATAGTTTAACAATAATGGTATAATTTTAAGTTCTTTTCAAAACATTTGAAAAAAGAGTTTAACAATAATTTTGATACTTAAGTAAAATATTTGGGACAGTGTTGAAAGTTGATAATTTATTGTAAGAAAAATATGAGAAAATAAAGGAAAGGCCAACATGCATACACATCGCGATCATGCTTATTCTGTAAACGGATAAGATCCCTACAGGCTACAATATCACTAAATCTCAGAAGGTAAAGTCACGTAACCTTTTTTGGCATGAAAAATTGAAAGGCAACTATTATACATTGATACTAATTTCAATTTGTCTTGAAGAGAATTTAGCATTTAACATTATAAAATGTCATCAGCACCTACTCCATTACCATTTTAATACAATAATAATATGAACTGTATATAGAGTTGGCTTACCTTCAACTTCAACATGTATAGCTTACCATACATAACACGACACATGATTAATAGCAACAATGCTTTTTATTTGTTTTTCAAAGGATAAGGTGCCTGTGTTTTGCTGTCTCTTTTCGATAATGTTAATAATACAAAAAAAAATTAAAATTTACTTTATTTAGTATTTATTAATTATCACAATAATTAAAAAATATTAAATAAGATAAATAATGACTATTTTTGACTAATTTTTTTGTTATCAAACATTTCTGTTTATTTTTAAGAGAAATGTTAAGGGGCCAGCAATTTTTGAAATTTATAGTCATCAAATAGCCATCAATGAGGTTTTTAGTGGTGTGAGATTAGTGTGAAATTTTATCTAATGGCTCACTCTTTTTTGCTGGTTACATGTTGGCCAGAATTTGATAAAATTGCTGGCCCTCTAGACTTTTCCTATTTTTAATTTCCCTTCTTAATTGGTAGGGATGTTCGCGGTGCGGTTTGGTTCGGATTTAAGGAAAAAAGTCATCCGATCGGAACGCTTAATTTATGTGCGGTGCGGTTTGAATTGAATGAACTTTTTTTAGAAATTCGATCCGATCTGATCCGATTACAAGCGGTTTGGATCGGTTTGTATTTGTGGTTTTTTAAATAAAAAAATTAAATACATATAACAAGTCTCAACATCAAATTTTAAATAATCAACAATGACATATCAAGTCTTAACAATATCTTAAAAAGCCAACGATAACATAACAATAGAACTAAAATCTTAACACATGAATAATAGGTTAATTAAAATAAATAAATAAATATCTTAACACAATATCTTAACACAACATAGGTTAATTAAAATAAATAAATAAATAACATTTTGAACATAAAATATTTATTAAATAATAATAATACATGAATAATAGAAAAATGTATAACAAATTGAACATGTTATAAGTATAATTGTAAATATAATAATAAAATAATAATATTATAGTATATTGTGCGGTTTGGATTGGATTGGATCGGTTATGAAAAGTATATTCGAAATCCGATCTAATCCAGCAGTTTGCAAAAAATAGAATCAAATCAAATCCGAAAGAATAATTTAGATTGGATGAGCGGTTTAATTTAGATCGGTTTGGATTTAAACACCCCTAAAGAATAATATTGTAAGTGATATTACCAGGAGAACAAGCAAAATCAGTCATTTGGTTCATGAAGCTAAGAGCATCATTAAAATTATTATCAAGACAAGAACCATAGATCAAGATGTTGAAGGTGGTGGTATTTGGGGTTATACCGAGATTAAGAGAATCGTTGAAGACTTGTTTGGAGAGATGAATGGAGTGGAAGGGATGACGGTGGCGGCGGACGAGGGAGGAGAGGAGGGAGTGGCAGGTGAGGAGGTTGGGTTTAATGCGGAGGCGCTTCATCTTGTTGAAGAGCTGGAAGGCGAGGTCGGGGTGGTCGGAGAGGGCGTAGGCGGAGAGGGAGGTGTCGAGAAGTGGCTGCAGGAGGTGCGGGCGGCGGAGGAGGAGCTGGTGGAGGGAGTGGCAGGGGTGGTCGGAGGAGATGAAGCTGAAGAGGAGGGAGCGGGCGGAGGAGTAGCGGCGGTGGACGAGGAAGCCGGGTAGGAGGGCGAGGAGGGGCTCAGGGGAGGATGAGAGAGAAGGGTGGGGAGAGTGGTGGAGGATGTGGAAGAAAGAGAGGAGGGTGGCGGAGTGGGTACGGTGGAGTTGGGTGGAGGAGAGGACGGAAAGCACCGTGGGAAGGGTGAGATTTTGGATTAAGTGTTTGAGCGCGGTGTGGGGGTCACAGTGGCGGGTGAGGATGGTGGTCACCATTTTCAGCAGCTGAACATCCGATGAGGTTGCGGCGGCTGCATCGGTAGTAGTGGTCTTTTTTATCGCATTAGAGTTTAAGGTGGTAATCAGCTAAATGGTGAAGGAGCTGCTTCCCCTATTTTATTTATTCAATTTAATTATTTTTTATTTATTACTTTATATCTTAAATAAATACAGCGTAATTTACCCATCTACATTTTATCAAGTTTTAATTATTAAATCAATTGTTCACCCAAAAAAGTTATTAAATCAATTTATAATTTCTATTTAGTTAGGCATTAATTTTTTAGCTTAATTTTAATATAAAATTGTCCGGTGATGTTCGCTGTTATCTCTTGAATAATCATACCAATAATGTAATATAAAATATGATTATTTTTGCTAACATTATATTATATAATTAGATATATGTATAAAATTATTTTATATTAACAATACATTAAAATTATTTTATTTTTATATTAAATTTTAATAAAAGATTAGCAGTAATATTCCAACTCTAATTTGAAATATTTTTTAGTTAGACAACTTAATATTCAACAAATTTTAATTGTCAAATTAGTTTTTAATATTTTATTTTGTTATATATATTAATTTCAGATCAAATTTTGATAAAATGATAAATAAATTAATCTTTATTATTATTGTTATTTAATAAACATATAAAAACTCTAAAATTTTAAAAATTTATTTTTAGAGTAAAATTTTATAACGATTTTTGAGATTCAAACTATTGTCCAATGTAGTCTTTAAAAACCCAATTTTATTATTATAGTCTCTCATATATAATTCCGGACACTATAATGATCTTGGACATCTTTCTGGTAATGTTTCCGTTGCCAGATACTGACATAGCATCACCTTGCCATGCTAGAGGGTCTAACAGCTAACTTAGCTAGTATGATTTCAATTTATACCTAACTTGGTCACTCCCTTTATATTTGGTGGACGAAATTGTATCTCTTTATAGAATATGATAATAGAGCCTGGTCCAAAAATCAATTTCGTTCAACTAACCAGCAAGTGCACTGGGTCGTCCAAGTAATACCTTACGTGAGTAAGGGTCGATCCCACGGAGATTATTGGCTTGAAGCAATCAATGTTATTTTATTAATCTTAGTCAGGAGACTAATACAGTTATTTGGATTTATTTGTAAAAAGCCAAACTACAAACTACTTAAAATTGTAAGTTAAAATAATAGAGAATAATAGCGTTACTTGTTGTGCAGTAATGGGAAATATGTTGGAGTTTTGGAGATGCTTTGTCCTTTGAATTTCAACTCTTCCTTGAAATCCTCTTCTCACACGCAAGTTCCTTCCATGGCAAGCTCTATGTAGGGTGTCACCATTGTCAGTGGCTACTTCCCATCCTCTCAGTGAAAACGTTCCTATGCTCTGTCACAGCACGGCTAATCATCTGTCGGTTCTCAATCAGGTTGGAATAGAATCCATTGATTCTTTTGCGTCTGTCACTAACGCCCAGCCCTCAGGAGTTTGAAGCACGTCACAGTCATTCAATCCCGGAATCCTACTCGGAATACCACAGACAAGGTTTAGACTTTCCGGATTCTCATGAATGCCGCCATCAATCCGGCTTATACCACGAAGATTCTGTTGGGGAATCTAAGAGATATTCATTCAATCTGATGTAGAACGGAGGTGGTTGTCAGGCACACGTTCATGGATTGAGGAAGGTGATGAGTGTCACGGATCATCACCTTCTTCACAATTAAGCGCGAATAAACATCTTAGATAAGAACAAGCGTGTTTGAATGGAAAACAACGGAATTGTATTAAATCATCGAGACGCTGCAGAGCTCCTCACCCCCAACAATGGAGTTTAGAGACTCATGCCGTCACAAAGTATGTAATTCAGATCTGAAAATGTCATCCGGTCCAAGAAATGTCTGTAAAAGTTGTTTAAATAGTAAACTAGTAACCTAGGTTTACAAAAAATGAATAAACTAAGATAATTGGTGCAGAAATCCACTTCTGGGGCCCACTTGGTGTGTGCTGGGGCTGAGACTAAAGCTTTCCACGTGCAAGGGCCTTTCCTGGCGTCAAACTCCAGGTTTTGACGTGTTTTGGGCGTTCAACTCCGGATCATGACGTTTTTCTGGCGTTTAACTCCAGACAGCAGCATGAACTTGGCGTTCAACGCCAAGTTACGTCGTCTATTCTCGCGCAAAGTATGGACTATTATATATTGCTGGAAAGCCCTAGATGTATACTTTCCAACGCCGTTGAGAGCGCGCCATTTGGACTCCTGTAGCTCCAGAAAATCCATTTCGAGTGCAGGGAGGTCAGGATCCAACAGCATCAGCAGTCCTTTTTCAGCCTAAGTCAGATTTTTGCTCAGCTTGCTCAATTTCTGTCAGAAAATGCCTGAAATCACAGAAAAATACACACACTCATAGTAAAGTCCAGAAATATGATTTTTGCCTAAAAACGAATAATATTTAACTAAAAACTAACTGAAACATGCTAAAATCTACATGAAAGTACCCCCAAAAAGCGTACAAAATATCCGCTTATCACAACACCAAACTTAAACTGTTGCTTGTCCTCAAGCAACTAGATGAATAAAATAGGTTCTAACAGAAATTAAGAAGTAATAATATTTTAGAGTTTTAAATGAAGCTCAGATTCTTATTAGATGAGCGGGGCTTGTAGCTTTTTGTCTCTGAACAGTTTCGGCATCTCCCTGTATCTTTAGAATTTCAGAATAATTGGCATCCTTAGGAACTCAGAATTCAGATAGTATTATTGATGCTCCTAGTGTAGTATGTTGATTCTTGAACACAGTTATTTTATGAGTCTTGGCTGTGGCCCTAAGCACTTTGTTTTCCAGTATTACCACCAGATACACAAATGCCACAGACACATAACTGGGTGAACCTTTTCAGATTGTGACTTAGCTTTGCTAAAGTCCCCAGTTAGTGGTGTCCAGAGCTCTTAAGCACACTCTTTTGCTTTGGATCACGACTTTAACCACTCAGTCTCAAGCTTTTCACTTGGACCTTCATGACACAAGCACATGGTTAGGGACAGCTTGATTTAGCTGCTTAGGCCTGGATTTTATTTCCTTGGGCCCTCCTATCCATTGATGCTCAAAGCCTTGGATCCTTTTTTTCTCTTGGCTAGTGCTCATGGCTTGTTTTTTTTTTTTTTTTTTGAACTGCTTTTTCTTGCTTCAAGAATCAATTTCATGATTTTTCAGATCATCAATAATATTTTTCGTGTTCCTCATCCTTTCAGGAGCCAATATTCATCAAATTCAAAGTACATTTTATGCACTGTTCAAGCATTCATTCAGAGAACAAAAAGTATTGCCACCACATATAATTAATTATAAATTTTATTATTAAGAACTCGAAAAATATAGATTACTTCTTAATTCTAAAAAAAATCTACTACTTTATTCATGCCTGATGATGATGAGAAAAATAAATTATAGCTTAATTGGAAATAAAATCAAAATAGACATACTAATTACTACTACTACTATATAATTTCTAAGGTAGAATCCTATAATAATACTATCACAGAGTTAAAGCTGGAATTAGAACTTAAAAATCTGTATTTTGGGAAGTGGATGTTCCTCTAGTCTGTGGGGTGCCTTCAAGAATTAATTTCTGACGCTTCAGCTCCCTTAAGTTCACATCCTTGCTCTTCCTGTTCTCTTAGGTGCCATGATCTTAATGAGTTTTAGCTCAGTGATCATGGCAAATCACACCAAACTTAGAGGTTTGCTTGTCCTCAAGCAAAAGAAAGGAAAGGAGAGGAGTAGAAGGAGAGGCATTTTCGAAAAAAGATAAGATGAGTTGAAAAAGATATGAGAAGAAATTAAAAAAATATTTGAAAAAGAATTGGAAAAAGATTTGTGTTTATAAATTAAGATACATTTGATATTTTTGAAAAAGGGATTTTAGAAATTAGGGTTCTTAGAAAACCAATTTGATTTTGAAGGATGATATTTTGAAACATGTTTATGCAAGAAATCATGAATTGAAACTTAAAAATTTAGAAAAATTGTAAAGAAAAACGAATTTTACCTCCTCCCCACCATCCTGGCGTTAAACGCCGAACTGCTGCATGGTTTGGGCGTTTAACGCCCAAGTGTTGCTTCTCCTGGGCGTTCAACGCCCATTTGGTGCTTCTTTCTGGCGTTGAACGCCAGGAAGTCTTTCGTCACTGGGCGTTTTTCTAAACGCCCAGGATGCTAGCAGATTGGCGTTAAACGCCCAGAAGGTGCATCTTTCTGGCGTTTAACGCCCAGAAGATGCTCCTTTCTGGCGTTTAACGCCCAGAAGGCTACCCTTACTGGCGTTGAACGCCCAGTGGGTGCTTCTTTTGGGCGTTCAACGCCCAAAATGCTTCTTACTGGCTTTTTCACGCCAGTGAGCTTCCAATTTCCCTTATAACTCTGTGAATCCAACCAATTACTATTTTACCTTGAAGATACCTTGACATATACCTGTAAAAAAAATCAATACGAATAAAATTAAATTTTGTGATTGGCTGGGTTGCCTCCCAGCAAGCGCTTCTTTAATGTCATTAGCTGGACTATTACTGAGTTTTAATCAAGTCTCAGTTTTGAGCATTCTTGCTCAAAATTGCCTTCAAGATAATGTTTGACTCTTTGTCCATTAACAATGAACTTTTTGTTAGAGTCATTATCCTGAAGCTCTATGTATCCATATGGTGATACGTTTGTAATGACATATGGACCTCTCCACCGGGATTTTAATTTCCCAGGGAATAATTTGAGCCTAGAATTAAATAGCAGAACTTTCTGCCCCGGCTCAAAGACTCTGGATGACAATTTCTTATCATGCCATTTTTTCGCTTTCTCTTTGTAAATCTTTGCATTTTCGAAAGCATTGAGTCTAAATTCCTCTAGCTCATTTAGCTGGAGCAATCGTTTTTCTCCGGCTAACTTGGCATCAAGGTTTAGGAATCTGGTTGCCCAATAGGCCTTGTGTTCCAGTTCCACTGGCAAGTGACATGCCTTTCCATACACAAGCTGGTATGGAGAGGTCCCTATAGGGGTCTTGAATGCTGTTCTGTATGCCCACAGAGCATCATCCAAGCTTCTTGCCCAATCCTTTCTACGGTTAATTACAGTCCGTTCCAGGATTTTTTTGAGTTCTCTATTTGAGACTTCAGCTTGCCCATTAGTTTGTGGATGATATGGAGTAGCTACCCTGTGGCTAACTCCATAACGAACCAGAGCAGCATAAAGCTGTTTATTGCAGAAATGAGTGCCCCCATCACTAATTAACACTCTAGGGATACCAAATCTGCTGAAGATGTGTTTCTGGAGGAATTTTAACACTGTTTTAGTGTCATTGGTGGGTGTTGCAATAGCCTCCACCCATTTGGATACATAATCCACTGCCACCAGAATATAAGTGTTTGAGTATGATGGTGGGAAGGGTCCCATAAAGTCAATGCCCCATACATCAAACAACTCAATCTCCAAGATCCCTTGCTGAGGCATGGCGTAACTGTGAGGTAGGTTGCCTGATCTTTGGCAACTGTCACAATTAAGCACAAATGCTCGGGAATCTTTATAGAGAGTAGGCCAGTAGAAGCCACTTTGGAGGACTCTTGTGGCTGTTCGCTCACTTCCAAAATGTCCTCCATACTGTGATCCATGGCAATGCCAAAGGATCTTCTGTGCTTCCTCTTTAGGCACACATCTACGGATTACTCCGTCTGCACATCTCTTGAAGAGATATGGTTCATCCCAAAGATAGTACTTTGCATCTGTGATTAATTTCTTTGATTGCACCCTACTGTACTCTTTGGGTATGAATCTCACTGCCTTGTAGTTTGCAATGTCTGCAAACCATGGTACTTCCTGGATGGCAAACAGTTGCTCATCCGGAAAGGTTTCAGAGATCTCAGTGAGAGGGAGGGACGCCCCTTCTACTGGTTCTATTCGGGACAGGTGATCTGCTACTTGATTTTCTGTCCCTTTTCTGTCTCTTATTTCTATATCAAACTCTTGCAGAAGCAACACCCATCTGATGAGTCTGGGTTTTGAATCCTGCTTTGTGAGTAGATATTTAAGAGCAGCATGATCAGTGTACACAATCACTTTTGATCCTACTAAATAGGATCTGAATTTGTCAATGGCGTAAACCACTGCAAGTAGCTCTTTTTCTGTGGTTGTGTAATTCTTCTGTGCATCATTTAGAACACGGCTGGCATAGTAAATGACGTGCAGAAGCTTGTCATGCCTTTGTCCCAACACTGCACCAATGGCATGGTCACTGGCATCACACATCAGTTCAAATGGTAATGTCCAGTCTGGTGCAGAGATTATTGGTGCTGTAACCAATTTAGCTTTCAGGGTCTCAAATGCCTGCAGACACTCTTTGTCAAAGATAAATGGCGTGTCAGCAGCTAGCAGGTTGCTCAGAGGTTTGGCGATTTTTGAAAAATCCTTTATGAACCTCCTATAGAATCCTGCATGTCCCAGAAAGCTTCTGATTGCCTTAACATTAGCAGGTGGTGGTAATTTTTCAATTACTTCTACCTTAGCTTGATCCACCTCTATTCCCTTGTTCGAAATTTTGTGCCCAAGGACAATTCCTTCAGTCACCATAAAGTGACATTTTTCCCAGTTTAAAACCAGGTTAGTCTCTTGGCATCTTTTCAGAACAAGTGCTAAATGGTTAAGGCAGGAGCTGAATGAGTCTCCAAATACTGAAAAGTCATCCATGAAGACTTCCAGAAATTTTTCCACCATATCAGAGAAAATTGAGAGCATGCACCTCTGAAAAGTTGCAGGTGCATTGCACAGGCCAAATGGCATCCTTCTGTATGCAAATACTCCGGATGGGCAGGTGAATGTCGTTTTCTCCTGATCCTGGGGATCTACTGCAATTTGATTATAACCTGAATATCCATCCAGGAAGCAGTAGTATTCATGACCTGCTAGTCTTTCTAGCATTTGGTCTATGAATGGTAAAGGAAAATGATCCTTTCTGGTGGCTGTATTGAGTCTTCTATAATCAATACACATACGCCACCCTGTAACTGTTCTCGTAGGAACCAGTTCATTTTTTTCATTATGAACCACTGTCATGCCACCTTTCTTAGGGACAACTTGGACAGGGCTCACCCAGGGGCTGTCAGAAATAGGATAAATAATCCCAGCCTCCAGTAATTTAGTGACCTCCTTTTGCACCACTTCTTTCATGGCTGGGTTCAGCCGCCTTTGTGGTTGAACCACTGGTTTGGCGTCCCCCTCCAGTAAGATCTTGTGCATGCATCTAGCTGGGCTAATGCCCTTAAGATCACTGATGGACCACCCAAGAGCTGTCTTGTGTGTCCTTAGCACTTGAATTAGTGCTTCCTCTTCCTGTGGTTCTAAGGTAGAGCTTATGATTACAGGAAAGGTATCACCTTCTCCCAGAAATGCATATTTCAGGGAAGGTGGTAATGGCTTGAGCTCGGGTTTAGGAGGTTTCTCCTCTTCCTGAGGGATTTTTAGAGGTTCCACTATTTTCTCTGACTCCTCCAGATCAGGCTGGACGTCTTTAAAGATGTCCTCTAGCTCTGATTCGGGACTCTCAGCCATATTGACCTCTCTTACCAGAGAGTCAATAATATCAACACTCATGCAGTCATTTGGGGTGTCTGGATGTTGCATGGCTTTGACAACATTCAACTTGAACTCCTCCTCATTGACTCTCAAGGTTACTTCCCCTTTTTGAACATCAATGAGGGTTCGGCCAGTTGCTAGGAAAGGTCTTCCTAGAATGAGAGTTGCACTCTTGTGCTCCTCCATTTCCAGCACCACAAAGTCAGTAGGAAAGGCAAATGGCCCAACCTTGACAATCATGTCCTCAATCACGCCTGATGGGTACTTAATGGAGCCATCAGCAAGTTGAAGACATATCCTGGTTGGTTTAATTTCTTCAGTTAAACCAAGCTTTCTGATAGTAGATGCAGGTATTAAGTTGATACTTGCCCCAAGATCACATAAAGCTTGCTTGGTACAATTACCTTCTAATGTGCATGGTATCATAAAGCTCCCAGGATCTTTAAGCTTCTCAAGTAAGCTTTTCAGAATGACTGCACTGCATTCTTCAGTGAGGTAGACTTTTTCAGTTTCCCTCCAATCCTTTTTATGACTTAAGATTTCTTTCATGAACTTAGCATAAGAAGGTATTTGCTCAAGTGCTTCTGCAAACGGAATCTTTATTTCAAGAGTCCTGAGATAGTCTGCAAAGCGGGCAAATTGCTTATCCTGTTCCGCTTGGCGGAGTTTTTGAGGATAAGGCATTTTGGCTTTGTATTCCTCAACCTTAGTTGCTGCAAGTTTATCACCTACAGGAGTGGGTTGGGAAGCCTTTTTAGAAAGGTCAGCACTTGTATGTGACTGATTCCCCACTGGCATTTGAATGCCAGTGGTGGGAGCTGGAGTGGCGTTAGACGCCACTTCCTTGTTTGTTACTGGCGTTTGAACGCCAGAACCATGCTCCCTTTGGGCGTTCAACGCCGGATTCATGCTTGTTTCTGGCGTTGAACGCCAAGAATGAGCATGGTCTGGGCGTTCAGCGCCAGCTTTGTTCTTCTCTGGGCTCTGACTGTCCTCAGAGGGATTTTGAATATCCTCTTGTTCATTTCTTGGTTTTCTGCTGCTTTGAAGTGAGGTATTTAATGTTTTCCCACTCCTTAATTGAACTGCTTGGCATTCTTCTGTTATTTGTTTTGACAGTTGCTTTTCTGTCTGCTTTAATTGTACTTCCATGTTCCTGTTAGCCATTCTTGTTTCCTGTAATATTTCCTTGAATTCGGCTAGCTGCTGAGTTAGAAAATCTAATTGCTGATTGAATTCATTAGCCTGCTCCACTGGACTGAATTCTGCAGTTACTGTTTTAGCTTCTTCTTTCATAGAGGATTCACTGCTTAGATACAGATGCTGATTTCTGGCAACTGTATCAATAAGCTCTTGAGCTTCTTCAATTGTTTTTCTCATGTGTATAGATCCACCAGCTGAGTGGTCTAGAGAAATCTGAGCTTTTTCTGTAAGCCCATAGTAGAAGATGTCTAATTGCACCCATTCTGAAAACATTTCAGAGGGGCATTTTCTTAGCATCTCTCTGTACCTCTCCCAAGCATCATAAAGGGATTCATTATCTCCTTGTTTGAAGCCTTGAATGTTTAGCCTTAGCTGTGTCATCCGTTTGGGAGGGAAATAGTGATTCAGGAATTTTTCTGACAGCTGTTTCCATGTTTTTATGTTGTTTTTAGGCTGGTTATTTAACCACCTCTTAGCTTGATCTTTTACAGCAAATGGAAACAGTAATAGTCTGTAGACATCCTGATCTACTTCCTTATCATGTACTGTATCAGCAATTTGCAGAAATTGTGCCAGAAACTCTGTAGGTTCTTCATGTGGAAAACCAGAATACTGGCAGTTTTGCTGCACCATGATAATGAGCTGAGGATTCAGCTCAAAGCTACTAACTCCAATGGAGGGTATACAGATACTACTCCCATATGAAGCAGTAGTGGGGTTGGCATATGACCCCAAAGTCCTCTTGGACTGTTCATTCATAGGTGCTTCCGTGTTGGACCAAAAGAAAGGGTATATATGTTGATATTATTTATTTTATAAAAATTAATTTTTTTTAAAATAAAATAAAAACGAAATAAATAAAAGAAAGTGGAAATATTTTGAAATTGAAAATTGAATTTTTATAAAAGATTTTCGAAAAAAAATTGTTCAAAATTAGTTAGAAAAATAAAAATTTTTGAATTTTGAATTTTATGATGAAAGAGAAAAACACACAGAAGACACAAGACTTAAAATTTTTAGATCTAATGCTCCTTAATTTTCGAAAATTTATGGAGGGAAAACACCAAGGAACACCAAACTTAAAAATTTTAAGATCAAGACACAAGAAAAACTCAAGAACACTTTGAAGATTCACAAGAACACCAAGAACAAAAGGAAGAACACCAAACTTAAAATTTTTTTGAAAACTTTAATAAAATTTTCGAAAATTATAAAAAGATTAATAAGAAAACACCAAACTTAAAGTTTGGCACAAGATTAAATTAAAGAAAAATTATTTTTGAAAAAGATTTTCAAAAGTATTGGTGCTCCTTTATCAAGAATATGACCCTTCTATTCTAGCCAAATGGGCAGCAAATATAACAATTGTTTTGAAAAAGTACAATAAAAACAAGAAAAGACTCAGAACAAGAAAAATTAAAGATCAAACAAGAAAAATAGACAAGAATAACTTGAAGATTAAGGAAAAACAAAGGACACTCACACGAAAATTTCAAAAAAAGATATAAAAGATGCAATTGACACCAAACTTAGAACAAGACACTAGACTCACGAAGAATTAACAATTAATAAAGAAAAATAATATTTTTGAAAAATATTTTTGAAAAGGGAATAAAGGACTCAGATTTAATGACTCTGTAACATCAATACTATATTCCTAATCTAAGAAATAAAATAAGCCTTCAATTGTCCAAACTCAATAATCCCCGGCAACGGCGCCAAAAACTTGGTGGACGAAATTGTATCTCTTTATAGAATATGATAATAGAGCCTGGTCCAAAAATCAATTTCGTTCAACTAACCAGCAAGTGCACTGGGTCGTCCAAGTAATACCTTACGTGAGTAAGGGTCGATCCCACGGAGATTATTGGCTTGAAGCAATCAATGTTATTTTATTAATCTTAGTCAGGAGACTAATGCAGTTATTTGGATTTATTTGTAAAAAGCCAAACTACAAACTACTTAAAATTGTAAGTTAAAATAATAGAGAATAATAGCGTTACTTGTTGTGCAGTAATGGGAAATATGTTGGAGTTTTGGAGATGCTTTGTCCTTTGAATTTCAACTCTTCCTTGAAATCCTCTTCTCACACGCAAGTTCCTTCCATGGCAAGCTCTATGTAGGGTGTCACCATTGTCAGTGGCTACTTCCCATCCTCTCAGTGAAAACGTTCCTATGCTCTGTCACAGCACGGCTAATCATCTGTCGGTTCTCAATCAGGTTGGAATAGAATCCATTGATTCTTTTGCGTCTGTCACTAACGCCCAGCCCTCAGGAGTTTGAAGCACGTCACAGTCATTCAATCCCGGAATCCTACTCAGAATACCACAGACAAGGTTTAGACTTTCCGGATTCTCATGAATGCCGCCATCAATCCGGCTTATACCACGAAGATTCTGTTGGGAAATCTAAGAGATATTCATTCAATCTGATGTAGAACGGAGGTGGTTGTCAGGCACACGTTCATGGATTGAGGAAGGTGATGAGTGTCACGGATCATCACCTTCTTCACAATTAAGCGCGAATAAACATCTTAGATAAGAACAAGCGTGTTTGAATGGAAAACAACGGAATTGTATTAAATCATCGAGACGCTGCAGAGCTCCTCACCCCCAACAATGGAGTTTAGAGACTCATGCCGTCACAAAGTATGTAATTCAGATCTGAAAATGTCATCCGGTCCAAGAAATGTCTGTAAAAGTTGTTTAAATAGTAAACTAGTAACCTAGGTTTACAAAAAATGAATAAACTAAGATAATTGGTGCAGAAATCCACTTCTGGGGCCCACTTGGTGTGTGCTGGGGCTGAGACTAAAGCTTTCCACGTGCAAGGGCCTTTCCTGGCGTCAAACTCCAGGTTTTGACGTGTTTTGGGCGTTCAACTCCGGATCATGACGTTTTTCTGGCGTTTAACTCCAGACAGCAGCATGAACTTGGCGTTCAACGCCAAGTTACGTCGTCTATTCTCGCGCAAAGTATGAACTATTATATATTGCTGGAAAGCCCTGGATGTCTACTTTCCAACGTCATTGAGAGCGCGCCATTTGGACTCCTGTAGCTCCAGAAAATCCATTTCGAGTGCAGGGAGGTCAGGATCCAACAGCATCAGCAGTCCTTTTTCAGCCTAAGTCAGATTTTTGCTCAGCTTGCTCAATTTCTGTCAGAAAATGCCTGAAATCACAGAAAAATACACACACTCATAGTAAAGTCCAGAAATATGATTTTTGCCTAAAAACTAATAATATTTAACTAAAAACTAACTGAAACATGCTAAAATCTACATGAAATTACTCCCAAAAAGCGTACAAAATATCCGCTCATCAATATTTAACCCTAACTTCTCAAATCTTCAAAAATGTTAATTTTATCTTCTTCTCCTTCAATATTTATTCCATAACAACTTCATATCACTATCCAAACTTATTTATACAAAAATCAATTTATCTTACTCTTCAATACTTCAATTCTTCATTTAGAATCTCAGATTTTTATAATATAATACTCTCAAATCTCTTATTATCGTGACACTCTTGCAACCTTCCAATGTTTAAGCTACCGTAATCTATTCCCAACTCCATGGCTTGCAGATTTGAATTTGGAGTGGCGGCCACGACTATGAGAGCCTCTCCTACGTCTCTCAAGTTCCATTTGTTATCATTAATTTCATAAACTATAAAAAGATCCGAATGGAGATAGAGAATAAAGTAGCATGGATTCAAGTTGGTGCAACTGTTGGTGAACTTTACTATAGCATTCGCACCAAAACTAAAATTCTAGCTGTTATAGCAGATGTCTGCACTATTGTAAAAGTTTGAGGACAATTCAGCAGGTGGTTATGGATTTTTGATTCGAAAATATGGATTCTCTGCTGATAACATAATCTATGCTTACATAATTAATGTGAATGGTAGGTATTGAATTTGAAAAACTAATATTTGATTAAAGTGATGAACAAACATTATTAGGTAATTATCAATTGTTTGTGTGATTTGGTTGGTTTAATATGCAGAAAAATAAAGTCAATAAACATGGTCCAAGGAACAAATCATCAAACCCACACAAATACAAACCTTGGTCCATTATAACTAAACCAAGCCCTATAACAAGCCTCTGAACCAAATAAGAGAAAAAAAAAGATGGCCCAAATCATCCAAAGTCCATTCGGTGATCACAAAGCCAAAGCCACACACTTCACTAGGTCGCCTTTCAGAAACTTAAACTCGATTTATTTCAATTAATTTTCTTGAAGCTTCCACCGAAAGCCAAATCTTCTCTCTTTTCTCTCTTCATTGGTCACATCACTCACTCAACAAGGAAGAGAGCAGAAAATAAAAATGGTAGAAGCTAGGTTGTGGTGAATAACAAAAAGGTGATTTTCAAATCCAAGCTTAAAGAAAGGCTACAAGCAAGAAGCTAGTCTCATTCGATCAGAGAACATCAAAAGGCTTCTTTTCCCATTTGTGCTACACCAAGGAATTGTGAAGAATAC
This sequence comes from Arachis hypogaea, assembly GCF_003086295.3. Taxonomy (NCBI): domain Eukaryota; kingdom Viridiplantae; phylum Streptophyta; class Magnoliopsida; order Fabales; family Fabaceae; genus Arachis; species Arachis hypogaea. The sequence continues at coordinate 108,416,263 of NC_092039.1, forward strand.
CAAGCTTCAAGCTCAAATCAAGCAACCATGGAGACACTGGAGTTAAAGATGATTAGAAGCTCATCCACGGACCAAATCCAAATTTGGGGCCAAAAAAAAAATCTACGATCAAGATTGAAGGAACTTGAAGTAAAATGATGAGAGAGAATGGGTAGGTTGCATGCAATAGAATCGAAGTTCTTTCTCTCTTCTGACTAAGCCGCTGCAAGCTCTAAGGATTGGAGAAGAAGACAGCATTGGGTTTGAACTTGATTCAACCTTGGAAGCTTCACTCTTTTATAATAAGGGTAAACGGCCAAGGGTTGAAGGTAAGAGAGAAAAATAGAACACTGAGTTCAGTTCTCATAGCTACCTAAATTGTTCTGAGTTCTTCTCCTTCATGATTTACATGTTGTATTTTTTTCTCAGTTTAGTCTGTTTGAGTCTCATTGAAAAAAGACAAACATGGTGAGATTTGTAAGAAAAAGTCAATGAGAGGTAAAAGACAGTGAGTTAAATTTGGAGAAAAAATCATAAGATGTCTCAGATTTTCTTTGTACATCTTTCTGTTTTGTGTCATGATCCTGTGGGGATTTCCTTGCAAGTTGGGTTAGCACTTTACTGTTGAAAGCTAGGTTGAGTCCTAGTCAAATTCACATTGGGTTAGAATTTGAATTTGTCCCAGATAAGATTGGGTAGATCCTAGAAAATTATTAGTGTTTGTAATCTTGTGAAAAAGATAGTGAAATTCCATCAGAATTGTGATAGAGACTGGATGTAGACTACATTGCACTGAGTAGCTGAATTAGGATACATCTGGGTGTCACTATTTCTTCCCTTCTCTATTTCTGTTTTTGTAAATTCAGGAGACAAAAAGTGGATTCTCTTACTTCGACAGGAGACAAAAGCAAAAATATATCTTAAGTTCTTTTAATAAAACAGAAGTAATATTCAACAGAAAAGGAGGTCAAGATTCAATCCTCTCTTTCTCTTAGTCACTGATAACCATCAGTAGGTTTCTTGACAGGGAAGCTCATGGATAAAGATCTTTTCTGGGCAATTAAAGATGGTGGTGGAGCAAGCTTTGGAGTGATCTTAGCATGGAAGATCAAACTCGTTCCAGTTCCATCAACCGTGACACCGTTCAGTGTTTCCAGGACATTGGAACAGAATGCAACGAAGCTTGTTTATAAGATGGAAAGTAGACTCGACAATAATCTAGCGTGGCAAGATGATACCACGTTAGCGCTGCGGTAGTTGAGTCATTACTGAAAAGATGTCTAGGAACCACTGTAGTGTCTGAAACTATATCTGGAGGTTACAATGGTGAAATTAGGATCTCGAATACCACATTAGATAATGACCTAAATCTTAGAGACCATTCTAAAAATTTACTTTTTATTTTCAGCATGTAGTCAAACAGTATAATGCGAGATTAATTTGCTAAGTATAATAAAAATTTAAAAAGCGAATTTAAAAATTAAAATTTGTAGAAAACCAAAATGTTCAATTAAAAATTGATTGAAAATATTCTAAAAAAATAGTATTTATTATTATGAACTTAATTTTGATGTACTATACGTACATTTAATCATGTAACATTACATTAATAAAAATAAATCTTTTTTATATTAATTTCGTAAATATTTTGCGATGTTCATGTGTCAAAATTAAACTCTATTATTATTAATAAAGTTACAATAATCTCCAAAACATTTAAAATTTTTATATCATAAATAAAAGTTTAAAATTTGTTTAGAACTAATATTCTATAAAAAAACTATGGTACATAAGAATTTTCCATGTTATCCTATAAAATATTAAAAAAAGCAGATAAAGCAAAAGAAAACCAGAAGTTCCTATGGAGGAGACAAAGGCAGTGACGCTGAAGCCAATCGAAGCAACTCCGTCGACTTTCAAAGACTATGGTTAAGTCATCGAGGCTTTGCCGGACGGTGACGAGTTCGGCCCCCATGATGCTCAGTTGGACCTTTCCAAAGGGATTCCCAGGTTCCCTTTACCATCACCAATTTTTTACTCTCTAATCAAGCTTCAATTTTTATCAGCTCATAAGTATTCTATTTCCCTTTTCATACACCCTTTTGCTCCTTGTTTATTCTGGTTGGATCTTTTTCTGTCTGCCTAATTAGCTATATATAAAGTGCAAATCTTGGATAATGAGTATTATTAGAGGTTTTATTCAACTATAGATTAGTTAACTTGTATTTGATTAATCAATGAGAGGTGTTCTGTACTAATCTCTGTTCCCAATTTGTGTTATATTGGCAATATGTGAATACATAAGCATGAGTTCTTACTTCTGATTCTACATTGCTATGTATAGTGTTTGTCCACTAGTTTAGTTTAGTTTAGTTTAGTTGAGATAGTGATTAGATTCTTTAATTTTAGGGTGATTTTGAGCTCCAACGTATGCTCCAACTTCCTAAAATGACTTTGTATATAACAGGTTTTACATCATGCATATCGAAAATCATTCGCTGAAGTTTTCGAATATTACACATCATGCAAGTGTGACACTGATGAGCGGATAATTTGTACGCTTTTTGGCATTGTTTTTAGTATGTTTTTGGTATGATCTAGTTAGTTTTTAGTATATTTTTATTAGTTTTTAGTTAAAATTCACTTTTCTGGACTTTACTATGAGTTTGTGTGTTTTTCTGTGATTTCAGGTATTTTCTGGCTGAAATTGAGGGACCTGAGCAAAAACCTGATTCAGAGACCAAAAAGGACTGCAGATGCTGTTGGATTCTGACCTCCCTGCACTCGAAGCGGATTTTATGGAGCTACAGAAGCCCAATTGGCGCGCTTTCAACGGCGTTGGAAAGTAGACATTCTGGGCTTTCCAGAAATATATGATAGTCTATACTTTGCCCAAGATTTGATGGCCCAAACCGGCGTTCAAAGTCACCCTCAGGAATTCCAGCGTTAAACGCCGGAACTGGCACCAAAATGGGAGTTAAACGCCCAAACTGGCATAAAAGCTGGCGTTTAACTCCAAGAGGAGTCTCTACACGAAAATGCTTCAATGCTCAGCCCAAGCACACACCAAGTGGGCCCGGAAGTGGATTTTTATGTCTTTTACTCATCTCTGTACACCCTAGGCTACTAGTTTTCTATAAGTAGGACCTTTTACTATTGTATTAGAAATCTTTTGATCACTTTAGATCTCTAGATCATCTTTGGACGTCTAGTTCTTAGATCATTGGGAGGCTGGCCATTCGGCCATGCCTAGACCTTGTTCTTATGTATTTTCAACGGTGGAGTTTCTACACACCATAGATTAAGGTGTGGAGCTCTGCTGTACCTCGAGTATTAATGCAATTACTATTGTTCTTCCATTCAATTCCCTTGTTCTTGTTCTAAGATATCACTTGTTCTTCAACTTGATGAATGTGATGATCCGTGACACTCATCATCATTCTCACCTATGAACGTGTGACTGACAACCACCTCCGTTCTACCTTCGATTGGGTGAATATCTCTTGGATTCCTGATTGCACGATGCATGGTTGATCGCCTGACAACCGAGTGCTCGCCTGACAACCGAGCCAACCATTCCGTGAAATCAGAGTCTTCGTGGTATAGGCTAGAACTGATGGCGGCATTCAAGAGAATCCGGAAGGTCTAACCTTGTCTGTGGTATTCTGAGTAGGATTCAATGATTGAATGACTGTGACGTGCTTCAAACTCCTAGCAGGCGGGGCGTTAGTGACAGACGCAAAAGAATCGCTGGATTCTATTCCGGCCTGACCGAGAACCGACAGATGATTAGCCATGCTGTGACAGAGCATAGGAACATTTTCTCTGAGAGGATGGGAGGTAGCCACTGACAACGGTGAAACCCTACATAAGCTTGCCATGGAAAGGAGTAAGAAGGATTGGATGAAGACAGTAGGAAAGCAGAGAGACGGAAGGGAAGGCATCTTCATGCGTTTATCTGAAGTTCCTACCAATGAATTACATAAGTATCTCTATCTTTATCTTTTATGTTTTTATGCGTTCATCACTATATCCATTTGAGTTTGCCTGACTAAGATTTACAAGATGACCATAGCTTGCTTCATACTAACAATCTCCGTGGGATCGACCCTTACTCGCGTAAGGTTTATTACTTGGACGACCCAGTGCACTTGCTAGTTAGTTGTGCGAAGTTGTGTTAATGCCATGGTATTGCACACCAAGTTTTTGGGGTTCATGACCGGGGATTATGAGAGTTGTGAAAAGTATTGTTCACAATTTTGCGCACCAAGGTTTTGGCGCCGTTGCCGGGGATTGTTGAGTTTGGACAACTGACGGTTCATCTTGTTGCTTAGATTAGGTATTTATTTTTTTTCGAAATTCTTGAAGAAGAATTCTAGAGTTTCATGATGATTTGTTGAAGTCTGGCTGGCTGAGAAGCCATGTCTAATCTCATTGGACCGAGGTTTCAACTTATCATCACAAGAGCTTGTTGATTTTTATCAATCTTGCTTTTGGAGCAGTGATCTGCTAAGGCTTGGCTGGCCATTGGCCATGTCTAGTGTTTTGGACCGAAGCTTTCTTTGAAAGCTTGGCTGGCTGTGAAGCCATGTCTAATTCCTGGACCGGAGTCTTAGACTAGCATTGCACTGATTCCTGGAATTCTCATTAAGAATTTTGATATCTTTTTCCACTTAATTTTCGAAAAACACAAAAAAATCAAAAAAAATCATAAAATCCAAAAATTTCTTGTTTGAGTCTAGTGTCTCATCTTAAGTTTGGTGTCAATTGCATGCATTCATTCATGTGTCTTAAGGATCTTCAAGTAATTCTTGATGATTTTCGTGCTCTGATCTTTGAATTCAATTGACTTGAGTATTTTGTGTGTCTCATATGCATTCTCATTTTGTTAGTGTCAGTGGTATACAAACTGCTAAGTTTGGTGTCTTGCATGCATTGTTATTTGATTCTTGTTGCATTTTGATTTATCCTTATTATTAAAAATCCAAAAAAATATTTTTACTTTGTGTCTTTTCAAGTCAATAATACAGAAGGATTGAAGATTCAGAACATACTGCAGAGGAATTGCACAGAAAAGCTGGGCGTTCAAAACGCCCAGTGAAGAAGGACAGACTGGCGTTTAAACGCCAGCCAGGGTACCTGGTTGGGCATTTAACGCCCAAAAAGGTAGTGTTTTGGGCGTTAAACGCCAGAATGTGCACCATTCTGGGCGTTTAACGCCAGGATGGCACAAGGGGGAAGATTTTGTTTTCAAAATCAGATTTTTTTTCAAGTTTTCAAAGTTTTTCAAAATCAAATCTTTTTCAAATCAATTTTTCAATCAAATCTTTTTCAAAATCAATTTCTTTCCATTTTCAAAGATACTTGCTACCAATTAATGATTTGATTCAACATTTCAAGTATGTTGCCTTTTCTGTTGAGAAAGGTTTAATGTTTGAATCATATCTTTTCTTGTTAGCCAAGTTTTTAACTTTCAAAATCAAATCTTTTTAAAATGTTTTTCAAATCATATCTTCTCAATCACAATTTTTTTTTAAACCAATCATATCTTCTTAACCACATCTTTTTCAAAACAGTTTTCAATCAAATCTTTTTGATTTCTAATTTCAAAATCTTTTTCAAAAATCACTTGATCTCTTTCCCACTTTCATTTTCGAAAATCAAGTAGTGTTTTCAAAAATGTTTTCAAAATCTTTTACTTAATTTTCGAAAATTACTTCCCTTCTTCTCATATCCTTCTATTTATAGACTAACACTATCCCTTAATGCAAAATTCGAACTCCATCTTCTTTGATAAGTTCGAATTTTCTACTTCTGTCTTCTACTTTTCTTTTCCTCTGACACCTAAGGGAATCTCTATACTGTGACATAGAGGATTCCACATTTTCTTGTTCCCTTCTCTTTCTTATGAGCAGGAGCAAAGACAAAAACATTCTTGTTGAGGCTGATCCTGAACCTGAAAGGACCTTGAAGAGAAAGCTAAGAGAGCCAAAGCACAACTCTCTTTAGAGGACCTGACCGAATTCTTCAAAGAAGAAGAACCTATGGCAGCCGAAAACAACAACAATGCCAACAATGCAAGGAAGGTGCTGGGTGACTTCACTGCACCTACTCCCGATTTCTATGGGAGAAGCATCTCTATCCCTGCCATTGGAGCAAACAACTTTGAGCTTAAGCCTCAATTAGTTTCTCTAATGCAACAGAATTGCAAGTTCCATGGACTTCCATTGGAAGATCCTCATCAGTTTTTAGCTGAATTCTTGCAAATCTGTGACACTGTCAAGACTAATGGGGTTGACCCTGAGGTCTACAGACTTATGCTATTCCCTTTTGCTGTAAGAGACAGAGCTAGAACATGGTTGGACTCTCAACCTAAAGAAAGCCTGGACTCTTGGGAAAAGCTAGTCAATGCCTTCTTGGCAAAGTTCTTTCCACCTCAAAAATTGAGTAAGCTTAGAGTGGAAGTCCAAACCTTCAGACAGAAGGAAGGAGAATCCCTCTATGAAGCTTGGGAAAGATACAAACAATTAATCAGAAAGTGTCCTTCTGATATGCTTTCTGAATGGAGCATCATAGGTATTTTCTATGATGGTCTCTCTGAACTATCCAAGATGTCTTTGGATAGCTCTGCTGGAGGATCTCTTCATTTGAAGAAGACGCCTACTGAAGCTCAAGAGCTAATTGAAATGGTTGCAAATAACCAATTCATGTACACTTCTGAAAGAAATCCTGTGAACAATGGGACTAGTCAAAAGAAAGGAGTTCTTGAGATTGACACTCTGAATGCCATATTGGCTCAGAACAAAATATTGACTCAACAAGTCAATATGATTTCTCAAAGTCTGTCTGGAATGCAAAATGCACCAAGCAGTACTAAAGAAGCTTCATCTGAGGAAGAAGCGTATGATCCTGAGAACCCTTCAATGGAAGAGGTGAATTACATGGGAGAACCCTATGGAAACACCTATAATCCTTCATGGAGAAATCATCCAAATTTTTCATGGAAGGATCAACAGAGACCCCAACAAGGTTTCAACAATAATAATGGTGGAAGAAACAGGTTTAGCAATAGCAAGCCTTTTCCATCATCTTCTCAGCAACAGACAGAGAGTTCTAAGCAGAATACCTCTGACTTAGCAACCATGGTCTCTGATCTGATCAAAACCACTCAAAGTTTCATGACTGAAACAAGGTCCTCCATTAGAAATTTGGAGGCACAAGTGGGTCAGCTGAGCAAGAAAATTACTGAACTCCCTCCTAGTACTCTTCCAAGCAATACAGAAGAAAATCCAAAAGGAGAGTGCAAAGCCATCAACATGGCCGAATTTGGAGAGGAGGAAGAGGCAGTGAACGCCACTGAGGAAGGCCTCACTGGGCGTCCACTGGCCTCCAATGAGTTCCCCAATGAGGAACCATGGGAATCTGAGGCTCAAACTGAGACCATAGAGATTCCATTGGACTTACTTCTGCCATTCATGAGCTCTGATGAGTATTCTTCCTCTGAAGAGGATGAGTATGTCACTGAAGAGCAAGTTGCTAAATACCTTGGAGCAATCATGAAGCTAAATGACAAGTTATTTGGAAATGAGACCTGGGAGGATGAAACCCCTTTGCTCACCAAAGAACTGGATGACTTGTCTAGGCAGACACTGCCTCAAAAGAGACAGGATCCTGGGAAGTTTTCAATACCTTGTACCATAGGCACCATGACCTTCAAGAAGGCCTTGTGTGACTTAGGGTCAAGTGTAAACCTCATGCCTCTCTCTGTAATGGAGAAGTTAGGGATCTCTGAGGTACAAGCTGCAAAAATCTCACTAGAGATGGCAGACAACTCAAGAAAACAAGCCCATGGACTTGTAGAGGATGTTCTGGTTAAGGTTGAAAACCATTACATCCCTACTGATTTCATAGTCCTAGAGACTGGGAAGTGCATGGATGAATCCATCATCCTTGGCAGACCCTTCCTAGCCACAGCAAAGGCTGTGATTGATGTTGATAGAGGAGAGTTGATCATTCAAGTGAATGAAGAATTCTTGGTGTTCAAGGCCCAAGGATATCCCTCTGTCATCATGGAGAGGAAGCATGAAGAGCTTCTCTCAAAAACAGAGCCCCCCACAGTCAAACTCTAAGTTTGGTGTTGGGAGGCCACAACCAAACTCTAAGTTTGGTGTTGAACCCCCACATTCAAACTCTAAGTTTGGTGTTGGGAGGTTCCAACATAGCTCTGAACATTTCTGAGGCTTCATGAGAGTCCTCTGTCAAGCTAATGACATTAAAGAAGCGCTTGTTGGGAGGCAACCCAATGTTATGTTTTCTCTATTTTCTTTTGTTATTTTATCTTTTTTGTAGGTTGATGATCATAAGAAATCACAAAATCAATGAAAAAAGCAAAAACAGAATGAAAAACAGGAAGAAAAACAGCACACCCTGGAGGACGCACCTACTGGCGTTTAAACGCCAGTGAGGTTAGCAGGTGGGCGTTTAACGCCCAGTCTGGCACCATTCTGGGCGTTTAACGCCAGAAAGGGGCACCAGACTGGCGTTAAACGCCAGAAAAGGGCAAGAAGCTGGCGTTAAACGCCAGAAATGGGCACCAGCGCGGCGTTTAACGCCAGAATTGGCACAAAACAAGATTTTGCTTGCCATTTGGTGCAGGGATGACTTTTCCTTGACACCTCAGGATCTGTGGACCCCACAGGATCCCCACCTACCCTACCACTCTCTCTCCTCTTCACCCATTCACCAATCACCTCAACACCTCTTCCCCAAAAACCCCTCACCTATCAAATCCCTTCTTTCTCTTCACCACTCACATCCATCCTTCATAAAACCCCACCTACCTCACCATTCAAATTCAAACCACTTTCCTACCCAAACCCACCCTCAAATGGCCGAACCCTACCCTTCCCCTCTCCTATATAAACCCTCCTTCACTCTTTCATTTTCACACAACTTAAACACCATTTCTCTCCCCTTTGGCCGAACACAAAGCCATTCCCTTTCTCCTCCTTTCTTCTTCTTCTACTCTCTTCTTTCTTCTTTTGCTCGAGGACGAGCAAACATTTTAAGTTTGGTGTGGTAAAAGCATTGCTTTTTGTTTTTCCATAACCATTTATGGCATCCAAGGCCGGAGAAACCTCTAGAAAGAGGAAAGGGAAGGCAAAACCTTCCACCTCCGAGTCATGGGAGATGGAAAGCTTCATCTCAAGGGTGCATCAAGACCATTTCTATGAAGTTGTGGCCTTGAAGAAGGTGATCCCCGAGGTCCCTTTTTCACTCAAAAAGGGTGAATATCCGGAGATCCGACATGAGATCCGAAGAAGAGGTTGGGAAGTCCTTACCAACCCCATTCAACAAGTCAGAATCTTGATGGTTCAAGAGTTCTATGCCAATGCATGGATCACCAAGAACCATGACCAAAGTGTGAACCCGGATCCAAAGAATTATCTTACTATGGTTCGGGGGAAATACTTGGATTTCAGTCCGGAAAGTGTAAGGTTGGCATTCAACTTGCCCATGATGCAAGGAGATGAACATCCTTACACTAGAAGGGTCAACTTTGATCAAAGGTTGGACCAAGTCCTCACAGTCATATGTGAAGAGGGCGCCCAATGGAAGAGAGATTCAAGAGGGAAGCCGGTTCAATTGAGAAGGCATGACCTCAAACCCGTGGCTAGAGGATGGTTGGAGTTTATCCAACGCTCAATCATTCCCACTAGCAACCGGTCTGAAGTTACCATAGACCGGGCTATCATGATCCATAGCATCATGATTGGAGAAGAAATAGAGGTTCGTGAGGTTATAGCCCAAGAACTCTATAAGGTGGCGGACAAGTCCTCTACCTTGGCAAGGTTAGCCTTTCCTCACCTCATTTGTCACCTCTGTTATTCAGTTGGAGTTGACATAGAGGGAGACACCCCCATTGATGAGGACAAGCCCATCACTAAGAAGAGGATGGAGCACACAAGAGACCCCACTCATCATGAGATCCCTGAGATTCCTCAAGGGATGCACTTTCCTCCACAAAACTATTGGGAGCAACTAAACACCTCCCTAGGAGAATTGAGTTCCAACATGGGACAACTAAGGGTGGAGCACCAAGAACACTCCATCATCCTCCATGAAATTAGAGAAGATCAAAGAATCATGAGGGAGGAGCAACAAAGACAAGGAAAAGACATTGAGGAGCTCAAGCACTCCATAGGATCTTCAAGAGGAAGAAAGAGCCGCCATCACTAAGGTGGACCCGTTCCTTGATTTCCTTGTTCTTTATTCTTCTGTTTTTCGAATTTTTTTGTGCTTATGTCTATCCATGTTTGTGTCTTGTGATCATTAGTGTCTTAGTGTCTATGCCTTAAAGTTATGAATGTCCTATGAATCCATCACCTTTCTTGAATAAAGAACGTGCTTAATTGAAAAAGAAGAAGAACTGCATGAATTTTGAATTTTATAACAGTTTAATTATTTTGATGTGGTGGCAATATTTTTGTTTTCTGAATGTATGCTTAAACAGTGCATATGTTTCTTGAATTTGTGGTTCATGAATATTGGCTCTTGAAAGAATGATGAAAAAGGAGACATGTTACTGAGGATCTGAAAAATCATTAAAATGATTCTTGAAGCAAGAAAAAGCAATGAATATTCAAAAAAAAAACGAAAAAAAAAGAGAAGAAAGAAAGAAAAAGAAAAAAATAAAGTTGTGATCCAAGGCAAAAAGAGTGTGCTTAAGAACCCTGGACACCTCTAATTGGGGACTCTAGCAAAGCTGAGTCACAATCTGAAAAGGTTCACCCAATTATGTGTCTGTGGCATGTATGTATCCGGTGGTAATATTGGAAGACAGAGTGCTTTGGGCCACGGCCAAGACTCAATAAGTAGCTATGTTCAAGAATCATCATACTCTACTAGGAGAATCAATAGCACTATCTGGATTCTAAGTTCCTAAAGAAGCCAATCATTCTGAATTTCAAAGGATAGAGTGAGATGCCAAAACTGTTCAGAGGCAAAAAGCTAAAAGCCCCGCTCATCTAATTAATACTGATCTTCATAGATGTTTTTGGAATTCATTGCATATTCTCTTCTTTTTATCTTATTTGACTTTCAGTTGCTTGAGGACAAGCAACAATTTAAGTTTGGTGTTGTGATGAGCGGATAATTTGTACGCTTTTTGGCATTGTTTTTAGTATGTTTTTGGTATGATCTAGTTAGTTTTTAGTATATTTTTATTAGTTTTTAGTTAAAATTCACTTTTCTGGACTTTACTATGAGTTTGTGTGTTTTTCTGTGATTTCAGGTATTTTCTGGCTGAAATTGAGGGACCTGAGCAAAAATCTGATTCAGAGACCAAAAAGGACTACAGATGCTGTTGGATTCTGACCTCCCTGTACTCGAAGCGGATTTTCTGGAGCTACAGAAGCCCAATTGGTGCGCTCTCAACGGCATTGGAAAGTAGACATCCTGGGCTTTCCAGCAATATATGATAGTCCATACTTTGCCCAAGATTTGATGGCCCAAACCGGCGTTCAAAGTCACCCTCAGGAATTCCAGCGTTAAACGCCGGAACTGGCACCAAAATGGGAGTTAAACGTCCAAACTGGCATAAAAACTGGCGTTTAACTCCAAGAGGAGTCTCTACACGAAAATGCTTCAATGCTCAGCCCAAGCACACACCAAGTGGGTCCGGAAGTGGATTTTTATGTCTTTTACTCATCTCTGTACACCCTAGGCTACTAGTTTTCTATAAGTAGGACCTTTTACTATTGTATTAGAAATCTTTTGATCACTTTAGATCTCTAGATCATCTTTGGACGTCTAGTTCTTAGATCATTGGGAGGCTGGCCATTCGGCCATGCCTAGACCTTGTTCTTATGTATTTTCAACGGTGGAGTTTCTACACACCATAGATTAAGGTGTGGAGCTCTGCTGTACCTCGAGTATTAATGCAATTACTATTGTTCTTCCATTCAATTCCCTTGTTCTTGTTCTAAGATATCACTTGTTCTTCAACTTGATGAATGTGATGATCCGTGACACTCATCATCATTCTCACCTATGAACGTGTGACTGACAACCACCTCCGTTCTACCTTTGATTGGGTGAATATCTCTTGGATTCCTGATTGCACGATGCATGGTTGATCGCCTGACAACCGAGTGCTCGCCTGAAAACCGAGCCAACCATTCCGTGAAATCAGAGTCTTCGTGGTATAGGCTAGAACTGATGGCGGCATTCAAGAGAATCCGGAAGGTCTAACCTTGTCTGTGGTATTCTGAGTAGGATTCAATGATTGAATGACTGTGACGTGCTTCAAACTCCTAGCAGGCGGGGCGTTAGTGACAGACGCAAAAGAATCGCTGGATTCTATTCCGGCCTGACCGAGAACCGACATATGATTAGTCATGCTGTGACAGAGCATAGGAACATTTTCACTGAGAGGATGGGAGGTAGCCACTGACAACGGTGAAACCCTACATAAGCTTGCCATGGAAAGGAGTAAGAAGGATTGGATGAAGACAGTAAGAAAGCAGAGAGACGGAAGGGAAGGCATCTTCATGCGCTTATCTGAAGTTCCTACCAATGAATTACATAAGTATCTCTATCTTTATCTTTTATGTTTTTATGCGTTCATCACTATATCCATTTGAGTTTGCCTGACTAAGATTTACAAGATGACCATAGCTTGCTTCATACTAACAATCTCCGTGGGATCGACCCTTACTCGCGTAAGGTTTATTACTTGGACGACCCAGTGCACTTGCTGGTTAGTTGTGCGAAGTTGTGTTAATGCCATGGTATTGAACACCAAGTTTTTGGGGTTCATGACTGGGGATTATGAGAGTTGTGAAAAGTATTGTTCACAATTTCGTGCACCAGACACAATGCCTTGGTTCTATTGGTGGCCATGCTTGGTATCTTGGAGTTGCTAAGCCATCCATTGTTGAATCAGATGAACTCAAGGATAACACCGGAAAGAAGATTGTGCAATCACGACATGGCCATTCGTATGTGCCTCCTGCCATTGATGATGTCTAAATCTTCAAGGTTTCTGGCTCCAAATTTCTTAAGCTTAATCGCGGGACATGGCATGCTGGTCCTATATTTAAAGAAGATGCAATGGACTTCTACAATCTGGAATTGAGCAATAGAAATGTAAGTTTTTGGATTTCCACTAAAACTGAGACTTCACTTCTACTTGAGATTAGCCACTAGATTTAGAGGGAAATGAAGCCAAGTTTGATTGTTTTATTTTATCTTTTTGTTCATGCATAAGGTAGATTTTTCATGTGACTTAATTCTATATACAGGTGATTGATCATACCACACACAGCTTCAAAAAAGATAATGGAGTGGTCTTTTTGATCGATGATTAATATCATAGCTTCCTCAAAGCATTTCAACTGATTATGTATACTGTGTATAATGTAATAAGAGTATAATACCACTCATGATACTGTAGTACAATTTATGAAATTTTATTATTGTGCTTCAATTGGTGTTTCCATTTTACATGAGCAAATACTTTCCTATGAGGTTGTTGACTATCTAAATAAGAGTATATTCTGATTTGCCATCAATAAACACTGAGCTTGTCTATGGTGAAAAAGAATTCCTGATTATGATAGAATTTAGAAATGGGTCATCCATAAAATCCATAATAGTCATCAGATATATAATATATTGAAGGATACAATTTTATTTTAGTATCAAGATAAACTTTCTCAAAATATGTGGATAACAGTAGTTTTGAAAAAGTGATCAAATCAAAGCCTTAGTTTATTGCAAGATGAATATTGAAAAGAGTTGTTCTACTTTGATTTATTTCCAGAGTACATAATCTGAAGTAGAATGCCATAATAAGTTGCTATGAGAAGAAAATTGTTGCTGTGACATGGAAATGAAAGACTAATAAAAAGTAATCAATCTCCACTGTAGAAGTTTTTACAGCAAATAACTCTTGAAATGAGTACTATGCAAATTTGTGAATCTAGCATTTATAAATCACAATAAATTCACAAAAATAAACTATATCAAGAGATCACACAGCTTTTGTTTACTGAGATAGATTGCTCTATCCTAAAAAAGAATAAAAATAAAGGTGCTATAATTATCAGAATTTTCAATAGAAGTTGCTATCCTATCTGGCAGTGTTTCAACAATGAGTAACTCATTCAGCAGACCCCATCAACTGCAAAACAAGAAATTAAGATGGAACTTTATAATTCATTTCAGAGGATATTTATACTAAAATATATGGTGAGTAGTGTCTCTCACCTTGAATATATATATCTCCAAACATCCCATGGGATTCCTTCTCTGTACTCCATATGGTATGGTTCAGCAACAACTCCGATTGAATTATTTGGTCCCACTCGTTATCAATGGGATCAGGGATACTTCCAACAAGAAATATATCGACGAGTTAGTGCTGGGCTAGCCGAAAATCAAAGTTTATCAGAAGCTTGGTCTAAAATTTCCGAAAAATTAGCTTTTTATGATTACATCGGCAATAATCCGGCAAAAGGGGGCTTATTTAGAGCGGGCTCAATGGATAATGGAGATGGAATAGCCGTCGGTTGGTTAGGACATCCTATCTTTAGAGATAAAGAGGGGCGTGAACTTTTTGTAAGGCGTATGCCTACTTTTTTTGAGACATTTCCAGTTGTTTTGATCCGTAGACGAGGTAGAATTCTAGTAATTTTAAAAACTTCTCTGCAATGTCATCTAGCATCTAAATCATAATTTTTGCATGTCAATTGCCGCATTTTAGCATCGTTCTAGGACAAAAACGATCAATAAGTATCGAGTTCGAGTGTATTGGATGTGTGATCCAAAATCATTCGCAACCACTCACTTTTATTTACAATATCAACATTATATTAAAAAAAGTAAGAATCACTGATTGCACATACTCATAGAACACATTAAATGTGTTTGAGAATCATGCAAGTTAGCCAACAACAAAAAATGATAAAACTAAAAATGGCTTGGTATTGTGAGTTAGCTGACCTCATGGAATGCAGGTTCCCTGTCAATACTTGACTTATAATTTACTCTCAACATATTAAAAAGAGGTAAAGCATCTCTCTCCATCCTACACCAAATTAGAAAATTACGAAAATTCAGAAAAGTTTGCATGTAGCATGACCAATGAAACACTACAATAGAAAGTATGCTTCATTATTTCTAAACATAGAACACAAATTGCTCAATGAATCAATGAAGGATCACAGGCATCTTACATTTGCAAAAGATAAGTGATGAACTGCATTAACTTTGACGTTGGGAACTCAATCTTGGTGGATTCGATTTGTGTCTTTACCTCTTCACCTAGTAGGTTGGCCTCTCTCAAATTACCTTGACACAAATACCTGTCATGCATTAGGAAACCACAGAAAAAATAAATAAATAAATAATCATAAAAAGAAAAGGAAAAAAATATCTACGGACTAGAATTGCAAAGCAAAGAGCAAACGTTGTATAAGTATCATAAGGGAAAGAGAAAAATGATCATGTAGGCAAGGAATCCTAAATGAGAATTAATTTCTTAGTGCCTTTACCTTAAAACCGCTCGAGCAATCATCAGATCATCTTCACCAAGATAGCACTATAATATTATGGAAAGCATATCAGTTTAACCTTCCTCCTAAGCTTATGCCAAGAATGTTTAATTTTTTCAGAAAGGATAAGTTCAAAATTGCTTGCAAGTTTGCATGTCTCAACAGAATTTGTGAAGCTCCTAATAAGGAGAAAAATAAAAAAGGCATGGAGGTGTGTACCTTGCCCAGAAAGTTCACCAGAGTAGAAGCAAACTTCTTTGGATCATTTCCTCTCATAAAATGATATGTTACTTTACCTATATCCTTCATTTAAAAAGTGTATTGATATTCATTCAAGTGTAAGTGAAGCTTTCCACAGCAAAATGCAAATTCATAGATCTATCAGCTCCAAAGAAGAATAAAAATGGAGCTGCTTCCCTCTTCCAGAAAAGAAATTCTATCTAAACCCCAGAACCGTCAATTATAATTTATTTCATAACTCAATTAAAAACGAGCCACCATTTTTTACTTTTCAGGCATTTGCCACCGCTTTATCTGCTATGCAATGAGCATTTACATTATTATCTAATCTGTGTTTCAAAAATACTTCCTTCAAACAAACTGAGAGTACATTGGTGAAGTTTATATTTCTTCCTCTCATCTTATACCTAATTTCTTTTTTAATTATAACATCTGCCAAATTTCTATGACGAACAGTAAGCCAAATCATCCCAAATCATCAATGTTTATTTGTGTTACGTTAATTTTTTAAATATTCAAACTAAAAGAACTTTTACATATCTCCACTGACATGGGTTTACCCCCACCAAAAATTATGCACAAGACAAAATTCAAACAGATGTTGGCAAAGCAAAAGGGGCTTGAAACAAACTCTAGAGACACAGGTATGGTCATTAGATTTAAGAGGAATGACAATGAACAAGCATTTGAAGCACCATTTTGAAACATACCGCCTCAGGACTTTTCGAATATATGTATTCGGCTAGCATAATGTGCAGTTTAGGAGATCCATTACTATCTACTCCATATTTGGCTGACCACCTGAATAGTGAATACAATACCAACCAAGCCAGAAATATTATTCAGAAGGAACATGTGATTTTATATATGGGATAAACTTAAACAGCACATATGCTGGATATTTCTATTTTGTGAAGTCTCACATGATAGCAGCTTTTAAAAATGAGGAACATCCTTCAACACGTGCCTTTGCCATTTCGATGTCTTCAGAAAGCTGCTGCACATCATCAACATCCCACAAGTGTTGTGGCAGTGGAACCCGAGGAAACGCCTGATAGATTTTCTTGATAAGATCTATCATTGAGATTCATCAGTAATATGTAGCAGATTTCATGGTTAAATATTGAGAGGGAGAGGTATGCATATTTCTTTTCTACACTGACAATGGGAGACCTTAAAATCATTTAAATTTCGACATACGTAGACACAAGAGAAATAAAACACTGATAAAAGACAAGATTAGAGCGCACCAAGTGTTTTTTTATCATAAGAAATTTTTCCTTTCACTAAGGTCTCCACATACATTGAAGCAAGCTCTACTCCGCATGTAACCTTAAATATAGAGAAATGGAGCATTAGGCTTTGTCGTTTGCCAAATGTAAAAATCATTGAAGAATAATTCATCATAAAAATTAAAATTTGATTCCTGATTTTAAAATATGTAAAAATTAAATAGAGCAATCAATCTAAATAAAAGGACTCATGATCCTCCATCAACCATTTTCCTTTTTCCACACCAAAAATGAAAAAAAATGAGCTCATAGAGTCTCTCACAAACATCACAACAAAGGAAACAGTCATGCACAATCAACATCTACATGTCTAATACACTTGCAAGGAAAATAGATAATAGTTATCCTATATGCCTAAATAAAGGTCAAAAAAGTATATCTAGAAAGGCATTGATATAGAAGATGTACAACCTGCCCATGAGTCAATTGAAGGCAAGCTCCTGGATGTAGGATATTTAATGCTTCAGAATACCTCTCAACAGATACATATCTGCAGCAAAACATTTTTTCTTCATCAATGTTAACAACTTAAAATTGATGCACATGTATTAGTTAGTGGAGAGTTGGAGACCAAAGTAATGAAACTTCTCAAAATTATCCTCTTATGACTTAAACAAGCACATATCTATTTGGACGATATAAGAAAAGTACACTTCACATATTAGAGGAACAACAGGTTTTATTGGAGAATAAAAATACATAAGCATAGGGGAAGTTATATCCTAAAAGAAACAATAACAATATAAAAAAAGAAAAAAAGAAAGAAGAACATCAAGCAAAAGACTAGCAAAGCACCGTAGAGAGTTAAAACATTAAAGACTATGTTACACAAGGGACATAACAGGAAAAAAACTATAGATCCATGAAAATTCCAGCAACTCAATCTACCTATCGGCACAAAAAACATCATAGATTGTATACTGCTAAAGAAATTACCTTCTTTTCTCCTCCCTAAAGTCTAAAGTGGCATATAAGAATATATTCTTTCGATATGCTTTTTCTCCTCTTCAATAGCCCATCCATTAACTTGAAATACGCAGATTTATTCAAACTAACTCCTTTCTGCTCTGATTCTTGAAATAGTTTTATTGCCTCTTTGTACTTCCCTTGAGTACAAAAATTACTTATCTGTTCTGTGTAATCCATGTCGCTTGAACCAAGCATTTGTGAAGTGTCTTCACTTATCATATTTGGACTTGTCTCTAGGAGTTTTGACATGAATTTCTTTGCTTCCTTAGTTCTCCCAGTATGAGTAAGTGCACCAATGATGACAGTATAAGTATATCGATCCGACCCCAATTTTTTCTTCTCCATCTCGGTCATGAGGTCAAATGCTTCATCAAGTTTCCCTTCTCTGCAAAGGACGTAAATCAACGTGTTGTACGTAACTGCATCAACGGGCTTACCTTTAATGATCCATGTGTTAAATAAATTAAAGGCCTTCTCGAACATACCATGTTTGCAAAGCCCTCGAAGAAGAATGTTACATGTAATAATATCCGACTTGAATGAGTTCTCAACCATTCTGTTATAGAACAAGAATGCTTTCTCCACTGCTTCCTCCCAGTAGTAACCATGAATAATCATGTTACACGTAGCTTCATTAGGGGCCAAACCTTTATCTAAAAGCTCATTCAATTTATCTACAGCCTGATCAGTTTTTAAACAATGGCACAACCCCCTAATTATAGTGTTATAAGTGACAACACTAGGAATGATCCCCTTCTCCTTCATCTCATCCCAAAGCTTCAGAGCTTTGTTGTTTGTTCATTTTTAAAGTATCCGATGATTAGAGTTTCATAGGTTACCTCATCAAGAATATAACCTCGCTTTGCGGCCTTCACAGTCAACTTGTATGCCTCTTTGAGCAGCTTCTCCGTGCACAATTTGTGCACTATAGTGTTCAGAGTAAAAGTATCCATCTTTAAACCTTTCCTCCCCATTTCATCCATCATCTTAAAAGCTTCTCCCAGATTTCCTGCTTTACAATAACCATTGATCATAGTATTATAAGTAAAACAGTCCGGTGAAAACCCATTCTCGACCATCTTTGGCACGACACAGCCGGCTTCATCCATCTTACCTTCCTTACAATAACACTTCACCATTATATTGTGAGTCACCGCGTTCGGCTTGACTCCCTTTCCCTTCATTTTCCAACCAACTTGAATGCCTCCACACTCTTCCGCCATTGAAAACACCCGTCAATCAGAGTATTGTAGGTAACCTCATCCGGCATCACCCTCAGGCTCTCCATCTCATCCCTTAGGCTAATCGCCTCCTTGACCTTCCCCTCGTCGCACAAACCCCTCATGATTGTATTATAAGTCCAAATATCCGGTACCATGTCGTTCGCTCTCATCAACTCGACAACCTCGGCAGCCTCCTTCAACCACCTCAACTTACAATAGCCATGAACCAAGATATTATAGGTGTTCCTATTTGGGGAAACCCCGCTACCTTTCATCTCTAGCAAAACCTCCCTAACCTTACTCAATTGGCCCTTCCTACACAATGCATCAAGAATAGTAGGGGTGCTCGCGGTGCGGTTTGGTTCGGTTTTAAGGGAAAATGTCATCAGATCCGAACGTTTAATTTATGTGCGGTGCGGTTTGGATTGGATGAACTTTTTTTGGAAATCCGATCCGATCTGATCTGATTACAAGCGGTTTGGATCGGTTTGTATTTGCGGTTTTTTAAATAAAAAAAATTAAATACATATAACAAGTCTCAACATCAAATTTTAAATAATCAACAATGACATATCAAGTCTTAACAATATCTTAAAAAGCCAACGATAACATAACAATAGAAATAAAATCATAGGTTAATTAAAATAAATAAATAAATAACATTTTGAACATAAAATATTTATTAAATAATAATAATACATGAATAATAGAAAAATGTAAAACAAATTGAACATGTTATAAGTATAATTGTAAATATAATAATAAAATAATAATATTATAGTATATTGTGCGGTTTGGATTGGATTGGATCGGTTATGAAAAGTAGATTCGAAATCTGATCCAATCTTGCGGTTTGCAAAAAATAGAATCCAATCAAATCTAAATTAATACGGTTTTAATAAGTTTTCGGTTTGAATTGAATTGAATGAACGGTTTAATTTGGATCGGTTTGGATTTGAACACCCTTATTAATTTATACAGGAAGTTTATTAAGATAACTATATATATACTTTGGGATAAAAATCAATATGAATTAAATAATACGAATAATAATCTCAAAATTATAATTTAAGATCATTTAAACTCGAAATAAGATATGTATAATTACAGTTATATTATTAACAAGAATGAAATTATTAGAATTACTCATTATTTTATGAGCCAATATACTTCCAAAAAGAGATATTTTTAAGCCGGCCATAATTTTAAGTCTAATTTGGGAATTAGACGGTATTGAAGTTAAATAATATTTGTGTTAAGGAGTTGACCAATTTAACTAGCGAACCCAACCTTTTATTTTAAAATAATTAATCAATTAAAAATTTAGCCACAATTTTTCAAAAAGAAAAAAATGACAAAATTAACTAAATTTAATTTCGGTTGAAAAAAAATTAGTTTTCAAATTATTTGGGTTTTAGTACAATTTTGGTATTTATGAAAGAAAATACAAGCGTCAAGTATATGTGGTGAACATGAAATTAAAACCTGAAAATATCTATATGTGTAGGTTTGTAGGAAGAATAATAACAGTGACATAATGATGCAATTGCAATTGCAAGAAAGTAGTATTAGGCGTATGATAGATCAATCGATCAATTTACCGGTAAAGGCGGTGGTGGAATTCAAGGTCATGCTTGCGACTACTTCTCATTTCTCATTATCTCCATATAATAACAATAGAAAAAATCTAGGAGACAACAATTTTGTTAAATTTTGGTCAGTTTATAATCAGTAAAAAAAATTAAGTTATTAGATAAAATTTTATACCAATCTTACACTATTAAAATTATTATTGATAACTATTTGATAACTACAAATTACAAAAATTACTAATTCTTTAGCATTGCTCGTAACAATATATAATATCATGCAATTGCCCCAATAAATTAAATATTATTTACTCATTCCTCATGCCCCTTTGGAGATATCTTTTAGGGGCGAGTTAGACTATTTAATTTACATGATGCATTGATATCACTAATAGTTTTAGGCATAGCATTTAAGATTCATAGTATTTTTTTATAAATATTTGTAAATAAAAAATGATTAGAAATTATAATTCATTTTTTTAATTATTCTCTTAATTTTGAAATAAATAAAATTTAAAATTTTTTATTCTTTTAATATTTTTAAAAATAACATATATATTTAAATTTTTAACTATTTAGATTTTAAAAAGATAATTAGAAGAATGAATTAGAATTTTTAAATGTCTATACTTAAACATAAAAAATATTACAAATTTTATATCTCTTAAGAATAAGTGTTTTAAAATATTTTTTAGTATGGGATATTTTCATTCCTTAAACTAGTTTTTAAAATGAATTAGAACTATGCTAAATTGACAATTCTGAAATAAATAAAGATGAAAATTCAGGTACAGTCAACTTCACGTAAAATTGATAGTTAAAAATTGTAAAATAATTTAATTGATTTGACTAAATTTTTATTTAACTATTCTCAATTATCAATTTTACGTAAAATTAACTGCACGTGAGTTTTTATTTAAAATAAATAAAAAGAAAAAGGCAAATGGGGTGGCAATGTTGCACTAAGTCATGATCACGTTCACGGGTTTTAATTACAATCTTGTGAGTCTTATCCAATTTGATGAGTTATCATCATAACAAAACCCACTATTATAAGGCATCACTCCCATGCATTGTGTCCACCCTCGTGTCAAACCTCACAAGATTCACAACACAACCCACTACTGCTTTTACTTTCCACCAAAACAATATTATTGTAAAACCCTACTTTGGTCATAATATATTACTATATCTCAAGACAAAGCCAAAACACAATGCTAAAATTCAACACTCTTAAACATTTCACTCTCTTTCTTGTTTTCTTGATTGCTTCCGCGGCCGCGGCCGGAGGACACGGCGGAAGAAAACTCCTTTGGGACATGTCAAGTGGTAGGACACCCTCCTCAGGGACACCTAACGGTGCGTCTGAGTCGGGTCATGGTCCAAACTAGGATTACAGTTGAGGATGGGGATCCGCACCCGGGGCAGGATGGGGGGGTATGGCTCCGGATCGGGCCGCTCCCCAACAGGTTTGGTGGGTAGAGGCTTCGGATATAGGTTTGGATCTGGGACTGGATCCGGATCCGGGTACGGATATGGATTCGGAAGTGGCAGAGCTCATGAAGGTGGATATGGGTCAGGAAGTGGTTCTGGTGGTGGTGCAAACAACGGTAACCGGTCACCAAATTCAGTATCTCGGGACAGAAGTACAGAACCAACCATCATGGCTAAATTTATTGGCTCCTACTATATAGTTCATAGTATGATAGTAAAATATTTACTCTATATATATATTTTGCATGTGTGAGAGTGCTTGGTGTGTATGCATGAAAAAGCTAGCTAGCTATATTAAAGCTTTGAAATTGCTATATACCTAATGAAAAAAATCAATATAATTTTCCAATTATCGTTTTGGGTTGATTAATTATTTTGTTTCTAATAATCTCTTAAAGAGCTATATAGCTAGCTAGCTATTTAGATGCTTGCAAGATTTGGGAATCATACCTTTTGACAAATTGATCAACGTGCCGCTACTACTACTAAAAGTTGTAAGATAGGTTAATGAAAATTTCTTTCTAATTTTTTTGTGGTTCATTGGATATATATGTAGCTTGATGTGCTATCAACCAAAATTCTCAATCGACAGAAATTAAAAAGTTAAAATAATTAGATGTTAGTTAAATGAGGCAGCCTTAATAATTATACCCTGATTATGTTAAATGTTTATGCGTCAATATTTGGATGCAGATAATAAATTGGTGATCTTTTTGGTGCCTACAAAATTGTTGTCTAACTTGCCTAGAAGTAGAGATAAAATGAAGTAGGACTCATCTCTTAAATTTTGAATTTTAGGAGTAAATGTTAGGCACCATAAAAGATGCCTAGTAAAGTATTCTTAGTTTTTTTTTTTTTTTTTGAGTAATATCCCAAATAGGCTCCAAGAAATTTACCATCCGACAGTTTTGTCCTCCACAAAATTTAACTAAGATTTCGATCCTGAGGTTTTCAGATATCTATCAGATACGTCCCCAAAATCGTTTGATCCGGTTAAAGTAGTGACGTGTCAGGTTAACTGCGACATGTCACCTTCAGGACATTTTGGTCCCCATCTACGCTGGACAAAACGACGTCGTATTGGAACCAGGGGCAAAACGACGTCATTTCGGGGAGAACAAATTCGTCCCCACTTAGACAGAGAATGCAAACGGCGCCGTTTTCATGTGGAGAACCTATTTGCCTTATAATAGTATCTTAGGGGACCTATTTGACCTATAATTCGTGATGTTAAAAGAAGTTATATTTACTTCTACGCAAATCTTAAAAACACATCTGTTCATTTATCAAAATGGTAACATAAACGTGAGAACCCAAACATGTTAACCACATAAATATTTGGCTTCAATAGCCACACAAGCCAAATCAAGTCAAAAGAAGGTTTATTTTCTTCAACATAAACTAAACGAAACCATTCTAAATAACATAAAGTCTTCTTCCTCCAACATAACAAAAGGTGGTAACATAACTAAGACAACAACTTTCACACTAATTCTTAGAAGTATCATTTCTTGAAAGGCTGGTTCAACCCTGGTGTTGAAATGAATTTTAACAACTTAGATACTTTGACACTGGTTGCAGCTGATATTGTCTCAACACTAACATTCTCCGGATTCTTGGCCCTAATTACTGTCTCCTTTGGAAGTCTAAAAGAAAGCTGAGTTTGGAATAAACAGTATTGTTATCACCATGTTTCACACAGAGTTCAACTGCTTACATTAAGCCACTTATAAGGAGGCATACCTTTGGATTGCTTGAGAAATTTCTTATCGCATCTGAGGGAGAATTGTCAACTTGAGTATATTGAGAGGGAGGATCAGGCTCTTGCATGCTACCAAGTTTAAATACACCAGCCTGTGTTTCCAATATTAACAAACAGGGGCAATGAAAGTACTCGAGTGTAATATCACGAATTATAGGTCAAATAGGTCCCTTAAGATACTATTATAAGGCAAATAGGTCCCCCACATGAAAACGGTGCCGTTTGCATTCTTTGTCTAAGTGAGGACGAATTTGTCCTCTCCAAAACGACGTCGTTTTGCCCTTAGTTCCAATACGATGTCGTTTTGTCCAGCGTGGATGGGGACCAAAATATCGTGAAGGTGACATGTCGCAGTTAACCTGACACGTCACCACTTTAACCGGATCAAACGGTTTTGGAAACGTATCTGGTGGATATCTGAGAACCTCAGAGTCGAAATCTTAGTTAAATTTTGTAGGGGACAAAATTATCAGATAGTAAATTTTTTGGGACCTATTTAGAGTTTTTTTTTTATTTTATTTTATATTGGTCTTACCAAAATCCAGTCTATATAGTAATAGTAAAGTCACACTAAAAAATACAATATTTTTAATTGTTTCTCTGTGGTACATATGGTGGTAGTACCGACGTAGTGGTTGAAAGTGGTGGGTTGGTAATAAAGCACAATTGGTAGTAAAAGTGATGGTAGAGTTTGTCAATGGATCGGAGTTCACCCTAGCTAGTTAATAATTTGGTTAGTTTTCTACTTTTCTTAATTAAATATATAGATCCAATCTTTTTTATGTATTTAATTATTTTTAAATTTTTATTGTAATTTTGTGGACATCAATATTTCATTATCACAGTTGTTTATTCAATCTTATTTACATATAACTCCAAAAAGTCAAAGAGGGTAAAAAAATACTCTATATATCTAGACAATCATGCATCCATAAGGCACATTACACTTTTATAAAATGTGGCAACGAATAATGATGATGATTAGTATTATATATTATAATTTTCACAAATGTTGTGCAAACAAATTAAATTGACGATGATAATGTCCACGATGACATGCATATTACTGATATGTTTCAATATGGAATGTGAATAACTTGAATTCCCACTTAGACCATGCCATTAATTAATAAGTTATATAATGCTACCAAATCTATGTTCTCATAATCAAGGTGATCAATTTTATGGTTCTCAGCATATACACGTGCATTTACACACCGTCACCACCCTCCACTATTTTTTTTCTATCCAGATTAAATATAACATAATCATCATCATAATTATTTAGTCCTACATGTATACTTAATTTATTTGTAGACAATACATATATTAATTATAATCATAAATTATGCTATTTCAAATTAAATGACTTATATAATAATGATCTCATTTATTGTTATAAATGTTAAATTGAATAAGTTATTATTACTTTTGATTTGGAATTAAATGAGAATAAACCCAGATATTATCTTTTATTCCTTAGATAATTATCTTTTTGGATTTTAGATATCTTATCTTTTAGCCTTTAGATACTATTTTATTTGGGTTTAAGGATTTAATGGGTGCCATACTCAAATATAAATAGACCTTCAGGGTTTCGGTCCCCAATATACCAAAGCCGCATTTGTTGCTCTTTTCCCATCAAAAGAGTTGCAGTTCAGCCACCTAGGAATACAGAAGGCTTTGGTTGAGGAAGATCGAAAGAACCACAAAACTGAGTCTTTCCATCAATTTCTAATTTCTACGAATTCAGGTACGCCTTCCGCATTATGATATATATATATATATTTTTTGGTGATTCAATATGGATGATTTGAGTTATTGAAATTAATTTATTCCGGTATATGTGTTAGGGTTATGCTAGATAACTAATGACTTTTTTGAACAAAATGAATAACAGATTTTAAAATTGACCTAATTCAAATAAAATATACTACATTTTAAATTACTCACCTAAATCTTAATATTAGAATAACTATTTATATACCTAATAAATTGAACATTCAATATATTTATTATTCATATTATTTAATATTTTTATTGTCTATCTATACTTTTTCTATATGTTAATATGAATAATGTTTCTTTTCAAATTAACCCTTCATTTGACCTTTTTTTAGTGCATTCCCAGCACTTGTTTAATCATAAATATGATGTAAAAATTTTCAATACATCAATCATTTATTGCACAAATAATCTATATATATGTTTCTTTTCAAATTAACCCTTCATTTGACCTTTTTTTAGTGCATTCCCAGCACTTGTTTAATCATAAATATGATGTAAAAATTTTCAATACATCAATCATTTATTGCACAAATAATCTACATATATGATAGGTTGTTTGAAAAATTTTAAAAGTAATTTTTTTGAGTTTTTAATTTATGAAAAATAATAGTATTAATGTTTAGTACAATTTTTAAAATTAAATTGCAACTTTTTAAAAAGTTATTTAAAAATTTATAGAAAAGTTTTAAAAAAATGACTTTTTTCATAATACTATTATTTTTTATCACATTTTTATAAACTAAATATTTTTAAAATTAAAAATCTAAATACAAAATAATTTATTTATAAACTATTTTTAATATAATTATTTATTATTTAAATTATTTTTTAAAAAAATTTAATTAAATTATTTACCTAAAGTAAATTGTTGATACCAATCATCTTTCAATTTGTGCACTATGCATCATAAGCTAAAATTAGAGATAAAATAAACGGTTCACCTATTTAAAAAAAACGAAAAACCCTTAGATAAGGCACATTAATTAACCGTCCAAATATAATGGACTTCAATTCCAACAAACCATGGTGGCACATAATAATTAAGCTGGCCTTGTATTGTCAAATTAAAGATTCATGCATGTATACCTCAACTAGCACTTACCAAACTTTTTCTGGGTAGTTATTTTTGCTGGCCTATTAATTGTTAAATTATATAAAAAAATTACGATTATTTTTTATTATTATTAACAAAGCTAAGTGTTTGGAGGCTGAAAACTGCAACGTGTATTTTTTTACCGAATGTGATACTAGGTGAATGATTCGGTGGTCCTCACTTGTTTTTTCACCAATTGTGGTGAAAACTTAAATCAACGGTTAGATCATTATTAAATTTGATCCAACGATGGGTTATATTTTGTCAATTATAATCAATTTTTTTTTTGCAATTAGTGGTATATGAACTACGGCCCAATAGAATTTGTTATTTCCATAAAAAATTTTACTAAATCCTAAATTTCACCCACACACAAAATTGAATTTCATAATTTCCAACTAGTTAAACACACAATTGTCTCCTTCGTCAACATCAACATCATTATCTTCTTCTTCACTCTAATATTAATTCTGTTGATGTTCAACTATACATCTCCTAAGTTTCATATTTTACACCCTTACAAGCTTTTTTCTTTATAAAATTTACGGCGTATATCTTATCTCTCAATCTCTGCGAGGAAGTAATCTGAATCCCAATGTCTAATGAGGTAGGTTTTTCATCAATCTGAAACCCTAAGTCACACTCTTAGGATTAATTTTGATAGATTTCTTGCATCATGCCATCAAATACCTAGCCTAAATTAATTTGTTCATGTAGGATTATGTAGATGACACCAATAATGTTGACGGGTTTCACGGGAATTTGGAGAATCCCTTGAGAAACAGTGATGAGCTCCTGGACGACGATATCTTCATGGATGCTAACTTGGCAAATGCAGAAGTTGGTGCTTCTGAATCCAATGAAGGTACCCATTTTGATCAATTGGATGAATCTTATAAGATTGACGGGTGGGAGGACATAGGAAAGACTGAGTTCTTGAATATTGTAGATGTTGATATAAAAAGATATCATTTCAGTGATCTAGGAGTGGCTTTTGATTTCTACAATGCATTTGCCAAGTCAAAGGGATTTAGTGGTCGAAAAAGTAAGACGCGAAAGCACAATGGGATAATCAATCGACAGAATTTTGTTTGTTGTCGCGAGGGCTTCCGACGAAAAAAGGCAGATAATATGCATACCAGAAAACAAGAGCCTAGAGCTGAAACTAGATGTGGCTGTAAGGCAAAGGTTCAGGTGTCATTTGACGTTGTTAGTGGTCGCTGGATTGTTTCAAAATTTTCTGATTTGCACAATCATGACCTTCTTCCTCCAATTTTTACTGCAATGCTTCCTGGTCACAGAAAAATACCTGCTGCAGATATTGAGCAAATAAATATAATGAGGAAGGGTGGATTAGGCACTGCACATATTTTTGCAGCACTCTCAAGCCAATCTGGTGGTCACCACAATGTTCCCTTTTTGCCCAGGGACTTGTACAATCAAGTCGCACAGCAACGTCGACGATTGAAGGGTGATGCTAGTGCAGCTCTTCAATTTTTGAGGAAGATGAAGTCCATTGATCCTGTCATGGTTATAAGATATGAGGTTGATAGGTTTCACTCGATAAAGAATTTATTTTGGTGTGATGGAATAAGCCAAATGGATTATCAATTGTTTGGTGATGTATTGGCTTTTGACGCTACTTACAAGAAGAACAAATATCATTGTCCGCTTGTCGTTTTTTCGGGTGTTAATAACCATAACCGCACAGTTGTCTTTGCGGCCGCTCTTGTGTGTGATGAGTCAGAGCAAACATATATTTGGTTGTTAAAAAGTTTACTGGAAGCAATGAAGGGGAAGGCCCCAATTTCAGTTATCACAGATGGTGCCCTTTCAATGAAAAATGCAATCGAAAAAATTTTTCCTAATGCACATCATCGCCTATGTGCTTGGCACCTTATTCGCAATGCCACAAGTAATGTAGGTAATCCTAGGTTCACATCGCAGTTTAAGAAGTGCATGCTGGGTGATTACGAGGTTGGTGTATTCCGTAGTAAGTGGGATCGGATGGTTGAAGAGTTTGATGTGCAAGACAAGCAATGGATAATTGATATGTATGATAACCGTCATAGTTGGGCAACAGCACATATCCGTGGGAAGTTCTTTGCTGGGTTTAGGACCACTTCTCGATGTGAGGGGTTGCACTCAGTTATTGCAAAGTATGTCAAGTCCAGGTATAATTTAAGAGATTTTGTAGAGCACTTTGATAGATGTGTTGCCTACATTCGTTTCAAAGATAGTCTAGCAGACTTTGAATGTGCACATGGAGTACCTGTGATGCAAACTCATTTATTGTCATTGGAGAAGTCTGCAGCTAATTTATATACAAGAGAGGTATTTTTTCTATTTCGCCCTATTATTATAAGGTCTGGTTCAATGAAAGTGTTAGATTGCATTGATGTTGGTTCTTATATGTTATACACGGTGGTTAAGTATGGTAGTCCTAACGATACATGGCAAGTATCTTTCTGTGATTTACCAATGGAGTTTACTTGCTCCTGTATGAGGATGGAGTCATTTGGCATTCCTTGCGAACACATTCTATCTGTTTTAGTTACACTTGACATTTGTGAATTGCCAAAATGTTTAGTTCTAGATAGGTGGACCAAAAATGTGAAACAACAAATACAAGATACAAAGGGGTTCACTTGGGATTGCTTAAAGTCTACCCAATACTGGTGTTTGATGGACTGGTTTAGATTGGTGGCTACACTATCAGCAGGTAAAGATGATAGGTTCAGGAGCATGAGGGATTGGGCGATAAACACAGTGGATAAAATGAAAGCCGATGATACTGCTAGTGCAGTTGCTTCTAATAGTGCAATTCCTGCCACTCATACAGATCCTCGTGACCCCCCAATTCGTAGAAGAGCTAAGGATCGTGCCGGACAACGGTGTAGTATATGCCAGGAGCTCGGACATAACAAAACTACATGTCCAGATCGGAGTAAGTATGATAGGGGTTCACATGAACGGCATAGTCTACCTACAGATGATGATGCATATGAGGCTATGTGGGATGAGGAAGAAGACTTCATTTATGAGGAAGATGAAGGTGAATGTGCGGTAAATTCTAGTTCTGAATCTAGCAGAGATCAAGTGAGACATTTCTCAACTTTGATATTTTATTTACTGACTACTTTAAGATTTTTCATGTGTTGCTCATAAATTTTGTGTTATTTCAGGATATGGAGATAGATGACTCTAATTATGAATTTGGAAATGAGGACGATGGAGCCAATGAAATTAATTAGTCCTATATTATTTTTGTTTCATTTAATTTGTAATGTGTATTACGTATTATTTACTTGTTCCAGCTCAAATTACCTTTGATTTAACCTTTAGTTTTTTTTTGTCTTTTTGAAATATGGATATCTTCTATTTAAATACATCACAAATGTGGGAAACTAATCCTGTCTAATTTGGTGTATGTTGGGTTTAAGTTCTAACTTTTAATTATGTCTAATTGAGTTTTTGTAGTTACTGATTACCAATTTTAAGCTACATTGATGAAAGATGAAAGATGAAAGCTGGGAATAAATATGGTGTTTATGTTAAAATTTGAGGGATTTTTTCATCTTGTCTTTTGTTTTGGGTATTAGTGTTTCATAAGTCTGAATGCTTGGATCTTATATTACTCTTCATATAATAACAAGGATATTCAAATTCATGCACTAGTAATGTTATGTAAGTTAGTTGGTGGTAGATCATACAATGGCAAAACTCAATCCTTTTAACTTCAATTCATTCATTAGTTATGCTATGCAGGTTAGTTAGTGATAGATCATACAAAGACAACAATGGACTCTTTTAAATTCATTATTCTAAGTTGTCTGCTGTTTTATGATTATATTTCTATTTTAAAGTGCTACTTTTTCACTAGTATGAGACACAAGAGACTTACAAAAATGCATCCTGTTAGTAAAAAATAGTCACTCAATTTTTTTAATTCATCTCAATTTTTGAGAAATTGAGATGAGTTAATTATTTTTTCACACATTGAAGTCTCTAAAAATAGAAGAAAATAATGTAAAATAGTCCTTTGTTATCCTCTATCATCATCTCTGTGACTATTTCTATGACAGGTTTCTTTTTATGTTAATAACATAGTGCTTTAAACTATGTGCTCTCATTTCATTGTTCTTTAATGATGAGAAGATTTTTAGTTATTAGTTAAATTTTAATATTTTTTGCACCTTGCAGTAAGATTGCTATGTGCATCGGTTTAATTCAATGTGAAAAATGAGTAAAAAATAATTTAAATATGATTAAAATAGTTTAAATCATAAGCATGGATAATTATCTTATCCATAAGCAAAATAAACATTTTGGAACTTAAATTCAAATACCTAAGTTAATAACTATATGATAGAAATATTTTTGCACTCAAATTTAAATATCTAGTTAATTTTTTGCCACAACTGCATTCCACCATCGATCTGTGCTTATTTGAACGTCTCGCTTCCTTTCGTTGCTCTCAGATAATACAAGCTTCAAGGTGCTACTCATGCGGACCTTCTCATCCTTGAGCTACATATTCACCAAATTGGCACTTTAATAATACGATGATTATAAGTAGAGCTAAGACAACTCAAGGTGTGTACCCTTACCACTCCGAGGACAGATGGGGTGAAGTGAGATTCCATATTCAGCCATTGCATAACCCAACAAGCAGAATTTTTACTGTGTCAGATTGTTAAAGTTTGATTAAAACCTGAATGGAAGGATGTGCATTGACAAGAGAAGCGAAAACATACTAATAAATGGTCTACCTTGATTCCAGTTGCGGTAATCCATATCCTCTGAGTATATCCCATTTTTCAAAATGGTTCTTACTTGGCATTCCATGTTTGACATAATCCTCTGATAATATTATTTGAACAAGCACTTGTCCCTGTAACCATGGCTTTATGAGACACAATGGACCTTGTTTTAGCATATCATGTTACTTGCTATATTGAGATACTTACTATTACTTTCATGTCTTGGAGCCTTTGTTCCTCGCCATGTTTTGGTGATAACACATCGAAATAATAGGTTACCTTGTCTATGATGCTAAAGACTATAAGATACCAATGACCAACCTTCTCCTTAACTGGTATATATACCTAAAATTTGAAAATTTCTTTGATTTAAATATCATGTACACAACAAATGATATATATACCTAAATTAGTTTTGTCCTCTAATTTTAAATATTTAAATTAGTTAAGGTCAGTGGACATACCCACTTAATATTCTTGTTGGGTTGCATAAAATCTTTTCCATAGTCTCTGAGCAAGTCATCCAGTGTTTTATCTCTAAAGATGTCCTCCTGGAATTTGATAAATAATGTATAGCATAACACACAAAATATGAGACTAGTCAATTCAAATTGTATTAAATCCAGTTAATCATTCACACAATTGTACAAGTTTCTAGACATAACACTCATATTAGACTTACTATATGCTACATTGTTACACATATTTAGAATTGTTATACTTAATAATTGAGATTACCGCAAATAATGGTGGTAAGCTCCACAGTATCCTTTTGTTACTCTGTTCATGTGTTGTTCTAATAGCCATCAGTGTAAACACCTGCAGTTTTAAGGTAATTTATATTATTGTTTCGATATGTAAATCACCGAAGAATTAATGAGTTAGTGTTGTTAATTTTATGAAATTTTAATTCTTAAATGCAAACCTCTTCTGAAATCTCATGCCCCGGGCACATGCATGTTAGCTGCGCTCTAGAGATTCTGCAGTCCCCATGCTTAATGATCTCCTCTCTGCAATAGAGTTCAGTGAATTGGATAAACAAATTTTAGTTCAATGTCATCTTCATGTAAGGTTTCTCATGGAGACACTTAAAAAGCAACAACTTACTCCCCATCAAGTGATGAACAAAAGATATATGCTCCGATTTTCTCATGTTCTTTTCTTAAATTCATCTCAGGGACTGGTTTGAAAGTGAATGATAACCCCGCTAACGATGCAACATCATGATTGACTTTTTTCCCTGATAGGATTTTCCCTCTTGGTGCAGCAGCTTGGAGATGCAGTTGCGTACTTAGTGTTTCACCGAGGGTGCTGCGATGGTTATTCTTTGGTGGGACAGTGCTTGAGGCATTTTCATTTGACAGCATATGCTATGTTTTCCCCATCCATCAACATTAGTAATGGAACCATATCACAAGATAAAAAATGATATTACAAATCAGAAAATTCATGAGATGCAAAGTGTTACCGGTGTTCGAAATCTTGCCGTGCTACCTATTGCCACTAAATTTCCCTTAGAATTGTTGCCAGCGGGAGCTTTCTGGGTTGGCTTAATCCTATGCGGTGGCTGAGACATGGTTGTAATCACGTGACTCCTTGGAGTTACCACCCTGTTAATGGATTTTGGAGGTGGCATATCAACTGTATTGACTTCAAAAACTTCCTTTGGGTCCTCATCGACATCAGTAAGCAAGGTAATCAGGTCCGTTTCTTTATCCGTGAGCTTAAAATTTTTTTCCTGTGCATTGAGTTTGGTAGTAGATGCTGATTTTAGTTGTTGTTGGACCCTCTCAGTGACACCTTCACTGAACACACCTGGATGAGGTGACCTCATTCTCTGTTTCTTCCTCTGCCCTCCTTTGATCCCACTACTTGAGTCACCGTTGGCAAGAAGGATAGACTCAACGTGAGCCAGGGCGTTTATCTGTGTATCAATTTTTTTTTCAATGTCGTCAACTTTTTCCCGGAGTAGTCGTATCTCAGACAGCAGAATATCCATCAATGTGTTATTCCCCTCCATATTGAAAATGGCTGAATCGATGATCCTTGCATTCTATTGCGTACGCATTCTTTTGTGGGGGTGATTTACTACTGAGGAGTGTATGTGTCTTTTTGACTTCAGCCACCTTATTTGCTTACACATGGCTACACAAATTCGCCAAATTAGAAAAGCACATATGTAGACACTAATGTCCTACCACTGCCAACGAGTGTGACATAATTTTGTCTCTTTTGTGAGTCTTAGCAAATAGTACTGCATGCTCTCTCTTTTTAAAGTGTGTTTGTTGAGGTTGTACCTGTATACCAGTCGCCCAGGCTGTATTGGCAAAGTTGTGGACATATATGTGGTCTGGTTTGTCCTTGACATATAAGCTTTGGGTGGTGATGATATGAATTTTTGATTAAAAATCATGCCTTTTCTTAGAAATTTATTCTAATAACTGTGTATGGTAGTGAAATTAAAGAATTTAAATGACCTGAAAAAGCTTATGTGGAAGTGTATAAACTAAGGTGTCGTTAGCTTAATTAATAGTAAGTTTAGACATTAGATAAAATTACATTAAAATAAGACAATAAAATTAGATTAATTAACAGTAAACAATTTGGCAAGAGGTGAACCCTTTCAAAAATACTAAATGACAATCAAAATTTACCATTTTAAACAAATATTTAACCAATTATAAATCTTAAATACTAAATTTTAAATTATAAACTTATAAAATAAATTCTTGTATGATATTATTTTATTAGTAAGAAAGATTTAGCAAACTTTTTCTATATTACTTTATTTGATCTTCATTTAATACTCCCTCAATTAAAGACAGGATCAGATGTGTGGGATACTGGTATCACATAGGCTGTATAGTAATCCGATAGTAAGTAACTATTATAATCAAACAATAGGCTATTTTCATTATGTAATCATATACTATGACAACCATAACTCATGAGACCATCTCTCGCATTTGTCCTCCCAACTGCATTGCTCGATATTCGTACATGATCGTGCCTTGTCCAGAAATTTTCTGCACAACCATATTTTGGCGCCAATATGAGTCCATACAACTTCCTATATCCCATATTATTCCCTATATAACATATGTTTCACAATTCAGTATTACACACAGAAGGAAAATCAGTCACAGAAAAAACTCTTCAATGGAATTCCTGAACTTGGAGGCATTTGACATCACCGGCTCTGTTTCACAAGTTTACGGCAGGTAACAACATTAAGATTGCAACTTCAGTGTGTATTTTAATATAAGTTTTCATTTGTTGGGTCCAGGTATACTAACTTACCTAACTATATTGTTCACCATATGCTTGTAGTGATGCTTTTGCCAAGGTTGAAAGCAACCATGACCATGCTGTCCCAGAAAAATTGGTGGACGTTGGACAAGTTGACAACACCAATGGAACAGAGTCTTTGCGTGGAGAGTCTAAAGAAGGGACACATGCAAACTTCAATTCTAATGGAGTTTCGATTGAGATCCCGCATGATGCACAACAATTGAATGAAGTAGTTGGAGGTGGACAAAACATGCTCTTCGTAGGCTCGCAACAGCTGGATCCTTCCCAACACGGCTTTCAGATGTTTAAGGAGAGTTTGGCCACTGGGACGTGCCAACAAGTGGATATGGAGACAAGGCAATTCATGCGACAGCTGATAAGACTCTTTGAGGTAAAAAATTCAAAATAAGATTATTATTATTATTATTATTATTATTATTATTATTATTATTTAATGGCCTGTCATTCACAATGCTCTCTGAAGTTTTTTAAACATTTATATCAAGCCAAATGCTTCATTGTCTTGTAGGAGCAACAAGTTCAAATTAAAGAGCTGAAGGGATCAGTTGAGAAATTACAGGCTGAAAAAGAACCAAAAAATGATCTTATTGAGAAGCCTACAGAGGATTTAATATATATTGATTCTGATGACAATTTGGTTTACACAAACAAGGAAGAGAAAACCCCAACTAACTTAGTTCCTTCTGGAATTCATAACATCTCTCCTATAGCTCCCAATACTGAAGAGAATTTAGTGCAAGCTCCAGCCTACACCAATATCATAAGGAATAGATTGTTCAGGACCCCTTTTACTAGAAAACTAAAAAAGGAGAAGGGAACAGGTTTAGCTACAGTTAACAGTGCAGGTAATCAGGGGCCAACCAGGAAAAGCCCTCCATTGAAGAGGCGTTGTGTAGGCCAAGGCTCTCGTCGGACCAATGCTACCACAAAGGTACCTTGTTTAATTTTGTGCTAAACTCAATCACAGTCAATAATATAGTTGCATTACTTTGTCTCCATAACTTGTATTAAATATATTTTTTGTGCAGAGCGGGAGAAACAAGTTCAAGGTAACACCTGCAATGGACTTCAATGATGTGCAAGCTAGGATATTTGCATACATCTTCAACAGCGGAGTGTATCAAGAGTAAAAATCTAAACTTTATGTGTTTGCAATATCATAAAAAAAGACAATAACCACATAGTCAAATTATAATTATTGATTAATCCATGTGTTCTTGTTGACTCTACAAAGGGAGTATCTGGTGAAGATGGGCGAAATGACAGCTACAAGAAAAATCATGCATAGCCTTCTTCCTGAAAATGATATAGACGAATTGGTCGTGCAAATGCTATGCAAAAATGTGACACTCGCTCAATTTGCTTACCCTGACCCCTACATTTGGTGTCTTCCTCCCACTTTTGCGGTTAGTTAGTCCAATTGCATGAAATATTATGAATATTGTGATCATAACATAGCATATTTTAATAGAGTTTATCAACTATACTCCAATAATTTATTTAACATGAATTTTGATTGATAGGAGGATGTGCATGAGAAAAAGAGTCAAGCACTCATGCAGATGGAGTATATGGACACTTGGATCAAAGCATCAACACAACTGCAATATGTAAAATGATCCTCTCCTTTAAATTCTACAAAATCTTTAATTTGGATACAGTATTGTTTATTGTTACCTTTAAGTTTAAAGGCCCTGTGTATTAAGAGTAATTATGATATGTGAATATTCTATATGCTATCTAATTAATCCAAATTTCAAGATCTATGTGCCAATTGAGGATCTCGGTGCCAATTGGTTTGCGATGGTAATTGGAATGCACCAAGAGGCTTTATATTACCTTGACTCTAATCCACAACCGTACTTGGTTAGAGATAGAAAGGCTCGGATGCGCGATGTTGTAAGGCTTCTTTTCATAAGATCAAAAATTACAAATTAGGTGTTTGCTATCAAATAATTTAACCACTCAAAAATTCTTGGTAATTTGTAGGCCAAAATGTTGTTCAAAATAACAACTGAATGCTTTGACACGGATGAGAAATTTCTACCCCATGGCTTACCGGATTGGCCAATTATTGATGGAAAGGGCATACCAAATTGTCGCAGCGGGTAGTTGTTAAGCCACCAAAAAATATTTAGCTGATAGTATAATTAAATAACATTGTATAGTAATTGTTTGTTATTATTGCAGTACCAATTCTGCTAGCTGGGTTATTTCATGGATCAACATGGAAAATCAGTTTGATTATGATCTCCCAGGCATGGTGAGCTACTTGGCTTTGATTACTAATTCTTATCACTATATTAATCAAGGAAATTTCTTTTATTATTTTATTTAAAAAGATAATTGAGTTTCTCGTGTAAAGAAAAACATTATTCATTGGATTGCAATGGGGAGGACATTAAGAATGTTAGAAATTATCCTATCATTTATCCAATCAAATATATATACTAATAGATAACCAAACTCTAACAAAATATAAATTTCATGAAACAGTTGGAACACAACTTGCTTCGTGCTAAGTTAGCGGTGGACTTGGTTACTAGTCCCTTCAATCAGTTGAAGAATGAGATTCTTAAAGATGCAATTGAGTGGGAGAAGCACCAGGTGGGAGCATGAAGGACCAATACCTAAGCATTTTCTTTGTGGCATATGTAGCCCGTATTATGTAGTTTGCTTTAATTATAAACTAGATTTATTTTCAAGCTTTAATTATCATCTAATTTTATTTTATTTGTGCCAGTTTGAATATTATGGGTGTACTTACAAAGGCCTTAACTTTAATTATTATCTATATTATGGATGAATCACTTATTTATCTTTTTCTTTTATTTTATGGCAGTCAAAATATTGGTTGCTCAACATTCATTATTCTTAGAAATTCTTTCATAAAAATGTTATTAAATGCATGCTTTTAATTTTGTAGTTTTATTATATGACATTTCTCCAAATTTATATCTATTTACTGACTAAAAGACTTGTATGTGAAGTCCTGACACTATTTATTTTTAGAGTTCATGAACATACTTTTACAAAACTAAACATGTATTGATTGTCAACTATTTATGTTACTCAGTGACACAATCATATAATTATAAAAGCATTAAGTATTAATTTATGCACAATAGTACATAACATGATATTACATCACAATCCAAGAGTATTAGCAACATGAAATTGTGGTCTTTAAGTTGGACATAAAGTGAAAGATACTAATTATTGAGTCTTAATTGGCTGCATAACAATGTCAGTTACACAGAATTATGAAATTAAATTAAATAGCATAACATAACTAATCAAGCTCTAATTAATGGTCCTTTATTTTGAGACTCATAACTAGTAGAAGAAATGGATATCTACATTAGTGATCCAAAATTTCAAACTGTGCAACCTGGGAAAGAAGATAAAGAAAAAGATTTTAGAAACATAAATCTAA
This sequence comes from Arachis hypogaea, assembly GCF_003086295.3. Taxonomy (NCBI): domain Eukaryota; kingdom Viridiplantae; phylum Streptophyta; class Magnoliopsida; order Fabales; family Fabaceae; genus Arachis; species Arachis hypogaea. The sequence continues at coordinate 108,454,760 of NC_092039.1, forward strand.
GTCACAAAGAACAATGTAACAGTTTCAAATCAGATGTTATATAACTTCAGTGTTGATAATCTATATTATAGCATTAAGAAAAATATAATATTTATTTAAATTGATTTATTTATATTAAAAGGAAGCTCATTTAAGCTTTACATATTATGCAATTCAAAAGAATTTTACCAAAGCCCTTCAATTTGTCTTTAACACAATGAATGTTAAGTATTATGAGCGAAATTTACTTCATCAATTCACTAAACTCAGAATCATTTACCTTCAAAGAAGAATGCATTAATTAATGTAAAGTACTTCAGCGAAGCTGATAATTATATGCACAAGGAGATTTGAAGCCAACCCCTCCTCAAGATTTGTATAAGTTCAAAAACAATTGAAGATATATATGAATGCATAATGTATTCTTAGTTAGGTTTTTCTATAAAGTGGAACTAATTTTCAATTTGCAGCATAATAAGCAACACACAATCTTTATCCTTTTCAACACATTATTGCAGAAAGTTAAGTTGCAGTAGTTACTTTAAAATCAAAACCAGTTTCAGTTGAAGTCACAATTACAAATAGAATAATCAATAAAAATCATAAGTTAAACATGAAGTGACAAAATGAAAAATACAAAGAACAGGGTTAATGTTATCTCATAGAGGTGAAGCTTTTTTTGGTCTACTGCTAAGTCATGGAGATAGAGGAGTTTGCTAGATTTGGTCCACCACTGCAATGTAGCAAAACTATCTTCTCGTCCACCACAACAAAAACTACAAAATTAAAAAATTTTGTGCCAAAATCGAACAGGGGACATTCAGATAATGGGAACGGGTAGTGCAAAAGAGAGCATTTCTAGAACAATCAATGAGTCAACAATACTCGTCGCCACTATCGTCCCCATATAGGTGACTGTCTTCCACCGATGCTATGCACCCAACAAGAATACAGTTTCGACAGTTTTCTCCTTATCTAAAGTCGTTAATAATTTAACATTGCTTGCAGTTGATAAATAATAATCTAATTAAATAAGTAAATAATGCTAGAAATAACCTAATTTTAGGCTAGGTATTTGATGGTATGATGCAAGAAATCTATCAAAATTAATCCTAAGAGTGTGACTTAGGGTTTCAGATTATCCCATTGTGCTTTCGCGTCTTACTTTTTCGACCACTAAATCCCTTTGACTTGGCAAATGCATTGTAGAAATCAAAAGCCACTCCTAGATCACTGAAATGATATCTTTTTATATCAACATCTACAATATTCAAGAACTCAGTCTTTCCTATGTCCTCCCACCCGTCAATCTTATAAGATTCATCCAATTGATCAAAATGGGTACCTTCATTGGATTCAGAAGCACCAACTTCTGCATTTGCCAAGTTAGCATCCATGAAGATATCGTCGTCCAGGAGCTCATCACTGTTTCTCAAGGGATTCTCCAAATTCCCGTGAAACCCGTCAACATTATTGGTGTCATCTACATAATCCTACATGAACAAATTAATTTAGGCTAGGTATTTGATGGCATGATGCAAGAAATCTATCAAAATTAATCCTAAGAGTGTGACTTAGGGTTTCAGATTGATGAAAAACCTACCTCATTAGACATTGGGATTCAGATTACTTCCTCGCAGAGATTGAGAGATAAGATATACGCCGTAAATTTTATAAAGAAAAAAGCTTGTAAGGGTGTAAAATATGAAACTTAGGAGATGTATAGTTGAACATCAACAGAATTAATATTAGAGTGAAGAAGAAGATAATGATGTTGATGTTGACGAAGGAGACAATTGTGTGTTTAACTAGTTGGAAATTATGAAATTCAATTTTGTGTGTGGGTGAAATTTAGGATTCAGTAAAATTTTTTATGGAAATAACAAATTCTATTGGGCCGTAGTTCATATACCACTAATTGCAAAAAAAAAAAATTGATTATAATTGACAAAATATAACCCACCGTTGGATCAAATTTAATAATGATCTAACCGTTGATTTAAGTTTTCACCACAATTGGTGAAAAAACAAGTGAGGACCACTGAATCATTCACCGTGATACTATACAAGTATAGTCTTTTTTTTTTTGAAAGAAAGTAATATTATATTAACAATGGATATTCAAGATATCCAGATTAACATGAGTACATATTTCTGATGGGATATGTGCCAACTAAGTGGGCCACTACATTACTATTTCTCTTAACATGGGCAACATGAAAGGAGCTAAAACTTTTTAAAAGGGCCTTTGCATTAGAAATCAAAAGCCCAAACTGATTATGTGATGTATCTGAAGCCAGTAAAGCATTCACTGTGCAGCCGAGGGTTGCGTTTTATATGGCTCACTTAGAACTGTATCGAGTTCAAATTCTCGTAGAAAAATATAGAACTATACTAATAGAGTAATAACAGAGGTGTGTGTGTGAATTGATGTGTGTTATATATGACCAAAAAAAAAATTCATTGCAAAACCAAGTTGAATTGATCTAGTAGTTAGTTCACTAGTTCGTTTAATTAAGTGTCGCTAGTTTAAATTCTGCCTTGTACATATAGCAGTCCGTTGGCCAGTGACAAACTTTTAAATGAAATTCAATATCGTAACGGATTAATCCTTAACTTACCAGATCTACTTTTAAAGTTCCGGTAGAGCCACGGTAGCTTTTGATTTCCGCGCTGACAGGAACAGATCTACTCTTGAAGTAGTAGGGACAAATGCCGCCAGTGAAAATTTAACATTTTTTTACTAGTTTTTAATAATATAGGTTAATTATTTCTACCACAAAACTAATTTTGTTCCCACAAAAAATTAATATAGGTTATTGGCAATTTTTTGCAGACATTTTTATGTTTGAAATAAGACTGAATAATAATTTTAGTCTTTTAACTAGTTGAGAAAATAAAAAATCTACTTCTAAAATTATATATTAGTGTTTTATATGAAATTTATTGAAACCCTTCAAAATTTTAAAATCTTAAATATAAAATTACAAGACTGCGAGGTTTTTTTTTTTTGAATGTGATTATATACAAGTATATAGTCTATATAATCGCCATAATAATGTAATAATAATAATTCAGTTATGAAGAGATTATGAAATATTTGATTATACAGCATGAAATGTAGAGAAAGCACAAAAAAAAAGCAAAGCAAATAAAGAAAAAGAATAGAATTATTGAAGGTTTATTAGTAATATAATGATTACAATAATATTTTTCCATTAATCATTTCTAGTATATACTCTCTATATACTATTAATACTCTATATAGATTAATTATTTCTAGAACTAAATACTCAATAATCAATTATGCTGAAAAAAATTTTTTAACTATTCTTGAATTTTTTTATTTTTTATTTTTTGAATTTTGATCAAATTTAACTTCTCTTATCTCTATATCCTTTTTCAAACTCAAAATTGGTTTAGGAATAAGGCTTTTTTTTTTTTTTATAAAAGTAAAAGTAGTAATATAATATAATATTGTAATTTTTGATATTTTTAAAATTATAGAAGGTACAAATTGGATCCAATTTCTCTCCAATTTCTGTACCTCAATTTTTTTTAACACAAATTGGACGATCTGATTTCTATATCTCTCACAAATTAGACAGCTCGATTTTTACTTCTCTAATTAAACGATTTCACATTTAAGAGTAATACCTCAATAGTCCATATTTAAAAAAATACCATTGCCATTGCAATATCAAAAACAAAAGTATAAGAATAATTCAAAATTTGACCTTAAATATCAAAAAGTTAGGAGTAGATAATGGAGTAAATTTTCAAAGTGGTTCCTGAGATTGACGTCGTACACCAAAATCGTCCCTGAGATTCCAATTACACCAATTACGTCCCTGAGATTGGAAAAATTACACCATATTAGTCCTTGATCTGTTTTTCGTTAACGATGCGCTAACGTGGCTTGATGACGTGGACCTTTGGTGACACGTGTCACCTCATGGTTTGGACACGTAGAACGGTATGATGATGTATCAATCAACGACACGTGCATGCTGATGTGGATGGTTATGCCATGTGTCACAATGTTATTTGTCCATGTGGTATTTACTATGTCATCATTACATATGCACCAAATTAGTCCCTTACTTTGCATCAAATGACTCATTTTAGTCCCTGAAATTGAATATCGTGTACCAAATTAGTTCCTTTATCAGTTTGTTCTCATTTATTTTTTGTAAATTTAAAACTCTCAATATTTTTTGATACACTAATTTTAATTTTATTTTTTCTTATACAATTTTTTATAATGAATTTTTTAATTAATAATTTTAACTTGTTTCATTACAGCACATGTTAGTTAAATCCAAAATTTTATTATTGCCTCTTGTATTTATTTATATCTGTTTTTGGTCCAATTTGGGTAAACAACTTAATTAAGCTCATTTTAAAAAAATAGTTTAAACAATAAATGCTTATATTAAAAGTAACTTATAAATAAATTATTTTGTGTTTGATTTTTTAGTTCTAAAAATGCTTATTTTAAGATAAAAGCGATAACAAGCTTTTTATTATGAGAGAAGTCTTTTTTTAACTTTTTCATAAGCACTAAAATAACTTTTTAAAAAGGTACAATTTGATTTTGAAAATGTACCAGACATTAATATTATAACTTTTCATAAGTTAAAAGTAAAAAAAAAAAAATAACTTATGAGCCTATCCAAATAGGCCTTTAATATTGTTCAAGTCATGGTTACAATAAGTGCTTATATTAATTAATAGTGTAATATATGAAAAGGCCGCCTAGCTAAGTTATAGATAAAATGAATTATTATAATCGACAGTATAAATCTATCTTATTAATTTAGTAAGAAATCAATTATATGGGGAATCAAACATTCTTAAAACGGATGAGAATAATGAATTTATATTAGTTAACAAGTGCTTTATCAAGTATTCTTAAAATATTTATTAAGGTGTTAAATATTAAAAAGTTTGTATTAAAAAATATTATTATACTCTTAACTTAAACTCTTTACTAAATTAATATCAATATCTCATATAATTCTTTTGATAAAATATTGTAGAAAAAATTGTATAATTAAAATTAAATTTTTTAAAACATTTTATAAAAGCACTTGTATTTAAATAACTTGTGAAAAGATAAAATTAAAATTAGTGTATTCAAATATATTAAAAATTTTGAATTTATATAAAAAAAAACAAACTGATGAAGGGACTAATTTGGTGCGCGACATTCAATTTTAGGGACTAAAATGAGTCATTTGATGCAAAATAAGAGACTAATTTGATGCGTATGTAATAATGACATAATGGATGACACGTGGACAAATAAAATTATGACACGTAGCATAACTCGACACGTGACATAATCATCCACGTCAGCATGCTACGTGTCACTAATCGACACATCATCATATCGTTATACGTGACCAAACTATGAGGTGACACATGTTATCAAAGATCCACGTCATCAAGCTATGTCAGTGCGTCGTTAACAGAAAATTGATTCGGAACTAATATGGTACAATTTTTTCAATCTAAAAAATATAATTAGTGCAATTGAAATTTTAAAGACAATTTTAGTGCACGACATTAATCTCAAAGACCACTTTAAGAATTTAATGGCAGATAATGGCTTGGTGAACAAATCTGCTACTTGCTCTCATACCAAAAATTATAAAGTATTTGGTTCTGCAGTATAAAAGCAGAGGAGGTAAAAAAAACAAAACATATAACGAACTATTTATGATAGAAATAAAATGAATACAAGTATAGAACACTTCTTTCATTTCTAATACTCTCTGTATATACTACTAATACTCTAATTAATTATTTTTAGAACTAAAGACTCAACAACCAATTATACAAAAAAAAAACTAAGCATTTTTGGATTTTTGTTTTTCCGAATTTTGATCCAGTATAACTTCTCTCATTTCTACAAATTTATGCTACAATTTCTTTAATTATAATTCTAAGCAAATTATGATTGTTTAACTAGTACATAATACAAAACATAATGATCAAAGCCTCTGCTAGTTAACTGCTTCGGATCAGGTTGGAAATGTATAATAAAGAATTGGGTTTTAATTTATAAAGAGGAATCGTAACACACATTATGAATAATTGGACATAAGAATGTGTTACAAAAATTTTATAGGTACTCCAATTTTATATAGGCTTAATTATTTTATTTGTTTTCATAATTTTATTAAACTTTTAATTAAATTTTTATAATTTAAAATTTATAATTAAATCTCAATCTTAAATAATAACTTTTAATTAAATTCCTTCAAACTAATTTTTATTTTAAAAATACAAAATACTTTTGAAATGTTCATTTTTATTTATATTTGATGTAAAATAAATTATAAATATTCTTAAAATAAAATTTTAATATTATTAAGTTTTTTAAAATTTAATTTAATTATAAATTTTATCTGAAAATATTAAAATAATGTTACATGGCTAGTAAATATATTTATTTTTTATCAATACTTGGCCAGCAATAATTTACTCCTATATTTATAAACTTTTTGTATACAAAAAATATATAATTTGCACATATATTTATCAGAATTTTATGCACATAAATCAATACAATTGCACCTACGTTTTTCAGAGTTTGTACACATAATTAGTAAAAATTTTTTGTTAAAAATAATTTATTATTTGTGCTGGTTAAATGATGATCAAAAATACTAAAAATTGTTAATTTTCAAAATTTTTTTTATTTATTTTAAAAATTGATTATAAACTTTTAAAGACTTAATTAAAAATTTAATAGAATAATTAAACCTTCTTTACAAAAATTAATGAAATTATAGTTATTATTAGCTGAAAAAACGAAAAACCAAGCATTAAACTTAAAGAGACATTATTATTAATATATATTACATTAAGATGGCAGTATCATCACACAACACCAAATAGAATTATATAAAGAGTGATGAGATTGGATTTTTAAAATTTTTTATTTGAGAGAGTAAAATATGAAAAAGTATGAAAAAAATTAAAAATTAAAAATTATATTTTACATCCTCAATTAAAAAAAAATTCATTTCTAAATTAAATCTTGCTCTATATAAATTTTATATTGGAATCCATTGAACTACGTTGCTATATATAAATTTTAATCACATCAAAAAATAAAGAAAAAGACGTAGATTAGGAGAAAACAAAAAAGAATTGGAGGAGTGTGGTATTGTTTTGCAATACACCATGCCAGGCAAACCTAGTATGAATGGTGTTGCAAAGCGAAGGAACCGAACTCTTAAGGACATGGTGAGAAGTATGATTAATCATTCTTCCTTGCCTGAATCACTCTGGGGAGAAGCCTTAAAGACCGCACTATACATCCTTAATAGGGTGCCAAGCAAAGTAGTTATCAAAACTCCATATGAAATTTGGACTGGAAAAAGGCCCAGTATAAAGCATTTGCATATTTGGGGATGTCCAGCTGAGGCGCGACTTTGTAGGCCACATGAAAGAAAATTAGACTCAAGGACAATTAGTTGTTACTTTGTTGGTTACGCTGAGCGCTCACGGGGGTACAAGTTTTACAATCTTGCATCAAGGTCTATTTTTTGAAATGGAAAATGCGAGATTTCTTGAGGATGTTGAGTTTGGGGGGAAGGAAATATTATGAATGTTGCTTTTGATGAGGAGTCTGTAACTGACAATGATCTGGTATTTGTACCTATTATTATTATTCAAGACACAGTTATAGTACAAGAGCACAATGAGAATCCTACTATAGATCTAGTTACAGTACAAGAGAACAATGAGAATATCGTTATTGCTTAAGATATTGCTACAGCACAGGAAAATAATGAGAATCCTCCTCAATCCCAATCCATACAGCAAGCTCAACAACTTCAAGAAGTGTCATTAAGGAGATCCAATAAAGAAAGGAAAAAGTCCATCTATGGTCTCAAACAAGTTTTCCGTTATTGGTATCACAAGTTCATCAAGTCATTACCTCATGATTTTGAGGTAAATATCATAGATGAGTGTGTATACCGCAAGTTCAATGGGAGTAAATACATATTTTGGTCTTATATGTTGATGACATTCTACTTGCTAGTAACGATATAGACTTGTCTCATGAAACTAAGAAATTTTTATCGAACAAATTTGAAATGAAAGATCTTTGTGATGCCTCTTTTGTATTAGGAATCGAGATACTAAGAGATCGCTCTCAAGGTATTCTTGGATTATCACAGAAGGACTATATCAAAAAGGATTTTAAGTAGGTATGTCATGGAAAGTTGTAGACCAATGGACACACCCGTAGCTAAAGGAGACAAGTTTAGTTTCAAGCAATGCCCCAAAATGATCTTAAGAAGACAACAATGCATGATAAACCTTATGCATCAGCACTAGGAAATTTAATGTATGCTCAAGCCTGCATACATCCCAATATATCATTTATAGTGGGAGTGTTGGGTAGATACTTGAGCAATCCGGACATGGATCATTGGATAGCTATTAAACGCGTAATGCGTTATTTAAAGAGAACAAAGGATTACATGCTTACTTGTCGGAGATCAGAAAATTTGGAGATCATTAGGTACTCTGATTCCGATTTCATGGCATATGGTTGCGAAACGTTGTCACTGAGCTTCATATAGTAGATGACACTGAAAGGTCATTAAAGATATTTTGTGACAATAAGTCAGCAGTACTATACTCCAATAACAATAAGAGCTTGACAAAATCGAAGTATATAGACATTAAGATCTTAGTTATCAAGGAGAAAGGTTAAGAAAAACAGATTTTCATAGGACATATAGGAACAGAGTATATGCTAGCAGACCCATTAACCAAGGGATTGATCCCTAAAGTCTTTCATGAGCACACTGCTCGAATGGGAGTCAATATTTGTGATGCTTTGGTTTAGTGGGAGTTTATTTTATGCTATATGTCCTATGACAGATATTGAATTATTTTTCTGTAGAATTAAGTTGATGGTTTATTTCATGTTATGTGAAATATTTATTTTGTAATATTTGTATTGTGTGTTTGATCTCAATAAAGTTTTATAAAGTTGGACCAGCTAGAAATAGACATGCATGAGATCACTTGGCATGTAATTTCCATATTCCTCATCCAAATTTGATCTATGTCGTTAAGTATATTAGGATGGTGATTGTCGTGGTTTAGTCACGACATTAATGTGATAAAAGCTGCGGTAGTTCCATATCTAATGTATGAGACAGACCGGATTGTTAAAGTAATGAGAGAAATAGAATTCAGATGTGCGCATAAAGTTTATAAGATGTGATTATATCAAGAAAGAATATATGTATAGGCTAAGTGGGAGATTGTTAGGAAATTATTTTAATTTTCTAATTTGTTTGTAGGCAATACATATATTAATTATAATCACAAACTATGCTATTTCAAATTAAATGACTTATATAATGATGATCTCATTTATTGTTATAAATGCTAAATTGAATAAGTCATTATTACTTTTGATTTGGAATTAAATGAGAATAAAACCAGATATTATCTTTTGCTCCTTAGATAATTATCTTTTGGATTTTAGATATATTATCTTTTAGACTTTAGATACTATTTTATTTGGGCTTTAGGGTTTAATGGGTGCCATGCTCAAATATAAATAGGCTTTCAGAGTTTCGGTCCCCAATATACCAAAACCATCTTTGTTGCTTTTTTCCCATCAAAAGAGTCACAATTCAGCCACTTAAGAATAAAGAAGGCTTTGGTTGAGTGGCTCCCTTATCTTAAATTTGAGGTCACCAAGCTAAGAAATAATCAGTTTAGGAATAGATATTTCCTTATAACATAATTTAATGCTCCAATTTGATTATCTTCACCTTCTCTTTGTTTTTTCGGGTCCCTCTCTTTATAAATTCGTTTAAATTAAATTGTGATGCTAATTTGAATGTTAAAAATAAATATGCTAACTTTTGTTGCATCATCTATAATTTGGATGGTCCTTAATTAAAAGGATACACAGAAAATGTTAAGAATGTTAATACTTTTTGCACCAAAAATACTTATAATTCTTAAAAAAAAAAAAAAATAAAGAAACACATCACATGTCTTCATGAAATGATTCAATATCTTTCTTTTCACGTTCATATTTATTGTGTATAAAGTTATGAGTTATGACCCAATCATCCATACATATCATTCATTCACAGCTATAAAATAGATATATTATCAAAGTGGTTGACAAAATTAAAAATTAAAGTTAGAGACACACATGCAGATTTACCTAATATGTCTCTTATAGTCATTTTTTAATAATTAACTCCATTTTTATAATTCCATTCCCACTTTAACCAATTTGCCCTTTTCTTTTTCAAAAGGTTAACTAAAATACTAAGGTTTAATTAAGACATTGCTGCCAATGATTAACAAACATAGTGAACAACCTAACAATTAAACTAAATGCTACTCAATTGTTGTTCTTATTATATTTACTAATTGAAAAAACATTTCATGAATTTTTTTTAAGGACTTGTCTCCAGTAACATTTAGGGTAAAACATTTCATTTTTTCAAGAATTTGCCTTTAGTACCAGAACATATGCATTCAGGACAAAATATTTCATGAATCTTTTTTAAGGACTTGCCCCCAATATCAGATCACGTGCAGCAACCATTTCATGAACCTTCTTCAAAAACTTGTCTTCAGTATCAGAACACCTGCATTAACTATGACGATCAGTTTGTGGAAAGCAGAGTACCACCATTTCACATTTTGCTGGTTGAAGTCAGCACTTGCATTGTGTATTTGATCACTGGAGGCAATAGTCATTGAAGTCGGAAAAATATTTCATGAACCTTCTTCAAGGACTTGTCTCCAGTTTCAGAACACGTGCATTCAAGGCAAAACATTTCATGAACCTTCTTCAGGAATTTGCCTCCAATATCAAAACACCCGCACCAACCATGACTAGTATACTATTTTTTTGAGTGTCTATATCATTGCTTTCCATCATTGCAACTCTCTCTTTCATTTATCATATGCATATGCATATCTCATATATGTATATTTATATGTATAAATGAGTTGGTTTTAGATTCATGGTATCAAGAACTTTGTTTCTAATAATGTGAGTTTAATTTTGTCAATCTTTCACATTCATCATCTTTTTTGTGTCATTGTGCTCATGAACATATTTACTTATTGTATGGTGTAGGGAGGAGTTTAGCTAGTAGCTATATATATGAGTCAACTTTAATTTGTTGCATGCATTATTTATTTGTTATGGAGTTAGGTTGTACACTAGCTAGCAGCGAGACCTATTATATTTTACATGTATTATATTACATATTTGGCCAAACAAAATATATATAGATCCATCATATGCTTATCTAGCTAGATTTGTGTTACACATGCACATCTTTCAAATATATTAATCTAATTATCATATTATTAAATACAAACATTTATTCATATACTAAAATCAGTCATATTATATATTTGTGTATTATATGTGTAATTTAATTCAGTTTTAATATAAATTTTATATTTTGATGATTGATTTTTGTAACTAATTTTAATATATATTATTAATGATAACACTGAATTAGTTAGTACTGACAGCTAGTTAGTTAGTATATTAGTTAATGTAACTGCTATGACACCAGAATCTGTTATTGCTTTTAAAAGAGAGCTATCTCTTTTAGCTTTTTATAGGATATGTATATATAATACAAAGCAGTGTGCTGTATTAAAGAATGAATTGAAAATTCACTTTGTATTCATTCAATGAAATTCACTCCATTAGCATTCATTCTTTGAGTCCTGCTTTGCTGTTACTCTTTCCGTTTCATGTTTTTTTGCTGTCAAGAAACTAGTGCTTCAACAATCTTTTTATGGTATCAAAAGCCTTGTTTTTTCCATGATTCATAGCTTCAAGTGCTGCTAATTTACATTCCTCGATATCTTCATCTTCCTCCTCATCATCTAATTCAACATTTAATCTACAATCATTTGACTATTTCATAGATGACAAACTCAGTAAATATAATCATAAGATTTGGCAACAACAGGCTTTGGTTGAGATTATAATCTATTAAATAAAGTTAAGCAATTGAAATCACAGTTGAAGATTACAAAAAAGCATAGTTGAGATGCACGAGATGAGACACAAAAAAAATTGTAATAAATATCGCTGCTATCGGGTATTGATACCCGGTCAGCCGAGTAACAAGCAGAAGTACTCACCACTATACTACAACGACTTCTTGTTCCAAACCTTTATTACAATTAATTTAACCGATTAATCTAATCCTTTACGATTGTTCGTGAGATCAATTTAACATTTAAGAGATTTTCTCGTGCTGGTGTGCTTCTATTTTCAATATCTGATTTCTCAATTGATTGTTTGTATCAATCACATCTTGCATGTATTTAGAAATGTATAAGTAAACAAGAATACTTCTGGTTTTGTGATCGTTTTAGTATAATTGTCGGGTAGCAAAAATAGGGTTCCGATAGCGAGCTCCCGCTGTTCTTAGCAACAATGGTTCTATGGCAATGATAAAGCAAAAGTGAAGAAGAAAGCTTGAAACCCATTAGGATTTGGAACTTTAAAAGAATTCATGTGAAAAATAGCTATTCTGACTTCCTCCATAGTAACTGGAGCAGTAAGATTATTGCAAGCTTCCTCACTCAAAGAAGGAAGAGACACATCACCAAGGCAACCCAAATCAATATCATCCAAATGACAGAATAAGCTTTTGTGGAAAGACTCTGCTTCCCGATTCAAAACTTCCGGATTAGTTTTCCATACTTCATCCTTGAGAAAAAGGCCATAAATCTTATTATGCTTCATTCGCACAAGAGTTTGAACATGAAAAAATCTTATATTCCTATCCCCAAATCTTACCCACTGCTATCTGGACTTTTGGAACCATAGGAGCTCTTCTTGCACTAGAGTATTATTATAATTAACAAGCAATTGTTGCTCTTTCTTACGCAAATAAATGTTATCCACCACCTTTAAATGCTTCTGCAAATAATTAATCTGGTGCTCTAATTCACATTGCTTAACAAAAATATTATCAAACACATTCGAATTAAACTTTAAAAAATTCTTCTGCATTTTTAAAAGTTTGCCACAAATCCCTCTATTACCAAACCACCATGACAGGTTCACAATATCCTTATATCCGAGATAAATAGCCTAAACAACAACAAATCAAAAAGGTCAATTCTCTGAGCACACCCAAATATTTAAATATTTATATTCGTCTTGAATATTTATGCATTGTCTTATTTTTTGTTATCTATGAATATTTTAATTTTTTTTCATATCTAACGTGACCCATGAGTATGTACGGTCCCGTATTCAATCACGATTCGTTTCGAAACTTAATTAATTTATAATTTTTCTCTTAATATAAATTTATAATATGAAGACAAATTAAATTGAACTCATCAATAAAATTTCAAACATAATTAAGTACCTCAAAAACATAATTAAATAGAAAAATAATTCTAAATTATTCAAATAATACATGACATATAAATAGGGAGGAGCAAATACTCACTTATCAATAAATGGTTTGCTAAGGTCCCTATTAAGATTCCCACGGCCTCTGAATAATTCTGAGCCGAGGCATGGATTAATGGATTAATGCATTGGTCGTAGGATCAACTATTCATATTCATAATCAATAGTATATATTGGCACATAGAACATATCTAGAATGTTTCTTTCTTTTTGGAGATTAGAAAATTGCAAACAAAACCTTGAACTTATGAAAACAATCAAATGCTCCAAAAAAAAAGTTTAGTGTCTGCTGGTAGTTTTAGCATCAACTGCTATAACTCTTGCCTTCTGAGAACTAAAATGGTGATCACCAGCTTGTAAAAAGCCAGTCAAAACTTTCAATAAAGGACACAGATGATTGTTTTATGAGAATGAGACTAATGGCAGGACACAAACTCATGATGACAAAAATGAATGTTATATAGATTAAGAGCTAGATCATTTTCCAATAAAAAGAACCAAGAAATGCAGAGTACAAAACCATGGTCTTGTTTCCTTCTATCAAATCAAGTACCTTTACAAAGTTTTTAGTCCATACTTAAGACCCTTGGAACTTTAATATACGGCTCCTCATAGCTTGGAACAGCACCAATCATCGCATCCCTGTGAAGCACAGACCGAAAACCAACACATTTGAATCAATAGTTTTTCAACTATGTCCAATTGAAACATAATGATTAATGGATAACTTCATTTTCACCTGTGCTCAAATGTTTCCGGAACATTGTCGCGCAAATTGTTTTCGGTCTCTGCAGATATCGTTAGAAAAAATAAGTTTAGGAACTACCAATTATGAAGGCAAGCCAATGATCAATCCTATTTCCATTCCTAGTTTGCTCTCGTGTAAAAGAACACATACCATGGAATGAAAAATTTATTGAGAACAGGAAAACACTCTTAAATGATTGAAAAGAAAAGGATGTATTATATGAACAGCATCAATCACTCCACCATGTAAAACTAGCTGAAAAAATTGGCTAACTGACATCAATAGCATCAAACTTGCATTTCCAACAAATGAATGTAAAGTAGTAACTGCACATATGATAAATAATAGGACGCAATAGCATTATTCGATATATGTAGCGGACCTTATCTAGTTAGTGGGATAAAGTTTTGCTGCTATTGTTGTTTAATATTAAGCAGTAACAATTTATGATGGAACCGGACAACTATAAGATATCCTTTTCATCATAAACTGTAAACATGCTTTTTACATTCTAATTAAGTCGTATTTACTCTCAATGTCTTGAATTATTAAAAAGGCAATAAATTTTATTTCATTTAGTAATTACTAGAATGTTGAAGAGATGAAAGGTAGTGGGGTTTCCCCAAATAGGAACACCTATAATATCTTGGTTCATGGCTATTGTAAGTTGAGGTGGTTGAAGGAGGCTGCCGAGGTTGTCGAGTTGATGAGAGCGAACGACATGGTATCGGATATTTGGACTTGTAATAAAATCATGAGGGGTTTGTGCGACGAGGGGAAGGTCAAGGAGGCGATTAGCCTAAAGGATGAGATGGAGAGCCTAAGGGTGATGCCGGATGAGGTTACCTACAATACTCTGATTGACGGGTGTTTTCAATGGCGGGGGAGTGTGAAGGCATTCAAGTTGGTTGAGGAAATGGAGGGAAAGGGAGTCAAGCCGAACGCGGTGACTCACAATATAATGGTGAAGTGGTATTGTAAGGAAAGTAAGATGGATGAAGCCGGCTGTGTCATGGCAAAGATGGTGGAGAGTGGGTTTTCACCCGACTGTTTTACTTATAATACTATGATCAATGGTTATTGTAAAGCAAGAAATCTGGGAGAAGCTTTTAAGATGATGGATGAAATGGGGAGGAAAGGTTTAAAGATGGATACTTTTACTCTGAACACTATAGTGCACAAATTGTGCACAGAGAAGCTGCTCAAAGAGGCATACGAGTTGACTGTGAAGGCCGCAAAGCGAGGTTATATTCTCGATGAGGTAACCTATGAAACTCTAATCATGGGATACTTTAAAAATGAACAAACAAACAAAGCTCTGAAGCTTTGGGATGAGATGAAGGAGAAGGGGATCATTCCTAGTGTTTTCACTTATAACACTATAATTAGCGGGTTGTGCCATTCTTTAAAAACTGATCAGGCTGTAGATAAATTGAATGAGCTTTTAGATAAAGGTTTGGCCCCCGATGAAGCTACATGTAACATAATTATTCATGGTTACTGCTGGGAGGGAGCAGTGGAGAAAGCATTCTTGTTCTATAACAGAATGGTTGAGGACTCATTCAAGCCGGATGTTATTACATGTAACATTCTTCTTCGAGGGCTTTGCAAACATGGTATGTTCGAGAAGGCCTTTAATTTATTTAACACATGGATCATTAAAGGTAAGCCCGTTGACGCAGTTACGTACAACACGTTGATTTCCGTCCTTTGCAAAGAAGGGAAACTTGATGAAGCATTTGACCTCATGACTGAGATGGAGAAGAAAAAATTGGGGCCAGACTGATATACTTATACTGCCATCATTGGTGCACTTACTCATGCTGGGAGAACTGAGGAAGCAAAGAAATTCATGTCAAAAATCCTAGAGACAAGTCCAAATATGATAAGTGAAGACACTTCACAAATGCTTGGTTCAGGCGACATGGATTACTCAGAACAGATAAGTAATTTTTGTACTCAAGGGAAGTACAAAGAGGCAATGAAACTATTTCAAGAATCAGAGCAGAAAGGAGTTAGTTTGAATAAATCTGCGTATTTCAAGTTAATGGATGGGCTATTGAAGAGGCGAAAAAGCATATCGAAGGAATATATTCTTATATGCCACTTTAGACTTTAGGGAGGAGAAAAGAAGGTAATTTCTTTGGCAGTATACAACCTATGATGTTTTTTGGTGCCGATAGGTAGATTGAGTTGCTGGAATTTTCATGGATCTATAGTTTTTTCCCTGTTATGTCCCTTGTGTAACAGTCTTTAATTTTTTAACTCCCTACGGTGCTTTTCTAGTCTTTTGCTTGATGTTCTTCTTTCTTTTTTTCTTTTTTTGTATTGTTATTGTTTCTTTTAGGATATAACTTCCCCTATGCTTATGTATTTTTATTCTCCAATAAAACCTGTTGTTCTTCTAATATGTGGAGTGTACTTTTCTTATATCGTCCAAATAGATATGTGCTTGTTTAAGTCATAAGAGGATAATTTTGAGAAGTTTCATTACTTTGGTCTCCAACTCTCCACTAACTAACAACAAAAAAGGAAACTTTTGTTGTAACGCTTTTTCTGCTGCAGTACCCGATGTTGCATTTGGCTGAAAAATCATGTTTTTGGATGATTTTGATTTGCTTGAATCACAAAGACATTGTTTTGATTTATTATTACTATTATTATATTAATTTTTTTTCTAGCGGGTATGGTTTTGTTGCTACTATATAAAAGGTTTAGATTAAAAGGGAAACAGATTCTGCATAGGATGAGTTACGTTTTACTCATTTACTTCACCTTTGAATCGTTCTCTGGTTTTCTTAAGCCCTTTTATCTTCTTAGTTACTGTTGAATCCTGTGTTTGGTATTCCCCATTTCCTTTCCATTATCCTTGTTTGCACCATGGAGCAGTAACACTATTCTACAGTAGTGACAATTGCACACTCTTGATGTATTTTCATGCAAAACAATGGGATAAATAAATAATACTGTGGTCCCATTGTGACTTCTTATTTGCATCTTTGGTTGTTCATATTACCTCACACAGTTTCTGCAAATGTCTCTGTTTTTTGAAGGGCTAGGTCTTCTTATAAGCATTGTGTTGCCTATGCTCTTCTTTTATTGTCATTTTTCTTTAAGGATTTTCCTATTTCTTATGCTGAAATGCAGAATATTGAAAAATTGGAGAAAGTTATAAATGAGGGCAACTGTTATGCAGCTCAACAAATGTACAAATCGATTAGTGCCAGGTTCATACAGTTTCTAACTTTTACTTATTAGTTATTACCACTAATTGTATTCGACTCTCTTTTAAACCACGACTAATTAGTTTTGCAGTTGTTATTCTCTTTCGTTTTCAAGTGTATACTTTATAACAGTAGCTCATAAAGCAATCAGATAGCCAGTTGCTCGTTGGTGTAGTCGATAGCCTAGAATAGCTAATCCTTTTCAGCTTAATGGAAGGAAGATTTTAACATCAGTAGGAGGCAATTCAGCAGAGATAGAACCATAAATTACTCTCCTTTCATGAACTGGATAGTGTAGTTTCATGTGGTGAACGCTTTTGCTATTTTTGGTGAATCATGAATTTGCTATTAGAGTTTGGAATATATTCTTATATGCCACTTTAGACTTTAGGGAGGAGAAAAGAAGGTAATTTCTTTGGCAGTATACAACCTATGATGGTTTTTGGTGCCGATAGGTAGATTGAGCTGCTGGAATTTTCATGGATCTATAGTTTTTTCCCTGTTATGTCCCTTGTGTAACATAGTCTTTAATCTTTTAACTTTCTACGGTGCTTTTCTAGTCTTTTACTTGATGTTCTTCTTTCTTTTTTTCTTTTTTGTATTGTTGTTGTTTCTTTTAGGATATAACTTCCCCTATGCTTATGTATTTTTATTCTCCAATAAAACCTTTTGTTCTTCTAATATGTAGAGTGTACTTTTCTTATATTGTCCAAATAGATATGTGCTTGTTTAAGTCATAAGAGGATAATTTTGAGAAGTTTCATTACTTTGGTCTCCAACTCTCCACTAACTAATACATGTGCATCAATTTTAAGTTGTTAACATTGATGAAGAAAAAATGTTTTGCTGCAGATATGTATCTGCTGAGAGGTATTCTGAAGCATTAGATATCCTACATTCAGGAGCTTGCCTTCAATTGACTCATGGGCAGGTTGTACATCTTCTATATTAATGCCTTTCTAGATATACTTTTATGACCTTTATTTAGGCATATAGGATAACTATTATCTAGTTTCCTTGCAAGTGTATCAGACAAGTAGATGTTGATTGTGCATGACTGTTTCCTTTGTTGTGATGTTTGTGAGAGACTCTATGAGCTCATTTTTTTGTTTTTTCATTTTTGGTGTGGGAAAGGGAAAATGGTTGATGGAGGATCATGAGTCCTTTTATTTAGATTGATTGCTCTATTTAATTTTCACATATTTTAAAATCAGGAATCAAATTTTAATTTTTATTATGAATTGTTCTTCAATGATCTTTACATTTGACAAACGACAAAGCCTAATGCTCCATTTCTCTATATTTCAGGTTACATGCGGAGCAGAGCTTGCTTCAATGTATGTGGAGACCTCAATGAAAGGAAAAATTCCTTATGATGAAAAAACACTTGGTGCGCTCTAATCTTGTCTTTTATCAGTGTTTTATTACTCTTTTATGTCTATGTATGTCGAAATTTAAATAATTTTAAGGTCTCCCTTTGTCAGTGTAGAAAAGAAATATGCATACTTCTCTCAGTATTTAACCATGAAATCTGCTACTTATTACTGATGAATCTCAATGATAGATCTTGTCAAGAAAATCTATCAGGCATTTCCTCGGGTTCCACTGCCACAACACTTGTGGGATGTTGATGATGTGCAGCAGCTTTCTGAAGACATCGGAACGGCAAAAGCACGTGTTGAAGGCTGTTCCTCATTCTTAAAAGCTGCTATCAGGTGAGACTTCACAAAATAGAAATATCCAGCATATGTGCTGTTTAAGTTTATCCCATATATAAAATCACATGTTCCTTCTGAATAATATTTCTGGCTTGGTTGGTATTGTATTCACTATTCAGATGGTCAGCCGAATATGGAGTGGATAGTAATGGATCTCCTGAACTGCACATTATGCTAGCCGAATACATATATTCGGAAAGTCCTGAGGCGGTATGTTTCAAAATGGTGCTTCAAGTGCTTGTTCATTGTCATTCCTCTTAAATCTAATGACCATACCTGTGTCTCTAGAGTTTGTTTCGAGCCCCTTTTGCTTTGCCAACATCTGTTTGAATCTTGTCTTGTGCATGATTTTTGGTGGGGGGGAACCCATGTCAGTGGAGATATGTAAAAGTTCTTTTAGTTTGAATATTTAAAAAATTAGCATAACACAAATAAACATTGATGATTTGGTTTACTGTCCGTCATAGAAATTTGGCAGATGTTATAATTAAAAAAGAAATTAGGTATAAGATGAGAGGAAGAAATATAAACTTCACCAATGTACTCTCAGTTTGTTTGAAGAAAGTATTTTTGGAACACAGTTTAGATAATAATAATGTAAATGCTCATTGCAGAGCAGATAAAGCGGTGGCTAATGTCTGAAAAGTAAGAAATGGTGGATCGTTTTTAATTGGATTTTGAAATAAAATATAATTGACGGTTCTGGAGTTTAGATAGAATTCCTTTTTTCTGGAAGAGGGAAGCAGCTCCATTTTTATTCTTCTTTGGAGCCGATAGATCTATGAATTTCCATTCCGCCCTGGAAAGCTTCACTTACACTTGAATGAATATCAATAAACTTTTTAAATGCAGGATATAGGTAAAGTAACATATCATTTTACGAGAGGAAATGATCCAAAGAAGTTTGCTTCTACTCTGGTGAACTTTCTGGGCAAGGTACACACCTCCATGCCTTTTTTATTTTTCTCCTTGTTAGGAGCTTCAGAAATTCTAATGAGACATGCAAACTTGCTAGCAATTTTGAACTTATCCTTTCTGAAAAAATTAAACATTCTTGGCATAAGCTTAGGAGGAAGGTTAAAATGATATGCTTTCCATAATATTATAGTGCTATCCTGGTGAAGATGATCTGGCAATTGGTCGAGCGGTTTTAAGGTAAAGGCACTAAGAAATTAATTCTCACTTAGGATTCCTTGCCTACATGATCATTTTTCTCTTTCCCTTATGATAATTATACAATGTTTGCTCTTTGCATTGCAATTCTAGACCGTAGATATTTTCCCCTTTTCTTTTTATGATTATTTATTTATTTATTTTTTCTGTGGTTTCCTAATGCATGACAGGTATTTGTGTCAAGGTAATTTGAGAGATGCCAACCTACTAGTTGAAGAGGTAAAGACACAAATCGAATCCACCGAGATTGAGTTCCCAAAGTCAGAGTTAATGCAGTTCATCACTTATCTTTTGCAAACGTAAGCTGCCTGTGATCCTTCATTGATTCATTGAGCAATTTGTGTTCTATGTTTAGAAATAATGAAGCATACTTTCTATTGTAGTGTTTCATTGGTCATGCTACATGCGAACTTTTCTGAATTTTCGTAACTTTCTAATTTGGTGTAGGATGGAGAGAGATGCTTTGCCTCTTTTTAATATGTTGAGAGTAAATTATAAGTCAAGTATTGACAGGGAACCTGCATTCCATGAGGTCAGCTAACTCACAATACCAAGCCATTTTTTGTTTTATCATCTTTTGTTGTTGGCTAACTTGCATGATCCTCAAACACATTTAATGTGTTCTATGAGTATGTGCAACCAGTGATTCTTACTTTTTTTTTAAATATTTAGTTGATATTGTAAATAAAAGTGAGTGGTTGTGAATGATTTTGGACCACACATCCAATACACTCGAACTCGATACTTATTGATCGTTTTTGTCTTGGCACGATGCTAAAATGCTGCAATTGACATGCAAAAATTGTGATTTAGATGCTAGATGACATTGCAGAGAAGTTTTTTGGAGTACAGAGAAGGAATCCCATGGGGATGTTTGGAGATATATTCAAGGTGAGAGACACTACTCACCATATATTTTAGTATAAATATCCTCTAAAATGAATTATAAAGTTCCATCTTAATTTCTTGTTTTGCAGTTGATGGGGTCTGCTGAATGAGTTACTCATTGTTGAAACACTGCCAAATAGGACAGCAACTTCTATTTAAAATTCTGATAATATAGCACCTTTATTTTTATTCTTTTTTAGGATAGAGCAATCCATCTCAGTAAACAAAAGCTGTGTGATCTCTTGATATAGTTTATTTTTGGTGAATTTATTGTGATTTATAAATGCTAGATTCACAAATTTGCATAGTACTCATTTCAAGAGTTATTTGCTGTAAAAACTTCTACAGTGGAGATTGATTGCTTTTTATTAGTCTTTCATTTCCATGTCACAGCAACAATTTTCTTCTCATAGCAACGTATTATGGCATTCTACTTCAGATTATGTGCTCTGGAAATAAATCAAAGTAGAACAACTCTTTCCAATATTCATCTTGCAATAAACTAAGGCTTTGATTTGGTCACTTTTTCAAAACTATTGTTATCCACATATTTTGAGAAAGTTTATCTTGATACTAAAACAAAATTTTATTCTTCAATATATTATATATCTGATGAGTATTATGAATTTTATGAATGGCCCATTTCTAAATTCTATCATAATCAGGGATTCTTTTTCATCATAGACAAGCTCAGTGTTTATTGATGGCAAATCAGAATATACTTATTTAAATAGTCAACAACCTCATAGGAACGCATTTACTCATGTAAAATGGAAACATCAATTGAAGCACAATACTAAAATTTCATAAATTGTACTACAGTATCATGAGTGGTATTATACTCTTATTACATTATACACAGTATACATAATTAGTTGAAATGCTTTGAAGAAGCTATGATATTAATCATCGATCAAAAAGACCACTCCATTATCTTTCTTGAAGCTGTGTGTAGTATGATCAATCACCTGTATATAGAATTAAGTCACATGAAAAATTTACCTTATGCATGAACAAAAAGATAAAATATAACAATCAAACTTGGCTTCATTTCTCTCTAAATCTTGTGGCTAATCTCAAGCAGAAGTGAAGTCTCAGTTTTAGTGGAAATCCAAAAACTTACATTTGTATTGCTCAATTCTAGATTGTAGAAGTCCATTGCATCTTCTTTAAATATAGGGCCAGCATGCCATGTCCCGCGATTAAGCTTAAGAAATTTGGAGCCAGAAATCTTGAAGATTTGGACATCATCAATGGCAAGAGGCACGTACGAATGGCCACATCGTGATTGCACAATCTTCTTTCCGGTGTTATCCTTGAGTTCATCTGATTCAACAATGGATGGCTTAGCAACTCCAAGATACCAAGCATGGCCACCAATAGAACCAAGGCATTGTGTCACACTTGCATGATGTGTAATATTCGAAAACGTCAGCGGACGATTTTCGATATGCATGATGTAAAACCTGTTATATACAAAGTCATTTCAAGAAGTTGGAGCATAGGTTGGAGCTCAAAATCACCCTAAAATTAAGGAATCTAATCACTATCTCAACTAAACTAAACTAGTGGACAAAAACTATGCATAGTAATGCAGAATCAGAAGTAAGAATTCATGCTTATGTAGTCACATATTGCCAATATTGCCAATATAACACAAATTGGGAACATAGATTAGTACAAAACACCTCTCATTGATTAATCATATACAAGTTAACTAATCTATAGTTGAATAAAACCTCTAATAATACTCATAATCCAAGATTTGCACTTTATATATAGCTAATTAGGCAGACAGAAAAAGATCCAACCAGAATAAACAAGGAGCAAAAGGGTGTATGAAAAGGGAATTAGAATACTTGTGAGCTGATAAAAATTGAAGCTTGATTAGAGAGTAAAAAATTGGTGATGGTAAAGGGAACCTGGGAATCCCTTTGGAGAGGTCCAATTGAGCATCATGGGGGCTGAATTCATCGTCGTCCGGCGAAGCCTCGATGACTTGACCGTAGTCTTTGAAGGTCGACGGAGTTGCTTCGATTGGCTTCAGTGTCACCGCCTTCGTCTCCTCCATAGGAACTTCTGGTTTTCTTTTGCTGTCTGCTTTTTTTAATATTTGAGAGGATAAATTGGAAAATTCTTATATACCACAGTTTTTTGATAGAATATTAGTTCTAAACAAATTTTAAATTTTTATTTACGAGAGTTAATACTTAAAATGACTCCTAAAATTTTGGGACAAACTCAATTTGGTCTCTAAAATTTTAATTGATTCAATTTGAAACCTCTTAATTTTTAATAAGTGACTCACGTTAGCCCTTCTATTAATTTCCATTAACGATACGGTTATCTGAAACATTAAGTGACACGTGGATCTATTATGTGGCCTGATAAAACTTTGCTGACATAGAAAAAAAAATTTAGACTTAATTTAGCCCCTTTTAATGAATATAAAACCCTAACAAGTGCCAAATTTTTAAATTGATATTGTTGTTTGGATGTTGGAGAAGATGATGAAGAGTACCTGCCAAAGTTTCGAAAACTGCAACAGGTCTCATTCACATGAAAGTTTGGGAAATAATCCAAATTGAGTTAGAGCTGGAAAGGTTTCACACTGGTGTGGTTGTGGGATGCGTCCTGTTCTTCGCTGGTTTGGAACAGAAGAAAATCGAGAGAGACCATTTTTTAGATGCTCAAACTATAATATAAGTTTTTGAATGACTTCCTTCTTGAATTTACATCTTTTTATAATACATGCATAATTTATTTTATGGTTCTTGTTGTGATAGACTTTTGGAAATAGATGGTATAGACTTTTTTTGTGAAAAAATGGCGAAGAAGAAGAAGACATGACTGGGAGACATGAAAATAAAAATAGCATTGAGCATTGGAAGATGAATGTGGGTTGGAGGATTAGTGCAATAGAAGCTGAAATAGAATTTTAAAAGTATGGAATAGTATTTTGAGTTTTTCTCTTGTTTTGTTTGTAGATGTAGTCATTGGCTATGACTTGGATATAGGAAAGTGATGAATGAAATTGAATTAATGTCACTACAATTTTATTTTTTTCAATATAAATCTGTTTTATAAATTGTAAGTTGTGATTAAACCTGCAAATTCAGTGAGAATATTACAAATATGTACTATTCTGTAAATTGGAAGTTGTGACTAAACCTATAAAAGTAAAATGATAAGGAAAAACAAGAGACCGATCAAGTATATTATAAATCTGCAAATAATATTAAGAGTATATACTCATTTTGGTCCTCAAAGAATTTCAGACCAGACACTTTAGTCCCTAACTAAAATTAATTACTTGATTGGTCCCTAACAATTAATTCCGTCAGTCACGTAGGTCCTTTGTTTCGTCAACTTTAACGGAGGACAAAATGGTTCTTGACAACTCTAACAGAGGACAAAATGGTTCCTGGCAATCTCTGTGCAGAAACAACACTGTTCTCTCCCAATTTCCATCATATCTCGCATAACCCTAACAGTCTAACATTGCAACTAGACAACTAGTGGTGTCAATATGTTTGGCCCTATAGGGCTTTGGCCCTACTTTATAGGGCCAGAAGAATAAAGAGCCCTTTAACTAATAGAGTCAAATTTTTAAAAAGCCCTCAGGGCCAAAAGCCCTCATGGGCCAAAAGCCCTAGGGCCAACCCATGGGTTACCTAATCCTCTTTTTTTTATTTTTTTATTTTTTGATATTCTCTAGTTCAACAACACACATAAAACTTATTAAAAGTCATTAGTTTGTTTTATCCCTTTATCATTTTTATGCGTAAAAAATAAAAAAAATTGAAAAATAAATGTTAATAATGTACATTGATCATATTAAATCCAACTTTTAACTATATATATATATATATATATATCGAGAAATCAAACATGGCATTCACTATCTCATCACCCTTTTTCTTACTCTGCTCAATCATACAGGAAGCTGAATAGAAAATGTTAACGAAATCTATGGTCATAGGAAAACTCATGGCAGAGAACTTCTAACTATATTATTATACTAAAACTACTAAGTTGTGCTATAAATTTTTATTGCAGTACCCACTTATGTAACCCTCACTTACTTGAGATGGTTGAGTCCAAATAGTTACCCTCCCATGAAAATTAGCTATCAATAATGCACGGGGACAAGAAGTAGGGTACCACTCAATAAAATGTACAGAATCACGAAGAGAATCTGCGGAATGTATACAGTGTAACCGATCAAATTCTCATAGACATATAGATGAAAAGATAGAAAGAAAACAAAGCAGTTCAATTGAAAGGAAGTAATAAAATTAAAATACCTACTAGGACATCGAATACTGCACATTCAGTAGGCCTCTCTGGGATCACAATATGTATAGGGATCCAAAATGGTGGATTTGCAGTTGAGCTATGAAAACAAAAGACCAGAAAAAGCAAGAGACATTACAGAAGATTATCAGTTATCCAAACTAATAGACATGTTGGCAACAGAACATTTAGTACATAATCAAAGATAAGGCGAGAAACACAGGCACTAGATAACAAGTGTACACTAACCTGGGAATTCTAGCACATGTTTCAGATGCACAAACTATAGCATTCAGTTTTCCACACCAGGAAACTGCACTGCAAAAAAGACACGCAATCAATAAGTTCTTTCACATACAGTTCTGAAATAAACACAACTAAATTCGCTCTACACAAGGTCCTTAGGAGATCAAAAGCATAATCTCAGTTTCACACCAACAAAATCATAGACTGCAAAATCAGTCTACAGTCTACACTACATAAGCATCAAATCACAAAGTTCTTATAATTTAAAATCAAAAGATGTCATAATAGAAAACCTCGGAATCCTTTAACAATATAACTTTGTGATCAGCTGCCCTTTTATTTTTTTGTTAAAAAGATAAAGTTAATTCTTAAATTTAGACCAAGAAGCCTTTAATTAAATAAATGAAGATAGAATCTTAAAGAAAGTCACATATGGAACAAGTGGTGGAAAATAGACAAAAGACAAGTGAAAAAGAAATCAGACATCTGATCCAATAAGTTGAAGAAGATGGTGGTACATGTCATCTTGTAACAGAATACCAGACACCATGGTTTTTATCTAAAATCAGCAATACAACAATGTTCGCTTTTTCTTCCTTTATCTCTAAGTATCTTTTCCAAGAGTATGTATAAGAAACAAGGAAAACAGTTGCTACTGTTATACATAATATGTTTCCAAACCAGTAATATAAGAATTGTAAAATTGTAACTTGTAAGTAAAATAGTAAAAAAAATTATTACTGATAACCAAAAAGGAAGAGAGTAAGAGACTATGCAGCATGAACATAATTCATCAAATTCAGTGAAATCATATCTCCAATTTTTCACTTTACTCATCTCTGAAGTTTCAACAAGAAGTAATTGAAGAGAAAAGTAGAAGAAATGACCAAATATAAGGAATGCATATACAGAGGAAGAGATGGAATTTTGGATACTACAAACTAGTCTTGCTTTGCACATCTATATGAAGCTAATTATCTAATTTATTATGCCATTGCCATTCTCATGAAACTCATCCAAATATGAAGATAATGAATCAAAATCAGCATAGAAAGAAAATATGGAATAGACAGAAGCTAAACAATCTAACAGTTAATCATGCTAAGCAACAATACCAAAATCACATTAAACAAGTTTAAAAGCAGAACAATTGCTTATGTAGGAATCAAATAGCAGATTATTGAAAAATGGTAACTAAAACTCAACTTCGATTCTCAATTCCATAATCTCCTTTTGGGAAAAAATTGAAAACAAGTTCAAAGTTCACAGTCCACAATTCATAGTTCAACCATTTTGAAATCACCCACCTCAGTTTATTAACAACAGTCAACAGAATTAAAATGGGTGATGCAATTGCAAACAAACAAAGAAGAAACTCAGAGAGGGACAGAAAACGAAGAAATCCACCTCTGATTCTGCGTGAGGGAGGAGAAGTAGCCACAGATTTCGCAGGTAGAACACAGATCCTTTCACAGTTTTACCATTTCAATGCAAATCCTTTCATAGTTTCACTGTTTCAACGCAAGTAGTTCTCAGGTCAGGGTCTCAGGGAGGAGAATATTAGATTTGGGGCTTGTAAGGTTTATAGGGCCAGCCCTGTTTTGCTTTATTGTTGGAAGGGCTTAATTAGGGTTCACTACAAAAAAATTAGATTAAAACGGCATTAATTTTATGGCGGTTTTATACAACCACCATTTTTTCCATTAATTTCGGCGGTTTTAGCTTGTGCCAAAATGCTTAAGACTTTTGTGGCGGGTTTAGTCGATTTTGGCGGTTTAAAACCACCACAATCATTTTTTCTTTTTGTCTTTTTGTCTCCCGATGTATTGTTGTATTTGACTGTATGAGAGATCGAGAGGGATAATTGTGATTTCTCAATAAAAGGTGAATGACGAGCCGTAATCCCTAATCCCTTGCCGCCGTTCATCTTATGCCACTGTCATTCATCTCCTCGCTGCCACTCATCCACTCGTTGCAACTCATATCGCCGCTGCAAGAAACGTTGTTGTTGTTGCCTTCAGCGAGTTTTCGATCTGGTTCTCGATCTGGCCTCAATCTGAAGGTTTGTGGTTGCCGCTTATTTCACTGCCATTGTTCATCTCCTCGCTGTCACTCATCCCCTCACTATATCAAGCAACATCGTGTCGCTACCTTCAATGAGGTTCTGGCTTCGATCCGAAGGTTAGTCATCGTCGCTCATTCCCTTGCCGCCTTTATTTATCACCTCGCCGCCGCACGCAATGCCGCTGTTGCTGCCTTTAGCGAGCCTCTGTGATTTTGTTCCGCCTTCATCTTCTTTTGATTTTTCCTTCCTCTTCATAATTTTAGATCTAGTTCATGATCTAGTAGGAAGAAACAGAGAATGCTTGTTTTTTCTCCTTATTGTGTATTTTTACTTTGATTGATCTTCTGCGTTGTTGTTGTTGTTGACGAGGGAAGTGTAGGGCTTTCTACGACGATCTAACGAACAAAGGTGATAATCAACCCAAAAGCGGAAGAAGTGATAACAGAGGAATCACCGTTGTGATCCTCGACGCCCTCACCAGGTTATCCTTCTTCAAATTTCGATTTCTCTCCCTTTATTTTCACGCAATTGCAAACGGAATAAAAAAAATGGAAAATGAATAAATAAATGATTAAATTTCATTTGAATTTTTAGTGCATTGAGGTTAAAATGCCGTGTTTGTTAATAGTGTTGAAGGTGATGAAATGATGAATTTGATTAATTTGCTAATGGTGTGGCTTGATTGAGACAAGTGTAAAGTCTGATATAAAGCTTGGTTGTATTAGTCAGTGAGTTAAACAGGTCACTGAGTAGATCAATCTGTTGGTGATGACACATTCCTTCAGTTAACAATTAATTGGATGCTTTATTCTTAACTCATATAAATTGGAAGCTACAGAATGACACACTAATAGAAGGAAAATAAAAGGGGATATTGAATTTAGTGCAGTATGATATTCTTCTCATTGCAACTCTATTCTTATGTTCTCTAGTTCCGTAATTAAAATTTAGTGAAATGGATAAGGCTGGGGTAAGGATTATTCAATAAGGTACAACAAATTTATGATGTTTATTCCTGTTTTTTATGTAGGAATTTGCCACACCTTAGCACTAAAGATATTGCAAGTATTATATCTCAGTTATCTTAACCTGTTCGAGTTGTCCCTGTAAATTCGGCATAATCTTTTGCTCTTAAGATTTTGTAAAAGGATCTTATTCTCTTTTGGTTCTGTTTGATCTGTTAACTTGACACATTAAATAAGGATATGCATGCTACTGCTAAGATTATTATGATATAAGTTTGTCATCATGCTGTAGCGTATCTGTCATTCTAATCCTCTGTACAACTTTCTTTTTTGCTATCTCTAAGATGTGAAGTTTCTTCATTCTTTTAAATTCAAATGTTTCAAAAATCATAACTGGTTATTTATCGTTTCCAATTTCTTTTATTATGATGTGTGAGTTGTGGGTAAATAGATATAGTCATGGTATAGTGTACCTGTCTGTTTTAAATGTGTGATTTCACCAGACAGCAAAAGGTGCAAAAATTTTTAATGCTGCTGTAGCTGCTACAGTCGATGCTCAACATCCAACAAAAGAGGGAGAAGAAAAGGTCAAGCTGTACACACACTCTTACTGTTGTCTAGATTATGCACATGTCCATCCCTTCTTGCATTTTCTTCTATAAATCTATTTTACTGAGTGTTTGTGTTTCATATATTGAAATTCTTAGTTGAGTCTCATTGCAGATATATGATGTGGTCAGATACAGACTGCATCGCATGAAGCATAAGCTGAAAGATGAATTGGATAACAAAAGTATAGTTCAGGAATATATATGTACAACCTGTGGGAAAAGGTCTTAATAATTAATTTTAAAATCAATATTTGTCATGGTTATTCGATTTGATGTATTCCTGTAACCTAATACTCTGGAATTTGAATTACTGTAGATACAATGTTTTGATGCATTGTGGTTGATTTCATTTGAAGATGACGACTTCCATTGTGAAAGTTGTAATGGAAAACTTGAGATCAAAAGCGATAAGAGAGCTGCTCAAGATGGGGGAGATGTTGATGACGATGCAAGGCGACGTCGACGTGAAAAGTTAAAAGATACGCTTCAAAAATTGGAGGTTCTCATATTATTTATTTCTATTATTTGTTTCAAATGATGAATAATTTTTGTTTATAATTGTTATTCTCAATGAAAACTATCTCATTTGTTACTGAACCAGCATTTAATTTTCATGTGATGATTGTTGTACTTTATGTGAAAATGCAGTTTTTTGGTGCTCTGAATCGATATATCAACATTATGAATAATTTTTCTTTTTTATTTTATTTTATTTTATTTTATTTTGGAATTAATGTGACGGAGATCACTTGTGAGCTGGCTCAACCAATCTATTATGAATAATCTATTTTATTTTATTTATGTAAGTTCACATGTTTCTAGTAATTTAGATTTTAACATTTTAACTTAACTAATCTCCTCTTCTCTGCGCTTTCTGTGCCAAGCTATATTTTCACATCTTATTAATATTAGTTGCTTTCAATTCAATCATCTCTGGAGATTAGTTTATTTAGTCATCGATCAACTAAATCAGCAAGCAAACATGAAGAAAGCTCCACCACACATTTTCTTCCTATTACTCTTATCTGCCTTTTACTTTTACTCTTTGGCTTTTGGACAGGTTTTGTCACAAGATGAAGGTAATTAAGCCCATAAATTCTTGCTAAGTAATGTTAAAGAAGCAATTTTTTTAGGTTAATATTAATTAATTTTTTTAAATTGTTTTACCATATATTTAGTAGCAATACATCAAAAGTAGAAGTGTCCTGACTTGTCAATGCCCATTTGTTTTTGATGATTCCAGAATGAATAGGATCCTAAAGAAGATCCACGGTTGGAACTCTCGAGGAAGGAATGGTTTGAAGACAAGGAGTGTCTTGATATTTAATATTTTATTTGTATTTAATACTTTATTTAGAATTAAAAAATGTTATATTTAATACTTTATTTGTATTGGAATTATTACTTTTGTTTTTCAATACAAAAAATTATATATTATATTAATATTTTGTTTATGAGTTATAATATTTTATTTATGGATTATATTTTTTGCTATTGTGAAATTTTAATCACAAAATTATTTATTTAACGCGATAAAAATGATGGTAAAAATTATTTTTTTTAAACGATAAAAAATGTCATTGTCAGGGTAAAATGACGGTTCAAAAATGCCATTTTAACCAATTAAAATGTTACTGTCAGGGTAAAAATAGCGGTTCAAAAATGCCATTTTAACCAATCAAAACGTTACTCTGTCAGGGTAATAATGGCGGTTTAAACCGCCGTTTTAATCTATCCAAAAATCGCCATTTTAACCCTGGAAATAATGGCGGTTCAAACTGCCGTTTTAACCAACCAAAACGCCACTTTGTCAAGGTAATAATGGCGGTTCAAACCGCTGTAAATACCTAAAAAAACCGCCGTTTTTACCAGAATTTTTTTGTAGTGGTTGGGCTTATAAAATATCATTTTATAATTTTTAGGGCTGTGAGCTAGAATTTTTTTTTAGGGTTGAAGGCTAGCCCTAAGGTTTGGGTTAAATTGACAATTCTAATTTTAATATACTTTTGTATAGTAATAATATCAGTCAAATCTAAACTACTTTTATACCTTTTTAACTACGTCAATTTAATGAAACTTTTTCGACGATTTCTCGTTGTAAGTGCACTTCCAAATTAATTTCCATGCACTCTTCCATTAGGAAACTGTAACTACTTATAATTAACCCTAAAATCGGCATACCATCACTTTAAAAACCAAGAATCATTGTTACATCTTTTAAAGTTATGGTGCATTCACCAATCAAAAAATGGACGGAAATTTTATTGGGATACTATCTTTTAACTAAGGTTATCAATATTTTCAAATGTTCTTGTATTCTTTTGAAAAAAGATATGTCTCCAAATTCAATCTTGTTTATAAATTCAACAATAATTAGATCACATAATTTTAGCACGTTTAAATGTTTGGATTTTAATAATCTTAAACCAAAAAATATACAATAAAAAATAAATTTTTAGCATATTATAAAATATGAAGAGAAAAATCCAAAATAGCTCCTAATAATTACTTCGAAAGACAACGAGACCCTTGAAAAAAAAAAACTCAACCCGGTCTCTAACAATTACTTCGAAAGGACAACGAGGCCCCTGTGCCAAAAAAAAGTCAATGTTCTTTTTTTTTGGCACAGGAGTTAATCAGTCCCAAAAAAAATATCAGGAGCCAAATTGGGTATTTTTTTTCTTGGAGGCCTCGTTGTCCTTTTAAAGTAATTGTCAGGGATCGAATGAGATATTCACTCAAATATGAATGTATGCACAATTACTAAATAGAAACTAACATTTAAATAAATAATCCTAACCATTTTAAAATCACATAATTTTATCCTATACAATATCAAAAACTCACTCTAACAATTATACTAACTAATCATGCACATTACTAACAATTATATAATTTGGGTAAAATATTATTTTGGTTCTCAATGTTTGGATCGAATTCTAATTTAGTCTTTAACATTTCAAATATCCTATTCAATTTAAAAAAAAAATTTAAGCGGGTTTAAAGTTTTTCCACAGTTAAATTTGATACAAACAATTCAATATTAAAGAATCAATAACATTCGATTTCAGTATATAAATAAAATCAATCCAACAAAGATCACTAATATAAAATTTTTTTCTTTAATTTTGAAGCGTTAATGATTAATTGTTAGAATTTGGAGTTGACTAAAAAAAATGAGGAGAAGAAGTGTTACAAAAAAGTTTTAGTTATATTTTTCTAATACATGAAAAAAAGATATTACTTAACTAACAACGTTAACAATACCTACGTTACTCATTCCGTTAATTATTAGTATCAAATTTAACGATAGAATAATACTAAATTTGTTTAAATTTTTTTAAGAACTAAAATAAAATATTTAAAATATTATGAACCAAATTAAAATTTAATCCAAACATTAAAGGCTAAAATAATACTTAATTATATTTTTATAAAACAACAACTTTTTTTACTTTTCGGTAAGGTAATGCTTCCTACACAAAATTTATTATTAATATAAAAACATATATTAAAAAATTATCCATACATATATTATTACAATTTGTTACGGACTGACAGAGTCCAGCCCAAGAAGTCACCGGGTCGGAGAACTGCCCCACCCAGGCCCAAACCTCCAGCAAAAGGGTTCCACAGGTCGGTCCCAAACACCCGACCCGGGACTCGACCGACTTACCACCCAAAGCATGCTATCGCTCGGGTTGGTGCCCTCAGGGTTGGTACCCGGCATCCCGACCCAAAGCACGGACGACCCGCTCACGTGGAAAGCGACAACGGCGGTCCCAAACACCAGCCACTCGCGCGGCGGCGCTAGCCGGTAACACGCCCACACCCGCTCCCCCTCCCGAGCACACGACAGCCAAGGTAGAAACTTAACAAGGCACGAAGAGGCGCACACGCAAGCAACTTCCAGGCCCACTCGAAGCAAGTCGGAAAGCCGCCGGGGGTCCCAAAAGGAGGAGTCCAGGAGACAACAAGATCCCATTATCATGGGAGCAACCCCTTTTCACCCCTCAATCCTCAAGGTTTGGCTTTCGAGAAACTTCGACAAGCCGACGGACATGAGGTATGATGGGACCAAGGACCCCCAAGAGCATGTCACAGCCTTTGAAGCAAGGATGAACTTGGAAGGGGTAGGCGACGCGGTTAGATGCCGAGCATTCCCCGTGACACTGGTCGGACCAGCTATCAGGTGGTTCAACGCCCTCCCACAAGGGTCCATCACAACCTTCGTTGACATATCCGAAAGCTTTTTGGCTCGGTTCACGACACGCATAGCCAAGGCAAAGCACCCAATCAACTTATTGGGGGTCACTCAGAAACCCAGGGAACTGACCAGGAAGTTCCTAGATAGGTTCAACGACAAGTGTCTGGAGAATCGACAGCCTCACGGACTCAGTCGCCAACCTATGCCAAACAAATGGGCTACTGAACGAGGACTTCAGAAAGTACCTCACAACCAAGCCCATATGGACCATGCAGTAAGTCGAAAGTGTAGCCAAGGAATACATCAACGACGAAGAGGTTAGTTAGGTCGTAGCAGCCAATAAACGGCTGCTCTCTAACCCGCCAACCCGGCAAAACCCTCAAGTCAACAGGCACAAAGAAGCTCCCAGGGACGTCACCCTGAACAAGTTACCCAAGCACCCACGGGTAGGAAGGTTCACGAACTACATGCCACTTACGGCGCCCATAGTGGAAGTCTACCAGCAAATTGCGGACAAGGGAATCTTGTCCAGACCTAGACCGTTGAAGGAGAGAATGGGAGGCAACAAGAACCTCTACTACAATTACCACAAAGGATTCGATCACAAAACACAAGACTGCCTCGACCTTAAAGACGCCTTGGAACAGGCCATCAGAGAGGGAAAACTGAGCGAATTCTCCCGGCTCATCAGGGAACCGAGGAGGCGGGAAAGGGAACGCCCCGAGGAAGACCGAAGCCGAACTGTTAAGCCAAGACAAGAACCCACAGGGGATGCCGGTAACCCCCCAACTTTCGGTCAACATCATGGTCGGGCGCGACAGCCCCCGCAAATCCAAGTCGGCAACAAAAAGGGATACCCACGTACTCTCCATCTCGACAGATGGTCCCACCGCCAGCAAAAGGCATCCCACAATATCCTTTGGCCCAGAAGATAAATGGTTCAATGGCCTCCTTGAAAACCCCCCTATGGTAGTTACAGCAATGGTCACAGGACTGGTTAGGCGCATCCTTGTCGACACAGGAGCCGACTCTAATATCTTATTTAGAAACGTGTTTGACGCCATGGGACTCAAAGAATCCGACCTCAAAAATCACCAACATGGAGTCATGGGACTAGGCGATAACTACATCAAACCCGATGGGACGATCTCTCTCCCAATCAGCCTAGGAACCGGTGACGCCAGGAAATCGGTTATGGCAGACTTTGTGGGAAATTTCTGGGGTTCATGATAACATAAAGAGGGGTAGAAGCCAATCCGACAAGTGCGAAGCCGTTCTTAAGATGACAAGCCCTGGGTGCATCAAAGATGTGCAAAGGCTCACCGGGAAGCTCACGGCTTGGTCTCGGTTTCTCGGAGCCTCGGCTAAAAGGGCCATCCCATTCTTCAACCTAATGAAAAAAGAAATCAACTTCGAGTATACCCCAGCATGTGAAGAAGCATTCAGCCATTTCAAGAAGATACTCTCGCAACCTCCTATACCTTTATTTGACCGTGACTACGCAAGCAATGGCGGGAGTCCTAGTCCGGGAAGAGGACAAGGCTCAGCACCCAATATACTTTATCAGCAAAATACTCCAGGGCACAGAGATGAGATACACCAAGTTGGAAAAACTGGCCTACGCTCTACTGATCTCATCTAGAAGGCTAAAGCAATATTTCCAAGGGCACACAATCATTCTAAGAACCGACCAAGCCATTCGACAAGTCCTCCAAAAACCTGACCTGACAGGGTGAATGATGGCATGGGCAATAGAGCTGTCCCAATATGATTTGCAATACGAGCCAAGACAGGCAATCAAAGCCCAAGCAATGGCAGACTTCCTTGTAGAAGTCACAGGGGAGACTCCCGACACACCGAACACACGGTGGAAACTCCACGTTGACGAAGCATCCAACCAAACATTCGGAGGCACCGGGATCATCCTCGAAAACTTGGCAGGAATAGCCTACGAGCAATCCATCAAGTTCGAGTTCCCGGTCTCCAATAACCAGGCCGAGTATGAAGCGCTGATAGGGGGATTGATACTATCCAAAGAAGTCGGAGCATCAAAAGTGGAAGTCAGTAGCGACTCCCAAGTCGTCATCTCCCAAGTAAACAATAATTACCAAGCCAGGGACGCGCTGCTACAAAAATACTTGGAAAAGGTAAAAGAGCTATGCAAAAGCTTCGAAGAAGTCACAATCCAGCACGTCCCAAGAGAAAGAAACGCTCGAGCCAACCACCTTTCCAAGCTCGTGAGCACCAAACCTGGAACGGGGAACAGATCTCTAATCCAAGGGCTGGCAACGGAACCTGTAATCGTCATGTGCACAACCCAGGTGCCAAATCCACCCTCATGGATAGACCCCATCTCCCGATATCTAGAGCATGCGAAAACACCCGTAGATGAGAAGGAAGCACAACCTATTAAGAGTGAGGCCTCCAAGTATACAATCATACAACGGCAGTTGTACAAAGGATGGCTTCACCAGCCCCTACTCAAATGCCTACACCCCGACCAGACGGACTTTGTCTTAAGAGAAGTCCATGAAGGGTGCTGTGGTCACCACATCGGGGGAAGATCTTTGGCAAGAAAGATCATCCGGGCAGGATACTACTCGCCTACAATAATGTCGAATGCCCAGGAGTTCGTGAAAAAATGTAAAAAATGTCAAGAAAATGCCAACTTCCATAAAGCACCTCCCGAGGAGCTCAATATAATAATGGCTCCCCGGCCTTTCGCCCAATGGGGAGTCGACCTCTTGGGGCCATTCCCACCAGGACCTGGGTAAGTGAAGTACTTAATAGTGGCCATAGATTACTACATCAAATGGGTGGAAGCAGAACCACTAGCCAGCATATCCGCAGTAAATTGCCAAAAGTTTATATGGAAACAAGTGGTCACTAGATTCAGGATCCCGGAGACCGTCATATCAGACAACGGGACATAATTCACTGACAAGAAGTTCAAAGGATTTCTAGAAGGACTAAGGATCAAGCAGAAGTTCTCCTAAGTCGAGCATTTCCAAACCAACGGCCAGGTCGAAGCGGCCAACAAAGTCATCCTAAAGGGGTTAAAGAAGCGACTTGAAGGGAAGAAGGGCTCATGGGCAGACGAGCTAGCCTCAGTCATGTGGTCGTACAGAACCACCCCCAATCATCTACCAGTGAAACCCCCTTTCGACTCACATACGGGGTCGACGCGGTCATCCCAGTCGAAGTCGGGGAACCAAGCCCAAGGTTACTCCTCGGAGGAGGAAGTGAGGCGATCGAAAAGGACCTGGCCGACGAGACGAGGCAAATGGCATACCCAGAAGAAGCAGCAATAAAGCAAAGAATAGCCCTAAGGTACAATGGCAAAGTACTGAAGAGAAGCTTAGGAGAAGGCGACCTGGTCTTATGACGTAACGACATAGGACCACCAACCCCAGGAGAAGGCAAGCTAGCCACAAACTGGAAAGGACCTTATAGAGTAAAAGAAGTCCTTGGTAAAGGAGGCTACAAGATAGAAAAATTGGATGGAAATGAGGTGCCGAGAACATGGAACATGGAAAACCTCAGGAGGTTCTACTCGTAAGAAGGGGCGACCACACGACCTGGCAACCTCAACCCCCCTCCTATGTTCCACCTTTACATTCTCCTTTTATGTCTCTCTTTTCTACAATCATATCATTTTCTTCTATTATCTTTCACTTAATTACGCGTTACATTATTTCCTTGTCTCAGAATCCTAACAATTTGATAAGTTTACTTTTTGCAAGTCTCAAATCAGAATAACAAGCGAGACAAAAAAGGCGAACGGTCAACCCAACGGAAACCCGGGACTGATCACCCCAGGAACCATAAGGGACCAAAAGAAAACTAATCGGCTCAGATAAGCAACAACAAATAAATACCACGATAACGGTAAACCAAAAGGCCGCGACGGCCCGAGCAAACAAAGAGTAAAAGCAAAGCCACGACGACCCGAATAAAACCAACAATAACCAAAACGGCAGTCTTAAATATAAGCAAAAAGAAAAAGTATTCGGTACAGCCAAAGGGCGCCTCATAATAGGCCCCAGAATAAAGAACAAGTTACAAAACAAAACAAAGAGCAAAGGAAATCGGGAAATATCCATCCAAGCGCTTAAAGAATATCAACAATCTTCCCGCCCTCCACAGTCTTCATCGCGCCAACTTGGGAGAGGTCAAGATTGGGAGCCAGCACGACCACTTGCAGCTTTATCCCCTCCTCAGTCAGCTTAACGGCCTCACGAGCCCCCTTTGCAAGCTCCTTGTTCCTTTTCTTCAGGGCAGCCATCTCCTAAGAAGTAGCCTCCGCCGCGCTCTCCGCCAACTTTAGCTTCTCCTCCAACTCCTCAACCCTTTTCTTCATGGCAACAGTCCCACCACGGGAGGTATTCAGATCCTTCATCAAGCCATATCCCGATCCACCAGCCTGTTAATCTCTTTAGCATCCTCCTCAGCCTTCTTCTCCTGCTCAGACAACTTCGTCCTCAGAGACTCCTCCCGAGATTGTGAGTCCGTCAGATCTTTTGGGAGTTCCGAAGCTTTACCTCCATAGCATGATAGTTGCCCAAGACAGGCTCCACCTTCTTGGCGATAGCAGTGGCTCGGAGAAGACTACGGTAGATCCACCTGGCCTGCCCGGAAAGGTCGGCCTCATGGAAAAACTCCTCGGTGCCGGGGAGCAACTGGGACTCGATAAAACCCCAGCATCGAAGTTTTTCTCCATAATCGAGAGCGCCTTCCCGGTATCTCGCTTCCTTTTCTTGGGATTACCCACAACCTTCAGCTCATCATCACCAAAACCAAAATCCTCTTCAAAAATTTCCGTCTCCACACCATCGGACCCAGCAACCTTCTCGGGAGGAACAACTTTCTCCGGATGAGCCTGGTCGGCCCCGTCCGCCTGACCACTGGCCTCCCCGGTCTCCCCTTGCTCCTGACTTGCTGTAGGAGTCGCCGGAGAGTCATCCTCACCCTCTTCGTTCCCCTTGATTAGATTCATCAAGTCAGCCAAAGTCTTCTTTTCCTGCCAGCCATGGAAACTGCGAATAAAGAAAAAGAAAGAAAAGGTGTCAACAATAGAAAATCAAGAAATAGACGAGCTCAAAGGAAAAGGAACCCACCAACATACGACCGACCGGCCTCCCGGTCCCCTATCACCATACGGGGATTAAGGTTCTTCTCACAAAAAATGGCCAACAGAATATCGGCAATATTGCGATCTTCCGGGCTCAGCCAGTCATAAGATACCTTTATAAGATAGTCGGACCCCGCCCCAAAACTCCAGTAAGTCGGGATCCGCCTAGAAGGGTTCGTGAGCAAGAAGAGGTAGAGGAAGACATTCACTGAGATTGGAAGCTCCAGGTACTCGCAAACCATCTCAAAGCACCGGATGGAGGCCCAACTATT
Organism: Arachis hypogaea; assembly: GCF_003086295.3. Classification (NCBI taxonomy): domain Eukaryota; kingdom Viridiplantae; phylum Streptophyta; class Magnoliopsida; order Fabales; family Fabaceae; genus Arachis; species Arachis hypogaea. The sequence continues at coordinate 108,493,760 of NC_092039.1, forward strand.
CGGATGAAGCTGTGACGGTGCAACATCGTAGCGATTTAACAAACCCATAACGAAAGGAGAAAAGGGCAGACGACGCCCCAAGGTCGTGAACATGGGCTCGTAAACCCACAACCAGTCAACAACTCGAGGGGAAGCCAAGTTCTTTTAGCAGACACGCTCTCGACCAGCAGGGACATAGACTTGATAGAGCGCCTTCTCGGGACCCCCTCCACACAGGAGCCCTGACTGTCGTAATTTATGGAGCCCCTCCTTGGTAATCCTAGAAGGAGTATCCCTCACGTCAGAGGAAACCCAGGCGTAGTGGTCGACAAAGTCGGCTAGAGGGTGCTGAGCCTGACTCGAGGAAGCAAGACGCTCGGCCATACCTACAGCGGGGGCACCACTTAGTCAAGATGGGAAGTCGAAAACCTTCAAAAACAGAAAAAGCAAAAAGAGAACTATGAATCACCCTCTAGCCCTCTATACTAACCCAGAAACGCAAGAACAAACGCAAAAAAAGCCCAGTGGCACCCCCTCTAAGAAGAAAAAGCAAAACGAAAAAACCCAGGCACACAAGCAAAAATACACGAAAACTGAAAATAAGCAACCTAAAAGGGGAGAAAAGCCATGAAAGCTTACCAGAAGAAGCAGAATCTGTAAGAAGCAGATAGGAAGGAAGATGGGGCACTGGGAGCAAGAATGCTTGAAGCAACAGCTGGGAGCAAGAATGCTTGAAGCAACAGTAGGGAGCAAGAACGCTTGAAGCAACAGCAAGAAGCAGAAGCAGAAGCAGGAGCAGCAGCTGTGAGAAAGAGTAAGAGGATGAGGAGAAGGAAAAGTAAAGGGAAGAGGAGGTTACAAAATAAAAATAAGGGGAGGAAAGCGTAACCGCCGAGGAAGAGCGCCAAAAGGCATGGGCATATTTGCCATTTCACTCAAAATTTCAAATCAATGAAATGATGGGCATTTAATGCCCAGCGCCAAAACCAAGAAAGCAGCGCGAAGGTCGAAGCGACCACACATGAGGGACACAAAACGCCATCAACGAGTTCCCGAAAAAGAAGAAAAGTTTGCCGCCTTGGCGAATAAGACAAACGCGCCCAGCCACGAGCCCCAAACGTCAAGGTTGGCGCGTTGGGGGCACTGTTACTGACAAAGTCCAGCCCAAGAAGTCGCCGGGTCGGGGCACTGCCCCACCCAGGCCCAAACCTCCAGCAAAAGGGTTCCACGGGTCGGTCCCAAACACCCGACATGGGGCCCGACCGACTTACCACCCAAAGCATGCTATCGCTCGGGTCGGTGCCCTCAGGGTTGGTACCCGGCATCCCGACCCAAAGCACGGACGACCCGCTCACGTGGAAAGCGACAGCTCACATCCCCTATTAATGGGTCTAACCATTAATAAGCCCACCCAACATAGTATATAAGGGGAGAGGACAGCTCTCCCCCCAAGGTACGTCACACCCTTACCTAATTCTGCCACCCTCCAGTATGGACTCTGACTTGATCATCGAAGTGTCCTTGCAGGTGGTCACCCCCCCGCTCCGTTCGACCTCCGACGTCGCCAGCACATGATCTCCCTCGCTCCACGCTAGCTCGGGGTCTCCCCCTCTCTCCTATTCATCACCTACCGACAACCCGAGAACACCAGGTAACGAACACAATTCAATATGAAAATATATAAAAATCATTATAATTATTCTAAACATATTAATAACATTAGAAAAATCTTTTAAAAAATATTAATTATAACTTTATACGGCATCTACCAAGATATTAATAAGGATATTTCTTAATTAAAACATATTAATTAACTTTTTTTGGTGTAGCTTTAGTCAATTTTTTTTAAAAAAATTAGTTATTATCATTATTACACACACACATATATAGATATATAAATTTAAATATGGGTACTTAATATTTTACATAACCAAAACATGCCTAACTCTTTATATTAAAAAAAATTTTCACATAAAATTATAATTTATATTTTCAGATAAGTACTATTTTAGTCCCTAAAACATAGGGTCAAAATTAAAATATTCCTAATTTTATTTTGGATCTAAAATCATCCATAATGTTTCATTTGGTATTAAAATCGTCCCTTGGACCATTATATCCTCAGTATGATCATCTCCATCACAACTCCTTCTTCTCACTCACACTTTCAGAACAGAGAGAAGCAGAAACACAGAGAGAAGGAAAGAAGGAACCATCTCCCTTGTCCTCGCTGCCGTCGTCGTCCTCGCCCTCGCAGCGCTGCGACTCGCCCTCGCCTCGCCTCACCGCGCCTGGCCTTCACCTTCGTTTTGTGTTTCTCGTCGTCATTAGGGAGGTGGTGGTGGTGGCGGTGGTGGTCATGTTCCTCACGTTTTTCAACATCACCACCGCGCCTCCCTTCCCCTTCCTTCCCTGCCCTCCGCCGTCTAGACTCACTATTATCACCACCACGCAGTTCCACCGTCACTGCCATCACAAACAAGTTAAGATTCAAGTTCCTAATTCTTGTTCTTATTCATCACAATCCCTAATTTCCTAATTCTTGTTTTTGTTTTTATTCTTGTTCTTGTTTCTAGATTTTGTTGTTGCTTTTTTTGGTTCTTTGGTTCTTGTTTTGGGTTTTGATTGTTCTTGATAATTAGATTTATGGATTTTTGGTTCTTGTAATTAGAGATGAATTTGGAAATTTCTTATTCTTGTAATTGGTTCTGAGTTTCGTTAATTGTATTTAAAGATTTTTAGTTCTGAGTTTTGTTAATGGAAGAAGAAAAAGAAAAAGATGACGACTAACTTGTATTTGACTGTTCTTGGTAATTAAATTTATGGATTTTTGATTCTTTTAATTGGAGATAAATTTGAAGATTTCTAATTCTTGTAATTGGATCTGAGTTTTCTAATTGTATTTAAGAATTTGTAGTTTTGAGTTTTATTAATGGAAGTTTAGTGAAATGTTGGGAAAAAAGAGTATTTTTGTCATTTAAAAAAATTATTTTATTCAAAAGGACGATTTTAATACCAAATGAAATGTTGGGGACGATTTTAAATCCAAAATATGGTTAGGGACAATTTTGATTTTTGATCCTATATCTTAGGAACCAAAACAGTATTTATTCCTAATATTTCTTTATGAAAAATATTCTAAAATTAATATTTCTTAATTATAACTTTCTATAATCTTTTATTCTGCAGGAAATAGAGTTTCTTAATTAAGATATTTCTTAATTTGAATTGCCTGATAATTTTACTTTAATTTATAGTCTTATTAATAAAATATAAGTTTTATTAATCCTAAATATATTTAAAAAGTTATAACACATTATCTAAAATTTTAACTAATCAAATAAATTTTTATTATTATACATAAACATATTAAAAAATTACAGCACCAATAACTGACATTTTAACTAAATTAAGTTTTTGAATCACACTAACAAATACCTAATATAACAAACATAAGTCTCTAAACAACACCAACCAACAACAATTAATACTAATACTAATATTAAAAAATTAACTTACTGTTCCGGACCCGACTCTCAGGTCCCGAATCGAAGCACCTACTACTCGGTTACCTGGGCAGAGACTGCTATTTCGGCCTAGACCGGCCCAATAGCCACGAACCCCTAACTAATATTCAAATTCAAATACTCCCCTTATTTAGCCAATAAAATAAGATAAGATAACAACCTCTAACTATATAAAGGGAACCAAAGGCTCCCTCAGATACGTGACATATTCTTAACCCTCACCTATATCTCTTATATCCATTCTTACTTGAGTGTCAGAGTGTCTTTGCAAGTACAACCTCCCACTACTCCAAGAAGATCCAATTCAAGTCACCATCCAAGACCGGCGAGTGTCTAATCTATCTCACAACTCGTACCAGCGAAGTCTATTACATTGGGCCGTTTGTGGGGACTTGCAAAGTCTTGGCGATATGACGAAAGAATTTGAGGCGCGATCCTCAAACTTTCACCATGAGTCAGACCTACCGAACCCAATGAACAAACCACGGGACGACGTCCCTCCACTGACCCACAGGAGGATAACCAGCACTGTGCACCGCCAGCCGACCCCTAACAAGTAGCGACCAAAAGAAGATGATCACCAACTCAATAAATCCAGAGCAACTGACGACCTATGAGAGAAAGCGATCTAGATAATCTAAGAGCTCTATCAAAGAGTATAAACCCTTGAAGGCTGGGTTGCTTCCAAGGAGCGATACCAGCCAGAACATGCAAGCCAAGCGACCTCCAGGAGCTGATCATGGCGAGAAACCAAGAACAAAAGGTCACAAGATCGGTGACACAGGAAATGACGGGACCGCAGCGTTTCCAGAGAGCTAGGGCGCCGACAACGACAGAAGGCACCGACGGGACTCCAAACGGACAAGGAGCGAGCATGTGATAATGGTAGCCATCCCATTCACCGAGAAAATCCTAAAGGCCAAGCTACCAAAGGGTTTCGATAAGCCAACCAACATGAAATACAATGGGAAAGGACCCACAGGAACATCTCATGACCTTTGAGGCCCGGATGAACTTAGAAGGGGCTGCCAATGTAGTTCGGTGTAGGGCCTTCCTAGTAACCGTAGCTGGCCTCGCAATCAAGTGGTTCAACACTCTTCCCAATGGCTCGATAGCCAATTTTGACGACGTCTCCAGAAAGTTTATGGCACAGTTCACTACCAGGATCACAAAAGCGAAGCACCCGATCAACCTGCAAGGAGTCACGCAAAATCAAGACGAACCCATAAGGAAATACCTCGACAAGTTCAACGACGAGTGCTTGACAGTTGACAGGCTCACGGACTCCGTAGCCAGCCTCTGCCTGACCAACGAGCTCATGAATGAAGATTTTCGAAAGCACCTCACCACCAAACCAGTCTGGACAATGCATGAAACCCAGAATGTTACATAGGAATACATAAATGACAAAGAGGTAAGTCAAGTCGTGGCAGCCAATAAACGGCAGCACGACAATATGGCACCTCGAAGAAATCCACCGCCCAAAGACAACCCGAAGGAGCACTACAAATCCACCACCCCCAACCGACCACCCAGGGTGGGGAAGTTCACGAACTACACCCTCCTATCGACCCCAATCACGGAGATCTATCACCAGATATCGGAACGAGCATCCTCCCGACGGCTGGACAACTAAAAGAGCGAATAGGCAATAATAAAAGCCTGTACTGCGACTATCACAAAGGATACAGACACAAAATTTAAGACTGCTTTGACTTAAAAGACGCTTTCGAACATGCCATCTGAGACGGCAAACTCCCGGAGTTCACCAAAATCATTCGAGAACCTAAAAAAACCAAAAAGTGAGAAATCGTAGGAATGGGAAGAACACAATCCCAGGATGATAAGACAGGCCTAGCAGGAGAGCCCGGAAACCAACCCGACGATCATAGTGAACATCATCATAGGGAAAGATGCACCGTAAAATCCAAGTCAACGCTAAAAAAGGACCTCCGGGTATTAGCAGTAAAAGACAAAAAAAGTACCCTCCCCTTTCGATGACGATAACATTCTTCCTCGATGACTGTTAGAACGACACCTTGGACGAAGACGCCCCTTTTGTCATATCAGCCAGGGTTGGAACCGGTCTAGTTAAGTAGATACTAGTGAAAATCGGAGCCAACTTCAAATCCTCTTCCGAGGAGCTTTTGACGAGCTAGGACTCTGAAACGAAAACTTACAAAGCCACCATAACGGAGTAATTTAGCTCAGGGACAACTTTCTCAAACCAGACAGTTCTATAATACTACTAGTCACCATTGGATCCGGTAACCAAAAGAAGACCATATTCTCTAAGTTTGTGGTCTTAAAGGTTTCCAAGGCATATAACATTATCTTAGGGAGGAAAACCATCAACGACCTCTTCACCGCCGTATTTACCAGGTTCCTCATCATGAAGTTCCAAGCCAACAACAAAACCATCGAAATGATTCATGGTGACCGAGAAATCGCAGTGGAATGCAACAACACCAACCTAGCCATGCAGAAATGATCCTGAGCCACAGTGGGAATCTTTCTTGCCGACTTAGACGCATGCCAAGATGATCAACCCAGACCGGAATCAGAAGGAGACATGGAAAAGCTACAAATAGGGCAAACCAAAGACGATTTCACATTCATCAACAAGAATCTGCCCTTCAACCTAAAAAGTGACCTCGAGGAACTCCTAAAAGAAACTAGGGACTTATTTGTATTCATCCTGACCGACATGCCAGGAATAGACCTAGATCTGATTTCCCATCGGTTAGCTGTGGATCCCAAAGCCAAGCCAGTAGCACAAAAAAGAAGGAAAATATCCACAGACCAAGCATCCGAGGTTAAAAAGCAAGTCAAGAGCAGGCTTCATCTGAGAACTCCCCTATACAACCTGGCTGGCCAGTGTCGTGTAGCGAATATGCGTCAACTACAAGAACTTACACAAAGCTCGTCAAAAGGACACCTTTTTCCTGCCATATATCGATAGGATAGTAGACGCCGCCTCGAGACACCAGTTTCTCAGCTTCATGGATGCCTACTTCGGATACAACCAGATACACATGTACTGACCAGACGAGGAGAAAACTGCGTTAGTAACCCCCGAAGGCGCATACTGCTACACAGTCATGCCCTTCGAGTTAAAGAACACCGGGGCCACCTAGCAAAGGCTCATCATCAAGATCTTTAAAGACCTCTCAGGGACCAAACTGGAGGTTTATATCGACGACATGCTAGCCAAGACACAAACAGGCGGGGAGCTTATTGACAACCTCAAGCTCATACTAGACACCTTGAGAAAGCACTGGATACGCCTTAATACGACGAAGTGCGCCTTCAGAATGAAGGTCGAAAAATTCTTGGGCTTCATGATCACGCAATGGGGAGTAGAAGCGAACCCAGAAAAGTGCAAGGCCATCCTCGAGATGAGCAGTCCCATAAGCCTCAAAGATGTCCAAAGGCTAATCGGGCTACTCGCCACCCTTTCATGCTTCCTTAGAACGTCGGCCCAAAAGGCCCCCTTATTTAAGCTCATGAAAAAGGGTAGAAGCTTCAAATGGGAACTCGAATGCGAAGAAACCTTCCAACACTTCAAAAGAGTACTACGAGAGCTTCCCATACTCTTGAAACCTAAAACGAAGAGACACTATACCTCTACTTATCCATAACGGAGGAAGCACTAGCGGCATCACTCATCCGAGAAGATGAACAAAAGACATAGAGCCCTGTATACTTCATAAGTAAGGTTCTCCAAAATACCGAAACATGCTACTCCAGACTCAAAAGGATCACATACGTGCTACTCATGGCATCCCAACGCCTTCAGCAGTACTTGCAAAGCCACCCCATCATAGTCTGGATGGACCAGGCTGTTAGGCAAGAGCTACAGAAGCCAGACCTGGCAAGACGGATGCTCGCTTAGTCGGTCGAGCTATCCCAATACAAGATCATATTCGAACCCAAAAACGCGATTAAGGGCCAGGCCATGACAGACTTCATAGGCAAAATGACCCCGGGGAGCAAACCCACGAAATTATGGAAGCTCCACGTTGACGGCTCATCAAACACTAGCTCAGGGGGAGCGGGAAAAATACTGGAAAACAAGAACGAGATCGCTATCGAATAGTCCATTCGATACGAGTTCCCGATCTCCAACAACTAAGCCGAATACGAAGCCCTCTTAGCCGGATTGACGTTGGACAAGGAAGTCGGCACAAAAACACTAGAAGTCTGCAGTGACTCCCAGTTAGTTAGCTATCAAATAAACGGGGACTACCAAACACGGGACCTCCTATTACAACAGTACTTATCGAAAGTCAAGGAACTAACCACCGAGTTCGACAAGGTGACCATCCAGCACATTTCTATGGAACAAAACGTGAGGACCTACCTACTCTTTAAATTGGCAAGTACCAAGTCAGCCTCAGCAAATCGATTGATAATCTAAGAAGTCATTAAAACACCGTTTATTGCAACTACAACTATGGTAAACCTCACCATATCGAATCAGCACTCCTGAACCTTCCCAATCCTTTGACACCTCATCGATGAGAGCCTACTCGAGGACCCGAAGGAGGCAAAGCGTGTAAAGCGGGAAGCCCTGAAGTATACCATAATAGCAGGGCAACTGTATAAATGGGGACTGTCTCAATGCCTCATCAAGTGTATAGAACCTGGCGACACAGATTACATACTTCATGAGATTAACGAAGGATGTTGCGGCCACCACGTTGGGGGCAAAACCCTAGCCCAAAAGGTCATCCGTGCTGGGTACTTCTGGCCCACCATCATCAGAGATTCCCTCCAATTGGTCAAAAGTTACCGGAAATGCCAAGTCCATGCCAACCTTCACCAAGCAGCCCTCTGCCAACTCAGCATGATAATGGTAGATCAACATTTCGGAACCTGAAAAACTGACCTCGTAGGACCTTTCCACATGGCTCCCAGACAACTTCGATTCCTTATAGTCACCACCGACTACGACATAAAGTGGATTGCGGCTGAGGCACGGGCCACCATCACGACCACTCAATGCCGAAATTTCTTCTAGAGGCAAGTCATAACTCGGGTTGGAATCTCAGAGATGGTAATCTCAGAGATGGTAATCTCAGATAATGAAACCCAGTTTGCGGACAAAAAATTCAAGGAGTTCCTAAAAGGACTCGGCATCTCACAGCAATTCAGCTCAGTGGAACATCCGCAAACCAGTGGCCAAGTAGAAGCGGCCAACAAGATCATCGTGAAGGGCCTCAAGAAACGACTAGATGAAGCAAAAGGCCTATGGGCCGATGATCTCAGATCCATCCTCTGGTCATACCGAACATCCCCTCAAATCTCAATCGGAGAAACCCTCTTTTCGTTGACATACGACCTAGAAGTTGTCATCCCCGTAGAGGTCAGGGATCCCAGCCCATGGAGAACTGTAGGAGGACACAACGTGGATGCAGAGTGGGATCTCGCGGACAAAGTCAGAAGCATAGCACACTTACGGGAGCTAGCCCTAAAACAAAGGATAAGCCTAAGGTACAACCATGGCATGGTGAAATGAGACTTCAAACAGGGAGACCTCATCTTACGATGCAACGACATCAGTCCCCCCACCTCGGGAGAAGGAAAACTCACTCCCAACTAGGAGGGCCCTACCGAATCAAGTCCGTTAATTGGAAAAGGAGCCTACAAACTCAAACGACTCAATGGGACCGAGTTACCGAGGTCATGGAATCCCGAAAACATATGGCACTACTACACATAAAGATGTCCCACCAACCTGATAACTTTAGCAAAGATTAAGGTCATTTTGTTTCCTTTATTTTTCATTTCCCGTTTATCACTATCTTTGTTTTGTCTATTGTTTTCTCAGGCACTTTTTTCTACCCACAACAGGAGGTTCTAATGAGGCCCGACCCTTAATAAAAGGCATTTCAGTAGTTTCTTTTTAAAGTCATTTCCTCATGTTCTCACCAAACCAATGGAACGAATAGAACAAACAAATAGCTACCTCCAGGGCCCGATCACCCTTGAGGCCAATACAAATAGATATCCACAAAATAAACACAAGTATTTAAAATGGTCCACCAGGAGGTCCACTATTCATACAGAAGCAAAACATCCCACCAAGAGGCCGCCCAAAAGCAATTTAAAGAGTCAAAAAATGGCCTACAAACTTATCAAATAAAAGAAAATAGTTCTGCAAAAGCAAAGTATAACACCGAACAGACAACTTACAGACTTATCAAATAAAATACAAAATAGAAATAAACTACTCCAAGTCCACGGTCTAGCCATCTTTCATGGTCCAACATCACAGACACGTCCGCATCCGGAGCCAAAACCTGTACTTGAGCCTTCAAAGCTTCCTTGGTAGCTATGAGGGCCGTTTGTGCATCGGCTAAAAGACTGGCATTGCATTTTTTCAAGCCTTTCACCTTGGTCTTTGCCACCTTTGCCTTGTAATGAACAGCCGTAGCCGCAGTCTCGGTATCAACACCCAGCTTCTGGGCCCTAGCCACCTGAATTGACAGCTCGGTCTCCCGCTCTGACAATCTTAGGATCTCGGCAAGTGCATCCGTGGCATCCTTGGCCACCTTTACCCAGGAAACCTAAGCCACCTACAACTGTCCCTTCAGAACACCAATATCCGTCTGGTCCTGCCGAAGCTTCTCGCCAAAAAAAAGTATGTGAAAGCATAGGCTCAACCTTCTGGATAATAGCAGCCGAATGAAGGAGCGTGCGGTATACCGACTTGTCTTGACCGGACAAATCACAATCTCAAAAGAAATCATCTGTTCCGGGCAGCAGATGATGATCAATAAAGCCAAGAGCGTCAAAAGACCTATCCATCATGCAAGGGGTAACCACTCCGGTGCAAAGACCCTCATGATTACCCCCCTCAGGCCTCTTACGCTCCCTGTCAGGATCAGGAATCAGGATCCCTTGAAGTTCGTCATCCCCGGTAACCCCCTTTTGAATGATCTCTTGCGAGACCGTCTGGGAGCTGGGGATAGAAGCCACTAGAGGAGTCGATTAAGAAGATCCCGACACCCCTTCCTTTCTGGCTTCTGCACAAAGCCATCCTTCAAATGCTGCAAAGAACAAAATCATAAGTTACGAAATCGAAAATAGATAAACAAGTAAACTCAACAAAAAAAGACCTACCAACATAAGATCTACCCACCTTGGGATCCCGCATCACGTCACGAGGATTCAGAGGCCGATCCCTGAAAAGCGCCTACAAAATGTCGGCAATTTCTGTATTTTTAGGAAACAGCCCCTCAAAGGTCACCATTGTTGATAAACCACTATTTTATGGTTTATCTTGTACTCAATTGAGTGGTTTTTATCAAGCCTTTGCACACTATTCATATGATTTTCATGATTTTACAATTCCTTCCTAGATTTTGTTCTATGATTTAAAACTTGCTTCCTAGACCTTTAAATTGAGTATTTTAATTCTCCTTTCTACCATTCGATGTCGTGATCTGTGTGTTAAGTGTTTTCAGACTTTATAGGGCGGGAATGGCTTAGAGGATGGAAAGGAAGCTTGCATAAAGAGAAGAAGCACAAGAAATAAAGGAGATAACCAGCGAGCATCGATGCACGCGCATGGCTCACGCGTGCGCGTGAATCAGAGTTTTGCACGTCGACGCGTGCACGTGCCTGACGCGTACGCGTGACAAGGAAGTTTGCCAAACGATGCGTACGCATGAATGACGCGTACGCGTGACATGAGCTACTTGCAGAAATCGCAGAAAACGCTGGGGGCAATTTTGGGCTGAGTTTGGACCCAGTTTTCGGCCCAAAAACACAGACTAGAGTCAGGGGACAAGCAGAGACTCGAGAGACATTCTTATTCGCATAGTTTTCAGTTTTGAGTTCTTAGTTTTTGAATCTTAGAGAGAGAAACTGCTACTCCCTCTAGGTTTTCTTGAGATTCGTAGATTTCTAGTTTTTATGCTTTTTATGATTTTGCTTTGGACATTGAGAAGAGTCATTACCTCCATCAAAGTTGCCAGTATTCCAATTTTTTTCCTTATTCCTTTACTCTTTTAATTGCCCATTAACCCTGTTCAGATAAAAATGTTACATTTTGGGATTTATTAATGCAAAGTACTATTTTTATTTTTAATTAATTTTTAATTATTATTTAATTTATCATATCTTCTTCTTATTCCCTTTTTATGCCTGTGAAAGTTATATTCATGTCAATGGAGTAAACTCCCAACTTGACTTGGGAGTTGATTAAAAGGAGACCCTTGAGTTGGAATACTCAAGTGTTCATTTTAATTGGAAGTTGTTGGCTGGCTCTCTAGTCTCTGACTCTAATCCTTCTTTAGGATAGGATTAGGACTTGAGGATATAGTTGGTTAGTTAGTTACTTGACTTTCCTTTATTCAGTAAGGGATGACTAAGTAGAACAACAACCTTTTAATATTACACTTGGAAAAATCCAACAAGGATAGAACTTCCAATTAATCTTCTCCCGGTCAAGGCTTTTATTTTGATTATATAAATTCTCTCATTAATTTTCATTACTTTAATTTACAATCACTTCTTTTTCTATTCTCTAAACTCTTAAAATTTCTCGAAAAACTACTGACTAATAAAATAGCACTCTTTTATCAACTCGTTGGGAGACGACCTGGGATTCATACTCCCAATATTTTATTCTAATTTTGTGACAACCCTTTCTAAATTGATAAGCGAATTTTTGCTGGTTAAGAACTGTACTTGCAACGTATTTCTTATATTAATTTCTTAATCGGCTAATTTCCGCCACGTCAATTCTAGGTGCCGCTGCCGGGGAGTTGCAATGGTGTGCTAAATTATTAGTTGGTGTAAATATTTTTAATTTTATTTATTTGCATATTTATTTTATTTTATTACCATGAGCTGTATGTTTCTTTCGTTGAATGACGCGTTCACTACCTGATCTGAGCTTAGCCGCATTTGATCCTGAAATTGAAAGAACTCTTTCACGTATTAGGCAAGCTCAGCGTTGGTTAGCCTCTGAGGGAGGTGAAGTGGTTACTATCAATTCACCAGTCTCATCTGAGGGCGAATCTGAAGTGCCATTTAAGGAAGAAACAAGCTCCTCTTCTACTAATTCGGTTGATTCACGTGCAGGTAATATGGCGGAGCCCAGGGGGATTACTCTCCAGGAAGCAGGAGCTCCAGACTTTACCCTGCAACTGTATCAAGCGCGTCACCTAAATCTGGCTGCAGAATTTGAACTGAAGACTGCGCTAATCAACTTAATACCTAAGTTTCATGGCTTACCTGCGCTGGAGCCTATAAAGCACCTCAGGAATTTTCAGACAGCCTGTTCTACTGTTAGGCGTCATGGTGCAGATGAGACTTCTATTCTGCTGACCGCCTTCCCGTTTTCTCTTGAGGGAAAGGCGAGGGAGTGGTACTACACTCAACCTGAAGCGGTTGTTACTAACTAGGATACGCTCAGGAGAGAATTCTTGGAGAAATACTTTCCAGCTGAAGTTACTGATAGACTGAGGAAAGAAATCTCCTGCATTATTTAAGGCGAATCAGAAACTCTTTAAGAGTATTGGGAGCGCTTCAGGAATTTTTTGGACGTATGCCCCCACCACATGATTGACAAGTTGGTGCTGATCAGTGATGAGCGGATAATTTGTACGCTTTTTGGCATTGTTTTTAGTATGTTTTTAGTATGATCTAGTTAGTTTTTAGTATATTTTTATTAGTTTTTAGTTAAAATTCACTTTTTTGGACTTTACTATGAGTTTGTGTGTTTTTCTGTGATTTCAGGTATTTTCTGGCTGAAATTGAGGGACCTGAGCAAAAATCTGATTCAGAGACTAAAGGGACTGCAGATGCTGTTGGATTCTGACCTCCCTGCACTCGAAGTGGATTTTCTGGAGCTACAGAAGCCCAATTGGCGTGATCTCAAAGGCGTTGGAAAGTAGACATCCTGGGCTTTCCAGCAATATATGATAGTCCATACTTTGCCCAAGATTTGATGGCCCAAACCGGCATTCAAAGTCACCCTCAGGAATTCCAGCGTTAAACGCCGGAACTGGCACAAGAATGGGAGTTAAACGCCCAAGCTGGCACCAAAGCTGGCGTTTAACTCCAAGAGGAGTCTCTACACGAAAATGCTTCATTGCTCAGCCCAAGCACACACCAAGTGGGCCCGGAAGTGGATTTTTATGTCATTTACTCATCTCTGTACACCCTAGGCTACTAGTTATCTATAAGTAGGACATTATACTATTGTATTTGAAATCTTGGTTCTTCTGGTTCCCTCTCTGGGACCGAAGCCAATGATCACTCTTGTTCTTATGTATTTTCAACGGTGGAGTTTCTACACACCATAGATTAAGGTGTGGAGCTCTGCTGTACCTCGAGTATTAATGCAATTACTATTGTTCTTCTATTCAATTCCACTTGTTCTTGTTCTAAGATATCACTTGTTCTTCAACTTGATGAATGTGATGATCCGTGACACTCATCATCATTCTCACCTATGAACGTGTGACTGACAACCACCTTCGTTCTACCTTCGATTGGGTGAATATCTCTTGGATTCCTGATACACGATGCATGGTTGATCGCCTGACAACCGAGTGCTCGCCTGACAAACGAGCCAGCCATTCCGTGAGATCAGAGTCTTCGTGGTATAGGCTAGAACTGATGGCGGCATTCAAGAGAATCCGGAAGGTCTAACCTTGTCTGTGGTATTCTGAGTAGGATTCAATGATTGAATGACTGTGACGTGCTTCAAACTCCTGAGGGCGGGGCGTTAGTGACAGACGCAAAAGAATCACTGGATTCTATTCCGGCCTGATCGAGAACCGACAGATGGATAGCCGTGCCGTGACAGGGTGCGTTGAACATTTCCACTGAGAGGATGGGAGGTAGCCACTGACAACGGTGAAACCCTTGCTTAAGCTTGCCATGGAAAGGAAGAAGAAGGATTGGATGAAGACAGTAGGAAAGCAGAGAGACGGAAGGGAAGGCATCTTCATACGCTTATCTGAAATTCCTACCAATGAATTACATAAGTATCTCTATCTTTATCTTTATGTTTTATTCGTTTATCACCATACCCATTTGAGTTTGCCTGACTAAGATTTACAAGGTGACCATAGCTTGCTTCATACCAACAATCTCTGTGGGATCGACCCTTACTCGCGTAAGGTTTATTACTTGGACGACCCAGTACACTTGCTGGTTAGTTGTGCGAAGTTGTGTTTATGCCATGGTTTTGAACACCAAGTTTTTGGATTCATTACCGGGGATTATTTGATTTGTGAAAAGTATTGATCACAATTTCGTGCACCAAGTTTTTGGCGCCGTTGCCGGGGATTGTTGAGTTTGGACAACTGACGGTTCATCTTGTTGCTTAGATTAGGTATTTCTTTTTCGGAATTCTTGAAGATGAATTCTAGAGTTTCATGATGATCTGTTGAAGTCTGGCTGGCTGAGAGGCCATGTCTAATTTCATTGGACCGAGGTTTCAACTTATCATCACAAGAGCTTGTTGATTTCTATCAATCTTGCTTTTGGAGCAGTGATCTGCTAAGGCTTGGTTGGCCATTGGCCATGTCTAGTGTTTTGGACCGAAGCTTTCTTTGAAAGCTTGGCTGGCTGTGAAGCCATGTCTAATTCCTGGACCGGAGTCTTAGACTAAACATTGCATGATTCCTGGAATTCTCATTAAGAATTTTGATACCTTTTTCCACTTTATTTTCGAAAAAGCACAAAAAAATTTACAAAATCATAAAATCCAAAAATATTTCTTGTTTGAGTCTAGAGTATCATTTTAAGTTTGGTGTCAATTGCATGCATTCATTCATGTGTCTTAAGGATCTCCAAGTAATTCTTGATGATTTCTTACTTTGATCTTTAAATTCTCTTGACTTGAGTGTTTCGTGTGTCTCATATGCATTCTCATTTTGTTAGTGTCAGTAGTATACAAACTGCTAAGTTTGGTGTCTTGCATGCATTGTTATCTGATTTTAGTTGCATTTTGATTATTAAAAATCCAAAAATATTTTTAATTTGTGTCTTCTCAAGTCAATAATACAGAGAATTGAAGATTCAGAACATACAGCAGAGGAACTGCATAGAAAAAGCTGGGCGTTCAAAACGCCCAGTGAAGAAGGACAGACTGGCGTTTAAACGCCAGCCAGGGTACCTGGTTGGGCGTTTAACGCCCAAAAAGGTATAGTTTTGGGCGTTAAACGCCAGAATGTTCACCATTCTGGGCGTTTAACGCCAGGATGGCACAAGAGGGAAGATTCTGTTTTCAATGCAATTTTTTTTCAAGTTTTCAAAGTTTTTCAAAATCAAATCTTTTTCAAATCAAATCTTTTCAATCAAATCTTTTTCAAAATCAATTTCTTTCTATTTTCAAAAATACTTGCTATCAATTAATGATTTGATTCAACATTTCAAATATGTTGCCTTTTCTGTTGAGAAAGGTTTAATGTTTGAATCATATCTTTTCTTGATAGCCAAGTCATTAATTTTCAAAATCAAATCTTTTAAAATGTTTTTCAAATCATATCTTCTCAATTACATCTTTTTAAAACCAATCATATCTTTTTAACCACATCTTTTTCAAAATAGCTTTCAATCAACTCTTTTTTATTTCTAATTTCAAAATCTTTTTCAAAAATCACTTTACTTCTTTCCCACTTTCATTTTCGAAAATCAATTAGTGTTTTTCAAAAATGTTTTCAACTTTTTTACTTAATTTTCAAAAATTACTTCCCTTCTTCTCACATCCTTCTATTTATGGACTAACACTATTCCTTAATGCAATATTCGAACTCCATCTTCTTTGATAAGTTCGAATTTTCTACTTCTGTCTTCTACTTTTCTTTTCCTCTGACACTTCAAGGAATCTCTATACTGTGACATAGAGGATTCCACATTTTCTTGTTCCCTTCTCTTTCTTATGAGCAGGAGCAAGGACAAAAGCATTCTTGTTGAGGCTGATCCTGAACCTGAAAGGACCTTGAAGAGAAAGCTAAGAGAAGCCAAGGCACAACTCTCTGTAGAGGACCTAACAGAAATCTTCAAAGAAGAAGAACAAATGGCAGCCGAAAACAACAACAATGCCAACAATGCAAGGAAGGTGCTGGGTGACTTTACTGCACCTACTCCCGACTTCTATGGGAGAAGCATCTCTATCCCTGCCATTGGAGCAAACAACTTTGAGCTTAAGCCTCAATTAGTTTCTCTAATGCAACAGAATTGCAAGTTCCATGGACTTCCATTGGAAGATCCTCATCAGTTTTTAGCTGAATTCTTGCAAATCTGTGACACTGTCAAGACTAATGGGGTTGACCCTGAAGTCTACAGACTTATGCTATTCCCTTTTGCTGTAAGAGACAGAGCTAGGATATGGTTGGACTCACAACCTAAAGAAAGCCTGAACTCTTGGGAAAAGCTAGTCAATGCCTTCTTGGCAAAGTTCTTTCCACCTCAAAAATTGAGTAAGCTTAGAGTGGAAGTCCAAACCTTCAGACAGAAGGAAGGAGAATCCCTCTATGAAGCTTGGGAAAGATACAAACAATTAATCAGAAAGTGTCCTTCTGATATGCTTTCTGAATGGAGCATCATAGGTATTTTCTATGATGGTCTCTCTGAACTGTCCAAGATGTCTTTGGATAGCTCTGCTGGAGGATCTCTTCATCTGAAGAAGACGCCTACAGAAGCTCAAGAGCTGATTGAAATGGTTGCAAATAACCAATTCATGTACACTTCTGAAAGAAATCCTGTGAACAATGGGACTAGTCAGAAGAAAGGAGTTCTTGAGATTGACACTCTGAATGCCATATTGGCTCAGAACAAAATATTGACCCAACAAGTCAATATGATTTCTCAAAGTCTATCTGGAATGCAAAATGCACCAAGCAGTACTAAGGAAGCTTCATCTGAGGAAGAAGCTTATGATCCTGAGAACCCTTCAATGGAAGAGGTGAATTACATGGGAGAACCCTATGGAAACACCTATAATCCTTCATGGAGAAATCATCCAAATTTTTCATGGAAGGATCAACAGAGACCTCAACAAGGTTTCAACGATAATAATGGTGGAAGAAACAGGTTTAGCAATAGCAAACCTTTTCCATCATCTTCTCAGCCACAGATAGAGAGTTCTAAGCAGAATAACTCTGACTTAGCAACCATGGTCTCTGATCTAATCAAAACCACTCAAAGTTTCATGACTGAAACAAGGTCCTCCATTAGAAACTTGGAGGCACAAGTGGGTCAGCTGAGCAAGAAAATTACTGAACTCCCTCCTAGTACTCTTCCAAGCAACACAGAAGAAAATCCAAAAGGAGAGTGCAAAGCCATCAACATGGCCGAATTTGGAGAGGAGGAAGAGGCAGTGAACGCCACTGAGGAAGACCTCAATGGACGTCCACTGGCCTCCAATGAGTTCCCTAATGAGGAACCATGGGAATCTGAGGCTCAAAATGAGACCATAGAGATTCCATTGAACTTACTTCTGCCATTCATGAGCTCTGATGAGTATTCTTCCTCTGAGGAGGATGAGTATGTCACTGAAGAGCAAGTTGCTAAATACCTTGGAGCAATCATGAAGCTAAATGACAAGTTATTTGGAAATGAGACTTGGGAGGATGAACCCCCTTTGCTCACCAAAGAACTGGATGACATGTCTAGGCAGAAACTGCCTCAAAAAAGACAGGATCCTGGGAAGTTTTCAATACCTTGTACCATAGGCACCATGACCTTCAAGAGGGTCTTGTGTGACTTAGGGTCAAGTGTAAGCCTCATGCCTCTCTCTGTAATGGAGAAGTTAAGGATCTCTGAGGTGCAAGCTGCAAAAATCTCACTAGAAATGGCAGACAATTCAAGAAAACAAGCCTATGGACTTGTAGAGGATGTTCTGGTTAAAGTTGAAGACCATTACATCCCTACTGATTTCATAGTCCTAGAGACTGGGAAGTGCATGGATGAATCCATCATCCTTGGCAGACCCTTCCTAGCCACAACAAGGGCTGTGATTGATGTTGATAGAGGAGAGTTGATCATTCAAGTGAATGAAGAATCCTTGGTGTTTAAGGCTCAAGGATATCCCTCTGTCACCATGGAGAGGAAGCATGAAGAGCTTCTCTCAAAACAGAGCCAAACAGAGCCCCCACAGTCAAACTCTAAGTTTGGTGTTGGGAGGCCACAACCAAACTCTAAGTTTGGTGTTGAACCCCCACATTCAAACTCTAAGTTTGGTGTTGGGAGGTTCCAACATGGCTCTTAAAGAAGCGCTTATTGGGAGGCAACCCAATGTTATATTTTGACTATTTTCCTTTGTTATTTTATGTTTTTTTTTTGTAGGTTGATGATCATGAGAAGTCACAAAATCAATGAAAAAAGCAAAAACAGAATGAAAAACAGAAAGAAAAACAGCACACCCTGGAGGAAGAACCCAATGGCGTTTAAACGCCAGTGAGGCTAGCTGTTGGGCGTTTAACGCCCAGTCTGGCACCATTCTGGGCGTTTAACGCCAGAAAGGGGCACCAGACTGGCGTTAAACGCCAGAAAAGGGCAACAAGCTGGCGTTAAACGCCAGAAATGGGCACCAGCCCGGCGTTTAACGCCAGAATTGGCACAAAACGAGATTTTGCTTGCCATTTGGTGCAGGGATGACTTTTCCTTGACACCTCAGGATCTGTGGACCCCACAGGATCCCCACCTACCCCACCACTCTCTCTCTCATCTTCTTCACCCATTCACCAATCACCTCAACACCTCTTCCCCAAAAACCCTTCACCTATCAAATCCCATCTTTCTCTTCACCACTCACATCCATCCTTCATAAAATCCCACCTACCTCACCATTCAAATTCAAACCACTTTCCCACCCAAACCCACCCTCACTTGCCCGAACCTTACCCTTCCCCCTCTCTTATATAAACCCATCTTCACTCCTTCATTTTCACACAACCTAAACACCACTTCTTCCCCTTCTTGGCCGAAACAAAAGCCATTCCCATCTCCTTCATTTCTTCTTCTTCTACTCTCTTCTTTCTTAATTTGCTCGAGGACGAGCAAACCTTTTAAGTTTGGTGTGGTAAAAGCACTGCTTTTTGTTTTTCCATAACCATTTATGGCATCCAAGGCCGGAGAAACCTCTAGAAAGAGGAAAGGGAAGGCAAAAGCTTCCACCTCCGAGTCATGGGAGATGGAAAGATTCATCTCAAGGGTGCATCAAGACCACTTCTGTGAAGTTGTGGCCTTGAAGAAGGTGATCCCCGAGGTCCCTTTTTCACTCAAAAAGGGTGAATATCCGGAGATTCGACATGAGATCCGAAGAAGAGGTTGGGAAGTTCTTACCAACCCCATTCAACAAGTCGGAATCTTAATGGTTCAAGAGTTCTATGCCAATGCATGGATCACCAAGAACCATGATCAAAGTGTGAACCCGGATCCAAAGAATTATCTTACTATGGTTCGGGGGAAATACTTGGATTTTAGTCCGGAAAGTATAAGGTTGGCATTCAATTTGCCCACGATGCAAGGAGATGAACATCCTTACACTAGAAGGGTCAACTTTGATCAAAGGTTGGACCAAGTCCTCACAGTCATATGTGAAGAGGGCGCCCAATGGAAGAGAGATTCAAGAGGGAAGCCGGTTCAATTGAGAAGGCATGACCTCAAACCCGTGGCTAGAGGATGGTTGGAGTTTATCCAACGCTCAATCATTCCCACTAGCAACCGGTCCGAAGTTACCATAGACCGGGCTATCATGATTCATAGCATCATGATTGGAGAAGGAATAGAAGTTCATGAGGTTATAGCTCAAGAGCTTTATAAGGTGGCGGACAAGTCCTCTACCTTGGCAAGGTTAGCCTTCCCTCATCTCATTTGTCACCTCTGTTATTCAGTTGGAGTTGACATAGAGGGAGATATCCCTATTGATGAGGACAAGCCCATCACTAAGAAGAGGATGGAGCACACAAGAGACCCCACTCATCATGAGATCCCTGAGATTCCTCAAGGGATGCACTTTCCTCCACAAAACTATTGGGAGCAACTAAACACCTCCCTAGGAGAATTGAGTTCCAACATGGGACAACTAAGGGTGGAGCATCAAGAACACTCCATCATCCTCCATGAAATTAGAGAAGATCAAAGAATCATGAGAGAGGAGCAACAAAGACAAGGAAGAGACATTGAGGAGCTCAAGCACTCCGTAGGATCCTCAAGAGGAAGAAAGAGCCGCCATCACTAAGGTGGACCCGTTCTTTAATTTCCTTGTTCTTTATTTTCTGTTTTTCGAAAATTATGCTTATGTTTATCTATGTTTGTGTCTTGTGATCATTAGTGTCTTAGTGTCTATGCCTTAAAGTTATGAATGTCCTATGAATCCATCACATTTCTTAAATGAAAAATGTTCTTAATTGAAAAAGAAAGAATTGCATGAATTGTGAATTTTATAACAGTTTGATTATTTTGATGTGGTGGCAATACTTTTGTTCTCTGAATGTATGCTTAAACAGTGCATATGTCTTTTGAATTTGTGGTTCATGAATATTGGCTTTTGAAAGAATGATGAAAAAGGAGACATGATACTGAGGATCTGAAAAATCATAAAAATGATTCTTGAAGCAAGAAAAAGCTATGAAAAAAAAATATATATATATATATTCGAAAAAAAAAGAAGAAAACGAAAAAAAAAGAGAGAAAAAGAAAAAGAAAGAAATAAAGTTGTGATCCAAGGCAAAAAAAGGAGTGTGCTTAAGAACCCTGGACACCTCTAATTGGGGACTCTAGCAAAGCTGAGTCACAATCTGAAAAGGTTCACCCAATTATGTGTCTGTGGCATGTATGTATCCGGTAGTAATACTGGAAGACAGAGTGCTTTGGGCCACAGCCAAGACTCAATAAGTAGCTATGTTCAAGAATCATCATACTTTACTAGGAGAATCAATAACACTATCTGGATTCTGAGTTCCTGAAGAAGCCAATCATTCTGAATTTCAAAGGATAGAGTGAGATGCCAAAACCGTTCAGAGGCAAAAAGCTAAAAGCCCCGCTCATCTAATTAATACTGATCTTCATAGATGTTTTTGGAATTCATTGCATATTCTCTTCTTTTTATCTTATTTGATTTTCAGTTGCTTGAGGACAAGCAACAATTTAAGTTTGGTGTTGTGATGAGCGGATAATTTGTACGCTTTTTGGCATTGTTTTTAGTATGTTTTTAGTATGATCTAGTTAGTTTTTAGTATATTTTTATTAGTTTTTAGTTAAAATTTACTTTTCTGGACTTTACTATGAGTTTGTGTGTTTTTTGTGATTTCAGGTATTTTCTGGCTGAAATTGAGGGACCTGAGCAAAAATCTGATTCAGAGACTAAAAGGGACTGCAGATGCTGTTGGATTCTGACCTCCCTGCACTCGAAGGGACTATAGAAGCCCAATTGGCGCGCTCTCAAAGGCGTTGGAAAGTAGACATCCTGGGCTTTCCAGCAATATATGATAGTCCATACTTTGCCCAAGATTTGATGGCCCAAACCGGCATTCAAAGTCACCCTCAGGAATTCCAGCGTTAAACGCCGGAACTGGCACAAGAATGGGAGTTAAACGCCCAAGCTGGCACCAAAGCTGGCGTTTAACTCCAAGAGGAGTCTCTACACGAAAATGCTTCATTGCTCAGCCCAAGCACACACCAAGTGGGCCCGGAAGTGGATTTTTATGTCATTTACTCATCTCTGTACACCCTAGGCTACTAGTTATCTATAAGTAGGACATTATACTATTGTATTTGAAATCTTGGTTCTTCTGGTTCCCTCTCTGGGACCGAAGCCAATGATCACTCTTGTTCTTATGTATTTTCAACGGTGGAGTTTCTACACACCATAGATTAAGGTGTGGAGCTCTGCTGTACCTCGAGTATTAATGCAATTACTATTGTTCTTCTATTCAATTCCACTTGTTCTTGTTCTAAGATATCACTTGTTCTTCAACTTGATGAATGTGATGATCCGTGACACTCATCATCATTCTCACCTATGAACGTGTGACTGACAACCACCTTCGTTCTACCTTCGATTGGGTGAATATCTCTTGGATTCCTGATACACGATGCATGGTTGATCGCCTGACAACCGAGTGCTCGCCTGACAAACGAGCCAGCCATTCCGTGAGATCAGAGTCTTCGTGGTATAGGCTAGAACTGATGGCGGCATTCAAGAGAATCCGGAAGGTCTAACCTTGTCTGTGGTATTCTGAGTAGGATTCAATGATTGAATGACTGTGACGTGCTTCAAACTCCTGAGGGCGGGGCGTTAGTGACAGACGCAAAAGAATCACTGGATTCTATTCCGGCCTGATCGAGAATCGACAGATGGATAGCCGTGCCGTGACAGGGTGCGTTGAACATTTCCACTGAGAGGATGGGAGGTAGCCACTGACAACGGTGAAACCCTTGCTTAAGCTTGCCATGGAAAGGAAGAAGAAGGATTGGATGAAGACAGTAGGAAAGCAGAGAGACGGAAGGGAAGGCATCTTCATACGCTTATCTGAAATTCCTACCAATGAATTACATAAGTATCTCTATCTTTATCTTTATGTTTTATTCGTTTATCACCATACCCATTTGAGTTTGCCTGACTAAGATTTACAAGGTGACCATAGCTTGCTTCATACCAACAATCTCTGTGGGATCGACCCTTACTCGCGTAAGGTTTATTACTTGGACGACCCAGTACATTTGCTGGTTAGTTGTGCGAAGTTGTGTTTATGCCATGGTTTTGAACACCAGGTTTTTGGATTCATTACCGGGGATTATTTGATTTGTGAAAAGTATTGATCACAATTTCGTGCACCAATCAGCTACTTCACACAAGGCATGAAACCTCAGGATAAGACTACATTTGATGGTGCGAGTAATGATTCTCTGAAAAAGTACAAGACCGCAGATGAAGTGTGGCAACTAATCAGCGACCTAGCTGAGTCCACTCGGAATGCTAGGCACAGGAACAACCATCCCAAGGCTGTTGCAGAGGTTTCCTCTAGCAGTGAGACTCTTGCTCTCACACAGACTCTGTGTGAGATGACCAACCTACTGAAGAAGATACAACTGAATCAACAACAATCTCAGCCTCCCTCACCACAACATAGTTAACAACTGGTTCCTCAGAGAGTGTACGGGATATGTGCATGCTATAGTCATTATACCGATGAGTGTCCGCAGCTCCAACAAGAAGACAACACCTTGGCAGCTACTCACAATTTCTATGACCGCCCGAATCAAGGATACTATCAACAAGGCGTCAATTATAACCAAGGTGGGAACTATAACCAAGGTTGGCAAGATAACTCCAACCAGGGATGGAGAGATAATCCCAACCAAGGCTGGAGGGACAACTATAACAGAGGAGGCAGAGACAACTAGGGAAATCAGAGGTGGAATAATAATAGCAATCAGCAAAACTGGTATCAGCAGAATCCTCCCTATCAACAACAGAACCAGAACCAGCCTTACAGAGCACCTCACCTAAGGCAGTCCCAAGCGTCTCAAAACAACCAATAGCAGGCCCCTCAGATCACTTATCCCCCTTCCTCTTTTAATGACGAGATACTCCGTACTCTTGCACAAGGGCAACAAGACATGCAGACTACATTCAACTCTACCATAAACGGTCTGAATGCCACTTTACAAGCTCTCGTCTCCCGGATAGAGTCAATATCTACTCCCAACAATCAGCCTTCGAGCTCGAGTGCCATTCCTTCTCAACCTTTACCCAACTCCAAGGGTGGAATCAATGCCATCACTTTGAGATCCAGAACCACACTACCAGAGAGGAGTCACGAGGAGCCAAGCCCACCAGAAAATGCCCCAATTGAGGACATGGTTGAAGTGGATGATGTTGAAGAGGAAGATGAAGTACAAGACATGGTTGAACAAGAAGCAACTCAACCAAGGAATGGAGAACCAAAGGAAGCTGAAGCTACAAGAGACGCCATCCCTATCCCATTTCTGCACCTTGCAAGGAAGTCCAGAAATTAGATGGAACTCGATCCCAAAATGGTAGAAACCTTCAAAAAGGTTGAGGTAACTGTTCCCCTTTTTTATTTTATTCAGCAAGTACCTAAATATGCAAAGTTTCTGAAAGATTTATGCATGCATAAGGATAAAATTAATGAATTAGAAACTATTCCTTTAGGTAGTTCTATATCTGCTTTAATGGGGGACATACCTGAAAAATGTAGTGATCCAGGTCCATGCATGGTTAACTGTACCATTAGGGGTGTAATATTTTCTGACTGCATGTGTGATTTAGGAGTGTGCGTGAGTATTATGCCATTGTCTATATATGATGCTTTGAGGCTCCCTCCCTTAAAAAGGTCGGCAGTTCATTTTGTTTTAGCAGATAAGAGCATCATTACAGTGGTTGGAATTGCTGAAGACGTGCTAGTGAGCATTAAAGGGCTCATATTTCCCGTTGACTTCTATATCTTGGAGATGCCCCTTAATGACTCAGGAAGACCGTCGTCCATCCTGCTTGGAAGGCCATTCCTGAAGACTTCAAAGTTCAAAGTGGATGCCTTCTCAGGAACGTATTCTTTTGAGATAGACGGCCGAGCAGTGAGCTTCAATCTGGATGAAGCTATGAAGCACCCTCCAGAAGACCATTCTATCTTCTAGTGCGACATCATTGATGAGATCGTGGCTAAAGTCCACCAGGAAGAAGTAGAAGAGATGCACATGGAGCAAGGTGCAAGTGTGGGGAAGCCCCTTGAGCTTACTAAGGATACCTTGCCACCATCACTGGCTCCAGAAGATCAAGTGCCTAGCCATGAGCAGAAATTGGAGTTAAAGCCACTTCCACCCCACCTCAAGTATGCTTACCTTGAGGATGATCAAAAGCTTCCATTTATCATTGCACGGGAACTCACTTCCCAACAGGAGGAGCAACTGCTTAGTGTGCTGAGAAGACACAAGAAAGCAATTGGGTGAAGCTTGGCGGATATAGTAGGCATCAGCCCTCAAGTCTGTGAGCACAGGATATTTTTAGAGGAGGGAGCAAGGCCTGTCCGTCAACCCCAAAGAAGACTAAATCCCACCATCCTGGAGGTTGTCAAGAAGGAAGTGACCAGACTACTGGATGCTGATATCATCTATCCCATCTCAGACAATGAATAGGTCAGCCCAGTACAAGTGGTGCCTAAGAAGTCTGGAGTCGCTACAGTGAAGAATGAGCAAGGAGAGCTCATAGCAACTAGAGTGCAAAACGCCTGGAGGGTCTGCATTGACTACAGGCGCCTCAACCAGGCCACTCGTAAGGATCACTACCCACTGCCATTCATTGATCAAATGCTTGATCGCCTGTCAGATAAATCACATTACTGCTTTTTAGATGGTTATACAGGCTATTTTCAAATTCATATAGCTCCTGAAGATCAGGAGAAAATGACATTTACATGTCCCTTTGGAATGTATGCATACAAGAGGATGCCTTTTGGATTATGTAATGCACTGGCTACGTTTCAAAAGTGCATGATGAGTATTTTCTCAGATCTTCTTGAAGACTGTATGGAAGTTTTCATGGATGATTTTAGTGTGTATGGTGATTCCTTTAGCCTTTGCTTGGATAGTTTATCTAGAGTATTAGACAGGTGTGTTAGTTCAAACCTTGTTTCAAATTTTAAAAAATGTCATTTTATGGTTAAACAAGGTATTGTTCTAGGACACGTTGTTTCTAACACTGGTATTTCTGTAGATCCAGCAAAGGTAAATGTCATTTCTAATTTACCTTACCCCTCCTCCGTGAGGGAAGTCCGTTCGTTCCTTGGTCATGCAGGTTTTTACCGGAGATTTATCAAGGACTTTAGTAAGGTAGCATTGCCTTTATCTAGACTGCTGCAGAAGGATGTTGAGTTCGAGCTGAGTGAGGCTTGTATGGAAGAGTTTGATAAGCTGAAGATCGCCTTGACTCAAGCTCCGATTGTGAGAGGACCTGACTGGAGCCAGCCCTGTGAGATTATGTGTGATGCCTCCAACCATGCAGTAGGAGTGGCGCTGGCCCAACGCGAAGGTAAGGATCCTTTCGTAATTACATATGCTTCAAAGACCTTAGACGCTGCTCAGTCTAATTACGCTACCACTGAAAAAGAGCTTCTGGCTATTGTTTTTGCTCTGGATAAATTCCGAGCCTACTTACTTGGTACTAAGGTGGTAGTGTACTCAGATCATGCAGCTCTAAAATATTTATTAGCTAAAAAAAGAGTCCAAATCAAGGCTAATACGTTGGATACTGTTGCAGCAAGAATTTGATTTGGAAATTAAGGATAGTAGTGGTTCTCAGAATTTGGTGGCGGACCACTTGAGTCGCCTAGAGCACATTAAGAGTGACTCCACTCCTATCAATGATGCTTTTCCATTTGATAGCTTGCATGCAATATCTGAAGTAGTTCCTTGGTATGCGCCTATAGCTAATTATCTAGTTAGTCATACCTTCCCTCCCAATTTTACTAAGCATCAAAAGGACAAGCTGAAAAGCGAGTCCAAATATTATATATGGGACGACCCATATTTTATGGAGGTATAGTGCTGACCAGATAATCAGGAGGTGTGTGCCTCAATCAGAATTCCAGTCCATTTTAGAAGCCTGCCACTCTTCTGAGAATGGTGGACATTTTGGTCCTCAAAGAACAGCTAGAAAAATTTTAGACTGTGGATTCTGGTGGCCCACTCTTTTTAAGGATGCTACTGCCTTCTGTAAATCTTGCTCCTCATGCCAAAGGTTTGGAAATATATCTAAGAGGGATGAGATGCCCCAACAGCTTATGCTATTCTGTGAAATTTTTTATGTTTGGGGTATTGACTTCATGCCCCAACAGCTTATGCCAAAGGTTTCTTATATATATTGTTAGCTGTAGATTATATTTCTAAATGGGTGGAAGCAATTCCTACCCGTACTGATGATGCTAACACTTTTGTCTCTTTTGTTTGAAATCATATTATCTGTCGCTTTGGATCACCACGAGCAATCGTGAGTGATCAAGGCACTCACTTTTGTAATAGGAGATTAGCAGGTCTACTGAAGAAACACGGCATTGTTCACAAGGTGGCGACTGCCTACCACCCCCAGACCAATGGACAAGCCGAGGTGTCAAACAGAGAGATAAAGTATATCCTGGAAAAGATTGTCAAGCCTCATAGAAAAGACTGGAGCACCAGACTACACGATGCTCTTTGGGCATATCGGACAGCATACAAGACACCAATCGGAATGAGCCCCTTCCACCTAGTTTATGGAAAGGCTTATCACCTCCCAGTAGAGGTAGAGCACAAAGCATTCTGGATGGTAAGAGAGATCAACATGGGATTTGAGAAGGCTGGTGCTGAAAGGAAGCTGTAACTGGCAGAACTGGAGACCCTTCGACTCAAAGCATATGACAACTCCAGACTATACAAAGAGAATATGAAGGCTGTGCATGATAAGTATATCAAGAGAAGAGAGTTCAGGCTTGGGGAGCTAGTCCTCCTTTACAACTCTAGCTGAGGCTCATGCCAAGCAAGCTGAGATCAAGATGGGAAGGTCCCTATAGAGTAGAGAAGGCAGAGCGATACGGAGTCTTTCATTTTGTCATCCTTCAAGCTCCAAATTCATCAAGGTCAATGGCCATCGCTTAAAGCTGTATCATGATGAGAAGATGAAGAACACCAAGGAGTTAGAGATCTTCCTCTTGGAGGATCCACCAACAGCAGATGACTGAACTTGTGGACCGTCCAACTTAAGGACGTTAAAGAAAAGTGTTAGGTGGGAGACAATCCTCCATAATACGATATTTCAATTTTTCTTAGTTTTATTTTAGTTTATTTTTTCCTCCGTGATCAGTCATAATTTCTGCATTCTGCATAAAAAAAGAAGAAAAGCATACGACACGCCAGCGTCCACAACGCGTACGCGTCGTCTGTGAGTGCGAGCTTAAGAAGGATTGCACAGAGAGTTGCGCGGGAGTGGCGCAGGAAGGGTGAGTTGCACACAAACATGCTCACGTGTACGCGTCCATGACGCGTGCGCGTCATTTGCAATAATGGCACTCCACGCGGATGCGTCAGCCACGCTTACGCGTGGATGAGAAAAATCGGCGTAAATGAGTGTTTGGGCAGAGAGTTGAGATGGCTTGGGGCTGGAACTGTGCTAGAGGCACAAACTTAATCACACGTACGCGTCCCCAACATGTACGCATTTTTTCCACAAATGGCCATCCACACGTGCGCGTGCATGACGCACACGCGTCATATGAGAATTTTGGTTCCTAGGCCACGCGAACAGAGAGTTGTGCGTGCACGCGGCCCAGTTTCCGTTTCCCTCCCCCCAAATCCTAATTTTCTTCATTCTTTCTTACTTCTTTCTTCTTTCTTCTTCCTTCCTTCTTCTCACTTCTTACTTTCTACTTCCTTCTTCCTCCTCTTTTCATCTTCTTCATCAGGTTTCATTTCCTTCTCTCCTCCACTATTTCATTCTTCATTTAATTCTTGCATTTAATTACTTTTCCTTTCTTCTAAATTTTCTTTTGGCTTCATTATTTATGGTTTCTTTTTCTTCCTTTTTCATGCATTTTTACGTTGGTGTTGGAGCTTTATTTGGGTCATATATTATTATCTTTGAATTTGTGGATATTATGGGGAGTAATTTGACAATTGACTTGGATCTCATATGCACTTGGATTCCTTATTTGAATCCCTATTTTAACTTAAACACCAAGTGTTTGTGAAAAAGTCAACATGGCATTTTTGAATTCTTTTCTACTCTTTTCTCACTACTTTAATGCCTCTTTTCACAACACTTGCATTCCACATGTAATTGGAATTATCATTCACAATTATTATCATTACAAATGCTCTTTTATTTGGCAGATTTATTACTCGATGCTTGAGTTATGCTTCTCATGCCTGTTACTTGCATATTTTTACCCTCTTGCATCTTATTATTCTGAATTGCCTACCTGATCTTACTTAATGTCTTACCTACATGTTGTAGCTACCATGTAGTTGAGCTATCATCTTTCCTTTGGCATTCATTCTCACTTGGAATTTTCTCCCTTCTGGTCTTAGTTATCTATATTTCACACTCTTCCTTTTTCTTCTTCCTTAGGAATGGGTACCAAGAAAGGAAAAGAGAAGGCCACTGACAAGACACCAGCAAGGAGAAGAACCAAGAGAACACTGGCAAAAGCACTTTCATCTACCAGTGTAAAGCCACCAACAAAGCGGGTGAAGAGGATCATTAAGGTTGATGAATCAGAGAAAGCTTTTCCCGCCCGAGACTCCACATGGTTTGCTAACCGTTATTGTGAACAGATGTTCCCCATCCTAGCTGAGAGGAACTACAACAATGAGCATCTGGTCATTGTTCCAGCACACTTTGTTGATTTTGTGGAGCCCCGGATAGAGAGGAGATAGTGGAGATTTTTGAGAAGGCAGCCGCGAGAGGCCAACTTATCATGGGTAGTTGAATTTTACTCAAACTTTCACTCGCCTACTCTACAGACTGTCTACGTTTGTCATCAGTAAGTCCCTGTCTCCGAGAGTGCCATACAGAGAGCACTGGATCTTCCACCTAGTCCAGAGGGATGAGACGCCTATCAAGAGGCCTCTTTCAAGCGCCAGACATACCAGTTTGACTGGAATAGCGTCCTTGGTGTCATAGCACAACCTGGCAGCAAGTGGATCTACGGAGAGCATATGACTCGACCTAAGAGCATCTCAGCCCAGTCACTCACCGTGGAGGCTTGCGTGTGGGAACAAATTATGTCCCACTATGTCTTTCCGAGAACTCACGAGTCGACCTTCACAGCAGACATGGCTGTCCTCATCTGGTGTATCCTGACAGAGCAACCCCTTAACCTGCCCCGACACATCTAGGCTGCCATGGGACACGTACAGATAGCGGGTAACCTGCCCTTCCCCGCCTTTGTTTCAGATTTAGTCACTGCAGCAGGTGTGTCCTCTCGGGCAGGCGACATGAAGGTCATGATCCCTAGAGCCGACCAGTATGTCCCGAACGGGAAGTACATCAGGCTGCCAGTTCCTTCTGCGAGCCGGCCTGCAGGTCCATCTTTGGATCCTCCTCCCTCCTCCACTCCACCATCATCTACACCAGAAGAACCATCCATTCATTAGATGTTTCTTCAGATCCTTGAGAGGTTCGACCGGCAAGACCGACGGATGGAGCAAATGGAGCGCCGTAACAAGCGCCGATACAACTATTTGAAGGACCTCATAGTGGGTACACGCACACCTCCAGAACCAAAGGACACCCCAGACTCCCCTTTATCCAGAAGCACAGGCAGCCAAGGCGAACCAGACACTGGAGGCGATGCTTCTAGCCCTCCCTTGCTCCTTACTGATGACACGGAGGACCGTGCCAAACCTTAAGTATGGGGAGGTCAGTCCCTGACTTCCGGAGGTAACTTCTCTCTTTTAACACCAACATTTTAGCTTTTCTTTTGTAGATAGGATAGATTGCATAATAATAATTATTTGCATGTATGTTCTGCTTGGTTGAAGTGATAAGTTCTTTTTCAAGACCCTGTTTTACAATATTTCACTAATTTAAATTGAAAATTTACGTTAAACTTGTTTGAGGATTGTAATTTGGAACATAGTTTATAGCTGAGAACACACAACCTGTGAGAATTTGAGCCTAATTACATGGTTACATTATTTAACCATAATATTTTATTCTTGTGTGTTTTCTTTCCTATGATTGCAATCTTTGCTTTGTTCCATTCTATATGTCCGTTGTTTAGTGTATTTACATGCTTGCATATGATTGAGGCCATCAATTGTTATTAGCTCACTCATCCCAAATAGCCTACCATTTCAATCACCTTTGTTTGCACCTTGAGCCTTTTAATCCCCGTTTGTTCTATATTTTACCACATCACTAGCCTTAGGCAGAAAAATAATTAATTACCCCAATTGAATCTTTGGTTAGCTTAAGATAGAGATTGTGTGTCAATTAAGTGTGGGGAACTGTGGGAACTTGGGTTGATGAAAGTGTTTTAGTGACAAAAGTATTGGAAATTTGGGTGCATACTCATATGAGACCAGAAAAATTAAAAACTCATGTGCATCAATATGTTATGTTTGCCTCCATTAAAAAAAAGAGCAAAACAAAAAATATTCAAATAATTAAGTAAATAAGTGAATAAGGGGACAAAATTATCCCAATGTTAAGTTTAATAAAAGATCAATGCATATGTGATAAAATTAAAGAAAATTTGGTACATGAGTATGTGATGCAAAAGTGGGAATTTTGGGTAGCTAGGCATGATTTTAAAATTACATAGAGTATGTGTGTGTTAGGTAAGAGCTTAGGTTAGTCAAAGATTCATATTATAGCTCACTTGGCCATACATGTATCCTCACCCTTACCTTAGGCCCATTACAACCCTGAAAAGACCTCATGATGTTTGTATTGATATACTAAATTTTGTTGATTGGTTAGATGAAGAACAAAGTTTAGAAAGCATGACTAGAGAAGAGTAGAGTGATCAACCCTAGACACTTGAGAGATTAGAGTGCATATACACCACCGGTGAGGGTTCAATGCTTGATTCTATATTTTCTGATTTCATGAGCTGTCTTTCTACAAGTTTGCTTGTCTTTTATTGCATGATTTGAATTAGTGAAATCAGATTTACATTTGTCTTAGAGACCTTGTTTACTTTCAACCAAGTAGGCAGAAACATCTTAGCATATAGTTGCATTCATATCTAGGTTGCATCTCATGAGTCTTACCTTCCCCCATTCATTCTTTTTGTCTCCTTGAGCTTAGCATGAGGACATGCTAATGTTTAAGTGTGGGGAGTTTGATAAACCACTATTTTATGGTTTATCTTGTACTCAATTGAGTGGTTTTTATCAAGTCTTTGCACACTTATTCATATGATTTTCATGATTTTACAATTCCTTCCCAGATTTTGTTCTATGATTTAAAACTTGCTTCCTAGACCTTTAAATTGAGTATTTTAATTCTCCTTTCTACCATTCGATACCGTGATCTGTGTGTTAAGTGATTTCAGGCTTTATAGGGCAGGAATGGCTTAGAGGATGGAAAGGAAGCTTGCATAAAGGGAAGAAGCACAAGAAATAAAGGAGATAACCAGCGAGCATCGACGCGCACGTATGGCTCACGCATGCGCATGAATCGGAGTTTTGCACGTCGACGCGTGCGCGTGCTTGATGCGTACGCGTGACAAGGAAGTTCGCCAAACGACGCGTACGCGTGACATGCGCTACCTGCAGAAATTGCAGAAAATGCTGGGGGCGATTTTGGGCTGAGTTTGGACCCAGTTTTCAGCCCAGAAACACATACTAGAGCCAGAGGACAAGCAGAGACTCGAGAGACATTCTCATTCGCATAGTTTTCAGTTTTGAGTTCTTAGTTTTTGAATCTTAGAGAGAGAAACTACTACTCCCTCTAGGTTTTCTTGAGATCCGTAGATTTCTAGTTTTTATGCTTTTTATGCTTTTGCTTTGGACATTGAGAAGAGTCATTACCTCCAATGAAGTTGCCATTATTCCAGTTTGTTTTCTTATTCCTTTACTCTTTTAATTGCCCATTAACCCTGTTCAGATAAGGATCTTGCATTTTGGGATTTATTAATGCAAAGTACTATTTTTATTTTTAATTAATTTTCAGTTATTATTTAATTTATCATGTCTTCTTCTTATTCCCTTTTTATGCATGTGAAAGTTATATTCATGTCAATGGAGTAAACTCCCAACTTGACTTGGGAATTAATTAAAAGGAGACCCTTGAGTTGGAATACTCAAGTGTTAATTTTAATTGGAAGTTGTTGGCTGGCTCTCTAGTCTCTGACTCTAATCCTTCTTTAGGAAAGGATTAGGACTTGAGGATATAGTTGGTTAGTTAGTTACTTGACTTTCCTTTATTCAGTCAGGGATGACTAAGTAGAACAACAACCTTTTAATATTACATTTGGAAAAATCCAACAAGGATAGAACTTCCAATGAATCTTCTCCCGGTCAAGGCTTCTATTTTGATTATATAAATTCTCTCATTAATTTTCATTGCTTTAATTTACAATCACTTATTTTTCTGTTCTCCAAACTCTTAAAATTTCTCGAAAAACTCCTGACTAATAAAATAGCACTCTTTTGTCAACTCTTTGGGAGACGACCTGGGATTCATACTCCCAGTATTTTATTCTAATTTTGTGACAACCCTTTCTAAATTGATAAGCGGATTTTTGCTGGTTAAGAACTATACTTGCAACGTATTTCTTGTATTAATTTCTTAATCGGCTAATTTCTGCCACGTCAATTGTCATATAGGAAGCCCCGACCCTAAAATTTCAATACGGGCAATCCAGCGCTCCCCCTCCGGCGAAAGCCAAAAAGGGTGACAGCTCTCGATGAGATGAACCTTGAAGTACTCCGCCTTGAAGCCATGAAAGAAATCTTCGAACAAGTCAAAGAGTCAGCGGTTCTTCTGGGCTCAGAAGGAGATGTACCCCTTCCAGTGTTTGCTCTCCTTGTGCAGAATGCTGCACAAGATGAAAAATAAGAAGACCTCGACCCGACCCGATATCTCTAAAAAATCGTACACAAGCTCAAAGGTCCAAATAGCCGCCCCGCTATTCATATGCAACTGAGACGGCGCCGTGAAAACCCAGTTCAGAAGAGACATCTAGAATACAGAAAAAGGCAACCGAAGCCCTAACTTAGTAAACAAGGGTTCGTGCACCCGAATTCAGTCTGGGACATATGGAGAATGCAAATTAAGGTAGCAAACCTCTCGATCTCATCGGTGAATACTGATGAGCGGATAATTTATACGCTTTTTGGCATTGTTTTTAGTATGTTTTTAGTATGATTTAGTTAGTTTTAGTATATTTTTATTAGTTTTTAGTTAAAATTCACTTTTCTGGACTTTACTATGAGTTTGTGTGTTTTTCTGTGATTTCAGGTATTTTCTGGCTGAAATTGAGTGTTCTGAGCAAAAATCTGATTCAGAGACTGAAAAGGACTGCAGATGCTGTTGGATTCTGACCTCCCTGCACTCAAAGTAGATTTTCTGGAGCTGCAGAAGCCCAATTGGCGCGCTCTCAACGGCGTTGGAAAGTAGACATTCTGGGCTTTCCAGAAATATATGATAGTCCATACTTTGCCCAAGATTTGATGGTCCAAACCGGCGTGGCAAATCAGCCTCAGAAATTCCAGCGTTTAACGCTGGAACTGGCATAAAACTTGGAGTTAAACGCCCAAACTGGCATAAAAACTGGCGTTTAACTCCAGAAAAGGTCTCTACACGAAAATGCCTCATTGCTCAACCCAAGCACACACCAAGTGGGCCCGGAAGTGGATTTTTAAGTCATTTACTCATTTCTGTATACCCTAGGCTACTAGTTTACTATTAATAGGATCTTTTGACATTGTATCAGTACCTCATGACACTTTACACGTTTTCTTTGTGTGTCTTCCACAGCATGAGTCTCTAAACCCCATGGTTGGGGGTGAGGAGCTCTGCTGTGTCTTGATGAATTAATGCAATTACTACTGTTTCTCATTCAATCATGCTTGCTTCCATTCTAAGATAATACTTGTTCTTAACCCGGATGAATGTGATGATCCATGACAATCATCATCATTCTCAACTATGAACGTGTGCCTGACAACCACCTCCGTTCTACCTTAGATTAAGTAGTTATCTCTTGGATTCTTTAACCGGAATCTTCGTGGTATAAGCTAGAACTGATGGCGGCATTCAAGAGAATCCGGAAGGTCTAAACCTTGTCTGTGGTATTCTGAGTAGGATTCAATGATTGGATGACTGTGACGTGATTCAAACTCCTAGCAGGCGGGGCGTTAGTGACAGACGCAAAAGAATCATTGGATTCTATTCCGGCCTGACCGAGAACCGACAGATGATTAGCCATGCTGTGACAGAGCATAGGAACATTTTCACTGAGAGGATGGGAGGTAGCCATTGACAACGGTGAAACCCTACATACAGCTTGCCATGGAAGGAGCCTTGCGTGTTTGAAGAAGAAGACAGTAGGAAAGCAGAGATTCAGAAGATGGAGCATCTCCAAAACCTCAACCTATTCCCCATTACTGCAAAACAAGTAACCATTTCATGTTCTTTTGCTTTTCACAATCAATCCTTATAATTTCTGATATCCTGACTAAGATTTACAAGATAACCATAGCTTGCTTCAAGCCAACAATCTCCGTGGGATCGACCCTTGCTCACGCAAGGTATTACTTGGACGACCCAGTGCACTTGCTGGTTAGTTGTGCGGAGTTGCAAAGGTGTGATTGCAATTTCGTGCACCAAGTTTTTGGCACCGTTGCCGGGGATTGTTCGAGTTTGGACAACTGACGGCTTATCTTGTTGCTTAGATTAGGAATATTTTGTTTTGTTGGTTTAGAGTCTTTTAGTTGAGTCTAGTTTCATATTTTAAGTTTTGTGTCAATTACATGCTTTTGTTTTTCTCTTAATTTTCGAATTTGCATGTTTTTAGTCTCCTTTTGATCTTTAAAAATTCTAAGTTTGGTGTCCTCTTTGTGTTTTTCCTTAAAAATTTTCGAAAATTAGTGTTTGATTTTCTAAAAATTTTAAGTTTGGTGTCATTTTGTTGTTTTTCTCTTTCCTCTTTTCAAAAATCAAATCTTTTTCATAAAAATTTTTCAATCATATCTTTTTAATTGCTCTTTTCAAAATCTTTTTAATTAACTAATTGATTCAGTTCGCAATTTGCTTTGATCTTATTTTCTTTTTTATTTTCGAATTTTTATCTTAATTTCCTTTTATATTATTTTATTTTTTTCGTATAATTCAAAAAAAATAAAAATAAATATATCTATTTGCAATCCATTATGGATCTAAGTGGAATTGATCAGTCCAAAAGGACTCTGGGGTCATATGCTAACCCCATTACAGCTGCATATGGGAGTAGCATATGTACACCTCCCATCAAAGCAAGCAGCTTTGAGCTAAATCCTCAACTCATTATCATAGTGCAGCAAAATTGCCAGTATTCCGGTCTTCCACAGGAAGAACCTACTGAGTTTCTGGCACAATTCTTACAAATTGCTGACACAGTACATGATAAAGAGGTGGATCAGGATGTCTACAGACTATTACTGTTTCCATTTGCTGTAAAAGATCAAGCTAAAAGGTGGTTAAATAACCAACCTACAGCAAGCATAAAGACATAGAAACAGTTATCAGACAAATTTCTAAATCACTTTTACCCTCCAAAGAGGATGACACAGCTAAGGCTGGACATCCAAGGCTTTAAACAAGAGGATAATGAATCCCTTTATAATGCCTGGGAGAGGTATAGAGGTATGCTAAGAAAATGCCCCTCTGAAATGTTTTCAGAGTGGGTACAGCTAGACATCTTCTACTACGGGCTCACAGAAAAAGCTCAGATGTCTTTAGATCACTCAGCTGGTGGATCTATCCACATGAGGAAGACAATTGAAGAGGCTCAAGAGCTTATAGACACTGTTGCTAGAAATCAATATTTGTACTCTAGCAATGAGTTCTCTCCAAAATAGGAGGTCATGACAATAGTCACTGACACTAATCCTCAAGAACAGATGATTGAGCTTAATCAACAATTGCTCCTGATGACAGAACAGTTAGCAGAATTTAAAGAGATGCTCTATGAAACTAAAGTTGCTAACAAGAACATAGAACTGCAGTTGAATCAAGCAAAACAGCAAATATCTAAACAGATAACAGAGGAATGTCAAGCAGTTCAACTAAGGAGTGGGAAGACACTGAATAATACTGCTCAAGGTAGCAAAAAGCCAAACAATGAACAATTGACAGGGGACAACCAAACCACTGTTCAAAATCCCTCTGAGGACAGTAAGAGCCCGGAGAGGAATGTTATTGGCGTTCAAACGCCAGAGAGGGAAGGAAAGCTGGCGTTAAACGCCCATTCCTTGCCCAGTTCTGGCGTTCAAACGCCAGAAAAGGGGAAAAAGTTGGCGTTAAACGCCCATTTTCCACCCAATCCTTGCATTCATACGCCAAGGGATGATCAGACACCTGAGAGTGCTGACAGTAATCCCTCTAACAAGGCTTCTTCAACCACTTCTGTAAGGAATAAACCTGCAGCATCTAAGGTTGAAGAATATAAAGCCAAGATGCCTTATCCTCAAAAACTCCGCCAAGCGGAGCAGGATAAGCAATTTGCCCGCTTTGCAGACTATCTAAGGACTCTTGAAATAAAGATTCCGTTTGCAGAGGCACTTGAGCAAATACCTTCTTATGCTAAGTTCATGAAAGAAATCTTAAGTCATAAGAAGGATTGGAGAGAAACTGAAAAAGTGTTTCTCACTGAAGAATGCAGTGCAGTCATACTAAAGAGCTTACCAGAAAAGCTTCAAGATCCAGGAAGCTTTATGATACCATGCACATTAGAGGGTGCTTGCACCAAGACAGCCCTATGTGATCTTGGAGCAAGCATCAATCTAATACCTGCATCCACTATCAGAAAGCTTGGGTTGACTGGAGAAGTCAAACCAACCCGGATATGCCTCCAACTTGCTGATGGCTCCATTAAATATCCATCAGGCATAATAGAGGATATGATTGTCAAGGTTGGGCCATTCGCCTTTCCAACTGACTTTGTGGTGCTGGAAATGGAGGAGCACAAGAGTGAAACTCTCATTCTAGGAAGACCCTTCCTAGCAACTGGACGAACTCTCATTGATGTACAAAAAGGGGAAGTGACCCTGAGAGTCAATGAGGATGAGTTCAAGTTGAATGCTGTAAAAGCTATGCAGCATCCAGACACACCAAATGACTGCATGGGCGCTGACATTATTGACTCTCTGGTAGAAGAGATCAATATGACTGAAAGCCTAGAATCAGAGCTTGAGGACATCTTCAAAGATGCTCAACCTGATCAAGAAGAATCAGTGGAAACAAAGGAATTTTCGAAAATTCCTCAGGAGGAGGATAAGCCTCCCAAACCTGAACTCAAACCACTGCCACCATCCTTGAAGTACAAATTCCTGGGAGAGGGTGACACTTTTCCAGTGATTATAAGCTCTGCTTTAAATCCACAGGAAGAGGAAGCACTGATTCAAGTGCTAAGGACACACAAGACAGCTCTTGGGTGGTCCATAAGTAATCTCAAGGGCATTAGCCCAGCTAGATGCATGCACAAAATCCTGTTGGAGGATAATGCCAAACCAGTGGTCCAACCACAGAGGAGGCTAAATCCAGCCATGAAGGAGGTGGTGCAGAAAGAGGTCACTAAATTACTAGAGGCTGGGATTATTTATCCTATTTCTGATAGCCCCTGGGTGAGCCCTGTCCAAGTTGTCCCCAAAAAGGGAGGCATGACAGTGGTTCATAATGAAAAAAATGAACTGGTTCCTACAAGAACAGTCACAGGGTGGCGTATGTGTATTGACTACAGAAGGCTCAATACAGCCACCAGAAAGGATCATTTTCCTTTACCATTCATAGACCAAATGCTAGAAAGACTAGCTGGACATGACTATTACTGCTTTTTGGATGGCTATTCAGGCTACAACCAAATTGCAGTAGATCCTCAGGACCAAGAGAAAACAGCATTCACTTGCCCTTCTGGCGTGTTTGCC
Organism: Arachis hypogaea; assembly: GCF_003086295.3. Lineage (NCBI taxonomy): Eukaryota > Viridiplantae > Streptophyta > Magnoliopsida > Fabales > Fabaceae > Arachis > Arachis hypogaea. The sequence goes on from NC_092039.1 coordinate 108,532,870, forward strand.
TACAGGAGGATGCCTTTTGGTCTGTGCAATGCACCTGCAACCTTTCAGAGGTGCATGCTCTCTATCTTCTCAGATATGGTAGAGAAATTTCTGGAAGTCTTCATGGATGACTTTTCGGTATATGGAGATTCATTTAGCTCCTGTCTTAATCACCTAGCACTTGTCCTGAAAAGATGCCAAGAGACTAACCTGGTTTTAAACTGGGAGAAATGTCACTTTATGGTGACTGAAGGAATTGTCCTTGGGCACAAAATTTCAAGCAAGGGAATAGAGGTGGATAAGGCAAAGGTAGAGGTAATTGAAAAATTACCACCACCTGCCAATGTTAAGGCAATTAGAAGCTTTCTGGGGCATGCAGGATTCTACAGAAGGTTTATAAAGGATTTTTCGAAAATTGCAAAACCTCTGAGTAACCTGTTAGCTGCTGACACACCATTTGCGTTTGACACACAGTGTCTGCAGGCATTTGAGACCCTGAAAGCTAAGCTGGTCACAGCACCAGTCATCTCTGCACCAGATTGGACATTGCCATTTGAATTAATGTGTGATGCCAGTGACCATGCCATTGGTGCAGTGTTGGGACAGAGGCATAACAAGCTTCTGCACGTCATTTATTATGCTAGCCGTGTTCTAAATGACGCACAGAAGAACTACACAACCACAGAAAAAGAGTTACTTGCAGTGGTTTATGCCATTGACAAGTTTAGATCCTATCTAGTGGGATCCAAAGTGGTTGTGTACACTGACCATGCTGCTCTTAAATACTTACTCACAAAGCAGGATTCAAAACCCAGGCTTATCAGATGGGTGTTGCTTCTGCAAGAGTTTGATATAGAAATAAGAGACAGAAAAGGGACAGAGAACCAAGTAGCTGACCATCTGTCCCGGATAGAACCAGTAGCTGGGGCGTCCCTCCCTTCTACTGAGATCTCTGAGACTTTCCCAGATGAGCAACTCTTTGCCATTCAGGAAGCTCCATGGTTTGCAGATGTTGCAAATTATAAAGCTGTGAGGTTCATACCCAAGGAGTACAGCAGCGTACAAAGAAAGAAATTAATTTCAGATGCCAAGTACTACCTCTGGGATGAACCATATCTCTTTAAGAGATGTGCTGACGGAGTGATCCGCAGATGTGTACCCAGAGAAGAAGCACAAAGGATCCTATGGCATTGCCATGGATCACAATATGGAGGACATTTTGGAAGTGAGCGAACAGCCACTAAAGTCCTCCAATGTGGCTTCTACTGGCCTACTCTCTATAAAGATTCCCGAGAGTTTGTGCGTAACTGTGACAGTTGCCAAAGAGCTGGTAACTTGCCTCACGGATATGCCATGCCTCAACAAGGGATATTAGAGATAGAGTTGTTTGATGTATGGGGCATTGACTTCATGGGGCCATTCCCACCATCATAATCAAACACTTATATTCTGGTGGCAGTGGACTATGTATCTAAGTGGGTAGAAGCAATTGCCACACCCACTAATGATACCAAGACCGTGCTAAAATTCCTCCAGAAACACATCTTCAGCAGGTTTGGTGTTCCCAGAGTATTAATCAGTGACGGGGGCACCCATTTCTGCAATAGACAGCTATACTCTGCTATGGTTAGATATGGAATTAGCCACAAAGTGGCAACTCCGTATCATCCACAGACAAATGGGCAAGCTGAGGTCTCTAACAGAGAGCTAAAAAGAATCCTGGAACGGACTGTGATGGCCCGAAGAAAGGATTGGGCAAAGAGCTTGGATGATGCTCTGTGGGCATACAGAACAGCATTCAAGACTCCTATAGGAACCTCTCCATACCAACTGGTATATGGGAAAGCCTGTCATCTGCCCGTGGAACTGGAACATAAAGCTTACTGGGCAACCAGATTCCTAAACATGGATGCACAGTTAGCTGGTGAAAAAAGATTACTCCAGCTAAATGAGCTAGAGGAGTTCAGACTCAATGCCTTTGAAAATGCAAAAATTTATAAGGAAAAGGCAAAGAAATGGCATGACAAGAAGCTGTCAACCAGAGTCTTTGAGCCAGGACAAAAAGTCCTGCTCTTCAACTCTAGGCTCAGACTGTTTCCAGGAAAACTTAAATCCCGGTGGAGGGGTCCGTATGTGATTACAGAAGTATCACCATATGGATATGTTGAGCTTCAGGATATTGATTCTGACAAAAAGTTCATTGTTAATGGACAGAGAATCAAGCACTATCTTGAAGGAAATTTTGAGCAGGAATGCTCAAAACTGAGACTTGAGTAATTCTCAGTAAAGGTCCAGCTAAAGACAGTAAAGAAGCGCTTGCTGGGAGGCAACCCAGTCATTAGGAAGTTGTATGAATTGTTCTTACAGAGGCAAGTATCAAAAATGAAGGAATTCACAGAGTTAAGAAGGATTCAGTTCAAAAAGCAGAGAAAAAGAGCTTACTGGCGAAAAAACGCCAGTAAGGGGCACTTTGGGCGTTAAACGCCAGAATGGGTACCATTCTGGGCGTTTAACGCCAGGAATGGTGCCATTTTGGGCGTTAAACGCCAGAATGGGCACCATTCTGGGCGTTTAACGCCAGGTGTGCAGCATCCTGGGCGTTCAGAAAAACGCCCAGTGAGGAAGGAATTCTGGCGTTTAACGCCAGCCAGGGCACCTGGCTGGGTGTTAAACGCCCAAAAGGGGCATCAAATGGGCGTTAAACGCCAGAATGGGTGCCATTCTGGGCGTTTAACGCCAGAAAGGTGGGGGGACCACAATTTTGTTTTCAAATCAGATTTTTTCAAACTTTCCGTTTCTCACCCATACTTTTCTACAAAAATACATTTCAATCTCTCATCATTCACTTTCAAATTTTCAATTATCTAAAATCATTCTTCAAATCTTTCAAATCATTCCCAAATTTTGTTCAAAAAAACTCACCTTTCTCTCAATTTCTTTCCATATCTTCTCAAATCTCTTTTCAAATTTCTTTTTTTTCGAAAACTCCCTTCCCCACCTTATAAATACACGTTTGACACCCTCCTTCCACCACACCATTCGAATTTCCTCTTCCTCTCTCTCTCTCTTCTTTCTCTTCTTTTGCTTGAGGACAAGCAAACCTCTAAGTTTGGTGTGCTTTTCCGTGATCACTACGCCAAGATTCATCAAAATCATGGCTTCTAAGGGAAAACAAACCAATTTAAGAGGAAAGAAAGAGAATAATCCAAAGAATCTTTGGAATCAAGAGAAGTTCTTAACCAAAGAACATGAAGACCATTATCACAAAATAATGGGTCTGAGGTCAGTGATCCCGGAAGTTAAATTTGATCTGAAAGAAGATGAATATCCGGGGATCCAAGAGCAAATTCGAAACAGATGATGGAAAGTTCTAACCAATCCTGAAATAAAGATTGGAAGGAACATGGTTCAGGAATTCTACAGATAAGCAGAGAATGACTGGGACTACTTACCATACCTACAGAACCATGGTCAGAGGGAAAGTTATGTACTTCCATCTGGACAAAATAAGAGAAATCTTCAAACTACCTCAACTGCAAGATGATCCTGAATCCTTTAACAGGAGGATGGTGAGAGCAGATAAAGGGTTGGATCAAGTTCTAGAGGACATATGCCTCCCTGGAACTAAGTGGATAACCAATTCAAAGGGTGTCCCAAACCAACTCAAGAGGGGAGACCTCAAACCAATTGCAAGAGGTTGGCTAGACTTTATTGGGCGTTCCATATTGCCCACTAGCAACCGTTCTGAGGTCACCATCAAGAGAGCAGTGATGATTCATTGCATTATGCTTGGAAAAGAAGTGGAGGTTCATCATGTGATTGCTTGTGAGATCTATACAATTGCAAATAAGAATTCCACTGAAGCCAAATTGGCTTACCCAAGCTTGATCTCCTTGCTCTGTAAAGAGGCTGGGGTGAAGATGGGAGTAGATGAGTTCATACCCATTGAACACCCAATCACCAAGAAGTCAATGGAAGGACAAATGCAAGACAACTCTATCAAGAGGAGGGCGCAGGAATTCCTCCCTGAATTCCCAAGAATTGACTACTGGACCAGCCTAGAAGCATCTATCACCAAGTTGCAAAAGACTATGGAGCAACTGAAGGAAGAACAGCAGAATCAGAACTGCATGCTCTGCAAATTGCTGAAGGAACAAGAGAAGCAGGGGCGTGAACTCCAAGAGTTGAAACGCCAAAAGCTCTCCTCTCAAGCTGAGGGAGCATCCACTTCTCAAAATCAAGGTTGTTGAGTCCTAACTCTGTGAAAACCTCTATCATTAGGAGCCTATGTTTTTGCGTTTTTTTTCTTTTGTTTTGTTTTCTATTTTTATTTTTTTTTCTAGTCTCATCTTATATTTATCTTTGAGTCCTGTTCTTAATTCATAATTAATGAAATTGAAATTTTATGCCTTAAAGATATGAATGTCCTATGAATCCATCACCTCTCTTAAATGAAAAATGCTTTAATCACAAAAGAACAAGAAGTACAGGATTTCGAAATTTATCCTTGAAACTAGTTGAATTAGCTTGATGTGGTGACAATACTTTTTGTTTTCTGAATGAATGCTTGAACAGTGCATATGTCTTTTGAATTTGTTGTTTTGAGAATGTTAAAATTGTTGGCTCTTGAAAGAATGAGGAAAAAGAGAACTGTTATTGAGGATCTAAAAAATCATTAGATTGATTCTTGAAGCAAGAAAAAGCAGTGGATACAAAAAAAAATTTCGAAAAAAAAAAGAGAAAAGAAAAAGAAAAAGAAAGAAATAAAGTTGTGATCCAAGGCAACAAGAGTGTGCTTAAGAACCCTGGACACCTCCAATTGGGGACTCTAGCAAAGCAGGGTCACAATCTGAAAAGGTTCACCCAATTATGTGTCTGTGGCATGTATGTATCCGGTGGTAATACTGGAAGACAGAGTGCTTTGGGCCACAGCCAAGACTCATACACTGGCCATGTTCAAGAATCATTGTACTTAACTAGGAGAATCAATAACACTATCTGAGTTCTGAGTTCTTATAGATGCCACTCATTCTGAACTTCAAGGGATAGAGTGAGATGCCAAAACTGTTCGGAGGCAAAAAGCTACTAGTCCCGCTCATCTAATTGGAGCTATGTTTCCTTGATATTTTGGAATCTATAGTATATTCTCTTCTTTTCATCCTATTTTGATTTTCAGTTGCTTGGGGACAAGCAACAATTTAAGTTTGGTGTTGTGATGAGCGGATAATTTATACGCTTTTTGGCATTGTTTTTAGTATGTTTTTAGTATGATTTAGTTAGTTTTTAGTTTTTAGTATGATTTAGTTAGTTTTTAGTATATTTTTATTAGTTTTTAGTTAAAATTCACTTTTCTGGACTTTACTATGCGTTTGTGTGTTTTTCTGTGATTTCAGGTATTTTCTGGCTGAAATTGAGGGTTCTGAGCAAAAATCTGATTCAGAGACTGAAAAGGACTGCAGATGCTATTGGATTCTGACCTCCCTGAACTCGAAGTGGATTTTCTGGAGCTACAAAAGCCCAATTGGCGCGCTCTCAACGGCGTTGGAAAGTAGACATCCTGGGCTTTCCAGCAATATATGATAGTCCATACTTTGCCCAAGATTTGATGGCCCAAACCGGCGTGGCAAATCAGCCTCAGAAATTCCAGCGTTTAACGCTGGAACTGGCATAAAACTTGGAGTTAAACGCCCAAACTGGCATAAAAACTGGCGTTTAACTCCAGAAAAGGTCTCTACACGAAAATGCCTCATTGCTCAACCCAAGCACACACCAAGTGGGCCCAGAAGTGGATTTTTAAGTCATTTACTCATTTCTGTATACCCTAGGCTACTAGTTTACTATTAATAGGATCTTTTGACATTGTATCAGTACCTCATGACACTTTACACGTTTTCTTTGTGTGTCTTCCACAGCATGAGTCTCTAAACCCCATGGTTGGGGGTGAGGAGCTCTGCTGTGTCTTGATGGATTAATGCAATTACTACTGTTTCTCATTCAATCATGCTTGCTTCCATTCTAAGATAATACTTGTTCTTAACCCGGATGAATGTGATGATCCGTGACAATCATCATCATTCTCAACTATGAACGTGTGCCTGACAACCACCTCCGTTCTACCTTAGATTAAGTAGTTATCTCTTGGATTCTTTAACCGGAATCTTCGTGGTATAGGCTAGAACTGATGGCGGCATTCAAGAGAATCCGGAAGGTCTAAACCTTGTCTGTGGTATTCTGAGTAGGATTCAATGATTGGATGACTGTGACGTGATTCAAACTCCTAGCAGGCGGGGCGTTAGTGACAGACGCAAAAGAATCATTGGATTCTATTCCGGCCTGACCGAGAACCGACAGATGATTAGCCATGCTGTGACAGAGCATAGGAACATTTTCACTGAGAGGATGGGAGGTAGCCATTGACAACGGTGAAACCCTACATACAGCTTGCCATGGAAGGAGCCTTGCGTGTTTGAAGAAGAAGACAGTAGGAAAGCAGAGATTCAGAAGATGGAGCATCTCCAAAACCTCAACCTATTCCCCATTACTGCAAAACAAGTAACCATTTCATGTTCTTTTGCTTTTCACAATCAATCCTTATAATTTCTGATATCCTGACTAAGATTTACAAGATAACCATAGCTTGCTTCAAGCCAACAATCTCCGTGGGATCGACCCTTGCTCACGCAAGGTATTACTTGGACGACCCAGTGCACTTGCTGGTTAGTTGTGCGGAGTTGCAAAGGTGTGATTGCAATTTCGTGCACCAAATACCAACTCATACTGCCCCGCCTCCTCACCACCTCCCAACACCGCCCCTTTATCTCGGAGCCTTTGGATGTCCCCCTTATCTAATCGAGAAGGCGTGCCCGCCACATCAGATGTTACTCAGTGGTAACAGTTTGGCACACCCCCTGTCGGGAAGATAGGACCCAGGTTCTCTTGAACTCCCCTCTGTCGCACCATACCTATATCCAAATCGGTGTACCACTGTCAGCCCACTACCTAGAAATGCAAACATACAGGGAATGGCTACTTATACTAAAACCACAATCAAAACAAAACCTCCAAAACCCTTTAAACTACATGAAACGCAATATCCCAATCAACTTTTCCCATTACTAAGCATAGGAGCATGCAAAAATGTAGAAACCGTAAACAAAACCAAAATGCACAAACAAAATAAATGATTAGAACGGCAAAAAATACCAACCCAGTTTTAAAGCAGAAGCGACAAAAATGAAGCAACAATGTGCAGGGAAACATAACACTACAAGCCCACCGAACGTTCAGCAAACCCAAATGGAACACAACGCCAGAGAAATTTACAGAAAGCATTTATAAGAAAGTGAAAGAGCAAATAAGGAGAAGAAGCGGTTACAATGAGGATAAATAAATCCCCCAATGTTTCAAAAGGAAACACAAAAGGACAGAGGCAAAATGGGAATAACAACAAAATATCTTTTCTCCCATTAAGCGTCATTATGATGCCTTGGGAACAGCAGTGGATGAAATCCCTTTAGAAGAAATGCAACGTCCCAGCGACCTGAACACACGCAGAACCCCAATCTTGGCCAAAAATCAAGAGACCTCATCACCCCATTTCCTGGTGACACAAGAAAAACTTCTGGACCTAACAAGCGGTCCCCAAAATGGTCAAATGCATGGCTCGGTTTCCCAACCTCGGCTAGAGAACTCGGACGGCACTCCGTGCCAAACTCACGGAAAAATGAATCCCTCCAAGCAACAAGATTGAGCAAGCATACTCTCTCGCTCCGGGGACAACTGTTCTAGACCCGACTTTTGGGTCCCGAATCAGAGCAGCTACGACCCGATTACCCGAGCAGGGGCTTCCATTTCGGCCCAGACCGACCCAATAGCCACAAACTCCTAATTAACATTCAAATTCAAATACTCTCTTTATCTTAGCCAACATGATAAGATAAAATAACAACCTTTAAGTGTCGGCGTGTCTTTGTAGGTACCACCCCCCGCCGCTCCAAGAAGATCAGATTCAAGTCACCGCCCAAGGCCGGCAAGTCCCTAATCCATCTTACAACCTATACCAGTGAAGTCTAGTACACTTACATATATATAATGCTTTAAAAATTAAATAATATGTATTTTGGATTTAGTGAGATCACGTGACACTATTTTTACTTTCACTCTCAAATTTCTCAACCTTCCTCAGTAAAGATGAAACTTTTCTCCTTTGTGTTAAATTGAAAGTGATAGTGAAGGTGAAGATGAAATGACTAAGCAAGGAAGGAGAGTGCTTGGTTAGAGAGAGAGAGAGCCAACATTCAAAAATTCAAAACCTTCCTCCACCACTCAACGCACTGCATGTTTGACACATGGCTTGGGGGTAAAGAATTTGACCATGCACCTGACAAGACATTCCTAGTATCTTCTTGGTGAGTTAATGAAACTACCCTTTGTCTAGAGCACTCCAATTCCAGTGCTACCCTCACTTGGTTGTCCAAATAACCAAGTTGCCCCCGTTATTTGGGCTTGTAGGTTGGACCCAGCAATTTAGACCCATAACCTTTTTTCCATTAATTCAAATTACATACCAAAAGATCCATTTCCCGATCAAACACAAACACTAGTCTAATATTCGAAAAAAAATGTGACCTTCAACAATTAGATGGTGTCGCTCTTCAAAAACTCTCTCTTCTGGAGAGCAACTTCCTCTGAGTGGAGAGTATCTGAAAATGTAGGTTATTCTCAGTGAAACATCCACACCCGAAAGAAACCAAAGCCTCTAACCATCATCAAAACACACAACCACAAATTCTAAACACCAAGCTGTTTAATATGAATCTACTGATAAATCTAGAGAAGTTCAAAAAGCTTACAAAAAAGGCAAGAGAATAAAGCACAGGAGACGCATACGAAAACAGAAGCCAAGAAGAAGAAGGCAACATCATGGCAAGGTTTATTGCAGAATCAATAGAAGGCAAGGTTTCAGACTTCAGCAAAAATGATAATGGGGGTTTCAAGGATGATTGTCTAAACATTGTTGGAAAGATAATAGCAGAGAAAGAAATCAGCTTCAAAACTTGCAAAAACGCACTCATGGGAATATGGGAAAATTTGGAGGGTGTGTCCATTTCTAAAGCTGGAAGGAACAAGGTTTTGATAAGCTTTAGAGACAAATGGAAAGGAATGTAGATGTGAAAAGGAGGACCTTGGAGCATCAGCAATCATCTAATTAACCTACAACTATGGTTATAGGATGAACCTATTCATAATGTTAGGCACGACTTCATGGAATTTTGGGTGCAGATTCATGGAGTCCCACTTGAGCATATGAATAGGGAAACTGCAAGGATGATAGGAGAAAAGATGGGGACAGTGGTGGAGGTGGAAAATTCCATTAAGAACAACATATTGCTGCAGACATTTTTAAGAGTTAGAGTAGCTTTGGAGATTGCCAAACCATTACATACTGGTTTTTGGATGAAGAGGGACAAATTACCCAACACACGAATAGAGTTCAAATATGAGCGGTTGCAAGATGCATATTGTCTAAACTGCGGCAGTGTGGGACTTAGGAAGAAAGAGTGCAAAAATGAAATGGCAATGACAAATTGGGATGTGAGTGAGCCAGATACAAGGCTAGAATGGGGTTAGTTAGGCAAAATCTCTGTGATACATAGGAGGAAGAATTAGAGAGATGAACAAGGATCATGTGTCTGACACAGAGGAGGAGGTGCGTGAATTACACGGTGAGAACATAGAAGTATAGAAGTCACAAACATCAGTTGCCAGTGGAGTAGGTAGATGATGCGGAATTTTACAACCCACAAACTAACCGGCAAGTGCACTGGGTCGTACCAAGTAATACCTTACGTGAGTAAGGGACGATCCCACGAGGATTGATGAATTAAACAACAATAGTATTTGATAGGATTAGTTAGACAAACAGAAAAGAGTGTTGATGTTCAAAAAGCATTAAACAGTAACTCAGAATATCAAAGGCAGGCACGTAAATAAATTGAAAATAAAATATGGGAGAAAACAGTTAAGGCTTTAGAGTTATCTATTTTTCCGGATTAACTTTTCTTACTAACTATTTTAATTATGTAGGATTTAATTTATGGCAAACTATATGTGACTAGACCCTAATTCCTTAGACCTTTCTAGTCTCCTCTAAAATTCATCAACAGCCAATTCCTTGGTCAATTAATTCCAATTAGAGGGTGATGATTAAATTCCAGTTTATATGCCACAAAAATTCTAATTACCCAAAAATAAAAGGATTATATGTCACGTATCCCATTAAATCCAGATAATTAAATTTTAGGAGAATATGTTTTCAAGCTGTTGTTCAAGTAAAGAGCTTTTCCAAGTTTTACAAGAACTCAAATAGAAAGAGGGTCATACTTTCGTTCCACCCAAATTCATAAAATAAAGAGCGAAAACAATTCTTAAATTATAAATCCATACATAAATTAAAATAGAAAAAGCAATAAAATTAATCCATAGAAGTAGACAGAGCTCTTAACCTTAACAATGGAGGATTAGTTGCTCATGGAATGTAGAATGTAAATTTGTATAGAATTCCCTAATGGAACGTCTACTAAGGAAGGAAAGCTTCCTCCTTTTATAACTAATCCTAATAAATTTAAAATCTAATATCTAAAACTAAAAATTAAAATAATATCTTTTCCTAATTTAAGATTTGAATTTAAATTTGAATTAATTAACAGATCTTCAGTTGATGGGTGGGGACCACTTGTTCTGTCCATTCTGCAGCTTCTAATATGTGTTTTTTGGGCTGAAAATTGAGTTAAAACAGCCCAGAAATTGCCCCCAGCGTTTTCTGTCAATTCTGCAGATCGTTTATGTGACGCGTCCGCGTCATCCACGCATTCGCGTCATTTGTGCAGATTCCAGTCCACGCGTTCACGTCAAGCACGCGATCGCGTCATTGCGATTTCTTCCATTCTGCACGGTCGCGTGAGCCATGCGTCCGCGTCGGTATTCGCTAGTCATATCCTTGGTTTCTTCTCTTTCTCTGCAGAAACTTTCATCAAATCCATCCGAATGCTACCTAAAATAAATAAAATTGCACAAAACTCAAAATAGCATCCATAGTGGCTAAAATATAATTAATTCTTAATTAAACTCAACAATTTAGATGCAAATTCATTTGGAAAAAATAGACAAGATGCTCACGCATCACAACACTAAACATAAACTGTTGCTTGTCCTCAAGCAACCAAAACTAATATAAGCTTAGGATGTGAATTTGCATGGGAATGAGAGTTTGATTAGGCTCAAGTCTCTTCTTATAGTGGGGTTTACAGCTGCAATCGTGAACAGTTTTGGCCTCTCACTTTTATCCTTTGAAGTTTAGAATGATTGGCATCCATAGGAACTCAGAATTCAGATAGTGTTATCGACTCTCCTAGTTCAATATGTTGATTCTTGAACACAGCTACTTTATGAGTCTTGGCCGTGACCCTAAGCATTTTGTTTTTCAGTATTACCACCGGATACATAAATGCCACAGACACATAATTGGGTGAACCTTTTCAGATTGTGACTCAGCTTTGTTAGAGTCCCCAGTTAGAGGTGCCCAGAGCTCTTAAGCACACTCTTTTTGCTTTTGACCACAACTTTAACCGCTCAGTCTCTAGCTTTTCACTTGACACCTTCACGCCACAAGCACATGGTTAGGGACAGCTTGATTCAGCCGCTTAGGCCAGGATTTTATTCCTTTGGGCCCTCCTATCCATTAATGCTCAAAACCTTGGATCCATTTTACCCTTTGCCTTTTAGTTTGAAGGGTTATTGGCTTTTTCTACTTGCTCTTTTTCTTTTTTTCTCTATATTTTTTTTTTGAATTTTTTTTTCGTAAGCTTTGTGTTTTTCACTACTTTTTCTTGCTTCAAGAATCAATTTTATGATTTTTCAGATTATCACTAACATTTCTCTTTTTTCATCATTCTTTCAGGAGCCAACAATTTTAACATTCATAAGCTTCACTATCAAAATTATGCACTGTTCAAGCATGCATTCAGAATCACAAAAAATACCATCACATTTAAGTAAATTAGACTATTCTTAAAATTAACTCAATTTCTCATGCAATACATCACTTCTTTTTCTTTTTTTTTTTAGATTCAAGTTTAGTGAGTGGTACATGAAACATCTTTTCAGCATTAAAGCAATTAAAAGAAAACTAAACTAGTCCTAGGATTCTAAATAATAAAGGATCATGCAACAAACAAAGCAAAATGGCAAAAAACCGGAACATAACATAGACAAAGAGGGGAGGAATAAAAATGAAATGAACACAACCACCTTAGTTATCCTAGCGGACGTTTTATTCTTCAGGTTGTGCTCCTTAGTGAAGATGATTCGCCTCCCTTTTGGTGCCATAGGAATAAATAGAAAACCCTTAAGCGAAGCGTCAACACCAAACTTAAAGGTTTGCTTGTCCTCAAGCAAAGAAGAACTGAAAATAGAAAGAGACAAATATTATGAGGAGAGAAAAATAAAAGGATAAAAGAATAAGAGAGAATTAGGATAGGGAGAGAGAGAGAGAAAGAATACTGGGCGGCGCAAGCGACGCGTACGCATACGGTACGCGTACGCGTGGGTCGCGTATTCTTCATAATGACGCGTTAGCGTCATGCACGCGTCCGCGTGCCCTGGATTTTGTGCGATTCGCGCGAAGCCAGCCGCGCGCCCGCACGACTTTCTGTTTGCATGGCTTGGGAACCAAATTTTCATTCGACGCGTGCGCGTCAAGCACGCGCTCGCGTGGAATGCCATATGTGCAACTGACGTGAACGCGTCAGTCACGCGTCCGCGTGACAAAATTTGTGCTTCTAGCACACTTTTTGCCCCAAGCCCGCACAACTCTCTGCCCAAATACCCTTTTACGTCGATTCTGCAGGTCACGCGTTCGCGTCGGTGACGCGCCCGCGTGGATGGCGAAAATCACAATCGACACGTCCGCGTGGGGTGCGCGTCCGCGTGAGCTTGCTTGTGCTAAAGGCTTGGTTCCTGCGCCACTCCCGTGCAACTCTCTGTTCAAATTTATTTTTCACGCACGCCTATCTGACGCGTACGCGTCAGCAACGCTTGCGCGTCGTGTGCAAATTTTTTTTTTTAGCCTGAGGTGTTCGGTTCCTGTGATAAAATAGCTGCATGATCAGAAAATTAGTAAGAACTTAATAAAAATCAACTAAGTAAGAAAACTACTACTACGAAAAACAACTAAGAATGAAAAAGAACGATCATACCACGGTGGGTTGTCCCCAACCAAGCAATTTTAGTTAAAGTCCTTAAGTTTGACATGTTGTGAGCGTCTTGTCATGGTGGCTTGTGCTTGTACTGATCTAGGAATCTCCACCAATGTTTGTAATTCCAATGGCTACCGGGATCCCAAAGTAGATGCATAACGCCTTTGAGCAAGTTGAAGCAAGTGACAAAGCCCCAAGAGTGTGTATTTTGGGAATGAATTCCAGGGTCCCAAACCTTGCTTTTACACCCGTCTTCTTGTGTATCACCATTGTTCCCACCGGGTGGCAAGCAATCTGAATTCTCACAGAGACATCCAAACAACCTTCTAGACCCATTTAGATTAGCTCTACACCAATCCTTGCACTTCAATTTGGAGCATGCAACCATATTGAACCTTGCTTGACAGCTCTTACCACTAACCATCTTCCTCTTACTCTTAATGCCACAAAGAGCTCTAAGTTGACCATCCGTCTCCAGTAGCCCATATTCAAGTTGGAAAGTAAGGGTTAAGGATAGAAATTTTACCCACTTGAATGTTGCATTGGATGGTGATGGCTTTGGAAGAGGTCTTGCAAGCTCCACTCCCTTGTGTTCTTCTTTGAATTCTTCCACCTCTTTGCAAGCTTCCTTTATTTCAACCTCTTCCTCTTGGTAGCTTTCTTTTTCAACTAACTCTTCATTGACCTTGGTCTTAGAGTCAGCTACTTTACCACTTCTCAGTTGAATAACATTGCAATCTTTTTCTACTGGCTCCTCATTAACTTGTGCTTCCATACTTGCCATTTGTCGACTTATCAAGGTGATAGCCTTGCCTTCCTCTCTTGGGTTTGGAATTGTGTTACCAGGAAGGCTATTAGTGGTCCTCTGATCAATTTCATTAACCTTTGTGGCTAATTGAGCCATTTGAATCTCCAGGTTCTTGATGGATGCTCTGGTTTCCTGTCTAAAACCTGTCAATATTGCTTCCAAATCATTGTTCTGCTAGAAATTGTCCTGAGAACTATTGTTGAAGTTCTGAGGTCTCTGAGGTTGGTCCCTCCATCCAAAATTTGGTAGATTTCTCCATCTCTGATTGTAGGTCTTAGAATAGGTATCTTGAAGAGGATTTTGGGTGTTGATAGCTGAAACTTGCATGCTACCCATTTGTTGAGTAAGTAGATTTAATTGCTGAAACATAAGCTTGTTCTGAGTAAGAATAGCATTAAGAGTTTTTACTTCCATAACACCCTTGTTCTGAGGAGCTTCAATATCTGATGGTGGCTCTTGATATGAATATGGAGATGGTGGCTTTAGATAGTTGGAACATGGAGCATTGAAGTTTCTTTGATTTTGACTCTGCCAACCAAAATTTGGGTAGTTCTCCCATCCACAATAATATGAATCACTACTCGGTTGTGAGTAGTAACCCATATGATCTCTCTCCATTATTTTTCCTTAACACAATACACCAAACAGAATTAAACGTACCATGTGGTAAATAGGAAAGCAAAGAAGAAAGAACAGAATTCTAAAAATTAAAATAAGAAAAATTAAAATAAAACTAAATAAGAAACACCAAACTTAATTTCAAAGATAAAAAAATATTAGTACTATTTATTTATTTAAATATTTTTTAATTTTTTAATTAATTTTATTATTATTATTATTATTATTATTATTATTATTATTATTATTATTTATAAAAGTAAAAAAAAAGGTACAAAGGGGAGGGGGGTTACGCTAACGAAAAAAAAAGGAACTAAGGGGAAATATTTTTTTTTCAAAAAATAATAAAATAATATTTAAATAAAATTAAAATTAAAATGTCTAATCTAAACAATCAAACAACTAATAGTTGTTAATCACAGTCAATCCCCGACAACGGCGCCAAAAACTTGATGCGGAATTTTACAACCCACAAACTAACCGACAAGTGCACCGAGTCGTACCAAGTAATACCTTACGTGAGTAAGGGTCGATCCCACGAGGATTGATGGATTAAGCAACAATAGTGTTTGATAGGATTAGTTAGACAAATAGAAAAGAGTGTTGATGTTCAAAAAGCATTAAATAGTAACTCAGAATATCAAAGACAGACACGTAAATAAATTGAAAATAAAATATGGGAGAAAATAGTTAAAACTTCAGAGTTATCTATTTTTCTGGATTAACTTTTCTTACTGACTATTTTAATTATGTAGGATTTAATTTATGGCAAACTATATGTGATTAGACCCTAATTCCTTAAACCTTTCTAGTCTCCTCTAAAATTCATCAACAGCCAATTCCTTGGTCAATTAATTCCAATTAGAGGGTGATGATTAAATTCCAGTTTATATGCCACAAAAATTCTAATTACCCAAAAATAAAAGGATTATATGTCACGTATCCCATTAAATCCAGATAATTAAAATTTAGGAGAATATGTTTTCAAGCTGTTGTTCAAGTAAAGAGCTTTTCCAAGTTTTACAAGAACTCAAATAGAAAGAGGGTCATACTTCCATTCCACCCAAATTCATAAAATAAAGAGCAAAAACAATTCTTAAATTATAAATCCATACATAAATTAAAATAGAAAAAGCAATAAAATTAATCCATAGAAGTAGACAGAGCTCCTAACCTTAACAATGGAGGATTAGTTGCTCATGGAATGTAGAATGTAAATTTGTATAGAATTCTCTAATGGAATCCCCCTAATGGAACGTCTACTAAGGAAGGAAAGCTTCCTCCTTTTATAACTAATCCTAATAAATTTAAAATCTAATATCTAAAACTAAAAATTAAAATAATATCTTTTCCTAATTTAAGATTTGAATTTAAATTTGAATTAATTAACAGATCTTCAGTTGATGGGTGGGGACCACTTGTTCTGTCCATTCTGTAGCTTCTAATCTGTGTTTTCTGGGCTGAAAATTGAGTTAAAACAGCCCAGAAATTGCCCCCAGTGTTTTCTGTCAATTCTGCAGATCGCTTAGGTGACGCGTCCGTGTCATCCACGCGTTCGTGTCATTTGTGCAGATTCTAGTCCACGCGTTCGCGTCAGGCACGCGATCGCGTCATTGCGATTTCTTCCATTCCGCGCGGTCACGTGAGCCATGCGTCTGCGTCGATATTCGCTGGTCATCTCCTTGGTTTCTTCTCTTTCTCTGCAGAAACTTTCATCAAATCCATCCGAATGCTACCTGAAATAAATAAAATTGCACAAAACTCAAAATAGCATCCATAGTGGCTAAAATATAATTAATTCTTAATTAAACTCAACAATTTAGATGCAAATTCACTAGGAAAAAATAGACAAGATGCTCATGCCTTAGTAGACTGTTACAGAAGGAGAGCAGCAAAAATTTAGGTGAAAGTCAAGATAATCAGATGAACAAGGGAGAAGAAGGTAATGTTTTGTCAGATCAGTTGGGAAAATCCCAGAAAATCAGTAAACAAAAGGAATTAATCAAAATAGAAGGGATCAGAACCTTCTTGAAGAATTACAGAAGGGTAAAAGGGGCCTAAAGGAGAAAGAAAATGAGTGAGAGAAAAATATAAAGCCACTAGGCCCAATAAGTAACGTGGAAGAAAGCCCAATAATGATAGAATGGATGTAAGAGTCTACTGAGCCCAAAAGCATAAGGCCAGAAGATGTAACACAAGTAAAAGGAATGGGTTGTAGAGGCAAGAGTCCATGGAGGATTATTATGAAGCAACCAGCACATGTGATTGGATTGTAGAGACATTGAAACAAAGGAAAATAAGAGAGGAGAATGGGAATAAAAATATTGGAGAATTATTCAAAGATCTGCATGGAAGAAAATCAAACAAAGAAGCAGAAGGAGAAAAACGACAAGCTAGTCTTAATGGATATCAAGGAGCACCTATGGATATTACCA
This sequence comes from Arachis hypogaea, assembly GCF_003086295.3. Lineage (NCBI taxonomy): Eukaryota > Viridiplantae > Streptophyta > Magnoliopsida > Fabales > Fabaceae > Arachis > Arachis hypogaea. Next base: position 108,549,966 of record NC_092039.1, read on the forward strand.
ATGAGCAAGGAGAACTTGGAGATAGAGGAGACAGAGGTTGGGAAATGCAAGTGTACAAAAATAAAAATGGAAATTACTATATAGTGGAGCTGGCCAATGAGGAAGATGAGGAGCTAAGGGGGCAACCAACGATAGAGGACACAAGCAAGTGGAAAATAGCATAGTTGTAAGAATCGGACCGGACCGGCCGGTTCGACCGGAAAACCGGTGAACCGGACCCAGAACCGGTCCGGTTGCGTGATGTAACCGGATAAGGAATAGAACCATCTTGAACCGGGTTGAACCGGCCGGTTTTGATAAAAACCAGAAAACCGGCGATTTTTGGTTAACCGACCGGTTCAGGAAATTTTTTTTTTTTTTAATCTTTTTCCAAAACGACGTCGTTTTGGTTTATGTAAAACAAAAAAAAGAAAAGCCCTACGGGCTACCACCCCCCACGCCCCACCCGATCCCATTTTGCACTTCAGTTCCAAAATTTCCCTCCCCCAACCCTAACGGCGAAACCCTACCAGGCTACCACTACCAGCCCTCCGCCGGTCCGCCGCCCTAACCTCACTCGCCCAGCCCCCAGCCCGTCATCCTCTTCGTCTCACCGGCGGTCTGAGCTCTGAAGAAACCAACTCAACCAACTCAGCCCGTCATCCTCTCCGAACAGCAGATCTGCCACCCGCGAACTCGCCGGTCAGCCGTTGCGCGCCGTCGCCCTCGCCCAGTCGCCCTCGCCCAGTCGCCCTCGCCGTCGCCCTTCTGCTCTAGTGCTACTGCTCTGTGACTCTTAAGTCTGAACAGGTAAGCTCCACTGCTCCAGTTCTGTAATCTGCTTCTTCTCTGTTCTGCACTTGAAGTTTAATGATTATTGTGTGAAATACATTACACTCTGCTGATCTGCTCTGTTCTGTTATAGAGAGTTCTGTTAAGCTGAATTTCCTTGTTGAATATGCTTGTTGAAATTTGAAACTGTTGAATACATTACACTTTAATTAGTTAATATGCTTGTTGAATTTCCTTGTTGAATATGCTTGTTGAATTTCCTTGTAAATTTACTATTGGATTAGGACATGAAATATGAAACTGTTGGGAAGTTGCTTGATTTGTACTGGAAATATGAAACTGTTGGGAAGTTACTATTGTAAATTTATGTTTTGTTGATTTGTACTGGAAATATGAAACTGTTGGATTATATGCTTGATTTGAATCTATGAAATATGAATTTGCTTGTCTTGCTGAATAGGAAATTTAACTATTTAAGAATTTAAGGTTGCTGTCTTGCTTAATAGGGAATAGGAACTAGGGAATTTAGGATTGCTATTGTTTTATAATTTTGCGGTTTTGCTACTCCATATTCTTTTAGAATGGCTTCTGCGAATACACCATCAGAAACACCATCTTCGCAAGAACAAGGATCAACTCCTGATGCATCAATCGGAACCCAAAAAAACAATAATAGAGCAAAAACCGATCCTGCATGGGGTCATTGTAAACAAGTTGTGGAGTCTGGAAAAACAATTCTGCTATGCATATATTGTGAGAAGCTTATTAGGGGTGGAGGAATTCATCGGTTTAAACTTCATTTGGCTGGAAAAGGAGGAGATATTGAGTCTTGTCGAAAGGTGCCAGCTGCAGTGAGACACCAATTCCATGAAAGTATTGAAGAGCTTCGAAGCAAGAAAAGAAAAACTCAAGAACAATATGCCGAAAGTTATAATGCTTGTGATGATGTTGAAAGAGAATTTGACGAGATCGAACGTAATGAGATGCAACAACAACAAAAATCCAGGGTTCCAACACCTATCTCTAGAAAAGGAAAACAAGTCAAAGGTTTACAATCCTATTTTCCATCGGCAACAACACCCGGAGCTCAACCAACTATCAAAAGCGTTCTTCAAAGCAAAGAAATTGTGGAGAAGTGTGATATTGCTATTGCAAAATGGATGGTGGATGCCTCTGTTCCATTTAATGCGGTTAATTCAGCTTACTATCAGCCAATGATTGATGCTATTGCAAGCATGGGTGCAGGGTATAAAGGGCCAAGTTATCCAAGAGTCCGTGGGTATTTGTTGAGTAAATTAGTTGAGGATGTGAGGAAGATGATTGATGGTTATCGTGAGATTTGGAAGCAAACTGGATGCACTATTATGGCCGATGGATGGACTGATCGTTGTAGGCGTACTTTGATTAATTTTTTAGTTTATTGTCCTAAAGGAACTGTTTTTCTAAAGTCAGTTGATGCTTCTAATATCTCAAAAACTGCTGAAAATTTGTTTAAGTTGTTTAGGAATGTTGTATTGTTTGTTGGTCCTGAGAATGTTGTGCATATTGTAACGGACAATGCTGCAAACTATGTTGCTGCGGGAAGATTGTTGGAGGCTGAGTTTCCTAAATTGTATTGGTCCCCTTGTGCAACTCATTGTGTTAATCTGATGTTTCAAGATATTGGGAAGTTGCAAGAAGTGAGTCAAACTGTGTCACAAGCTTCACTGATCACTAAGTATATCTATAATCATTGCTATCCACTGTTCTTGATGAGAAAGTTTACAGGTGGGCGGGAAATACTTCGTCTAGCTCCAACTCGATTTGCTACTAATTTCATTGCTTTGCAAAGTATTTTAGCTCAAAAAGATCCTCTGAGAGCTATGGTGACTTCTAAAGAATTTACAAGCTCAGCTTACTCCAAAGAAGCCAAAGCTAAGAAATTCGTGGATCAAGTCTTGGATTCTAAATTTTGGAGTCAATGCACTGATATTGTTAAGCTTACTTCTCCACTTGTTCATGTTTTACGTATTGTGGATAGTGAAGACAGACCTGCCATGGGTTATCTTTATCAAGCTATTTATAAGGCTAGAGAAGAAATGGTGAGGAGGTTTCAGAAAAGAAAGAAGGTTGTTGATCCTTATCTGAAGATTTTGGATACCCGTTGGGATGCACAACTTAAGAGAAATCTTCATGCCGTTGGTTATTGGTTAAATCCAGCTTTTCGATTTAATGCTGGAGAATTTGAAAATCACAAAGAAACGATTTCTGGCTTGTTGGATGTCATTGAGAAATATGCTTATGATGATCCTGTATTGAATTCTAAGCTGACAAGTGAGAAAAGGATCTTTAAGAATGCTGAGAAAGATTTTGGAAGACCTTCTGCAATACGTGAACGAACCACTGTTATGCCAGGTGAAATTTCTTCATAAATTTGGTCTTTTACTACTGTGATGAATTTATTATGTGATATTTATGATTGTGATAAATTATTTATCTGTTTTTTATGTTAAGATCAATGGTGGGAATCTTATGGTTGTGGAGCACCAAATTTGCAAAAGTTGGCTATTCGTGTTTTAAGCCAGACTTGTAGCTCTTCAGGTTGCGAGCGTAACTGGAGTATTTTTGAACACATTCACTCAAAGAAGAGGAATCGGCTAGAGCATCAAAAACTTAATGATCTTGTTTATGTTCATTACAACTTAAGGTTACAACAAAGGTACTTTCTTGATTGTTTTAAGTTGAAACTTGAAAGCATTATTTTAAAATCTTAATCATCACATGAGTAACGAAATATATTGATAACATAGGAACCAAATGAGAAACCAAGTTTATGATCCAATTTGTCTTGATGCATTTGAGGATCATTCGGAATGGATACTGGAAGATTCACCACCATTTTTAACTCCTGAAGAAATTGATGCTTTACGAAATGATCTTGCAAATATGTCTCTTCAATCACCTTTAGATGATTTAGGTATGCTTTTATTTATTTATGAATTTTGATCAACTATGATTTTTGCATGCCTTATAACATGTTTTATATTATTTTTTATCTTGATTTGTGAAACATTATCTATAATGCTAGATCAATTGGATTTGGAAGATGATCGGGAGGATGATGGAGCTAATAATTCTGTGGAAAATGCAAATCAAAATGAAACCAATCAGGATGTAGCTCCACATTTGTCAGATGAAGAGCAACTTGCCGACTTCGAAATCACTCCTTGGATTTAGTTTATGAATTGTTATCCATATTGTGTTTAACTAAGATACTAATGTACTAGTACTAAGTACTAACTACTTTCATGTTTATCTTTGTATTAGTTATATTTAGACTTTGAAATTTGGTTGTCTTTAAAATGTTGGTGAAGAACTAACAATATGTATTTTGAATTTATTAAGTTTATGACTATTTTTAGTATTTTATAATTTTTATTCATGTGAAACCGGTTTTACCGGTTCAACCAACGGTTTATCGGTTGAACCAATAAACCAGTGAACCAGTAACCTGACCGGTTCGATCACCGGTTCGGTTCTTACAACTATGGAAAATAGAGCTGGTGCATAAGATGAGAAGCAAGCTTAGCATAAAAAAGAAAAGAGATAAGCAAGAGCAACTCACGGTCAAAGAAGGTGTAGATGAAAGAGAGGAAGAATTGGAAAGAAGTGGAAGACGGAAGAGAGGTAAACTAGAGGGCAAAACAGGATGGACAGAACAAGGAACTATCTATCAAAGAAGATGACAACAAGTTAGCATATAGTAAGGCTGAGGAGGGGGGCCAATACAAGCCCCACCCTAAGCCATGAGTATATTAAATTAGAACTATCACAGGGTATCGGCCCCTGTAACAGTAGCAGAGATTCTAGATCTCTGCAAAAGAGTGAAGCCAGATATTTTGTTTCTCATAGAGACAAGGGCTAAAGAGTGCAAAATTGAAAAACTTAAGAGGAGATTTCATTTTGACAAACCCTTTTGTGTAAATTCCCAGGATTTGTCTGGAGGTCTGTGCTTACTATGGAATAAAAATCTAAAAGTTGACTTTTTATTTATGGTCCGACAATTATATTAAAGCTCGTATTAGTGATAGTAATAGCTTTGTTTGGAGCTGTTGTTTTGTTTATGGTGAGCCCAGGTTTAACAAGTGACGAGCACAATGGAGGGAATTAACAAGATAGAACCTGGACCAAGGGGAAACTCAGATGTATATTGGCTATTTTAATGACATTATGGGACAAGAGAAGAAAGTAGGACTACATCCAAAGCCAAAAGAACAATTAGAAGCCTTCAGGAAATTTGTTAATGAGAATGGGCTAATGGATATTGATCTAAAAGGGGGAAGATTTACATGGTTCAGCAATCCAAAGAATGGTTTTGTAACCAGAGAGAGAATAGATAAGACATAGTGAACTGGGCATGGAGGAGCCAGTACCAGAATGCCACACTTACAGCATTACCAGCCATTAGTTCTGACCATTGTCCAATCCATCTCACTCTTAAATCGAAAAGAAATTTTACAAGGCAATTCCGATATGAGGCATTTTGGGATGATCATGAAGACTGCAACAATATCATCAGAAGAGGTTGACAAAATCAAGGCACTTCGAGGAGATAAATGGGGAAAATTGTTGCGCAACATGAGAAATTGCAAGAGGGAGTTGACGCAATGGAGTAAAAATACCTTCGTGAGAGCTGACAGAGAAGTTAACCGACTAAGGGAGGGTTTGAAAAAGCTTCAAGACATAAAATTTTCAGAAGAACAGCAAAGGCAAATACAGAAATTAAAAGAAGAGACTAGCCAATTATGGAGAAGAAAAGAGAAATATTGGGGACAGAGGTCTCGAATTAAGTGGTTGAAGTGGGGTGACAAGAACACATCTTTTTTCCATGCTACTACAAATACAATCCAAAGAAGGGACAGGAATAGAATTGACAAGTTGAAGAAAGAAGATGGACAATGGGTAAGTGGAGAAAATGATGTAATGAAACTAATCAAAAATCACTTTTCCAATCTGTTCTCAACCACAACAAGAAGAAATGTGGAGGATTACATAAGAAGAATCCCAAAGAGAGTGGATCAAAGAATAAATGAAGTGCTTTTGAAAGACGTTTCAGATGAAGAGATTAGAACGGCAGCCTTCAGCATGGGAAGTCTAAAGGCTCCAGGGCCAGATGGACTGAATGGGCTATTTTTTCACAAGCATTGGGACATTATTAGTAGAGAGGTATGTGATGTAGTGAGGAAATTTTTTCAGACAGGGGTCATGCCAAAAGACATAGGAGAAACAATTATGGTGTTAATTCTAAAATTTAAACAACCAGAAAGTCTCAGCCAACTAAGACCGATAAGTTGCTGTAACTTTATTTACAAGATCATAACCAAGATTATTGTGCTAATACTGAGAGGAATGCTGGAAAAAATTATATCACCTATTCAGAGTGCGTTTGTGAGAGGAAGATATATACAGGATAATATTCTCGTAGTTCAAGAGGCCTTTCATAGACTAGGAAAGAAAGGAAGAGATGGATCTCAGAATTTAGTAGTCAAGTTAGATATGAATAAAACTTATGATCGTTTAGAGTGGGATTTTTTGGAGAAGGTATTGGGTGCATTCGGTTTTGATAAGAAATGGGTTCAACTGGTTATGACTTGTGTTAAGAGTGCAAGTTATAAATTTAAAGTAAATGGCAAGTTTTCAAGGAAGATTAATCCCCAAAGAGGCCTTAGGCAAGGAGACCCACTCTTACCATAATAACTTACGTATTCATTATGGCGGCAGAAGTCTTTACTATCCTAATGGAAGAAGCGAGAACGGAGAGTAGCATTTTAGGTTTCAGGTTAGCACTGTCAGCTCCAACTATTACTCATTTACTTTTTGCAGACGATTGTATTATATTTGCAGAGGAAAAAGAGGAGGAACTCTATCAAATTATTGTTATACTAAATAAATACACTCAAGCATCAGGACAAAAAATTAACTTAGAAAAATCTGGAATTATTTTTAGAAGTCAAGTTCCAATTCAGGTAAGGGTTAATATAGAAGAGATCTTAGGTATGCCAACTTGGGATAACCCTGGGATGTATCTTGGGTTACCGGCGCAGTGGGGTAGATCTAAATGTAGAGCATTAGCATGGATAGAGGAAAAGGTAATAAACAAATTGAAAGCATGGAAGGAGATGCTTTTGAATCAAGCCGGAAAAGAAACTTTGATTAAATTAGTAGTTCAAGCTATTTCGGCTTATGCAATGAACATAATTATGCTACCAAAATATTTTTGCCAAAGGATAAGCTCGAAGATAGCAAAATTTTGGTGGGCTAGTAGTGGAAAAGATAAGGGAATACATTGGAGGAGCTGGAAGAAGATCACAATGAGTGAAAAAGAAGGTGGTTTGGGTTTGAGGGATTTATAATGTTAAAACTTGGCTTATCTTGCAAAACAAGCGTGGAGAATTATAAAAGATCCAGAAGCAATTTGGGTTAAGATCTTAAAAGCTTTGTACTTTCCTAATAAGGATTTTTGGGAAGCTAGGGATTGTAAGGGGGCATCATGGGCATGCAAGAGTCTAATTAAAGGGCGTGATTTTTTAAGGAGACAGGGTAGATGGAGTGTGGGAGATGGATCAAAAATAAAAATTTGGGAAGATAGATGGGTTCTCAAATTTAGGGGAATAGATGGAGTCAGAGATTCAAGGGTGAAAAATGTTAAGGACTTATTGAAGGGAGAAGGAGGATGGAATCAGGAGAAGATTAGGGAGCTTTTTTTCAGAAACCATCGGAGAAAAAATTTTACAAACACCAATGTGCTTGATCAAGAAGGAAGACACACTAATATGGCCAAATAGAAGAGACAGTGAATATACGGTGAAAACGGGACACTATGCTGCTAAAATAGAAAAAATAGTAGAAGAAAAAGGATCACCATCAACTAGTGAGGATCTAAGAGAGCTATGGAGTTGTATATGGAATATGCAGACACCTCGAAAGATCAAAATTTTTTATGGAGGGCGGTTCATGATGCTATTCCAGTTAGCAAAAATATTTACAAGAAGAAGATACTCAAAAGTCCTATGTGTCAAATATGTGAGAATCAGAAAAAAAACTACCGAACATGCTCTGCTTCTTTGCCCGTGGACTAGACCTGTTTGGTTTGGATCCCATAGTCAATGCATTCAATTTATACAGAATGTGACATCATTTGAAAAGTGGCTTATGGAAAAAAAATACAAAAAATTAAAGCAGAAGGGAAAGAGGACAGAGAGATCATGATTGCTAAATTGGGATTTCTGAGTTGGGAGGTTTGGAGATTCAGATGTCAGCATATATATCAAAGATCAGTCATAGACCCAAAGGCAACAATCATTAAAGCAAGGATTTCAGAAGCAGAATTCAGAAATGCAACCAAGAAAGAAAATAATCATCACCATCCAACAAATAGAATGCAAAAAGAGTAGAAGAAGAATTACCTGGAGACCTCTCCCAGGACAGTGGTTAAAAGCAAATGTTGATGCTACATACAGGACGAAAATATCAGAAGGAGTCTCGACAGTAGTGGTTCGAGATAGTACCGGCAAACTAATGACGGGAGTTTACGCCAAGTTCAAGACTGCGTCAAGTCTAGCTGCAGAAGCTGAAAGAATAAGAAATGCATTAATTTTAACAAAAAACCTTCAATTAGAGAAGATCCTTATAGAGTCGGATTGCCTACCTCTCACCCAAGCAATTAAAGCAAAAAACGGTATATGTGAGATGGATCCGATTCTAAGGGATATTCAAGAATTGGCTCGGAACATTAGAGAATGTGGTTTTACCTGGAGTCTCAAGGAAGGCAATGAACTGGCACATCAAGTAGCAAAGGCAACCTCATCAAATGAGCTTGGAATTGGGTGCGCCTGGAATCCACCTCCACCTATTGAATCCATCATGACAAGGGAGCGAAAAAGGGAGTAACCAATAGGAGAACAAGTGCAAGCATAGCAGAATTGAATGGGTAGAGTCGGGTGATATTCATGAGAGGTGGCGAAACTTTGGTTTTATAATGAAAGTACATCAAACTAGATCAGTTCTGATCTGAGACAGAGGCGGTATTCTCATCCCAGACCAACAAAGTTCATGGTTTTGCTCGTCACCATGAATGATGGCATCATCATCTTCTTGGTTCTTCATCAATGGCACGGCACGGCACCTCCATCAATGGCGTGGCACGACAACTTTTATGATTGGCACAAAAGAGCCTATTAGGAAAAGATGCACAAGAGCCACAGCAATGGAGAATACAGGAGCTTACTCGCTATCGTCAGTTTGAGGAACAGACAAGTTAGTGATTTGAATTGGGTTGGGTAGGAATAAGATTTCTGTTTATTGGGTTTGAGTCCTTTGTGACCCACAATCCTGACCAAAAAAAAAAGCGTCCATTTGACCTTAAAGAATTGAAAAAAACCATAAGTTAATTTTTAAAAGATATATTAATTTATTTTATGTTATGTTAATTAACGAGCAAATTAATCTTTTATTAATTAATTTATCAACATCATGATAAACAAAATGTATTAAAATTTTGAAGATAAGATTACAAAAATTTTAATATCATAAAGACCAGGGTGTGTTTGGATTTGCGTTGGAGAAAAGAGAAGCGCGTTTGAGCTTCTTGAACGCTTCATCTTTGTGTTTGGCAACATTTTTATCCTCTAAACGCAGAAGTGATTTCTATGTTACACCAACGTTTACCAGAAGCTATAAATTTTAGCTTTTCCGTTTAACTTTTCACGTTGGATTAAAAATTATGTTGTATGTACCAATTATATCCTTCATTATTCATATGTTTATTTTTTTTTTATAATATTTTTTCTAATACTCTCTTATGCATATTATTGTTTTTTATAAAATTTCTGTTTTTTTTATTTATATGAGTTTTTTTATTGTTATTGTTATTTTTTTTTACATGAAATATTTTTTACTTTGTATTATGATTCTACTAATCCTATTAGAATACTAAGGAATATTGAAAATACTAAAAAAATATTAAAATTTATTTAAATATTTAAAATAAAATTATAAAATAACATAAAATAATTATTTAAATTCATGTCCTTTTCTGTAATTTTTCATTTAAAAGTGATTTTGAATAATATAATCCAAACAATATTTAGTTTATTATAATTCATTTTGAATAAAAATTGCCAAACATAAACCACGTTAACACTAATTTACTTTTGATCAAAATCAATTTTACAAAATCAATTTTATACAAACCTCAGTTTATAAACTGTAATCCAAACACACACCAAATTAGGGTAATTTTCTTTGTCTAATCAGTACCATTATTACTTTATATTTTGCTACACTAGGCAGCAGCCACAAAAGAAGATCGTGACAAACGTGAGATTCCCAACAATTAACGGTATATTAAAATATGAAATGCTGACATACAAGTGGACTGTTATAAGCCACAAGAATTCTCCTACTTTAATCAATGTAAGGATCACCCAGAGAACTTGCTTTAATCTAATCATTTCAACATATTTTACTTACTTTACTTTATCAATAATACTTAGTTGAGAGATTGACATAGTGGATCATAAATTTTCTATTCCTTTTAATTAATGATTATTGATATATTCATAAAAACAGGATGTCTAAGAAGTTAGCATTTTTATTAAAATTTAGTTAATATTTAATTAGTTAAAAAAAATGTAAATAATTTTATATTATTAAATATAATCTTACACTATTAAAAATACTAATAATAACCAATTAATGATTATAAATCACAAAATTTACTGATCGTCTAACACTTTTTTATTCATAAATATTAACACTTATTAAGCCTAAACCTTTGTCCTAATTTTGACAGACAGCGTTAAATTAACCTAATGTGTGTGTAGAGTATAGAATACAATTTTGTATCGCACATTAGAGATGAAAATACATATAAAGTGTGTATTTATTGGGGGTAATGCTAGGGAGACAAAAAAACAGCCAAAATTTACCTTATTTAGTATTCATTAATAATCGCAACAATTAATAAATGCTAAATAAAATAAGTTATAGCTGTTTTTGGCTGATTTTCTTTGGTTACCAAACATTTTCGATTTATTGGATTAGCTAGCGTTTGCAAACGGATATATGTGTTAATTTGTTTTTGGAGAATTAATTATAATCAAAATTAGATTAGTGTTAATGTGATTTGTGTTTTGATATCTTTTGTGAAATATGATTTTGAAAAATAAGTATTGTTTGAATGTTGTTAGTCAAAATCAAGTTCAGGTGCATAATTACTGAAGAGAACATATGATATTTCTTTGATATTATTTCTTATTCATATTTCTAAAATTTAAATAAATATATATTAATATTTTTTACATTAATATTTTTAATTCAATGTGTTTAAGAATGACAATTATGAGATTAATTAAGTCCACAAATATTTAAACTCACTACAAGAGAATCGGCAGATAGCAGCGGTTATTTAGCCGATTAGCAACGATTTTTAACCGCTACAGAAGAGATAGCAGCGATTGTAAATCCGCTAGAAGATAGCGTGCGGCTAAACAGTTAGCAGCGGTTAATAGTAACCGCTAGAATAACCGCTACAAGATGGTATTTTGCCGCGAAATATTTTTGTGGCGGTTATAACCGCTACTAAACAGTAAACTAGGGTACTTGGAGATAGCAGCGGTTAGTAACCACTGCAAAATTCCATTTTCTGAAAATTAGTTGTTCTAACATAACAGCGGACTTTTAACCGCTACTAAATGTATTATTATGGTTTTTTTTGCTTCAAATCCGAATTATCATATATAATTGTTAATTTAATTCCTGTTACGTTCTTCCACTTCGTAAGTTGCTTTAATTTATTAAATCAACAAAGAACTAATGAAATTAAAAAACACAAAATAGTTGAAAAATATTTACACATGAAAAAAACATCATAAGAGAAATTTGTCTTCAGTACATCAATGTCTGTAAACTTAAAATTAAAAACTCAAGTCATTAAACAACAAATAATAAAGAAGTTTGTAAACTAGAAAATTAAAAAGTCAAAGGTCTTTACACAATAAACAATAAATAAGTGTTCAGATTCAAAGTTTTTCTAGATCAATTGATTTGACTCCATGATATTTCATTTAGATCATTAGTGCCACAAGATCATGTTGCACGGGATACGGTCGGTGTACCTCCTAAAACTTCCAGATTCGCAGCTACGTCAGGAGGCAAATTACCTCCTTGTTGCTGTATTAGGTATCTTAACAAATTTTCCATTGTTTGTGACTTTGCCTTTTTCTCTGTTCTCTCTGCCTTTAGTATTGTTGCCTCTGCCTTAAGTTCTGCAATCTCCTTTTGATAATCCTCAACTTGCACACTGGAGGCTGACTGTTGTGGAATATAATGAAAACACTGAATGGGACACGGTCCGAAACCCATTCCACGAACTCGTCCTGGATACTTCTTGCCAAGAACTTGTGAGAGGGAATCATTCTGTGAAAGCTCCTTGCTGGAGGCGTCTTGGCTCTCAATATGCTCAATTGCTTCCTGCATACATGTGATATTTGGAGTTAAACTAATTTTAGGACTACAATTGTAAGTCCAACAAGAAAACTGGAAAATTAAACAAGATGACTTAGATGACACGGGATGATGATTTAGAAGACCCAATAGATGAGATGCTTCCGAGAATTTCGATGATGTGGCTTAGTGGAAAGATGGAAGACATGAACATCATTTATAGAGGATGTGTGTGTGTTTAATAAGTTTAATAGTGTTTATGATGAACGTATTTTGCTTGTTACATTACAATCTGTGTTTTCGTATTTGAAATAAGTTTTCATTTCTTGTTGGTTTTCATGCATACCACCAGTTTCTCATTTCTTTCAACATTTGTTGATAGCAAGACACACTTTTGAAGTAATTTTTGTTGTGATCATCATTGTTGTTGTTCTTAATATCGTTGAATTACCATATTGTTATCATTGACCCATATAGTCAACATTAAATGGTGGTGTAACAGGAGAAATGATTACGGAGGATTTCTCTTCATGTTGTGCGGCCACAACATTCGCTAACGAAATGGCTATGGCCTCTCCATTCTATTCACTTGAACATGCAATTACTGTTGCCAGAGACATCTAGTTCTATAAGTTGAATGTTAGGTCTTAGTTGGAAGCTATCTCAGGACGAACTTGTTCTAATGAATACCTGGAAACGGCGAACGAAGCTACTGTGCAGGTTTGTTCATTAGGCATACCGTTAAACCATTGAGTTAAACTATTTTTGAATGATAAGTATTTTAAGTTGATATAAGCTTAAAACAAATAACCAGCAATAGTTGATACGTTCATATTAAATTATGTAGGAACTTCATGTATGGGGATCAAGGTATGAGAAAAAATTTGGGTACGTTTTTGTGACATTTGTGGCTGGTAGGACCTCCGAAGACATACTTGCTGAATTAAAGGTTAGAAAAAAGTTTCTAGCATAGCAAGTGAATCACAAAGACACGATGTGATTATAACAAAGACCATGAACTGATTAATTTTATTATGATGTAGACGCGCTTTCGAAACACGCATGTTGTTGAGTTGGATATTGCTTCAAAAGAGAAACTAAAGTATATAGAACGTTCTATTACAGAACTTCTTTCCAAGAAATCCGTCCAAACTACCAACGAAGGAGATGGTAATCCTGAATTTTGATTTTGTTTAGGTTTAAAGAGTGCGAACCATTTTAATGTATTTTTTTTCTTAATTACTAGCTAATGGCCTTGATGTTATCATTGTCTTTTAAGTAGATTTATCTTGTTGTTTGCATGTTCATATTTTCAGTGTCAGCTGAATATTCAGGCGAAATAGTTGATGACACTCTAGATGGGGCAAACACTGATTCAGAAGACGATTTAGATGCTATCTCCTCCGGTGGATATGACATCTCCAGGAATGTTGAGCTTGATAAGGTCACAGAAAAAGACAATCAAACTTTAAACACCCAGCATAGAGGAGATGACGTACATGCTGCAAAAAGGGGTTTCGATCTGAACAAGTTGCCATGGTTTGGAGATGACTTATCAGATCCTTTATCACGTAGCTGCAGTAGATTTTTGACAGAGTTTTTCTGGCCAGGTCAATACGATGTTGATGAGAAATTTTGAGTCAATATTTGTTTGTCTACTTTAGTAATTCTGATTTTTATACACTATTGAACTTTGTTTTGAATTTATGAATTCGGATGTTCACTTGATTTTTTTGTTACCATTTATACTTAAATACAAACTCAAAATGCGCTGATAGTACAAGACAAAACCTGATTCGTAAATTTGTTCATTGTTATTGATTTATAATATTTTTTAATTAGTCAATTATTTTTTATGTAACACAAAATTGAAAATTTTTTTACTGATTTAAGTTAAAGTGTTTGAAACATGTTTTTCAAAAATAAATATTAGCGGAAACTTGAATAGACATAAGAAGGCAATGTTTAAACAAGCAATTTCAACTTAAAAATATATTGCAGCGATTGAGAGAGTACCGCTGCAAAAAGCACATCAAACACATTTGCCCAGCGACATTTAGCGGCGGTTAAAGCAAAACCGCTGCAAAATGTTACGCTTTTAGTAGCCACATCCACATCCGTCGTGCTAACCGCTACCGAATTTTATTTAGCAGTGATTTCTGGAAACCGCTACTAAATGTCCGCCGCAAACTGCCGGGTTTCTTGTAGTGACTTTTTAACTAATAATCTTAGATTTAAATCTTAATTCTTTAGATAGAAAAAAAAAATTTATGATATTTTTAAATCTTTATTATTATTAAGTTGCGTAAATCAATAGTTTTTTTAGAGCAAAAATTAAATAATTAAAAAGTTTCAACAAAAATATAGTAGTATAAAAACAAAATTTCCTTATTTTAGCCAAACGTCCGTTTAATCCAAAAATGAATCTACATTTGGGAGCACAAAAATTACCCAAAGAGACACATTATAATGGAGCATGTCACAGATCTCTATTCTATGTCCTAATACATTTTTGGGTAATATATATTAATTATAATCATAAATTAAGTTATTTTACATCAAATGACTTATATTACAGTAATTTTATTTATTATTATAAATATTAAATTAAATAAGTTATTATTATTTTTGATTTAGAATTAAATAAAAATAAAATTAAAAATATTATATTATTTAGACTTTAAAGTTTAATGAGTGTCACACTCAAATATAAATAGTGATTTTAAAATTTTGGTCTCTAACACATTAAAATCGCTTACGTAGTTTTTTTTTTTCTATTAGAAGAATTGTAATTTAACCTTATCAAAAATATAAAAGGTTTTAGTTAATGAAAATCAAATAATCAAATTCTTTCGATCATGTTTTAAATTTAAATACATTTTTATTCTCAAATATTTTTTTAAAAATAATTTAACATAAATGATATTTGAATTAGAAAAATCTTAGAATTTCCAACAGCATCAAGTATTGTGAGTGCCGCACTTGGATCAATCCCAAGTGGCAAGTGCACTTTGAAGGCAGCATACTTATAAATTTACAGTTCCACCACTCAAGCCAGCTCCTCAATCGCACAAGATTAGAACAAACCTTCAGATGTGTTAAGTTCAGAATGAATGGGTATTTTACTTTTTTTTCCCCCTTTGTTTGGATATTTACAACATAGTTCTTTTTGTTTTTGGTCGTGACAACATTATTTCTAATGGATTACTGGGTTTATTTGGAACGTGCCCCCAAAAAATAGTTTCAATAGCTTGTATCTATATAAATTCCTAATCCATGAAGACAATGTGTTATGTTCATGTATAGGCAGCTGATGCCTTAGCTCAGATGATAATTCATATGCTTTTTAATATGTTATATTCGGATTCGAATTTTAATAAATGTGTTAAGTATTAAAAAAAATCTTTTAATATTGTGCGAGTAAATATGTAATATATATATATATATATATATATATATATATATATATATATATATATATTGTGATACTTGAGATTGAAAATTGTCCGACTCATTTAACCAAAAAAAAAAAAGATGTTAATGGAACAGAGCGAGACATGTATTTAAATACCATGCATTCCAATCCAAACAACTAACCCATTGTCCCATTTCTTTTTTATTATCCACAAATATCTTAAATTTTGTCCCATATCCAAATTCACAGATATATACTGGCTCTGTATTTACCAACCAATCCCGCCTTGCTTTGGAACCTAATTGATTAATAATTTTTTATATAAAAAAATTATAACATGAAGACTAACAAATTGAATTAAACTAATCAATAAAATTATAAATATGATTAAATACTTTAGAAATATAATAAGTATAAAGATAATTTAAAATTATTCACAATAATACATAATATATAATTGTCTTACACACAAATATTTTTATATACATGTACGGAGCAGACGGAACGGTCATTATCTATACCCGTTCTATATTTAAATAAAAATAAAAAAGTCTTATCCAAAATCACTCCATATCTATTTTAACTGTTGAAAATACCCGTTTTTTTGAGGCTGGTAAGATAGTTCGATCGAAATTATCATTCTTATTCATGTAGATGATTTTGACTTATGAAAATTAAAAGGAATCGATCGACTCTAGTGAATGAACTAAAAATCGGCTACGTACTAAATTAGTTTAATTTAGAATAAAAATCAATTACCAATAATTCAGTCAAAAATTTAAAAAATAGGTTAAATTTTTTAACAGTTAACAATTTAAATAATAAAGCATAAATTATTTAAAAAAATATATTTCATATATAAATATATTATTTAATTATATCCAATTTAATTTTAATTGAATTTTTATTGAATTTTCAAATTTTTAGTTTTATCAATTTAATAACCGGTTCAATTTTTATAACCTTGATATGTAGTAAGATTTGTTGCCAGTCTCCTATCTTCCAAATAATAAGCTCCAATAGGGCTAGAAACTAATCGTTTTTCTATTGATTAATAGATACTTAACGGTTAACACTTAATTCGAAAAACTCCCCAAAAATTCATAGGTATGGCAATCCTAGTGAATACTGATGTATAAACCCATTTTTATAAGCTTGACATCACTTTAAAAAAACTGACAATGCTTATTTGGAATTCTTAAAATTGTATATTTCAATTAATAAAAGCCAATTTGAATCTTTTGTTTTTTTAAAATGGCCTCAAAAGATTTTTAGAAGAAAAAACTTAGGCAAGAAATATGAGTAACAATAACATTTCCTTTTGGGATTAAAGCAATTAAAAAATTGGGAAAGATTTCAAATTATTAGTGGACTAAGAAGAACAAAATAAAATAAATGTTATTCTTGAATTAAAAATTAGAAGAATAAACTTATCAAATTTTCCAAATAGATACACTTTACTTAAAAATCAAATTTGATGTAAGTATAGACACCAAAAAAATTTTGATATAGTAGGAATTATAATACTCATACACTTGAAACATAAAATCTCTTCTAAAGAGATTATAGTAATAATGATAGAGCAAGAATATATAAGATCGTTTGAGTGCAATATATATTATTATATCATAAAAAATAATTTTAGCACGTAAATAATCATTTAAAAAATAAATAAAATTATATATATAAATAATTTATATTTTTTAATATATGAAAATCAAATTCCTATCCCGTTCTATATGTAAATAAAAAATACAAATTAAAAAGCAGTGTTTTAAAAATCGAATCAGATCGGCCGGTTCGATCAAGTTACTTGAAAATCAGTTCTCTAGCCATTTTGGTTGACATGGAATAAAATTGTTTGGCAAAAATCAACAAAAAGTCAATCGAACCAGACAGTAAATTGATGAATTAATAAAATTGAACGGTTTTTAACGGTTTTCAGAATTTAAATTAAAAATAAAATCAGCATATAAAAGCCTGAAAGCATGCCTTCTCGGTTCTCCTCCCTCATACAAAAACCCTAACTCACTATCTCTCTCTATCTCAGCCACCAGCAGCAGCTATCGCCTTCGCCGCCACCGATAATGACAGACAGGATCAGCTTGAAATTTTTGATTGTCAATCCTCTTCTCATCTTCTTACGACTTAGAGGGTTAGCTTGTTTATGCTAATTATTTTATTTAAATATTTAAAATTGTATAATAATTTTTTAATAATTTTATTATATATTTAATTAAACCGATTTAATTACGATTTGATTCTGGTTGGACTATTAAATCACTAAATCAGTTGCTTGATAGGTTCGGTTTTCGCAACTATGCAAAAAAGCTCACTCCCATGCATTAACTACTCAACGGAAAGTAGCCGCATAACGGGGACCAAGACCATTTTGGGGGACACAGAAACCTTACTAGTACTTACCAAATCACATGGCTATGTATTTATAGAAACAGAGATGATGATGAAATCTTTGGATCACAACCCCATCTTCTGTTGTGTGATATCCACCAACTAATCACTTGGCATATTCATTGTGCTGTCACCTTCAAAACTGGTACTAAGAACATTACAACATTTTTTGTTTCCTTCGAAGGATATAATTCATCTCACAATTCAGAAACGTGTATAATTTACATGAGAGAGAGGTTTTCAAGCAACTAGCAAAATAGCATGACAAGTGAACTAGTATTAGTTATACTTCTTCCGAGCTAGAAATTTTTGTGGTAAAAAAAGCGAATAAGGTTTGTTATTGTATGTAGAATCAATATTAATTCTTTTTAATTGAAAGTGTTGGTACTTTAATATTTCTCATAATAATATTATATCATATTAAGCAATTTTAAATTTGATATTAGATTGACTTTAACATGTAAATATAAAAAAATACAATTCAATTTGTACTAGTGTATTAAAAATGAAATCTAATTTAATATAGAAAAACTATGTGGTGCCTTTTAGTAATAAGTAGAGAGAAATGATAAGTCGATCTCATTTTTTTATGTTTGTGCGTGATAGACAATTTAATTGTAGATACCATAGCAATAAC
Source organism: Arachis hypogaea (assembly GCF_003086295.3). Taxonomy (NCBI): domain Eukaryota; kingdom Viridiplantae; phylum Streptophyta; class Magnoliopsida; order Fabales; family Fabaceae; genus Arachis; species Arachis hypogaea. The sequence goes on from NC_092039.1 coordinate 108,568,685, forward strand.
TTTGGATATATACTTCAATATAATATAATGATGATGTCAAAAATCACATTGTAAAACTATTATATAGATTAATATTTTTGATTAAATATGTTTAATTAAATTATTTAATGGTTTATATATAATGTGATTTTCACGTGAAGACATCATTATTAAAGTATTTATCTTAATATAAAATAGAGGTAAAGTACTATTTTAGTTCTCAACGTTTGAACTAAATCCTAATTTAGTTTATAATGTTTTAAACGTTTTATTTTTGTTTCAAAAAGTATCCGACAAATTTGATATTGTCCTTCTATTAAATTGACGCAAATAGTTAAGAGAATGAGTAATGTAAACTTTAACAATGTTATTGTTAAGTTATATTTTTTTTCATGTTAAAAAAATATAAACAAAACCTTCTTTTAATATTTTTTTTTCAATTTTCTTATTGTAAAAAAATTTAAAATATTATCAATCAATTATTAACGTTCTAGAATAAAAGAAAAAAGATTTAATTTTACTTACACGTTAAAATTAAATATTATTAATTTTTAAATATGCTAATTATTTATATTAAATTTAATAATAGAATAATATTAAATCCATTTAAAATTTTTAAAATTTTAAATAGGATGTTTGAAATAATTTAAGAGAAAAATAAAATATTTAAAATATTAAAACTCAAATTAAGAACTGACTCAAATATTAGAGACTAAAATAATACTACAATGTTTATATTTTTTGGTTAGTTTTATTGGCCGACCTAAAATGTTTTTGAAATCCTAGTAAAAGGAAAAATTAAATATACTCTTGTACGAAGAAAAAGCCTGATGAAAAATGAAGCAAAAGATATTCCATTCACATGAGCTAGCATGCAATGAATGAAATGAATACTAAATCACCTATTTTTCACTTCACTTAAAAATTAATTTCATTTGCCTAACCCTAAATATATCCTAACCAGCACATCCTCTCTCTATATATAGTCCAATCCTTGCATGCATTCACCACAACACAAATTCCTTTCCACTCTCAAAACCAAAAACCTTGATTAAAAAAAAAAAAACATACAATGGCTAGCTCAACAATGCTGTTCAAGGTTGCATGCTTGGCAATGGTGTGCATGGTGTTGAACACCTCCATGGCCAATGGTGCCCTGACATGTGCCCAAATCACATTCACTGCTTCACCATGCATTGCCTACATTAGGAACCCCGGTGCCGCCGTTCCAGCACAATGCTGCAACGGCCTTAGGTCACTCAATGACCAATGTAAGGCCACGCCGGAGCGCCAGGCCGCTTGCCGGTGCCTGAAATCGACCGTTCTGAACGTACCCGGAGTCAATCTCCCGGCGCTTGCTGGCCTCCCTAACAAGTGTGGGATCAACTTGCCCTACAAAGTCACCCCTGCCATTGATTGCAACACGTATATCACTTAAACCCCATCTTTTTTTAAAATTTTTTTTATTAATTTAATATTAATGGTAATTACTAATAAAAAATAATCTAGTTACAAACATTATTGTTAGTTGCTCATGCATATGGCATAGATCACTTCACGTGAAAAATTCACATCACTTGTCGCATGTGTGAATTTGATTCTTTAATATTTTAATTTTTCTTTTCAATCATGCGTGCATGACTAAATTATGTGAAAACAAAATTAAAGTGAGCTAGCTAATATAATCTCATATCCACTTTCATTGGATTATATATATACATATTCTGCTCCGATAACATTAGAGAGACATAATTAAAATTATATATATATTTTGTTTAATTTAATATTTATAATTATAAATTTATTATCTCTAATATTAAATAAAATAATTTTAGACTATTTGGACTGATTATTTATTATTTCGCAAATTGTCTCTCAAATATTATTATTTTACTTAGTGTTTGTACATATAGGAGCATCACTACTTGATGAGCATCTAGTAATAACTATTCTCTATATCTTAATTAATGTATAGATGCTATAATTAATATATATATATATATATATATATATATATATATATATATATTATCAGAAATGTTTAATAATAAAAAAATATTAATAAAAAACAGTTAAAACTTACCTTATTTAATATTCATTAATTAATATTAAATAAAATAAATTTTGTCTATTTTTTTTATCTCTAATATTACCGATATAACATGAATTTTATGTTTTTTCTCGTTGCAGGGTACATTGAGCATGTTAGTTGTGCATGGAAGAACTACGCTTGTTGAATTGGATGTTGGTCTGTGGTAATAATATAATAAATACAGATAGAATAAAGAAGACCAGTGGTTATCTTTAATAGTTACCCCCTGTTGGTTGTTAGTGTCTTATGTGTTCTCCTCGCTAGGGAGAACTTTAATCTTTACTATGATTGTGATTTGTATTTTCGTCAACGTTATAATAAAATATTAATGTGTTTCAGTTCAAGTGTTGATTGTCCCTTGTGACATTATTGGATTTCTTAAGCTTCGGTCTCTATATATATATTTGACAATTATATAGTGTTGTTATATTCATAAAATGGTGGCTCCTGAGGTGGGTGTGCTTTAACTGTGTTAGTTTGTGTGGCGGCTATGCCACAACAAGCAAATTAATTGGAGACGGACACATTGACTTATATTTGAATTTAACTTTAGTGGTTCATCCTATTTTACTCTTTTATACCTAAAAACAGACCTAAAAAATTTAATAGTAGAGACAAAATATATATTAACATCATAATAAATTTTTGTTTTGTTTTTTACTATAATTTTTTTGGTGATTGAATAAATTTTTGGTTTAATTGTTTTATTAGTTTCTATAATTCACTAATTTTTTAATTAGATTTTAATTATTTTATTGGTTTTTATAATTTACTAATTTTTTAATTAAATTTTTATATTTTAAAAATTTATAATTAAATCATTATGTCTTTATATAGTAATTTAAATAATAACATATGTATATTTTAGGATTCCATTCTAAATTTCATATTTTTAAAAAATTCAATAATTTTTTTATTGTTAATATAATTAAATATCTCTTTATATATATATATATATATATATATATATATATATATATATATATATACTAAAAAGTTGTTTAAAATTTTATCTTCTTTTAGTTATGTAACTGACTCTTTATCATAATATTCATAGCTAAAAAAATTATTTCATCTAATACAGTTGTTACGATAAAATTAAAGCTAATCTTAAAAAAATATTAAAATATTCTTTTAAGTCTTAATTAATTTTTTTTTGTAAAAACAATAATTTTATTTATATTTGAGAATTGATTATTAGAATATATATCTAAAATAAAGTCCTCAAATTAACTATTAAATATTAAAAATTAAATGAAAAATAATTTTAATAGGATCAAATTTAATAATTTAATAAAAATAAATAATTATTATTGTTGTATATTGCTCAAGAAATTTCTAAACAAGTAAATTCGTTCATGATTATACCTGCATTAACAAGAAGTTTTAACTCTTTTTTACAACGGTAAAAACTATTTTTTTCACCACTTTTCTTACATCCAAAATAAATAATAAATCTTAGCCAAACTATATCTAACTCCATAAATATATGTATTAAAAACATTTCTCAATTCAAACCCAAGTTATAAGATAGTAAAAATGTAAAATACATCGAGAAATTCTCCACATACAAACATTTTTTTATACAAGTCTTTACAAGTGTAGCTTCTTCTTCTTCTTGCGCACGTTCTTCTTCTTTTTCCTCTTCTTTTTCTTCTTATTTTCTTTCATTTCTTGCCTTCTTTTTCTCCTTCTTCAACCGTTACTGCACGTTTTCACTGCAACTTCTTCTTCTTCTTACTGCACGTTCTTCTTCTCTTTCGTTTCTTGTCTTCTCTTTCTCCTTCTTCATTTACGTGCTTTTCTCTCTATTTTATTTCTTCGTTATTCTTGATTTTCATTATTTTTTGACATCAAGCTCTGAAATCGTTTTTGAAAAAGAAGAAGCACCAGAAGATGAGGAGGAGAAAGAGAAAGAGTTATGAATTATGCATAAAGTGTACTTCAAAGAATTTTGGGTGTATTTCTTAAATCCTTTGGGTGTAATTTTTGTAACCCTTTGGGTGTATTTATATAATTGTTTGGGTGAATTCCTGTAACCGTTTGGGTGTATTTCTGTAATCTTTTGGGTGTATTTCTGTAATCGTTTGAGTGTATTTCTATAATCGTTTGGTGTATTTCTGAAGTTCCATTATCTTCAAATTTGGCAAGAAACTCGTTTTCATGAAGGAAAAAAAAAAGAATAGTCGTTTATAATGCATGGTGAGTAGCGCGCTTTGCAAACAGGAAATGGTTAAATAGCGTGCGTTTATTTACTCTTAAATGTGAGAGTGTAATGCGTATTTTTTGTTGGACTTGTACCAACTTATAAAATTTATAAAGCAAAAAGACTTGTATGTGTAACAGACCTTAAATACATTACATCATTAAACGTCAAGGTTATAAAAACCGGAGTAGTAGAATTAGTGTATAATTTCAACCAAAATTTAATTAGAATTGAATTAAATATAATAAAATAATATATTTATACAATTTATTGCTTTACACCGATTTATCGCTAAAAATGGTTAAAAAATTAATTCTTTTGTACTTTATTATTTTACTAAAAAATTGATTTTTATTTATTATTTTAAATTATTAATTGTTCAAAAATCATTCTGATTCAATCATTAACTAATTTTTTTTTTATCAAGTTTTTTAGTTTTTGACCAATTCATTACTAAAAGCAATTTTTAGCTTAAACCGAATGATCTCGCAATCGGTTCTTAATTAATCAGGTGAGATTAGTTGGTTTGGTACCATTCTCAATTTCTCATAACCATGTTAAAAGCACGCAACAATAGAAAATCGAGTAAAGCCTTTAATTTCAAAAAAGCTTCATCTTCAACATCAAGTTTTTTTTTTTTTTAATTTATTTAAATAAATGCATAGCTCCCCTTCATCCACTATTTCCAAACTTTTAGCGCCAAATTGGTCTATCATATTACAATCTCTCAAAAATAGAACATATAAGAAATAAGAAATTCTTCTATGAATTTTACCAAAATAATACCCTGTTGTCCTTCGCTAAAATACAATATCCATTGTCGTCAACCGCTTCCATAAAATCCCCAAACCTGAACAAAAACTCTCCATAAAAATATCACTGAAACACCATGCTATTACTTCAACTGCTTGCATAAAAAATGCAAGCTAGCTAACTAAGTCACATAAACTCTGCACCAAACTGACACCGGAGCACAGTGCCCTGTCAGTGTATGAGGAGGAAGGAGCTCTATCCATTCTGCTTCATATTCCCCGAAATGAATTTTAATTTTGTTTCAGTTGTCAAAAATAATATCCGATTCATATTTTTTTATAATAAAATTACATTGATATTTTTTGCTGATACTAGAATTCATATCGACAGGGAGTTAATTTTTGTTTGGTAACCTCAGTTAATTTTTTTATTTATCTTAAAATTTAAACTTTAAATCGTAAATACTTAATTTTAAATTATAAATTCTAAATTTTAATTTTCTAAAAAATAAAAAATTTTTAAATTAAAAAAAAAGAATTAGCTAATAATAGATTCCTATATTTTTTGTTTTGATAATTACAAATTAATAAGATTATTTATACAACAAACAGTTCCTGACATTGTATAGAAACTATGAAGCATGGACATTTTATTTAGTTAATGTATTCGCGTGTCGGATACATTTCGGCTACGACACTTATTGATATTTGTTCGATATACGTGTTTGTTATATTCAACCGTGTCTTAATAAAAAAATAAAATTTTTTTTGTTGGATACACCAAATACTATTATGTATTAGTGTGTTCAATCTTATTTTTAACATGTATTCTTAAAATAAATTTAGAAATAGTATATATTATTATTTATTAAAATAAAAAAATATTTTAAATATTTTATAAAATTAAAATAAGACATTAAAAATAATTAAAAAATTAATTTATGTTTTAATATCAATAAAATATTAAAATATCATTATAATTTTTCCAAAAAATATTTTATATTTTATATGTATACGTATCCATGTGTATGTTTTATAAGATTTTAAAATTTATGTATCGACGTGTCCTATGTTATATCGTATTCTGTATCCGTGTCAGTGTCCGTACATTATAGTATAAAAATATTTATTGATATGCAGATAGAAAACTCGTTTTTTCTAGACACATTAATTGACCATATATAATATTTAAAATAATTATTCATAAAACGTGAATTCCTACCTATAGTCGTTAAGTGTCACATGTATAAATGGAACAAATTAATTCTCAAAGATAAAGTGTAAAATAATCTTTCAAAATTTTAAAAAATCTTAAAATAGTACTCAAAAAATAAAAAAATTTTAAAACAGTCTCTTTGAATATTTTTAATTTTTTTTAAAAATTAACATCTTATAATATTTTATTAATCAAATAATAAAATATTTTTGAAAAATATATAATAAAAAACATAAAAATAACAAAATATATATTAAAAATAATTTTATTTATTAATATAAAATGTCATAAGAAATAGTATTGTTTAATATTAACCTATGATACCTATATCTAAATAATGTAGAAACCATAATAATAATAACTAAATATTTGTTTGGGTCTATTATTTTGATAAAAAAAGATCTTTTTTATTTTTATTTTTTAGCGTGTTTGGTAAATTTCTAGTAGTAAAAGTAAAAGCATTAGAAAAATAAAAAAATTCTTTTTTGAGAAGCTGTAATTTATTTCTTTGTTTTAAAAGATCTTTTTTTCTTAAAAAAAATATATTTTTCATGTAATAAACAAAAAAGTACTTTTATATTGTTATACCCAAATATAAGTGATAGATAAAAAGATCTTTTTGCACGAGATACTCAAACATAAAATTATTTTTACTTCTCTATAAGATCTTTTAAAATAAGATAACTTAAAAAAGATTTTTTTAGAAGTTTACCCAATCAAACCCTAAATCTAAAAAGTCATTGCATTATAAAGATCATTTTTTATATATTAAATTCTTAAAATATTGACACTAAATAAACTTAAAAAAATATTCCTAAATAAAAAAAATATTTTTTTAAAATTTTAAAATTTTTCAAAAACAGTTTTAAGATTTTTTACATTTTTTGATAATTATTTTGTACTTCATCCTAAAAATTAATTTTTTCAAATTGCATATATGCATACTTAACAGTCACGTATGCATGTTAATTTTATATATCAGCAGTTACCATTAATGATTAATAAAAAAATTTATATTATTTAATAAAAATAAATATTAAAAATTATTTTGTGTATTTCAAAATTTAAGAGGATAAAGAGCCAAATTTTAAAAAATAAAAAACTAATTTGGTAATTACTCGAACAATAATAAAAAAGTTGGACTATCAATTCTTACATTATTAAAGTTGAACCTATAATGCAAGCGTAACTATGAAGATTCTTTAGATTTTAAATTTTAGATAAAATGATAAATAAATTTTTAATATTTTTAAGAATAAAAAATAAATAAGTTTTATTACTAAATTTAATTATAAATAAATTTTTTATTTTTGTAATTAAATTTGACTAGAATTTATTTGTCTTTGGAACAAAAGATTTAAGGATGTATTTGTTATTTGTTTTTAATTTTAATACCAACAAGGTCCCAAAACCGAGAAAAAAACGTGTCAATAGTTCCCTTCGTCTTTTCATTAGAGGATAGAGGAGGGTTTCAATTTTTTTCTTGTCATGTGAGTATAGTGGAGCATATTTACTTATTTAGTAAAATAATTACCTCTTCAGAGAATTCTATAGTAAAATAATTAGTCACCTACAATCTACGATGACTACTTTACTTTTGAAAAATGAATGTGGTAAAAATCAAGTGTATTATTTTAAAAGTGTATTACATATATTTTATATCTGAGTATTATTATTATTGTTTAATCAGCCAGAAGTTTTCATACTTATTCTAGCTAATATTCTTATTATGTTTCTCCTGTTTTTTTCATATGCAAGTCATTTTCATTTTCTCATAATTATTAGTAGAACCCACACTTGAAGTTAAAACATTATGCAAAAGTGAAAATTATTGCAAATTAAAACATAAAACCAAACACAATTCGCAAAGAAATCATTTTGCACTAAGTGGAAAAAAGAAAACAAATTCTTAAAAAAAATCATTAATATTGATTAAGGAAGTTTTTGTTTTTAATTATTTTATTTTATTTTATAAAATCAATTAGTTTAATTGATTTAATTATTTAATTAGTTTGCTTCTATTAGATCTTAAAAGATCTATCTCAGAATATAGAATAGTAAATTTTTTATGAACAAAAAAAAGCAACTATGAATAAGAAAGAACAAAAGAGAGATGAGGATTTCTTATCAAGACTCACAAGAAAAATTGTGTATTACAATTCTATATTTTTTTCACATTCTATATCTTTTTCACACACCTCTCTCTCTCTCTATATATATATATATATATATATATATATATATATATATATATATATATATATCATTAACCTGTAGTGTTATAAATATTCTCAATATCTCCTCTTAAATTGAGGGGATCATCTTTGTCTTGATAGTTAATAAAAAATACAACAGACAGGAAGTTGGTCAGAATATTCGCTATCTGATCTTGAGAAAAAATATGAATCACATATAGCTGCTTAGCATTCATCAAATTCCTTATAAAATTTAAATCTAGTTCTAGATGTTTACATCTACTATATAGAGCCGAATTGACTGACAGTAAATAAGTGCTTTGATTGTCATGGCATATGGTAAGAGCTATTGGCTAAGATATATTGTGCTGTCTCAAAAGTTTTTAGATGAACATAATCTTTGCTTGTATTACCTTAATTAACTGCTCGATATTTTGCCTCTGTGCTGCTTCAACTCACCTTGGTTCGCTTTACGCTCCTCTATGAGATTAGATTACAACTGAAGTAAACACAGTATCCAGTAATTAGCTTACAATAATCCAAATCTCCACCCCAATCAGCATCTGCAAATATAATGATACGAAAGTCAGTAGATTTTGAAAACAAAATACCATAGTTTATTGTACCTTTGACGTATCTAAGTATATGCTTGACACTTTTTTAATATTGTATCTTTGGACTATGTATAAATTGAGACACCTGATTAACTGAAAATGAAATGTCAGGTCGGATCATAGTCAAATATTGTAGTGTACCAACAATTGCTCGATATTCTCTCGGATTGTGATACGCTTCAAAATCATTGGTTGACAATTTAATGTTTGTCATCATCGGAGTTGGTAACGGGTATGAATGTTCTATTTCTGACCTTTTCAAAAACTTCGTGGCATATTTATTAGACTGAGTAACCAGTAGTTATCCTTTGGGTAAATAGTTAACTTCCAAGCCTAGAAAATAACTAAATCTTCCCAAATCCTTCAGAGAAAAAACTGTATTGACTTCACAAATTAGTAGAGAGATTTTATTTGTATTATTACCCGTGTCAATAATATCATCGACGCAAACAAAGAGATATATCGTATATATAGGTGTTTGTGACTTTCATGAACAAGGATACATCAGATTTAGCATTGGTAAACCCAAATTGGGTCAAAGTATTTGAAAGAGTGTTAAACCAAGTTCGAGGAGCTTATTTTAAATCATAAATAGCTCCGTTCAGATCACAAACAAATGAAGGGTTAGTAGCCATATAGCCCTCAGGTTGAACCATAAAAACATGTTCATCTAATTTACCATTTAAAAAGGTATTGCCAAAGTAAAATTGGCTAATATCCCAACCTAAAGACACTACTAAAGTTAACATAATCTTGACTGTTGTTGGTCTAATAACGGGACTAAATATCTTATCATAATCTATTCCTTTATTTTGGTGGAATCCCTTAGCTACTAACCTAGTTTTGTATCTAAGAATTTTGCTGTGAGGGTCCCTTTTAATTGTAAAGACCCATTTATTGCCTAAGACATTAGCATTTGGTGGAGCCTTTCTTAAATCCCAGGTTCTACATTTTAGAAGGGCTTTGAATTGTAAATCCATAGCAGCCTTCCAATGTGGTGATTATAAGGTCTGTTTAGCATTTTTGAAAATATCATTAGTAAGATTAATAACAATGGTTGCAGAGGCAATTAAGACAGTAGAAGAGCTCTTTTTAGCTTTAGATCTAGTTATCATTTGATGAGTATTCTGGAGTGAAAAAAGAGGTGAAGTAGGGGGTAATTGAATCTTAATACCCCCTATCAGAATTATAAAACCTGGTGATGCCTGGGAGCTCTTGTCTGCTAATTTTGATGAATTGGTTTAGTAACCAGAACCACTGTCTGGAGACTCAGTATGAGTTGAACCTTCTAAAATGTGAGAAGGAGCAAAGGAGGGAAGGGGCACTTCTAATGTAGTCATTGTATCAATATTTGTTGGATCAGGAGTTGAAGCCTGTGATAAATGAGAGTTGGATGGAACAGAGGTATAGGGAAGTTAAAATATCATAGCTGCAGTCTGGGATCTAGTTAGTGTATGATGAGTATCTATAGAATGATCAGTTGAAAACATTTTTTAGTATGAAAATAACCTTTCATCAAATTTAACATGTCTGGCCATCTACATTTTTCCATTTCTTGCCAAGCATTTATTGCCTTTGAACTCAAAATCATATCTAAGAAAGAATCAAAGTTCAGATTTATATTCAAACTTGGCCTTATTATAAGGTCGTAAAAATGGATAACAAGCACATCCAAAGATCTTAAAAAAAGTATAATCTAGCTTATGTTGAAATAACACTTCATAAGGACTTATATTTCCCAAGCTTATAGTTGAGAGTCTATTGATAATGTAAACTAAACTTGCAAAAACATTCTCCCAAAATTGCATTGGGAGAGAGGCTGTTACCAATAGAGAAAGCCCCATCTCAGTAATATGATGGTGCTTTCTCTCAGTCGTACTTTGTTGATGGTGAGTGTAGGGGTAGGATTTGTGATGAAATATTCCTTCTGCAACTGGAAAAGTGTTAAAAGAATTTGAAAGAAACTCAGCCCCCATATAAGTTTGGATGGATTTCAGCTTGCAACAAAGTTGTTTTTCCATAACCAATTTATAATGTTGAAGGGTAGTAAGTGCTTGAGATTTGTTGCTTAGCATAAAAATACTAGTAAACTTAGAATGAGCATCAACAAAACAAATGTAATACTTATAGCCATTTCTAGATGCAACAAGGGCAAGATCCCAAATATCTGCAAATATTAGCTCAAGTGGTGATTTGTATGTAGTTTTCGTACTAGAGAAATGTAAACGATGCATTTTGGCAAAAGAGCAGGTTTCACACACATTATCAAGGTGAGGATTAGAAGGTATAGGCAAGGAGCAATGTGTAAGAATAGTTGTAACAATTTTTATTATACAGTGACCTAAACAATTCAATGTTTGATACTGAATAATAATTGAAAGCAGACGCACTACAAGTAGATGCAGTATTACTATTTAAACTGTCAGGAGAAGTATGAAACTGATTACTTTGATTATTCACTAAACTAGGTTGATGTTTAGGAGAAGTTGTTGGATAACATAGAACAATACATGAAGAAGAAATAGACTTTGGCACAGAAAGATGATTAAAAGTATAGATGCCATCTCTAGCTATGCCTTGGAGGAGATGCTTCTAAATAACCTAATCATGAATTACAATAAAGTTAGGCCAGAATTCAAAGAAAACACGATTATCAGAGGCAAATTTGGATACACTCATAAGACTGTGTATGATTTCAGGAACAAGTAAGAGATTATTAAGTCTAAATGCAATCTTTTTATATGGATCATGAAGAATTAAAGATCCTTTATCAATTATACTGATACCTGTACCATTGCTTACAAATAATTGCTCAAAATATGCCTAGCTTGAGGATGATGTTATTAGATTTGAAGTATTATTAGTGATATGATGGCTTGTCCCAGAATTTCGCAGCCATGCAACCTCATTAATTGAAGAAGGTGTAAATATGTAGGCTCGGGGTTGATGGAAGGAGAATGATGGTAGTGGAAGTTGAGAATTTGCATAAGGGATTTGAAGCTGTGAAATATTGTTACTGGATGATGGAGTGAAAGATGAATCGCAGCATTGAGGGCAATTGTTGGTGAAAACCAAATCGGCCTCTACCTCTTGAGTTGCGACCACACTACAAGAAAACCGTTGAGTATTGTTGGAATTACTATCGAAAAAATGAATAAAATCCGATGGTAAGTTGATTATCGGCGGATTTACCATCGGAAGGAATCCGACGGTATAAACCTCACCGGTAACCAGTTACTGTCAGATTTTTTGTCCGACAGTAATTACTGTCAGATTCTGCGACAGTAATTACTGTTGAATTCTGCGACAGATTACCTGCTCTAAAAATTATTTGGTTATCGGTAGATTTTTTCGACGGTAACATTGGCACCACAATATTCTGTTTCTCGCACTATTACCATCGGATTATGCCCTCGGTATATCTCGACGTTAATGTCAATTTTTTTTAAAAAATATTGTGTCGCAATTTTTTTTAATTTTTTTTCCGTTTTTATTTCAATTTTTTTCACACAATTAGTGGTCAAATTATAAATAATAGAAACCAATTATATAATATTAAGTATCAAATATTTAAATAAACTAAAAGTTAAATATATCAAATACAATGAAACAATAAAATAAAGCCCTAATCACTAAAGATCCTAGTAGTCATCATCGTCATTCCCAAGGTCCTGCTGAGGCAGCGAAAAAGGTGGTGATGTTTGTGTTCCACTAGCAGCGTTGCTACCATCGGTGCACATCTAAGCCTGGTACACCGTCATCTGCTGCTTCATCTGCTAATGTCACTCTAGCTGCTCCCTTCACTCTAGCTTGAGGTCATCCATGTCTGTCACGCATGTGAGGATCTCCTGATACCTCTCCCAAGTCTTGGTAAGCTTCTAATCTTGTTCGTGAAGGCTTCAGGTGAGCTCTGGCACCTACAGCCTCAAATCAATGCCTTCTTCGAGATCGACGGCTCGATTGGTGGTAGAGGTGGACAATGGCCCCAATAAGGAGGTGCGAAGGCTGCTGGCAAAGAATGATCCCAACCCGTATACATGGTTCTTGTACCTCGCTGAGGCAGTCTCGCACCAAACCGCATCGGGATCGACGACTGAAGTAGCAGAGCCACTGCCATCCTCCCCACTTTGCTAAGATTGCTGAGTTGAGGCCTTCAGTCTCTACATGTAAGACTTCTGTGTAACACATGTTATTATGATTTGGACGACAACTATACAGTTAATTGAAAATTTTATATCACAAAATCAGATATTTACTCACATAATGATCTGCAGACCGCTGATTAGCAAATCTCTCTATGTTCTCCTTCAAAGTGTGGGTGTACTTGAAGGCCTCTACCAATGTCACATCGCAATTCAACGACTTCGACTATACATGCTTCATTGAAATAATATGTTAAGATTCCTACTAATGATATGTCAAAGAATTTAATTAAGTTAATAACAAAATTAGAGAAGCTACATACCAGCCTGACCCTGGTCTTTATGAAGGTCACTGAACTGTAGGTATACTTGGACGACCTGGTCAATCCCCTGTTAGCTCTGTTTGTGAGACGCCGATGCCTGAACCCTTCCCAGTGAACGTATAGAGCCTTCTTGATTTCCGGGCAAAGCCAAGAAGTGAGGTGGTCGCGCCTCTCACGTACATCTGATGCAATTGCATATTTACTATATTAGCTAGTTAGTTTAGTTGGTTTTAGCTTAGTTTCACTCATTTTCTCTAAATAAACAAGTCTTTTTATGAGTTTTGTCTTCATGCATGAGAATACCAAGGAACATGTTGATTTTAGCCAAATTCATGCAAATGATTTAAGGAATACATAAATGAATGAGTATGAATGAATCTCATGAAATTGCATGGATTGGTAAGACTTTGAAGCTATTTCCCTTGATGATGATAGGTGATGAAACAAGAAAGCATTGAAGCAAGAATGAAGCAAACTGGGCAAGAAGAAGAGAAGTTGTTGGCGTTGCCAACTTGGAGAAAAGGTGAGTTGTTGAAGGCAACGCCAAGGCAGCCCTGGAGAGCACACTTGGGCGTTGCCAACGTGGAGAAAGGAGTGAGTGTTTGATGGCAACGCAGGCAAGCAAAGAGCTGAGCCAAGGAGAGTATCGAGGGCGTTGCCAACGCCAGGAACCATAGGCGTGTCCCTAGGCAACGCCACACAAGAAAGGCTTGGTAGGAAGGGTGTGAAGCACGCTGCCAACGCCAGGAACCATAGGCGTTATTCAAGGCAACACCAAGCAATCTTGGGGAGCTAGTTCAGAGCTTCGAGCACGTTGCCAGCCTAGAGGTGAGGGGCGTGTTTGAGGACAACGCAGGCAAACAACGCTGAATGGAAAACTTGGCCCAGGAAAGGGAGATGCACGTTGCCAACGCCAAGTTATGAAGGCGTATTCCTTGGCAACGTAGCAAACAACTTTGGCACCATAGGAAAGCTTGAGCACGTTGTTGAGCTGGGAGAGCATGGGCGTGTTCCTTGGCAACGCATGCAAGCTAGGATTATGGGCACACGAGAGCGTTGCTAACTTGGAAATGAACTGGCGTGTTCATCAATAACGCCAGGGACAAGATTCTGGGCTAACAAATAGGAGCACGTTGCCAACGCCACTTTCATTGGCGTGTTCTAAGGCAACGCCAGGAAGGAATGCTTGGCTAGGCACCAAGTCTTGGATACCACCCACGTTGCCAACGCCAGGAAGCATAGGCGTGTTCAAGGACAACGCCAAGCAACAAGCATAGAGCCTTGAGGAAGGCTCGAGCACGTTGCCAACGCCAGCTTCCAAAGGCGTGTTTGGGGGCAACGCAGCAAGCAAAGCTAGGCAAGGAAGCTCACCCAAGGGAAGAAGCATGCACGTTGCCAACGCCAGCCTCCAAAGGCGTGTCCCAAGGCAACGTAACAAGCTATGTTGAGAAGCACTCGAGCACGTTGCCAACGCCAAGTTCTAAAGGCGTTTTCTAAGGCAACGTGACAAGCAAAATCGAAGGCTAGAAATTAGCCCTGGAGGGAGCACGAGCACGTTGCCAACGTGCTAACAAGGGGGCGTGTTTGGTGACAACACCAGCCTCATGTCTCTGCCTTGGGAGGCTAGGCACGTTGCCAACGTGGGAGGATAGATGCGTTTTCGGCAATAACTTGGCAGCTTGACCTTACCTTCTTTGAGGAAGCATAACTTGAGCTAGGAAAGTCCAAATGAGGTGATTCCAGTGGCATTGGAAAGTAGACATCAAGAGCTTTCCAATGATGTATAATAGTCCATATTGAAACAGAGGATTGACACTCAAATTCTGGGCTACATTTAGCATGAAAGTAGAGTCAAGAAGAAGAAAAGCAAGTTGTTAGCAACAACTTGGGCTAGCAACGCCCAAGTCTGAAAGTTCACTCCCAGGAAAATATGATGCACGTTGCCAACGTGTATTAAGGCTAGCGTTATTGGCAAACGCCAAGCCATTGGGCCAGAAGCATGATGAATGAACTCCTCCTTCCAAGCCTAGCAACACTTCTTCCATTGAGCCAAGAATTCAACAAAAAGGAAGCCCACATTGCTAACCCAATTAAAGATCTTTGAAGGAGTTTGAGGACTAATATAAATAGAAAAAGAGTTTGTACTTTGAGGGAACTTTTGACACTTAGAATTTTAGACTTTTAGCACCTTTACTTGGAGAACTCTTTAGCACTTCCGGGAGGATACCCGGAGAGCTATTTTGGTTTTCTTGGAACTTTTCTTCTTCAGTTTTAAGTTTTAAGCATTTCCTTATTCTTCTTCATCTTTCTTTACACTTAGTTTAATTTTTGTTTATGGCTATTGTTGTTGAAATTGGAGCTATGATTCACTAAACCCCACTTTCATTAGGGGGAAGAGCTCTGCTTGTTTGAATGCATTGATGAACTCCTCTTTTCCTTCTCAATTCAAGTGGTTAATCCAAAGAGGAAACTCTTGTTCTTCAAAGATTCAACCACCATCGAGAGAGGGGTTAATCTATATGAATTGTGTGGTGAATTTGAGGAATGCGCCACATAATTCAGTTTAGAGTTCATCCTTTCATGATTTCCTTAATCAACACACCTTGGTTGGTATGTGAGATGTAACTTTCCTTGGTTGAGATTATGGGAGTTGTGTGGCTTGGATTAGAAATTGAGCTTCATCTCTTCTCATGAACAATTAGATCACGAGAGTGGCAATTGGTTATGTTGAGAGAAATTGAATCACCAAGAGATTGGGATTCAATTACCCCCTTGCCATGGATCTATACCCATGATTGAAAAGGAATTGATCAACATCAATTCATGAGAACTTGCATCTCTGATCCCTAATGATCCTCTCCATCATTAATTCTTCTTTCTTTTGCTTCTAGTTGTTTGAACACCCATCACCCCACTCCCCTTCTACATTCTGTCAATTCATTATTCTTGTCATCTACATTCTGTTCCTTTATTTCTTGCTCTTTACTCTTATGCTCTTTAATTTTCTGCAACCTTTAATTCCTTGCAATTTATCTTTGATGTCATTTAAGTTTCTTGCACTTTACGTTTCCATTATTTACTTTCATTTTATCTCTATATTCCAGTTCTTTAAATTTCTTGTCATTTAAATTCCTGCCGTAATGTTCAAAAAATTCACAATGCTCATAAAATCAAAACCATGTTTGCTTGACTAAATTTACCATTTAACTAAAGTTGCTTAATCTACCAATCTCCGTGGGATCGACCTCACTCTTAGTGAGTTTTATTACTTGATGCGACCCGGTATACTTGCCGGTTGTACGTGAAATCAAATTTTTACGTATCAACATCCTCCAGCATCTATTATAGCCGCCTACCCATTCGATGGTCGTATATCTTTCTGATGAGGGCATCGTGCTCCTTACCCCATATAAAGTTTAGCTGCACAAAGAAACTTTAAAATTAGTTAATCAAAATATATCGTATTAAATAAAATAGAAGATATAAACTAGCTAATAAGGTTTGACTATTTAAATCTTTACCGCACACTTCTGAAACCATCGCTCTCTGCTCTCAGAGGAAATCTTCTTGTAGCTCGGCCATAGATGGTCGTACATCAGGTTGATGACGTTGGTCATCTCCTGAGTACGTGCATTGTTGTCTGGAGCAAACCTATCAACAATTAACAAACAAACTGATATGGCAATATAAATTAAAACTTCAGAAGCAAATAACCATAATATATAGAGATTTTTTTAGAAATTTTGGCAGAGCTTCATCTATAACTGGAATGCGCCACAAACTCTATCCATAAACAATTTACTTAAATAGCACCAATTGTCAACAATCAATGAACAACAGTCAATAATAAAAAAGCAACATCCATAAATCCATTAAATTCACTAAACTAGAATCAATAATCAAGAATCAATAATTAGGATATATCAAACACTTTCAGCAAATCAAACCTACAACCCTAAATCCACTAAAACAAGAATCAATAATCAGGATATATCAAACACTTTCAGCAGTTCAAACCTAAAACCCTAAATCCACTAAAACTAGAATCAATAATCAGGATATATCAAATATTTTCAGCATATAAAAGACTTAAAGTTGTGCTTATACGGTTTCACCATCATTCTAAATCATCAACTGTACGATGGGAGGTGGTGGAGGGGGATTAGCTAGCTGGCTTTCATGAGAAGATTCTGGCGCTGCGGTGTTCGTTACTGGAGGCAGCGTTGCCAAGATAGTGGGCTGCTGAGCGGATGGAGACAACATTGTCACCGTAAACGCAGGGACGTAGTTGGTGTTAGGCACCATGATGAACGGCTATCCGATGCACCCGCAAGCTGTGGCGTCACCAGGATAGTCGGATTAAAGGGAGAGCATCCAGAATTTCTAGAGGTACCGGTAGAAACTCTCTGTCTACTACAACCACGACCATGACCACTAGGCTGATCCACAATACCTCTACCTATCGACATATCTGCAATAAAGAGCATACTAATTAAAAATATGCTAAACATGTTCACAACATCATTCAAAATGCTTAATCAAAATAAACTACGTAAACTTAGTAATGCATTATCCGTTGAAATCAAATAAAACAAAAGAAGTAAATGTATATTCCAACTCCACAAACATTTAGCAATATATATTACTACATGTCTAATTTTGTTCGTATGCAAATAAAAATTTATCCATAAGTCATTTAAAATAATCTCATATTTGATTTTTTTTAATTTACTATCATTTTCATTCTTAAACATATTGAAAATTAACATGACTTATAATCAGAGTCTTTAATCAACTTGTGGACTATTGACTCATGCAAATAATAATAATAATAATAATAATAATAATAATAATAATAATAATATATAATATACATTATAACGAATAATATAATATAATTAATTGTACTGATTATGCATAAAATAAAGAACTACTAGAATCATAGAAATTTAATTATTTAATTACACAGATAAAATTAGTTTAACCAAAAATTGACCTGTATAAAAGAAAATTTAACTAACTTCACAAACATTTAACAATATGCCTATTTAAACAGAATAACTTGAATTATGTAAAATATCACATCATTACAGCATTAGAACTCACAAAAGTCTAATAATCTAATATAATCTTATCTTAACCATGTAAATTCACTAAAAAAAATCATTTCTAACTAAATTATTATACTAATTAACAACTAAAACCTAAGTTAATCCTAAATTTAATGAAAACAAAAAAAGAATTTTATTTACTAGAGAATGCAGACACAGAGGTGAACCGGAGAATGTTAGTGGTAGTCGGCGTTGTTGGTGGCGGCTGGCAGAACTGGATAGCGGTGAGAGGGAGTGGGGCTACCAGAGAGGATGTGGGGGTGGGGCTGACACACGGCGGGGCTAGCAGCGGAGAGGGAAAGAGATAGAGAAAAGAAAAGAAAGAGATAGAGATAGAAGAAAGGGTAGAGAAAGAGAGAGAGAGAGAGAGACGGATTCGAAATGAAGGAGGAAAGCGTTCGCGCTTCGCATTTAGGACAAAATTACTGTTGGATTTACCGTCGAAGAAATCTGACGGTAAACCATTGCGGGTTACCAAAATACAACATTTTCACTAAATAGATTTACCGATGGATTTATCCGACGGTAAATCTGATACTAACTTACACGCCTATTTCTTTTATTTTTCTCCAATTATTATTGGCGAATTTACTATCAGAAACGTAAATTTGCCAATAATAATTTAACTTGATGAATTTGACGCTTTTACTGCTGTTAAATTCGTCGCTACTCTGCGACACTAAATTCGATGATACTCATCGGCATTTTGTTTGTAGTGCCACCTCTTCCACGTCGCCCAAAGACGCCTCTATTATCATTGAAAGTCCTAGAAGATTGAGCAAAATTTGCCATATGCATACCTGTATTAGGTTTTTTGAAGCAATCTAACATGACGTCAGATGCAAGAAGATAATTTTTAGCCTCGACAACATGATAGGACCCCAATTTTGACATCACAAGATAATTTTTAGCCTCGACAACATGATAGGACCCCAATTTTGACATCACAGTGCCTATATACATGGAATACTCTTCCAAAAAGCCATCCAAAATAGCTTGAATGTGATCATCTTTCCATACGACATAACCAATAGCAAAGAGAAAGTCAGTAATCTTACGAATCTGAGCCAAATACTCTGATGCAGAGACACCTTTTTTGATTGACTTCAATTGGGAATTTAGGGTTTGAACTCGTGCATTTGATGCTGCAGTTAAATAAGTGTCGATCTTATCCCAAATTTCATAAAACTATGCTGAACTGATTACTTTAATATAAAAATTGACAGTCATCGATGGAACGATCGAGGAAAAAAGTATTATATCTTATAGCTTCTAAGTCTTGAAAGATTGTGATTCAAATTGTGTTTTTTTATTGGATCTGCATAGAGATGATCATCCGTGCTTATACTCTGAATAGTGAGAAGAGTCTGATATCTCCATATTGAGTAGTTATTCTCATTGAGCTTATCTGTAATAGAAAAAAATACTTTTTTGTTGGTAGAATTTGATAAAAAATTCCTATGATAGAAAAAGAAAGAAATAGTGGTGATAGTGTGAGATGGAGAAAGGAATGAATTAGGCTCTAGATACCATATTAGATTCTGAAAGATCTATCTCAAAGTGCACAAAAATAAATATTTGATAAAAAAAAACAAATTTAAATAAAAAAAGAACAGAAGAGAGAAGAGAATTTTTTGTTAAGAGTCACAAGTAAAATTGTGTATTATAATTTTATATTTTTTACACATACTCAATACAAAAATATATAACTGTATATATATAGAGAACTCTGTAACACATTGTTAACTAACTCATTAACCACCTGTAATATTAATACTCCCAATAGCTTCAACAATAAAACTATGCTGCATGTTGGCTTTTATTGTTTGGTCATAATATATATATACTTTATCAAAAAATATTTTGTCTCCACTTCATTCAAAATTCTCTTTTATATATATATATATATATATATATATTTCCTTTTGCTAGTCAAGGCTAGGCATGTTATTTGGAGATTTTTTAAATAAATAAAAAAATATTTTATTTACTAAAATAAATAATTTTAAAAATAATTACAAAATTACTTAGCATGTCTTATCTCATTTATAGTGTAAATAAGATAAGACAGTACGATTGACACGTGTAAACAAGATAAAATTGGACACAGTCTATATATACATGTCGTTAACAACAACGTTTCGGATCCCATTTCCAATCTTTTGACTATTTTTTTCTCTCTTCTATTCTTTTCTGATTATATTGTTGAATAAATCTAAGATGGCACGTGCAGATGCACGTGATTTGGATATCAATCGACTGAATACTACCTGGCACGTCACCGGAGCAGCCGACTTCGCGGTTAGTTTTATTATCGTCACGCTTATGTTATCACATATATGTGTAGTCATGGTAAGGATACTTGCCAAGAACTAGTATATAATTTATGGTTTAGGTGGCTAAATATATCGTTAGCAACAATTTACTGATAGAGTACGATTTTGGAAATGTGGTTCTGAATTTTTTTGTAATTAGGTTATTAAGCACATAATTATTAATTTAGATATTAAATGTTGTGGTAGATATTTTTCTTGAAGTTAATTTATTAATTATATGTTTTTTAATTTATTAAAATTTAGTTATTAATTATCCAAGTAAAAGTTATTTTTTAAGTAAATAATTATGTAATTTTTTTACCTAAATTAAATTATTAAGTAAAAGTTTGTTAATTAGATTATTAATTACTTTAGTAAATATTTTTATTTTCGTTAATGTATTGAGGAGATGTTTATTAATTAACTTAGTAATTATTAACATAAAAGATTTTATTTAAATTTGACCTCACCAATATTCGAGATTCTGTCAAAGGACTACATGGAGACTCCAGGGATATCCAGTTGTACATTGGCGACAATGCACATGGTACTTTAATCGGTCCAATTTGATAACTTGGTACTCAACACTTATGTGAATGCTGTAGTTCTTCACACTTTGCATTACTGTATTTCTGTTTTTGAATCTGTGGCCAACTTAAAACTTTACCCCATCGTCTAGGTTGTAATCGTCTTACCCGGAATTGAAAAATGGAGATTTCTCATGCATCGCATTTAGATCCAATGCATGATAGTGACTTGCATTGGTACATCTGATAGCGCCGAAATCGGGTTGGGGGAGGGAGGGGGGCAAAACATAGCACACCGTTGCTTTGACCGGCGTCTCTGATACAAACTCCTCCTCATCATCATCTTTCACTGGACTAGCAACATGAATCGGTGGTGGTGCGAGAGGTGGGTCATCCGATCCTACACAAAGGTCAAGTGGACGGATCCTCTATCACCAACATCAGCAACGTCCGCAAAAAGCTCCATCACTTGTTCCACCATAATTCTCCCATGGATGTTAAACATGAGGCGCACATGCTCGTCGCCATAAAGGCGAAACAGACGAAACCGAGAAACTACATTTTCCAACGATGCTAGCAACCTATACTCCACCCTTTCGGTCTCTTTTCTCCCTAAACCACCAAGGTTACTCAACATTAGACTCTTCAACTCTGACAACGAACTTACTCGCTGAGTGCGCAACAGTAAAGATTATCACACTCAAATATCACCCCATTATCACTGTTTCTCATACGACAATTGGAATACACATAGACAACCACATATCTGCTACTACTGGACATTTTTGCCTAGTTTTTGGAAGAAAGATGGAAGAGAAGAGAATATAAAATGTATGTGGAGAATATCAAAAGTTGTACATCCTTTTATAGCTATTGAAAATTTGTCTTGCTATATTTTATTTACACTATAATTTATCATGTATTACGTTTATACTGTAAATAAAATATACATGTGTCAATAGCTTTATCTTATCTCGTTTACACTGTAAATGAAATAAGACATATTACATATTTTCATAATTATTTTTAAAATTATTTATTTCAGTTAAAATATTTTTTATTTATTTAAAAAAAATCCTGTTATTTGACTAGCGGAAAGAATTAGAGTATAGTGCTTGTTCTCATAGTATGGGAGCATTATCGTTGGAGTATTAGTGTCGCAAATTTTAATCCACTCAGAAAATCCATTAAACATTTTTCTCTAACAATAATATTTTACTAGAAAACACTTTTTCTCCTAGCTACCTATTTATAAATATTGAGAAAACAATTTTTAAATCCAATTATAAGCTCAACATCCGTTGCACCCAAAAGATAACTACTCACTAAAATTAAAAATATAAAAAATAATTCAAAAAATATAAAATTCAGAGAATTCAATGGTTGAACGTGGTGGATAACTTTTTGTGGAGTGTTCAAGTTCAAAACTACCTTCTCTAAATATAACTATTGCCTTGATATTTTAAGTTCAAATAATCTAACACACTTTCTTTCTTTCTTTTTAGAGCATGTTACATTAAGTCGGTTCCTGGATTCATCTGCCTTAGACTGTAGCATTAAATTTCCACAACCACTTCACAATCCATTATTATGACACTGCATTTTATCCCCAACTACCAAATCAGAACATGGTCTCAAATATATATATGATATAATAAGATATATATGATCCTCTATCTAATAATTACACCACCCCAAATTTCCATAACCATACCCTTTTCCCTCTATAAATACACCACTAAAATTCTACAGTGGAAACAAATTAAATCAAGCCACTACTACTAGACCTTAGCTTCATCTAACACATTTCGTTATTCTTGCAAATTTTCTCAAAAGAAAGAATTACTTCATTTTCACCATGGCCAAAAACACTCTTGTTATTTGCATTGCACTTGTATGCATGACGCTTATTACTTCCGTCCCTAAGACGAAAGCAGTGTCCTGCATGCAAGTGGTGCAACAGTTGACGCCATGCATTTCCTACGTGGAAAATGGCGGCGCTGTGTCCCCACAGTGCTGCAACGGAATCAGGACTCTTTTGAGCCTGGCTCCGGCGAGACAAGACCGGCAAACGGTATGCACTTGCATCAAGAACGCCATCCGAGGAATCAATTTCAATCAGAATACTCTCAACCTTGCTGCCGGACTCCCCAGCAAATGCCGGGTCAACATTCCTTACCAAATCAGCCCCTCGGTTGATTGCGCCAGGTACTTATATATATGTTCCCCTAATAGGCTTACTTTCTAAGACAAGATACATAAAACTAATTCATGAAGAGACAAAAGATTGTACTATTTTTTAATTTTTAAACATGCTCTTTGTTGTTTTATTTTTTCTATGTTATGTCTTCAATATCAAACACCAACTTTAATGAACTAATTAATATTCTAGTATTAAAGAACTATATGTACTAAAAATCAATTATGAAAGTAGTTCTATATATATATATTATTTTTAATGTATTCAGGCACAAAAGAGTTAAATCCATATATACATGTGCGCGCGCATGTGTGTTTATGTTATTCCCATATTTTCATTATATATATTATTTTTTAAAAAAATATAGAGTACTAATAAATTATCTGTAAATTTATTATCAACAATAATTAATTATTATATTTTAAATATATGTATAAAGAGATACATTTAAAAAATATATCTATAAAAATATTTTTATTAGATATAATCATAAAAAAATATTTTTATTAGACACATTCACAAAAATACTTTTATTAAATACAGTTATAAATAAAAATTAGCAGAAAATAACAAAAATGCTGTTAGTAACGTAATGAGATTTAATATATATTTTATTAGTAACTAATTTTTGGTATATGATTTATTTAAATATTTATTTGAAGTTACATAACTATATAAATACAATCACACGTGTGTGTTTGTTTTTCACGTATTTTCATTGTATATCGTTTATATATATATATATATTATATTAATTTAATAACTATTTTTTGTATATACGTAATAGAATTTGTTCAAAGTATTTATAAGTTATATGACTATATAAATACAATCAGCAAAACTATTAACGAAATGATAAAAAGCATACTATAGAAAGAGTATCCATATTTTACTACTAAAGTAACGGACGCTAGTTTAGAGAAAAGGTTTGCCTACTTAGAAAAAGAGATCAGTAATCTTGTTCCGTACTAGTAATATATGTAAGGAAATACCCAAAAGAAATAGAAATATACCAAACACTTTGGTAGTTTGGTTAATTAAATTAGAGTAACACTTATTTCTATCTTGAAAGTGCAAATGATGATGATTAGAAATGAAGCAGTTAACTATAGGAGTTTTATATATAAAGTTTCTCAAGATAAAAAATAATTATATATTATTTGTCACAAAACCACTCTTTTCTAAAAATTTAAACGAATAAAAAAAATAATATAAAAAATTATATCTCTAATACATTCTTTCAATTTTTTTTTTGGTTTATTTGATTTGCATAGTTTTTTTTTCCCTTTTATTAGCCTTGCTATTTCTTTTATTTTTGAAGCTCACCAAAGATTAAATTCTAGATTTTTTGAATATAAAATTCTGATACTATATCATAAAATAGTTTATCCTAAAAAATTAAAATGATAAAAAGAAATAATATAAATAATTATATTTTTAATAATTTTATTTTAACTCGTAGGGTGCAGTGAGGTTGATATGCATATGAAGCAGCTACTCATCATGAAGAGGGATACCGAAATGTACCTGCAAGGCATGTGTACGTGGTAAATAAGTGGATGCATATAAGCCACATGGGGAATCAATGGAAGTTGCTTCTTTTAGTTAAACTGTGTCTACTATATGTTTTTGTGATGTGTCATGTTTGTGTTTTCTATTTTGGAGGTTTTTAGAGAAAGAACTCAGTGGAGTAGTGCTGTAACAAAAATGCTCTTATTAATTATATATTTGATGCGGTTTATCTTCATAAGTGTTTATTGTATAATATCATTTATACATCGTTATAATATATAAGAAAACACTAATCAATAGTATTATCGTTGTGGTTAAAGATAGGATACTTGAAAGAGATCATGATATTCTAAGATATTAACACGAAGGAGATAGATCTATATATTCATAGCAGATGGTAATTTTATTTACTTCTTTTTTATTTTTACATCAAGATGGCAAACTGCAACAAAGATTTAGAATTGAACTTTATTACAAAATGGTCACTTTCTCTTATTCACAAAAATCAATGGACCATCACCACTTCACTGCACTCACGGTTTTATCTCTCAAAAACTAAATTACTAAAATTAGTCACTAATATAAAATATATATTAAAATTAAATTAAATAATACATATATTTGTACATAAATATATACTGTTCGCAGTGCGATTTAGATCAATTTTAAATAAAAAATTTATTCAATTCGAACACTAATTTTATTTATGGTGTGATTTAGATTGAATGACTTTTTTAAAAAAATCCGATCCAACTCCAAACAGTTTGGATTAGATTCGATTTGCGATTTTTTAAATTAAAAAAATTAAATATACATAATAAGTCTTAACATCGAATTTTAAATAACCAACAATAATATAATAAATCGCAATAATATCTTAAAAAATCAATAATAACATAACAATAAAAATAAAATTATAGGTTAATTAAAATAAATAAATTTTATTTTAAACATAAAATATTTATTAAATAATAATAATACATGAATAATATAAAAATATTTAATAAATTAAATATATTATAAGTAAAATATTAAATATAATAATAAATCTAATTAAATTTAAATTAATACCGTTTTAATCGATTTTTTATTTGAATTAGATCGGATAAACAGTTTAATTTGGATCGATTTAAATTCAAATACTCTTAAATTTATATAATGACAAATTTTAATAATTAATTTTAGTATATAAATAATATTTTTAATTTCTTGCTAGTTGATATGACTATGGTATAATATTCATTTTTTTAGTCCATAATATTAGAGTATAGTATACAATTTTCCATTTGCTACCTTTACTCATTCATCTCCTCATCATGATACACTTAAATAATACACATGCAGCAGGCAATCATGCTAGCTGCTTGTTGAAGGCTCTATTGCCCAGACAATGTATTCAAGTGTTTCCGGTGAGAAAGTTACTGTAGTGATATGTTCGGCTTGATGCTTGAACAACCTAAAGAAGAATATTAGAAGGCATCATAATTTATTATTTTTAATTAAAAATTAATTATTAATAATTAAAGTATAAATTAAAATATGTTGTTAAATTATTAAATTGAAAACATTTAATCAATAATTAAAAATAATGACCAAAAATAATGGTTTCTTAACATTTTTTTAAACAGGGTGCCAAAGCTAAGCCCAAACGTTTATAGTAGGTTTTTTGACACAATTCTACATAAATAATGTCAGTCCCATGCAATTCACAAAAATAATAAGCCCAACTAAAATAAATCATGCCTAAAATTGCTCTTTATAGGATAAAAAATATTTAAAGATGAAATAAGATATTATTTTAATATGGGATCTAAACATAAAATATTGAGCAAATTTCATATCTAAACATAACACAATTAAACTTTTTGGAAAAATTATTTTAAAGGACCGTTAGGAAGATTTAATTATTAAAAAGGGCCTTTAATACTAAAATTATTAAAAAAGACTAAATCTTTTTATAATATTTAAGAAAATGAATCAAATCTTTTTATAATATTTAAGAAAACGAATTAAATCTTTTTAAAAGGAGATAAATATATCTTTAATTATTTTTTATTTATTTTTTATAATCTTTATGTTGATAAATTTTATTTCTCTTAAAATTTTAGTAATTTTTATTAATTAATTATTTATTTTTATTTATTTATTTATTTTTATAATCTTTACCTAACGAAAAAAAGACAAAATAAAGATCATAAAAGTAATAAATAAATAAATAATAAAAATTACCAAAATTTTAGAAAAAATAAAAAATTTAAATATAAAAATTATAAAAAATAAATTAAAAAATAATTAAAAATCAATATTTTAATAATTAAATCTTCCTAACAATTTATTAGAGTAATTCTTTTTAAATTAATTAACTAATTAATCCCAAGTGAATATTCATAAATATCTATATAACATTGTAAATCAAATAGCATATATTAAAGATTATACAAAATAAATAAAAAAATAGTTAAGAATATATTTATCTTCTTATAAAAAGATTTAATTCTTCTTAAATATTATAAAAAAATTTGATCATTCTTAATAATTTTGGTATTAAAAATTCTTTTTAATAATTAAGGCTTTCTAACAGTCCGTCCTTTACAGTAATTTTTCCTAACGTTTTTCTAAGAAAATTATACTTTTCTTTTCTTCCTTTTGGCCAAGTCATTTTTCCCTTACTCTCACTATTGTGGTATTTCGAAAAATCAATGTATCTAAAAATTACTTGTTTACAAGGTCTTATAAATAAATCAATTAATTTTTTAATGTATTAAAAAAAAGTAGAAAACAACAATGAATATAACAAAGTTATGTTGCATGATAAGTAAATCAAATTTAACCGAATTAGACCAATTTCTCCTTAGACTAAAAAAAAAAAATTACAAACAGAATGCGTGATTCTATTCTCTCTTACTCCCACTTTTGTGATATTTATCTTCTCCATCAAAATGGTTACTTCCATTTTCTCTCATTTAATTTTGAAATTTTTTATTTAAATTAAATAATATAATATTGATCAAAATGCATAATATATAAAAAAATATAATTTTACACACGGATTACACATTTTGGGTACAGAAACAAAAAAGTCAATAATAATATAAATCAAGTATTTTGCATCCGAAATCTGAGAAAAAAAATCAGAGTACACCTAGAAAATAATACAACTCTGTAGTTGTGCATAAATTGAATGCACAATATCTAAAATAAGTCTGTCTTTAGTAAGCTTAAGACTTTTGAGTTTTTTTAATAGATACAAGTGATAAATTATAAATATATCTCATATGGGATTTAATAATTATTATTATTTTTTGATGTTTACCATAAATTTTTTTAAAATTTAACTAATAAAATCCTTAATTCATCACACTTCACAGTCCCACCCCAAACTCATCATACGGTACCCTAATACCCAAATTCTTTCTCTGTTAACTCATCACCACCTACGTGACTCTCCGCTGGTCTCACCCTTCACCGTCGCCGTCCAGCCAAGCCTTCGCCGTCCAATTCATCTCCCCGTTGTTCGTAGTCTCCCTCTCCGTTGATCGTTCAATAGCAAGTCATCCATCAAGGCCAGCGTGGCAGCGTCCACGTTGGGTCCAAAAGCGAAGCAATAATTGTGGCTTTCCTTTCAAGTAATTTTGTTTAAATGCCCAAATCCTTGATTGTTAGTGTTAGGAAATTATTTAATTTCCTAATTTATTTGTGGGCAATACATATATCAATTATAATCACAAATTATGCTATTTCAAATTAAATGACTTATATAATGATGATCTCATTTATTGTTATAAATGCTAATTGAATAAGTTATTGTTACTTTTGATTTGGAATTAAATGAGAATAAAACCGGATATTATCTTTTGTTCTTTAGATAATTATCTTTTGAATTTTAGATATATTATCTTTTGGGCTTTAGATATTATTTTATTTAGGCTTTAGGGTTTAATGGGTGCCATGTTCAAATATAAATAGACCTTCAGGGTTTCAGTCCCCAATATACTAAAGCCGTCTTTGTTACTCTTTCCCTATCAAAAGAGTTGCAGTTCAGCCACCTAGGAATACAGAAGGCTTTGGTTGAGAAAGATCGAAAGAACCACAAGATCCAAAATCTTCCAATCATAATTCATGTTTATGAATTCAAGTACGCTTCCGCATTATGTTTTATTTTTGGTGATTCAATATGGATGATCTGGGTTATTGAAATTAATTTATTCCAACAAGTAGTACCAGAGCCATCTATAATTTAGTCATCGAAAATATTTGTTTTTTTTTTATTTTGGATCGATATATGCGTATGTATGCGTCTACGTTCGATGTTGCTGTATAATAGAATTGTAAATAATGTATTTGTGATTCTTTATTATTGTCACGCATGTAATACATTTAACTTTAACATATATGTTTTGTGTGTGCATCACATGTAATTGCTTCTGTTGCACAAACATAAAGGTTAATATTCTTTTGTGCTAGTGCCGTGATTGCAATTCTTTGTGTATATATATATATATACGCAGACGTGTATTATCATTATTTGATTTTTTACATTAAGGTATATATATATATATATATATATATATATATATATATATATATATATATTTTGTATGAAACCGATTTCGCATTTAGTTTACATAATAAACAAATGTTTTATTCTAAAGCATTAATAGAACATTATTAAATTATAATTGTCTCATATTTAATTATGTGTATACCTTTAATTTGGTATAAAATTAATGGATTATCCTCTTAGAATATAACGATTATTGTACCCATCAATTTTATAAAGATTTAGTTTTAGAATAAATTAATTGATATTATGCTGTCAAAGTAGTATCTTTTGTAAAAAATTGATTTATTCAAAACATAAGGAATATGGTGTTATGTAATTCATGCGAATATTGGTCGGTCCAAAAGAAGATCTATATTTGGCCGAATTACATACACATATTGATAGTAATTATATGTTTGGGTAACAAATTAAGAATAAAGTAATGCTTATTATTTATGCGAACAATAATCGGCCCAAAGGAAGTTTATTGTCTGGCCAAATAATAAGCATTGCACACTTTTGTTTATTTTCTATTAATTATGCGGTCAATAATCGGCCCAAAGGAAGGTTATTGTTTGGCCAATTAATAAAAAATATATGCGGTAATAAATAGGTTGCAAAGTTTAAGTTTCCATGTGCGCATTAAGTCGGTCCAAAGAAAGGCTTAATGTGTGACAGGAATTTTGACAATATTTGATTACTGCAATGAGAGTATCACTTACAGTTAATTTTTCTATCCAAAGATTGAAAATTAATGTTGTGCTAGATATCTCAATATGAATTTTTTCCCATTAATTAACTAATATTTACTGCATGTTCTTTTTGTTCTAATCTAGAAACTATGGCTTCAGCTACCAATGTTTCTGCACAAATTAGCAGTATCCCTATGCTGAATGGTTCAAACTTTAAAGTTTGGAAAGATACCGTGGAGATTGTTCTCGGTTGTATGGATCTAGATACAGCTCTTCGAGAGGAGAAACCCATTTCCACTCCGAAAAATCTCAATGAGGTTAAAATAGAGAAGTGGGAGAGATCCAATTGAATGAGTATTATGATCATGAAATGCTCAATTCCTGAGGCGTTTCGGGGCTCAATTACTGAGGATAAAGATGCCAAACAGTTCCTAAAGGATGTTGAAATTTTTTTTACTAAGAATGAAAAGGCGGAGGCAAGTAGTCTTTTGAGCAAACTTGTCTCCATGAGGTATAAAGGTAAAGGGAACATAAGGGAGTACATTATGGAAATGTCTCATCTTGCTTCAAAATTGAAAGCACTA
Source organism: Arachis hypogaea (assembly GCF_003086295.3). Lineage (NCBI taxonomy): Eukaryota > Viridiplantae > Streptophyta > Magnoliopsida > Fabales > Fabaceae > Arachis > Arachis hypogaea. The sequence goes on from NC_092039.1 coordinate 108,599,688, forward strand.
AAGTTAGAGTTGTCTGAAAATTTACTCGTGCATTTCATTTTGATTTCTCTTCCTGCACACTTTGGGCAATTCAAAGTGAGTTATAACACTCTGAAGGACACTTGGTCCTTAAATGAGCTTATATCTCACTGTGTGCAAAAAGAAGAGAGGTTACAGCAAGATAAGACTGAAAGTGCTCACATGGCTTCATCTTCTCAGTATAAAAAAGCGTAATACTACTGCGGATGTGCCTTCTCAGCAGAAAAAGGCTAAGAAACAGGATCAAGTTTCAACCTGTTTCTTCTATAAGAAGGTGGGACACATGAAGAAGAATTGTACCAAATATGCCACTTGGCGTGTGAAGAAGGGTATAATTCTTACTTTCGTTTATTCTGAGGCTAGTTTAAGTTATGCACCTGTTGATACTTGGTGGGTAGATTCTGCTGCTACTACTCATGTAAGTGTCACTATGCAAGGTTTCCTATGGAGCCGACCGCCAAGTGATGCTGAAAGATACATCTACGTGGCAGACAGCAATATGGTTGCAGTCGAAGCTATAGGAACCTTTAGATTATATTCCACGAGTGGATTTTACTTGGATTTATTAGAGACATTTTATGTACCGTCATTTAGATGAAATTTGGTTTCTGTTTCTCGTTTGGACAAATCAGGTTATTTTTGTTCATTCGGAAACAATAAAGTCAGTCTCTTTTATAATTCAAATAATATTTGCTCTGGTCATTTGGTGGATAATCTATATAGGCTTAACTTAAATTCCTATAATAATGAAATACTGCAAACGGGTACAAAACGAAAACTAAATGAGAATTTGGCATCATTATGGCACAAACGCCTAGGCCACATCTCTAAATAGAGAATTCAGAGGCTTGTGTCGGATGGAATTTTTGGACCCCTAAATTTGGCGGACTTTGAAGAATGTATTGAGTGCATAAAGGGAAAAACAACAAACGAAAAAAGGAAATTAGGTGCCGAGAGAGCTAAAAATGTCTTAGAACTGATACATACCGATATATGTGGCCCATTCCCTACTGTCTCTTGGAATGGACAACGGTACTTTATTACGTTCATAGATGATTACTCTCATTATAGGTATCTATATTTAATTCATGAAAAAGTCCCAAGTCTTGGATGTTTTCAAGTCTTTCAAAGCTGAAGTTGAACTTCAACTTGGAAAGAAAATTAAAGCTGTCAAATCTGATCGTGGTGGTGAATACTACGGAAGATATGATGGTTCAGGTGAGCAACGTCCCGGGCCTTTTGCTCTTTTCCTGGAGGAGTGTGGTATTGTTCCGTAATACACCATACCAGGCAAACCTAGTATGAATGCTGTTACAGAGTGAAGGAACCGAACTCTTAAGGACATGGTGAGAAGTATGATTAGTCATTCTTCCTTGCCTGAATCACTCTGGGAAGAAGCCTTAAAGACTGCAGTGTACATCCTTAATAGGGTGCCAAGCAAAGCAGTTAACAAAACCCCATATGAAATTTAGACTGGGAAAAGGCCCAGTATAAAGTATTTGCATATTTGGGGATGTCCAGCTAAGGCACAACCTTATGGGCCGCATGAAAGAAAATTGGACTCTAGGACAATTAGTTGCTACTTTGTTGGTTACGCTGAGTGTTCACGGGAGTACAAGTTTTACAATCCTACATCAAGGTCTATTTTGAAACGGGAAATGCGAGATTTCTTGAGGATGTTGAGTTTGGGAGGGAAGGAAATATTAGGAATGTTGCTTTTGATGAGGATTCTGTAACTGACAATGATTAGATCTTTGTACCTAATATTGTTCAAGACACAATTATAGTACAAGAGCATAATGAGAATCCTACTGTAGATCCAGTTATAGTACAAGAAAACAATGAGAATATTATTGTTGCTCGAGATACTGCTACAGTACAAGAAAATGATGAGAATCCTCATCAACTCCAACCCATACAGCAAGCTCAACAACTTCAAGAAGTGTCATTAAGGAGATCTAATAAAAAAAAAGGAGAAAATCCATATATGGTCTCAAACAAGCTTCCCATTAATGGTATCACAAGTTTAATTAAGTCATTACCTCATGGTTTTGAGGTAAATATTATAGATGAATGTGTATACCGCAAGTTCAGTGGGAGTAAATACATTTTTTTGGTATTATATGTTGATGACATTCTACTTGCTAGCAACGATATAGGCTTGTTGCATGAAACTAAGAAATTTCTATCGAACAAATTTGAAATGAAAGATCTTGGTGATGCATCTTTTGTATTAGGAATCGAGATACTAAGAGATCGTTCTCAAGGTATTCTTGGGTTATCACAAAAGAACTATATCGAAAAGATTTTAAGTAGATATGTCATAGAAAGTTATAGACTAATGGACACACCCGTAGTTAAAGGAGACAAGTTTAGTCTCAAGCAATGCCCCAAAATGATCTTAAGAAGACAACAATGTATGATAAACCTTATGCATTAGCACTAGGAAATTTAATGTATGCTCAAGTCTACATACATCCCGATATATCATTTATAGTGGGAGTGTTAGGTAGATACTTGAGCAATCCGGATATGGGTAATTGGATAGCTGTTAAAATGCGTAATGCGTTGTTTAAAGAGAACAAAGGATTACATGCTTATTTATCGAAGATCAGAAAATTTGGAGATCATTAGGTATTCTGATTCTGATTTCATGACATATGGTTGCGAAACTTTGTCACTAAGCTTCATATAGTAGATGACATTGAAAGGCCATTAAAGATATTTTGTGACAATAAGTCAGTAGTACTATACTCCAATAACAATAAGAGCTTGACAAAATCGAAGCATACAGACATCAAGTTCTTAGTTGTCAAGGAGAAAGTTTAAGAAAAATAGATTTCCATAGGACATATAGGAACAGAGTATATGCTAATTGATCCCTAAAGTCTTTCATGAGCACACTGCTCGGATGGGTGTCAATATTTGTGATGCCTTGGTTTAGTGGGAGTTTATGCTATATGTCCTATGACAGATATTGAGTTATTTTCTGCAGAACTAAGTTGATGGTTTATTTCATGTTATATGAAATGTTTATTTTGCCATATTTGTATTGTGTTTGATCTCAATAAAGTTGGACCAGCTGGAAATAGACATGCATGAGATCACTTGGCATGTAATTTCCATATTACTCATCCAAATTTGATCTATGTCGTTAAGTATATTAGGATGGTGATTGGCGTGGTTTAGTCACGGCATTTAATGTGATAAAAGCTGCGGTATTTCCATATCTAATGTATGAGACGGACCAGATTGTTAAAGTAATGAAAGAAATAGCATTCAGATGCGCGCATAAAGTTTATAAAATGTGATTATGTCAAGAAGGAATATATGCATAGCCCAAGTGGGAGATTGTTAGGAAATTATTTAATTTTCTAACTTATTTGTGGGCAATACATATATCAATTATAATCACAAATTATGCTATTTCAAATTAAATGACTTATATAATGATGATCTCATTTATTGTTATAAATGCTAATTGAATAAGTCATTGTTACTTTTGATTTGGAATTAAATGAGAATAAAACCGGATATTATCTTTTGTTCCTTAGATACTTATCTTTTGGATTTTAGATATATTATCTTTTGGGCTTTAGATACTATTTTATTTGGGCTTTAGGGTTTAATGGGTGCCATGCTCAAATATAAATAGACCTTCAGGGTTTTGGTCCCCAATATACCAAAGCCGTCTTTGTTACTCTTTCCCCATCAAAAGTGTTGCAGTTCAACCACCTAGGAATACAGAAGGCTTTGGTTGAGGAAGATCGAAAGAACCACAAGATCCAAAATCTTCCAATCATAATTCATGTTTATCAATTCAGGTACGCTTTCGCATTATGTTATATTTTTTGTGATTCAATATGGATGATTTGGGTTATTGAAATTAATTTATTCCAACAGTTAGTAGTTAGAGTATTATTGAACTGATGATGTATCATCTTGTTATATGGTTAGTAGTTCGAGTGTGATTGAATGATGATGTGCCTTCTTGCTATACCGTAAAAATAACAATTTGTTGTTTTTTATTTTCATGGCCATATTGTGATCTTTTATTTTTATTTTGAGGTGGAATTGAGCATTAGTGATTACTGAAGCAGGGATTGTATGCTATATTTGTTCTGTTTTGTGCTACAAGCATGTTGGTGTAGCTAAGATTCATGCCAATTTAGTAGTTATATGTAACAATTATAATTCTCTATTATTGTGCTACACTTTTTTTCTTTTTTTTTCTTTTTATTATATTATGCGCTTTAATAATATCATATGTGTATTGTTGGATTTGATTTTAACTTTATATTATGTGCTTTAATTAAATGATCTCATTACTTGTAATAAGTAATCAAAACCTATGAAAATTATAAATTTTATTCATTTTATTAAAAATTATAAATTTGTAACCTGGAATTGATAAAAATAAAATAAAATAAAAATTGGTTTACATAATTCTTAAAATTATTCCTTAAAATTAAAATTGGTTTACCACAACAATATGGTTATATATATGAATTAAGAACTTTTAAGATCCTGAACTTTTTAAATGGTTATTGGTTACAAGGAAAGAAAATAAAACATGGTAATAAAACATAACGTTCGATGTCAGCTTGAGAAACACTTCGCTGGACTTTCTTCAAAACTTCCTCAAAGTCACACATAGCAACAGGATCCTTTGAAATCTCATTCTTGGGCATGTTCTTGATCTTATCGTGTGTTTTCCCGCTATCTTACGCCTCATACCATTCAGGGAAGCATCGTGACATACATTTGTCAAATCATCTCCACTATAGCCTTCTGTACGGCGAGCCACGTCATCTATATTGACATCAGGGGCCACCTGGTGCAAAGGCAAAACATGATTATCTTGTATTTGTTAGATGCTCGATGTCTTTCATTTGAATCCATTGAAGAAATAAATTAAAGACAATACATAATAATAATATCTTTAAGACAGTGTCATAGGTAAATCACAACGTCCTAACTTGCCTCCACAGTCTTCAAATTGATACGGATCAACTCTTTACGACTCTCAAAATTCGGAAGAGGAATGTATATACGCTTTTCCAGCCTTCGCCTGATTTGATTTGCATCAACATCTAATTGTATCAGTACATGCACATTAAAAGAGGTTTCCGACAGATATAACTAATTCATCGCATACTTCTATCACTTGCAATGCACATTAAGAAGTATAAGAAAAGGATGCAGAAAAGCAAATACAAACCTCAGTGCCTCATTTATGTCCCAAGGGAAGTTTATGGCTACCAAAACCATTACTATTTTACGGGTACTATCTTCATTTGTGGAACTATTGTTTACACCATCAACCTGAACTAGAAGTTCAGACTTCACCCTTTTGGATGATTCATGTTTCCCAGAAGCCCTGATGAATTGAAATGCAACTCGATCAGAAATCAAATAATCTCAACTGATACTACAAACTCAGGGTGAACCCAAGGGGTAGTTGACAACCATTATCTCCCAACGCATATAAAAATATGGCATACATGACGCAAAACTCAAGATTTTTATGTAGGGAAAAGAACATCAAAGACTTACCCCCTAGCATTGCACAGAGAATCAATTTCATCAATGAAAATTGTACTTTGTGCATATGCTCTTGTAAGATCAAACAAACACCGCACCATGCGTTCACTCTCACCACGCCATTTGGAAGCTAAAGTTGCGGAAGAAACATTAAAGAAAGTGGTACCGCATTCAGTAGCAACTGCTTTAGCAAGAAGTGTCTTCCCAGTTCCGGGAGGCCCAAACATAAGAACACCTTTCCACGGTCTCCTAATCCCCTGTAAGAATCACATATAATGAATTCCAAAGAAAAGGTCTTTCCATGACAACAACAATGGATAGAAATACAACAACAGCCTGCTTAAGGCCATCGGAGCTCAGCATAACAAGAGAATTTGTGTGCATGACTACACAAGCATGAGAGAATTCCAAGGAAAAACAAGAAACAGTAGCATACAAGATTAATTCAAATTTCAACATATAGCGAAACAACTACCAAGGGAATAAAAAGCACCAGACACCACAACAATCATAAAGTATAACATTCATATACACATCAGAATACTAGAATAGTATGTATAGATAAACCATCAATACCTGGAAATACTCAGGCATCCATAATGGAAGGACAACAGCTTCTTCAAGAAGCCTCTTGGCTTCAGTGAGGCCTACAACATCATCCCATCTCACTCCGGGTGACGTCTCTAACACGTCCCTTTCGAGCATCCCAGCTAAGTCCGGATCAGGACCTTCATATTGCCCCTTCTTTGTCTTCCCATCATCACCATCACCATCACCATTCTATCCATATTGGAAGAAAAATTTGTATTTTTACTTGGTGATTAGATCTACTTAGTAAGGTTAATAATAATAGTGTAGTGTAAATGGAATCATTGAATTTGCCTTATTAATAATACTTTAAGAAGTCAGTTAGTTGCTTAGCAGAAATTTAATTAATCTAAGCTCTATACATTTTACATAGTTCTTAGATACAAGAATCCTCCCCCTAAGTTTTTTATTGTTGGCTTAATTTTCAATTCTGATCTCCATTCTCAGCTTCTAAGGAAGCAAAATCTAACAATGAAAACTGAAAGGTATGCATAAAAAAGGTTAATTAGCAAGGTTTTTCTTTCCAAGAGAATCACACCCTTCTATTCTGCTTCTGACAATTCTATGGAATACTTCCCTAATCGAAAAAGCTTAATTGGAAAATTTGGAAATTAGAAGTTCAATTATGCACAAAAAAAAATTAAAAAGAAAGAGGAGAGAAAGCTCACCGAGATAGATCTCTCCAAAGGACCCGCTACCAATTTTTCAACCGATACAGAACTTATTTCCAACTCGAGGCTCCATTAAAAGTCAACCTCTTTTGAGCAAAACCCTAAAAAGGTTTCAAAAATTTGAGAAGATAAGCGAAAGCCGAGCAATAACAGAATTTGACCAAAACCCAGCCAATTTTCGTTGTGGAAGAAGGCAGAGGACAATGGGTAGAGAAAGAAGCAGAGGGAAGAGGGGAGTAGAAGAAGAAACGGAGGTTCAGACGAAGAAGACAGAGAAAGTGGATGGAGGGAAGAGGCAGGGGCGCATAGCTGTTGCAAACAAAGGTTTAGTTCTGAACTTTTATATTGGGCAATATTAAAATATCCAAAGAGTTGTTATCTTTTAGTATAATTTTTAATAAATTAATAATAATTTAAATATAAACCATTAGATTGTTTGTCAATCTAATCTAACGCTTTTTATTTAGTGGTGCATCAGATAAGCTCATAAGAGGTGGGTTGATTTTAGACAAACCCTCTAAAATATGGCTGTAGAGAAATTAATGACACTGTATTTAATATACGTATATTAATATCTAAGACTCTCTGCACTCTAGATAAATATATAAAAAATTCTATATAAATAATTTTTTTATTCAACCATTAATTACACTATATTCATCTTACTAAAATAAGAGAACATGTAGAGTAAACAAAAAATAATTAACAATATATGTTGGATAACAATAAAATAAGATAACATATAGAATAAACAAAAATCAACAACAATATATAACATGAAAGTAAGAAGACTTCTAAAGGTCATAAGTATCCAATATACAAGTAAAAAGTGAACATAAAAGTATAATGTACTGTCTATGATTCATGGACACTGATACGAACATGGAACACGACACGACATGGAATATATAGACATACAAATTTAAATTTTTTGTAAGACATAGGGATACGATATATATATATATAAAATATAAAATATTTTTTAAATAAATTGTAATGATATTTTAATATTTTATTGATATTAAAATATAAATTAATTTTTTAATTATTTTAAATATCTTTTTTCAATTATATAAAGTATTTAAAATATATTTTGTTTTAATAACTAATATATGCTATTTCTAAACTTATTTCAATAATACATGTTAAGAATAAGACTGGACACACTGATATGTAATGATATTTAAATGTGTCCAAGCGTGTCCAGAGAAGAATTTTTTATTTTTTATTAAGACACAGTTGGACACAGAAGGTGTGTCGTGTCTGAAATGTGTCCAACTCGAAGACACAACAAATCAAAAAAGTATCCATACTTCATAGTGCACTGCACATCTACAGTGAAACCAGTAAAACCCTATTATTGTGAAGGATGGTGATTTAGTCAGTGTTCCATTCCGCACCAGGTGTACGTGTTTATTGTTGAGGTATGTTTATGTCACGTTTTGAAGTGTGATCATGGCTTTCGCATAATCGAAAGTGTAGAATATGGGTCTTTGATCTCCACCGTTCTACAAATACAGAGAGTAAAATATTGTCCAAGATGAAATTTCTCAGCTTTACTGCATGTCCAAATCCAGTCTCTTTGATATAAAATAGTAACACGTTAGGCAGTAAAATATTCAACCATAGTTATCAGAACCGAACCGGTAATTAACCCGGTCATATGAATGAGTCACCAGATCACTGGTTTAACTGGTGGGTCACTGATTCATCCAGTTGATCTGGTCATAACTAAATAAAAATAATAAAATTATAAAAATAAATTAAAATCAAAATTAAAATTTAAAATTTAAAATATATGTTTTCACAAGTATATTAATAATGTTACATCAATAAAAATAATTATCTTATATATTAATTGTATAAATAGTTATTTAAAAGAAGGAATATAATAAAATAACTGTGTAAAATATTTTATAATATCAATGTATCAAAAGTAAATTATAAAAACAAATAAATACAATATTATTATTGAAGAATAAAAAGAATGTTTTACAATATAATTACTTTAATATGATATAATTATTAATTTTTTTAGGATGATAAGTGTTTGGTAAATAAAAGATATTACTTTTTAGTATATATATACTTATTAGCATATTATTTAATAAAGAAAACACTAGCTTAGTGGATGACTTGTGCTGTAATTTAAAAAGATCTCAAGTTTGAACCATATGTATGTATTTTGGATGACCTCACTATAAACGAATTTGTTACTCCCACACAATTGGGAATAACATTAATCATCCTAAAATATTTATGAATGGAACTCCACTTTTTTGTTTTTAAAAAATTTGATAATTAGACATTGCTTCTTTATATTTTTAGTTTTTCAAAATGTTCCCTTTTTCTTTTAAATATTCTTTCAAAGAGAAGAGATATTTGGCTATAGGTTCTTACCTCCTTTTACCGCCACTGCACCACACTTTCAGATCTTTCTACGTTGTCATTGGTTCTCTGTTCCTTACCCTACTTCCTCGCTCGTTATCTGCTCTTCATTGTGAGCTGTCGTTGATACTCTGTTCCTCGCTGTATCTCGCCATCGTTGCTGGGTGGTCTCGCCTTGTCTCACTGCCATGTTTGCAATTGGAGTGCCTATACCTCGCTCCAACATGGTTTGCATAAGAGGTAACAACTAGTAAATATTTTTTATTTTTTTTACTCTATTCAATATTTGAATTGAAAATTGTTATTGATTTTTGTATCAAACCTTGTCTTGCCACTTGAGTGGATCATTATTTTCGAAACACAATTCTTAGCCTTTTCACGTGTTTATGCACATCAAATTATTAACATTGTGATTGAGTATCTATTTTCTTTTGCTCAGCTTGGTGTTAAAATTGTCCATATCCTCATTGGTCCTGTTTCATATTCGTTGCTTTCCAAGCTTGCCAAAGGTGTTGAGAAGACCTTCTTTCTCTTCTCGCTTCTCCCCGAAGTCCTCGCTAGCTACAAGTAAGAACTTTAACTTTTGTATTATAACTATTGCTTATTTTTATGTGATTATATATGTGTGTTATATCTCTAACTTGTTCATATTTGTAAAATCAGCAAAGTTATATTTACTAGTGTAGTCATATTTGTAAATTGATTCTACTTTTTGCTCATTTTTTAATTGTGAATAATGAGATCAGAAAATATTGAATATTTGAACTTGATGAATCTTTTTTTTATTTGCTAGAAATCTGTCACAACTCATAATATTTTTTGTTGAAGTTTGATTTGTGTTTCATAGTTTTTAGGATGAGTCTCTTCCTTTCTAATATGGTTGTTGGTGATTAAAGTATGTTCAAAGTTAAAAGAAATGTTAAGCATTTTTTTTCAAAATTCAGACATAGTTTATGATAGGATGTAATGTTACTATTTCACTATTTTATCCATGTAGCAAAGCCTCGTTAGGAATGGGATATAGGATAATTATTATTTTTATTGTTGCATTGCATAAGGTAAGAGGGCATAAATGTGTGTGCGAAAATTTGTGTGATGTATTATTATACATTGAGTTTGAACATCGAATTATAAAGGCCAACACATTATAAGAACCAACAAGTATCTGTCAATTTCTTCATGTGAGGTCTCAACTTTTCAATCTTCACTTTTTGACTTGCATTTGATAAACTTGTATTAGTAAGTGAAAAATAGTACTTTTGTGATGGTGATTCTTTTTTCAAGTAATGCTGGCAGGTGTTAATGCTGGCCAGCTTTTGGATGTGGCGTTAATCATGTCATGGTGAATGTGGCATGGAACAATTGAACAAATTGTTATATTCATCGGAACATTGATCAATGTTAGTTAGAAGTCCCTGAATTTGATATTTTTGAAGATGATGTGCTTGATCATGATGAGATTGTAAGTATATATGTCAATGAATTATGATAATGTTCTAATTGCTTAATAGCTGATAATGATACTGTTTTACTTATATTTTAGCATATGATGAGGATGCTTCGCATGGTAGCAATGAAGTTAAAGATTGATTTGTAACAAGTCAATAATTGGTAAGTTAGATAAAATCGATACAATAATGGTCAATATGTATCTTTTCAACTTCACATAATTTTTTTATTATAAATTCATGTTTTTGCTATTGCATGATCAAATACCTTTTATTCATGTAATTTTTAGAATCTTGGCTCTAAATCTCTACTTATTGAGTATGCTATTAAGTATAATCTACTTTTTTAAAAAAAAGATCATAAATATTATTAGGTCTTTGTCGGAGATGTTATCCTTTTTACATTTACAATTTACATACATATATATAACAACAATTCTTTAGTGCTTTTTTTACTTCGATTAGTTTTTATTATTTTCTTTAGACCGAGATGTGTTTCTTTATTATAATCTTAGTTTTTGACTTTTTTATATTAGATGCAAATAATGCAATGGCAATTGAACCTGTTTTAATGATTGATGCTGGTTTTGGACTTTAATTTTCTATAAATATCCGCCATCAAACTCATTTGATCATGTAACCTTTTCAAATGTATCTGCTATCATTTGATCTTAGGGTATTATGATTGGCTTACTTTTATATACACACTCAATCAGAATTCTAGTTTTGAAAATATAGTAATGGGCTTCTTTTTCTATTTGTTCTATTTTATTACAGTACTAATGATGCTATTCTGGAGGAAATAAAGAAAGACTACATGCTACAACATGGTGGGGAGAGAATTGCCAGAATGTAGTTTATTAAATGTCAATATAAATGCTAAATATTGTTATATATGTTGTTAAGCTGATGCATGGTGCATTAGAACCATTGCTGTGTTTGTAATTTTTTTTTCAAATTTGTATTCAATTAGAATAAGAATGAAAGTAAAGAACTCCCAAAATGAATTTTGATGATTGTTAAAGGAACTGAAGTAAAAAATGGAGGTTATTTGAGGAGAAATAGATAAATAGAGTGTTATTCGTGTTGGTTCCTTTGTTTAAAGGTTTTTCAAATGCTTTTATGGCACTCCATGACTTGAATAATCCAAACAGAGCTATTGTCTCATTTATTAACTTAAACAAATACGCTTTCTTGTTATTCATATTTTTACATTAACCGCATGTTAAACTAAATTTGCCATATTAGAAACACAAGATAATTGCTACTTTGAAACAAAATGTCACAGCTTAAGCATTATGATTCAGAAGACTAAACAAATCAAAGTTATTTTTTTAGGTAAAAATTACTTTCAACTTGATCCACTAAATAAACTATGTTTACAGATATTAAAAGGAGATCCAATATTTAGTCACAAAAAATATTATATTTTACAAAATTTTTTGGAACACAAAAGACAAATCAAAACAAAATATAGGTTCATTTTCAAGTTTTTAACTAAAGAATTGGGATAAGTAATTAATAAAAGAGATTTTCATTGTACAACCTTATGTATATCTACACAGTTCTTTACAACAACATATGTAAAAAATCATAATATCTTAGACTAGCATTAATGTATATCTACACAGTTTTTTACAAATAAATCATTTTTTATGTCCTTCATGTTCATAGGATGCCATATTTTAATGTGCCAACCATTCCATATGTTTGCTAAAATCGCATTCACTGCATGTCATTTCTGATGATAAGTGCCCGATCCAACCTTTGTAATTCCCAAATTCACATAGCATGCCTTGTTGGTGACGTTGAATCCTAATTATACAACATAAAGCTGAGTAAGTTTTGATGTTTCAAGACCCAGAATAGTAAAACCTAGGAGTAAAAAAATAAGATACTTTACTATAACTTTCACGATTCTTCAAAATATTCATGGAGCTCTCAAATACAACCGTTGTCACAGAATGTCAATGTTGTATTTGATATTGTCAACAAACAGCATATACACTCTAAATTGAATAAGACCAAAATCAAGTGGATAAAGAGATATAAAAACACAATAAATTAAAAAAGGTAATAGCTTAATTAAGCATTGGGGACTTAAGAACTTCTAAAGTATACGAAGTTAAAAATCTGACAAAAAAAATGATAATGGGATAGCAATTGCAAATCAATTAGTTCATTAATTCTTCTATAGTAAGGTTAACCACTTTAAGTTTAGTGTTTTTAGTTGCAATTTCTCTTCTCTACAATAAACCAAGCATAAAGCACTTTATGCTTGATCTTTATTCGATTAGTGTTACTTAACTCCACTCCCTTAAGTAGTTGATATCCTAACTAAACCACTCTTAGCACCAACTTTTGAGATCAGAGTTTCAAAGTTAAAGCAAAAATCAATTTTAATTAGCAAAAGATATATCTAAGATTATGTTTGAGAAGTGATGTATAAAATAATAACACAGTTAAGCAATTCTCATATATTTTTAGGTAAGGTAGCACAGTTTGTTATAAGCTACTATCGCTTATGTTGTTTATTGTTTCTACTCCTAATCCAATGTGAATTCTCTCATACAAAACATCATGTATTAAATTTTGGCTCTTCAGAATCATTGTCCTAGTTTTACAATAGAGGTTAAATTTCAAATAAAAAAAAGTAGGAATTTTATTCAATTAAAAATTAAAATAGTTTCTACCAACCAAATTACAACAATCAAATTCAATCATTTAAGCATGATCAAAGACTCTTAATCCATTTTAAAACTTTTCACTGGTTTATTATGAAATTCTTTTAAAATTAAAACAATATTCAAGTAAAACTATTAAACTCATAAATAAATTTATTGTCAATGAAAATTGCACATTTGCACATTTTTTCAGAAGGCATATTCTGCCACACGAAGAACATTTAAATTCACATAAAATTTTCATAGAAAAAAATAAAAATAAAAATAAAATAGAACCTTAAAGGAGTAGGTCGCAGAGATAGAGGTGGAGGGAGAAGGACAGAGATCAGAGTCGCTAGTGAAGAAGAGGAACAGAGAGGCGACAAAAACAATGAAGTGGTCGACCTGAGCGTAACAGCGGCAGCACAGCGTATTGCGACGTTGAAGATAGCACGGTGCAGGGAAGAATGAGCAACCGCGCAGATGGAGAGGATCAGAGAACAAGCACGGCGTAGGGAGAGGATCAGAAAGTGAGCTACCGCGGAGAGGAAGGCATAAGAAACGAGTGACGTTGATAGGAAGTTGAGAGAGGGGCAAAAATCTTAGGAGAGCTCTTGTCTCTTTAGTCTTTTCTTTGAAACTCAAATTAAAAGGGATAAGAGGAATATGTAAAATAAAGAAATTAGACGGATCAATATTTAATTATTAATTTTTTTAAAAATAAAAAATGGGGTTTATTTTGTAAATATTGTAGTGATGGTTAATGATACTCCCACATAAAAATGGGTGTAAAGAATTCATGGCCTAAATAAATTAAGCTTAGATGCTCAAAGTCTCAAACCCATTTTTTAATTTTTTTATTATTTTGACTATTAGTTAACCTAATCAAATTTAGTCTTCTTCCATTCTCAAATTTCAGCGTCACTCTTTTATTTCTTTAAACGCTTAGTTTCATGTTTTTAATTTTTTTTTCTATTCCTTGTCAAGTGGTCATCTTCTCTTTATCAAAAGATAAATTTCAAATTTGTTACCTAAATTATTTTTTTTATTAGTTTAATATTGATGGTAATTAATTATAGTAGGAATATATAAAAAATATATAAATTTTTTTACTTTTATGTACTTCTTATATACTCCTATTATAATTAATTACTATTAATAGAGATATCAATTGAGTCCAATATCTTAAGACTTGTCTTAAATTCTTTAAAATAATTTCAGCTCACAGTCTCATAAATTATATAAATTATAAAAATATATTGTATAAACCCTGACTCTAATTAAACCCCACAAAAAAATTAAAATAGGATTGACTTTACAAATTCTAAAAACCCTAAAATCTCTCTTTCTCCGCGAAAAAGACGAATGTGTGCGATGAACATTAATCTCTCTTCCTCCTGAAACCTACGCGAGAAAGACGAATGCGTGCGATAAACATTATGTCGAAATAAATGCATATTATTTTTTATGTGAATTGATATTAAATGCATATTATTTTTCACGTGGGTTGATATCATCTTAAGTATGTCACGCTTGGGTTGATATTATTTTTCAAAGGATATTATAGGAAACATTGCTCTCAATGTAAAAATAAAAGATATAAAAAATTATATACAAAACGGAATAATGGACAGATTATAAAAAAAGTAAATAATAATTAAAAAATATAAAATAATTTTAAAATTATAAAATAAAGTAAATAATAATTAAAAAATAAAATAAAATAATTTTATATATCTAAGGTTAATTATATTTTTAACTTTTTTATTTTTTGTCTAGATGATCTTTTCTTTATCAAAAAATAAATTTTAAATGTTATTTAAATTATTTTTTTATTAGTTTAATATTGATGGTAATTAATTATAATAGGAGTACATATAATTTTTTACTTTTATATACTCCTTATATATTCTTACTATAATTAATTACCATCATCTAGTCCATCAACATTACACTAATACAAAAAATAATCTAGATAACAAAATTTTTTATTTTTTTATATAACTCTATATGTATCTCCCGATTTCATTATTTCTCTTTTTGATATTTTCAATTACAAATTTTAATTCAAGCAATTATAATTTAGGTAATAATATAATTTTTTATTCTTTTCATGACTTTATATATTTTATTTTATTCTCAATTTATTGATTTTTTTATCTTTCGTTGTATTTTATTATATATAACTATCTCCATATAAATTTTTAAAGTAAATTGGTCAATCTACTAATTTAAAATATATTTTTTATTTTTAAAAATAATAATAAAAATATTTTAAAAGAAAGTTACCATTAAAATGTGGAGTCACTCCATTAGTCTCTTCTAATAAAAAGATGTTTTTAAAATTCAATATAAAAAATCTGATAGTAATGTGTACTTCGAATAACTAATGTACACTTTTTTAATTTTGAATTATTATATCCTTTGACAGTAATGTGTATTATTTTTGTTCTCCCAATATAAATTTGTTAGGTCTGTCATGTGTAAGAATACCGTTTATTAGTCTTTTCAAATGTATTGCATATTGCATATAATATTGCTTTTTAATAAGTTAATTAAAAATATAATTTAATTAAATTTAGGTATGGCTAATTAAATAATTTAATACATATGAATATTATTATACATAAGAGAATATATTATTTAGAGTAATTATCTAGATTAGTTTCTGAAAATTTTAAAATCAGACACTTTAGTCTCTGAAGTTTTAAAATATATAAAATAGTTTCTAATGTTTATTTTCATTACACAATACAGTCTCACTTCATTAGTCACTCAGGTTTTAGCTGGCATGGAATGTTAGTTTGTACATGTGATCCTACAGTAAAGTACAAAATAATCCTCGAAGAATTTAAAAAATCTCAAAACAGCCATTGAAAATATTTTTAAAATTTTAAAATATTCTCTTCAAATATTTTTAATCTTTTTAAAAATCACCATTTTCAGTGGCGGAGCTTGAAACAAAATTTTGGCGGGCCAAAAATTTAACATAAAAATTTAAGGTCAAACTCATCTGATACAACTCTTTGAATTTTTGAAGGTTGTATCTCACTTTCTTCGTGATTCAATAAAGTAGAAGAACTATTCTACAGGCGTTGATATTGTAGAAATTATATGTTCTCCTTCTTAAATATTAGTCTTTCTCTTAAAAAATACATCAATTCTTTGATTTTTCATTATTATTTTGTAAAAAAATTTGAATATATATCCTATATGTAAAAAAAATTAGAAGGATAAATATTAAAATTTATAATATTTATTGATTTTTTTATCAATTTATACAAATACAATAATATTAATATTTATTGAATATTCTAATATTTTTTATCATATAAAAATTAAATTAAATAAACAGTAATATATAAAATAATATTAAATTAAATAAATAAAAATATCTAATTTTATAATGAGAAGGAAAGCAGCAAGCAAGTAGCAAATGTGTTGTGAAACCAACAAAGTAAAGCAAGCAAGTAGCAAATGTGTTGTGAAACCAACAAAGTAAAGCATTTGAACCAACTGAACTACTCTATATTTTTTGAAGAACTACTACTAATTTTTTTTATAAAAAATTTGGAGGGCCATGACCCCATTGCCCTAGTTAAGCTCCACTACTGACCGACTTATAATATGTTTGTAAATAAAATATTATTAAAAAATATATAATAAATAAAGAATAAAAAAATAACAAAATATATATTTTGAAATATAATTTTATTTATTAACACTAAATGTTATAAAAAATACTATTATTTAATCATTAACATATGATACTTATATTGAGGTGATGTAGAAATCATAATAATAACAACTAAATTTAAGAGGTTATTGAATTATGAAGGCCATTAATTATATATTTAACCTCCTAAGATATTAACACTAAATAAACTTAGAATTTTTTTTTTGGTATGATAGCACAAACAACTTTAACTCTAAGTCCATTTTGTGCAACATTACAATAACTAAATTTTAAAACTTTTTAAAGAACACGAACAGAACACTTAGATTTGTCAAGATATTTATTCTTCAAGTATTGTAAAGTACGAAAAGTTTCATATTAAAATTTTGTAAATTATCTACGTTAATTTTGTGGTTGACTATCTTTTACAAATTTGACCTCATAGATAATTTAGTTCACATTGCATGTAAATTTAGGTTCATAATTATTTGTACAAATATTTTTAATTATTTATATAAAAAATTGAATGTTCAATAAGAATTCTCCAATCTTTTTAAACAATAATACTCATTTTCTTCTCATTATAAAAGATTGGTCATAAAATATGACATCTATAATTACATTAAATTTATGTTTAGCATGGTCAAAAATAAATATAGATTTATTTATTTTATAAATTGCTTTTTAAAAAAAATACCTTTTCAAAATTAATTTATAATTTATTTTAAAAATATATAAAAAATTTTGTATATAAATAATCAAATTTTAGATAAATAGACCGAAAATATTAGAAATTAAAATTTTTTAATTTAAAAATAATTATATATAAATAATTTGAAATGACTATTTTAAAATTTTTTAAATTTTTAGAGACTGTTCTGAGATTTTTTAAATTCTCTAAAGATTATTTTGTACTTTATTTTAGGGATTGATTTATCCAAAACACACATATGGACACTTAACGGCCACATGTGCGAGTTAACATTCCACGTCAGCAGTCATCGTTAGTGACTAACAAAAAAAATTGTATTGTCTAACCAAAATAAATGTTGGAGAATATTTTGTATATTTTAAAATTTGAAAGACTAAAGTATCCAACTTCAAAAATTTTAGGGACTAATTCGAATAATTATATTATTTAAATAAAAATAGCCAATAAAAAATACAATTATTTAATAATAACCTAAGATGATAAAATTTTACGAAAAAACTTTATTTTATATATAATTAATCAAATTTTAATATTATGCTCTTTCAACGAATTAAATTGAATCCAAATAAGCAATCATATCAATTAAATATTTAACTCAAATGAACCAAACTAACAAATTCAACCAACTTAAACTCACATGGCTTATATTTCATCTCGATTTAGATCCTCTAAAGTTTGAATTTCACTTTAAAAAATAAAGTGTGATCTTTCACCATTAATTTCATAGGTAGGACCAAGAATAGATATGAAAAAGAAATTATTCAAGAGTAGAAAATCACAATTTACTCTCTAAAATAAAATTCAAACTTTAGAGGATTCAAATCCATTTCATCTAACTACTTGAGTTTAAATATGCTAGCATGACAATTAAGTAATTATAACAAGATAAACTAATATATCATTATTCTAACATATTCTTTAACTAAAAATATTCAACATATAATAACGTATCAACTAAAATTTAAATAAATCAAAATATCATAACATATTAACTAATTAACTATTTAAAATAAGAAATAGACAAACTAACCTCAAAATTCAATGTCTTGACCACATGCTATGTTGCATTCATTCTGTTAATATTTTTCGAGCGCATGTAACCCCTTCGTTGAGCCATGTATACTTTTTAAATTTTTCTAAATTGAAAAAAATATCAAATGAACATAAACATCTCAGATGTAAAAGAGTTCAGCAACAAAAACAACACAAATATTTAACACAAGAATAATATGAAAATACTCACAACATAATATGACAGCAATTATAAACAAGAAAATGCATCAACTAAAGCAACAACAAGAACGCACCGATATTTTAACGTGGAAACCCCTCAATGTGAGAGGTAAAAACTACGAGTCACAAAGACCAAGAAAATGGCTCGACTATAATCAAATATGAGATACAAGAGAGTCTCAAATAAATAACAAATCATGCATACAATAAGTTAAAATACCAAAGCACCAAAGCTTACAAATGAATAATAAGAAGATAAAAAATATGCAATAATAGAGCTATTGTTCGAAGTAGATTTCTCCCTCTACAAACTTCCAATCAAACTCTCCACCGTTCAGAATGAAGAACAAGATGAGTTGAAGCTGCAGTTCAAATTTCAAGCCAATCCAACGATGAACGAATAAGAAATTGCTATTTAAAATCTGCTGCTCTGTACAAAAATAAAAATTATGTTTTCTCTCTTTTCTCTCTTTTTGTAGCTATTCTCTCACTCTTAATGACAAAAAAATCTAATTAGGGTAGTGATACAAGGGTGCAAGAAAAAACTCCAAAAATTGGATTTGGGCATCACAATAGAGAGAAAAACCCAACAAATCTTCTCTTTCTTGACTAAGTGGAGGCCCTCGCCATCCTGACGATTAAACAACATGTTTCAAACTTATATCTTGACAATGCTTTTGTCATCATATTAGCACCATTATCATCAGTGTGAACTTTCTCAAGTTTTAACAACTTGAAATTCAACACATCCCATATCCAATGATACTTAATATCAATATATTTAGATCTTGCATGAAAAATAGAATTCTTAGCAAGATGAATAGCGCTTTGATTATCATACGACAACAAATAACAGTCTTACTTGAAACCAAGCTTTCGAAGAAACTTCTTTTTCATCCATAACAACTCTTTACATGCTTCAGTTGATGCAATAAACTCAGCCTCTATAGTAGAAAGTGCAACACACTTCTGTAGTCTTGACTGCCATGAAAGAACTCTTCCTACAAACTTGACCAAATAACCTGAAGTAGACTTTTGAGAATCGACATCTCTTATCATGTCTGCATCAGTAAAGCCAATTGGCAAAGGTTTATCACCACCAAAACTCAAACTCAAGTTAATTATATCTTTGACATATTTCATAATCCATTTAACAGTATTCCAATATTCTTTACTTGGATTAAAGAGGAAACGACTCACAATACCAACCGCATGAGCAATCTCTGGTCTAGTATACACCATAGCATACATCAAGCTTTCAGGCTAACCGTTGAGGCATAAGAAATTTCATCTATTGCTTATTTTTTCTCATTAGTGGTTGAACACTTCTTAGTACTCAACTTAAAATGAAGAGCAAAAGAACTAACAACACATTTAGTATCATTCATGCCAAACCTTTAAATCACTTTCTTTATGTACTTCTCTTGTGAAAAATGAAGCTTCTTGGGATTTCTATAACGAGTAATAGTCATGTCCAAAATCTGTTTGGCAAGACCCAAGTCCTTCATAGCAAAGAACTTGCTCAACTGTTCCTTTAACTCATTAATCCTCAAAGCATTCTTACCTACAATTAAAATATCATCTGTATAAAGTAAAAGAATAATAAATCACCATAGAAATTCTTGCACAAACACATAATGATCTGAAGTTGTCTTATGGTAACCATGCTTACCTATAACGAATTCAAATTTCTTGTACTATTATGTTGGAGCTTGTTTCAACCCATAACAACTCTTCTTAGGTTGGGTTTGGTAAAGCTTTTCGAAGAGGTGCTTGTATTTTTTAAAAGTACAAGTACCTCATTTTGTGTTTGGTAAATTGAAAAGCCTAAGTGCTTGTGCTTGTGGCTTTTAAAAGTTAGAGGTGCTTTTGAAAGCACCTAAGAAGGAGCTTTTTAAAGTTGGCTTGTGCTTATCAAAATTAAGAAAAAATCTAATATAATAAATATTCAAAATTACCATTATTAATTATTAACACCAGATTTTATTTATTTTTTCACATATATTTTTCGCCATTATATTGCCATTGAAATACTCATATATTTCTAATTTCTCAACTTAAACTTCACAAATTCTAACAAAATCTTCGTATATTTTTTATTTTTCAACCTAATCTTCACAATTTCAATACAAATACATCTCTATCACGTATTAGGTATGAACTTCTATCAATTTATATTATTTTTTATGCGTTATTTTTGTATTTTTTAGTAGATGTTTGTTTTTTTCTGTTCTTTAAAAACGTGAAGGAGACCTGATATATGAAAACCAATCATAAAATTTTCGTACACCAATTTCATGAACATTAGTCAAAATTATAATAACAAAATATATATACATATGTAAATATAAATATATAATTTTACTTGAGATATGTGTCCCATTTTCTGTGATTTGTAAAAGTGAGTCAATATATATAGATGTGTAATGGACGTATCAGCACTAACATTGGATTACATACAAGTTTTATTATTGACTAATGATAACTCTATTTATATTAATATAGAGAGTAAATTAAATAAATATTTAAATTATTGGTCTCTAAAATTTGAAAAAAAAATTATTCTTCGTTATAAATATGTTTATTATAATTTTTTTTTAATTTTTAAAAGTTGCTTTACTAAACACAATTGTAGTGCTTGTGCTTATTAAAAGCTATTTTTAACGTAATTTTATCAAACGCAAGTGCGGCAGCTTTTAAAAAGCTGTCTTTTACTTTCGAAAAGTAAAAGTTTTACCAAACTAAGTCTTAATCTTGCACACAAGGTCTTCCTTTTCTTTAACAACAAAGCTCTCTGATTGTTTGATGTAAATTTTCTTGTCCAAATCACCATGAAAAAAGCTATCTTCACATCCATTTGCTTAATCTCCAGATCAAGAGAAGCTGCTAATCAAGAATAACATGAATGGATGACATCCTCACAATAGGAGAAAAAAATCTCCTAAAAATAGACACATTTTCTCTGACTAAAGCCTCTAACAACTAATGTATCTTTATACTGAGGTTTAGAATTGTATTCTTCATTCTTGATTCTAAATATCCATTTGTCCTTTAAAACAATAACACCCTTAGGTAGCTTCACCAACTCATAGGTATCATTCTCAAGCAAGAACTTCATTTCTTCTTGCGTAGCTTCAAGCCATTGAGCTTTGCTTTCATCTTCAACAGCATCTCCAAAGCATTTAGATTCTTCCTCATTAGTCAAGAAGACAAACTCATGTGGAGAATACCTTGATAAAAACTTTCGCTCTCTTGTAGACCTTCTGAGTGCATTTGCAGAAATTTTTAAAGTTGGTTATTCATCATGAGCATCATCACCAACTATATCAAGCGTTAAATCAACCATTCCATATTCACCTGCACATGTATTATGCTCATTATTTTGAGCTTTAACTTTATCATCTTCCACCATAGGCATAAAGAGAATAATATCCAAGTCAGAAAAATCATCATTAGACTGAACCATTGGCTTCTTTGCATTATCAATATTCTTCAATGTTTGGTCTTCAATAAAGATAACATCTCTACTTTGAATCATCTTCTTGCTAACATGATCATGAAATCTGTAACCAAACTCATGCATGCCATAACCAATAAAAATACATTACCTAGTATTTACATCAAGCTTTGATCTCTCATCTTTGGAAATATGAACAAAGGTTTTGTATCCAAAGACTCTTAAATATGTCCAGTACTGTGCAAGAACAATAAAAATAGTAGAAAACATTAGAAAAATAATTAAAGTTGAAAACTGGGCACTAATTTTAAAGGTTTGTCCCAAAATTAGGCCAAACGGACTAAAAAACACTAACAGGTTAGACCGGGCCCAAGTTGGGCCCAAACTCAACACATATAACACTCCAAACATAATCCATTCAGCTCATAATTCCCATTCAAACATAAATCCAGCTGCATGAGTTAAGAGTAAAAGGGGAGAGAAAGTTACTATTCACACCTCACTTCAATTAATCATATCTCAAGCTACGATGCTCTGATTCGCGTGACGTCAATGGTTATGCGAAACTCTCGCCGAGCCCGTTAATTTTATCTAACTTTTGTAGGTAAGATTTTGAAATTTTATCTCCTTCTTGCAATCCTAAAAAATTCAAAAATTTCGGTTTTGGTTTTAAGTAAATTTTTGTGTTTTGATTATTTAGGTGGTATCTAAGGTTGGGCTATTGGTGGTTTGTGCCCCAAATACCATCGGAGTAGGTAAGAAAACTCTTTGCCTTTGTGAATCTGTGATTTGGTAACTCTAGATTGATTGGTGGTAATTGGTATGATTTAGCTGAGTTCTTGCACTTGTTGGAGTGATTTGGAGCTTTGAATGTGAGATTGGTGATTTTATTGGGGGTTGAAAGCTTGTTTGGACTCAAATTTGGTGTATAGCACATATTGGGATTATGGTATGGTTTTAGTTTTCTCTATGTAATATATAATATTTCTTGACACTTAGGCTAGTGAACCTTAGAATATGATTGAATTGATTGTTGAATTTGATAATGTATGATGGCATTGTTGATTTTGATGAATTATGACGTTGAACTTTGAGATTATTGTTGGTTATTAAAATGGAAGTTGAAAATGATGATTTTGAACGTTGATAAAGAATTGTGAAGCTTATTGATGTTGATATGTGTTGAGGTTAGGGAAATGATGCTTTTAATGTAATAATTGAGAATTTTAGGAAGGAAAACGAGGATTATTGGATGAAATTGGTGAAATGACATGTTGGTAGGTTATGGAATGAATTGGAAGATATTTGAATATCATTTAGGTCTATTGAAACTTCTATAGTTGTAGGATATTTTGTATTGATCGTGAATTTTGGAAATTTGAGAACTTTGCTGATTTTTGCAAAAATTTTGTTTTATCGAACTTTAACGGACCATAACTTGAGCCTCAAAGCGTGAAAGTGAATGAACTTTGTTTTAAATTAAAGGTTGCTTTGAGAGATTTAAATTGATATAAAGTTTGAGAAAAATAGATTTTTATAGAGGGAGTTATGACTGTTTAAATTTTGGTGACAAAAACTGAATTATGCAACTTTGAAATTTTATTAAGTCTGGTGAGAGTTGCGACCGCAACATGGTGCACGCGACGCGACCAACCCATTCGAGTTGGGCATCTCGCGTACACGAGCAAGGGGTTGCATACGCGACCACCCCTTTTTTAATAGCATGCGTACGCGAGGCAGGGGCTTGCGTATGCGAGATGCCTGTTTTGCTGAAACATGATTTGTTTCTATTTTCAAAGGTTCTCCTACTTTCTAAAATTTCTTCAAAGGCTGATTAAGAGTATTGTCTAATATTTAGGTTCTAATATTGCTAAAGATAAATTAGTGAATTATTTTAGTAAATTTCTATGTGAGTTTAGAAAACAGAGACTTAGGTTTCTGGAGTACTGATGGAGGATTAGTTAATTGAGATAGTGAAGTACTGTATTGATGATTAGTGACATGAGTTGTGAAAATTGTGGATCTCTAAGTACTGAAAAATGATTTCTGAAGCCATTGATGTATTATCTTATAATGATTTTGTTGAAACGCTATGCACCTGGCAAGGACGGTGGTTAATTCCGCTTACGTTGAGATGTGAGGTCTGAGGTAGAGTATCCTGCTCGCATCCTTTCGGATCACAGGAGTGTGCCTGGCACTATAGTCGTGGGGGGTCCCGTATCTATATTTGTGATCGAAAGGCGACGTTTCCATGAAGATGTGTCGGGTTGACAGTTGAACCGACAATGTGATATCATAGCCAAATAGGACAGGCATTCATCATGTGCATCTTCTATCTGTTTGCTTGCTTTACCGACTTGAATTGCTTGCCTAATTGTATAACATGATTAATTGCTTCTTGAAATTCTTGATATACATGTTATACTTGTGCTTTACTTGCATTGTCATTACTTGTGTTTTCTGCTGGGATTGAAGAGGTTCGGAAGGCGGTGGCGATGGGATCACCTGACGGTTAGGCTGGCAAAGGCTGTGGGATAACAGAGAATTGCTAGATTAGAAATTCACTAAGTTAGATTCCCCTATTTCATTATGGTTTTTAAAGTAATGGTTTTAATTTTAGTATGCTTTAAGTTGAATCTCATAATTGATATGAAGCTCTAGGATTGCTTCTGGCGTCCCGGAGTCTTATATCTTATATTACTGGGCACTGTTACCATACTGAGAACCTCCAGTTCTCATTCCATACTTTGTTGTTGTTTTTCAGATGCAGGTCACAACCCACCTCGGTGAGTTTCTTGATGGTGGCAGAGCAGAGGATCTTATTCCATTTTGTTGTCATTTTGGTCATTTTGATTAGTTCTCTCATTTTTGTATTTATATTTGCCTTAGAGGCTTACTTTGAGAGAGATATTCTGTATGTGCTATTTTAACTTTCAAAATTCTGTATGTCTGTATAGCACTAGTCGGCCTAAATTTCACAGGCTGAGGCTAGTTCCTTATGATTATTATATTCATATATCTAGTTATGCGTTCTTATCTTATATATATCTTGTGCTTTAAGTTGGTAGTTTCGTGTGAACGTTCGCGCTTTTGGAATTCTGTTTTTGAGCTTATTTCTTCATCGGACTTCTAGAATTATTATTTCCTTCTATATATATTAATGTATAAGCCTTAGAATTGTCGTAACCTTTGATTAACATTTGCTTTACGGCATGAGGTAAGCTTAGGGTAATTAGGGTGTTACAATACTCACCACCATTGTAAGTACGAATGCATTTCAACTTCTTCCCAATTTCTCTTTCAACAGAAGCTTGAAATTGTTTAAAAATATTCAAAACTTGATCTTTGGTCTTCAAAGTGTAAACCCATAACCTTATAGAATGATCATCAATAAAGGTTACAAAATAGATAGACCCTCTAAGTGTTATTGTCTTCATCAGCCCATATACATCAGAATGCACCAAGTCAAGTATCTCCGACTCCCTTGAAGGTGGATGGTTCTTGAAAGAAACCCTGTTTTGTTTCTCAAGAAAGCAATGGTTGCACTTTTGCAAAGAAACCTTGCAACTAGATAAAAAATTCCTCTTGGATAACATATTCATGCCTTTTTCGCTCATATGACATAATCTCTGATGTCATAAATCAGTTCTATCAACAAACTCAGCAGCATTAACAACATCTTTCACAATCTTTGCTTGAGTTAAATAAAGAGTAGAGTGCTGTGTATCTCTAACAACAACCATGTAATCTTTGGTGAGCTTCCAACTATCATGAGAGAATGAGCTATCCAAGTTTTCATCACACAACTTACCAACAGAAAGTAAGTTTAACCGAATATCAAGAACATGGTTCACACGTTTCAAAGTCAACATGGTATTGTTGGAGGTTTTCAAGCAAACTTGTCCAATATCGACACCTTTGCAATACCTTGATGAGCCATTTTTACATCACCAAAATCACCAAGAGTATAAGACGTAAACAGATCCGTCATAGATGTAACACGAATAGAAGCACAACTATCAATCACCCAACTAGTGCCATTATCAACAAGGTTAACAGATTGAAACTCCTTAACAAGAAAAAAAATCATCATGAGTTACATTAACTTTGTCTTCATTACTACCATCACCTTTATTTGTGCTCTTGTCTTTATTACTTGCGTTGACTTTCTCCTTCTTTAGTTGCCAACAAAATTTCTTCACATGTCCCTTTTGACCTCAATGATGACACTCAATATTTTTATACCTTTTCTCGAGACTTATTTTTTCTTTGATCTCTACTTTTAGGACCTCGACTTTTGTTTCTCTCCCTAAACTTAGAAACCAGAACACCTGAATGTGTAGCTGATGTACTTTGTAACTTTCTTATCATTTCTTCATTCAAAACACTGCTCTTAACAAGATCCATAGAGATTACACTATCAAGAACAGAATTGGATAATAAAATTCTAAGAATATCATACGAATCTAGTAAAGAGCTAAGAAGTAACAATCCTCGAATCTCTTCGTCAAACTTGATATCCATGGAAGATAACTGATTTATTATTCCTTGGAAGTTATTCAATTGATCTGTCATTGATGTCCCATCTGTATATTTTAAATCCAACAACTACTTAAAAAATATCTTGTTATTTCCAGTTTTCCGAGCATACAACTGTTCAAACTTAATCCAAAAGGTCCGAGCATATGTATCTCCAATAATATGATTCAACACATTGTTGTTAACCCACTGTCTAATATATCAACAAACTTGTATATGAAACAAAGTCCAATTATCATCATATTTATCATTAGGAATTTCTATACCAAAAACTGGTTGATAAAAATTATTAACATAAAACAAATCTTCCATCCTTAACTTTCACAAATCATAATTAGGACAATTAAGAGTGATCATCCTACTAGTATTAATATTAGCTTCCATTATTCACAGAATCACAAGTCTAGAAACTCTGATGCCAGTATGAAAGAGTCCAGCAGTAGAAATAACACAAATATTCAAGACAAGAAAAATATAGAAGCACTCACAACACAATATGGCAGCAACTATAAATAAGCAAATATATGAACTAAAGCAACAACAAGAACGCATCGATATTTTAACATGAAAATTTCCCTCAATGTGAGAGGTGAAAATCACGAGTCACCAAGACCAAGAAAATGGTTTCACTATAATCAAATATGAGGTACAAGAGAGTCTCAAATAAAGCACAAATCGTACATACAATCAGCCAAAACACCAAAGCACCAAAATTTACAAATGAGTAATAAAAAGATAAAAAAATACCAAATAATAGAGCTGCTGTTCGAAGCAAATTTCTCTCTCTGTAGACCTCAATAAAAATTTTCATCGTTTAGAATGAAGAACAAGACAAAGTGAAGTTGCAGTGCAAATTTTAAGTCGATCCAACGGTGAACAAATGAAAAATTATTGTTTGCAATCTACTGCTCTACACAAAAATGATAATTCTATTTTTTCTCTTCTCTCTCACTTTGTGACTGCTCTTTCTTACCCTTAATAATCCTAAAAAATCTTATTAAAATAGTGATACAAAAATACAAAGACATCTCAAAAAAATAAACTTGAACCTCACAAAAGAAAAAAAAAAGTCCAATACATTTTTACTTGTTTAGAACAATATAAGTGTAAATGAGTTAATATATTAATATAACTTTAAAACTAATTAAAAATTGGTATTTTTTATAATATATACATACATTTTTGCAGAACAATTTACAAGAGATGAGGAGTTAGCTTTTTCTATTGATGGTATATTGGATTCTTTTATTCCCTCCTTATTATTACATGTAATGGGTTGATTTTTAATTTCCTTCTCCTTTTTATTAGAGTTTCTTATCTTGATCGTAAAACCAACTTATTTAGAGTATTTTTCCTTTTTTTTTTTTATAGAATTCACCTGCTTCCACAAGAAGTGCATTGAGAATCATCCCAACTTTAGCACATATTGAATATCCACGTCAAACAAAAACCACTAGTTTAACATAAACAAAAATAAGAAACACTGAAATATATAACTAGCAAACGTAGGAAAAGTATATATTACAAGGAAACACAATTATTTTCACTAAACACAAAAATGGTTAATACTAAACACAAAACAGTAACTAGGAATCACTGAAATTGTTGCTGCAAAACACATATTTATGTCTAAATAAACAAAAAAACTGGTTAGACCAAAATTATTTAAAATGAGTAAAGAAGCATTTAAAACTCCAATTAGCCATATTCAACAAATTAGACCAAGATTCTAACCTACTTTATTTTAGTTGTTTTAGATAATGGAACCAATTCATTCTAATTTAAATTATTTACACTACAATCATCCATTGTTAGAGAGAGAATTTGAAAATCGATAACGAAGGATAATGAGTATAAGTGGATAACTAGCTTCAAAAATAACTAGAACACGAATTTTGGAAGAAGATATTAAACTACTCTTTTACTTTAACCTATGACGAAGTTTCGTGACCCACAAATTCAACTTAGCAGAATACATAAATTCAATTACAATTTTAGTCTTTATTATCTTATGAAGAGTGCTAAGGACCAGCAGATTTTGTGAATTATAGCTATCAATTAGCCATCAATAATATATTTAATGGTGTGAGATTTCATCTAAGGGTAGAAAATTACTCATTTTTGTTTTGTTGGCTAAGTGCTGGCCGGATTTTAATAAATTTGCTGGGCCTCTGGACTTTTCCATTATCTTATTTTATCTTATCTTTATCTTATCTTTAGTTGTTCTTATCTTATCATTGTTTGCTTTTATCTTTTTTAAGCCAATGTTGTATATATATTTAGTTTTACCTTCATAATTACAATTAAATTCAAACGTCGAATACTACCTAAAAAAAATTTGAACGTGACGGGTCTAAATTCAGCATGATGCAAAATCACCAGCAGCAGATGCAGGGATTCGGCGGCGGAATCATTGGGCCGCAGTATTGTGCTCCATATAATGTTGACCTAGCAATTGTGAGGAAGGTGTTGACTTTGGCTGACAGTTTTAGTGTTACTGATATTAATGGACAATCCCCCTTCACCCTTAAGGGGTCCCTTTTGACCCTCCAGGACCACCGTGTCTTGCTCGATGCCGCCGGAACACCTGTTGTTACTCTTCGCCGGAAGCTTATGACGGCACATGATCGGTGGCATGTGTTCAGGGGTGATAGCTCAGATATGAAAGATTTGATCTTCAGTTTAAAGAGATCATCTCTCTTCCAGCTAAAGACCGAATTAGACGTGTTCTTAGCCCATAATACAGAAGAAAAAGTTTGCGACTTTAAGGTTAAAGGAAGTTGGTTCGAGAGATCTTGTGTTATATATGCTGGTGAATCTCTCAACATTGTGGCACAGATGCAGAAGAAGGACACTGCTCAAAGCATTATGTTTGGGAAAGACAATTTCATGGTCACAGTGTATCCCAACGTTGACTATGCCTTCATAGTTGCCCTAATTGTGATCCTTGACAAAATCAACAAAAGACAAAAAAAGTGATTGATAATGATTCAACTTTGTTTATTATCTTTATGTAGTTTTCTTTGTTTTGGTTCTTTCAATTTCTTCTAGACTAGACGTTCACATGATATAAAAAGTAGAGTGATTACATTTTGTGTGCTAAGAAACTTCTTTATTATTGGCATGAGTTAAGATAAAAGAATAATTTAATAAAAGATAACGTCGTAAAAATAAGAATTGGCTCTTATCCAATCTAAAAAAACGAATAATTTCGATAGTCATTATTAATATAAGTATAAAATAATATTTAGTTTTTTTGGTACTCAATAATAATTTTAAAATATGTTAATTTTATTATTTACTTAATTATCATACATGGCAAGTATTTAATAATTTTTTATGTTCAATAATTACTTTTGAAAATCACTTTGCCGTCAAACGAATTTTTATTGAAATTTTTTTACTATCATTAATTAATTAATTGCTAAAGCTCAATGAAAATATTCGAAACAATGATTGTTTAATAATTAAGTGATTACCAAAAATATTTTTAAATACTTTTTTTATAGTTATTGATTGTTAAGAATATTAAACACTTTTTTTTAATTAGTAAGCATAAAAATTTGAACTAATTAATTATAATATAAATACTATTATAAAACAGTGAAACTAGATGTCTGTTAAAAATTATTCTTTATTCAGTCTTTTATAAAAAACAAGTAATTTCTTGGTTTTTTTAAACAACCCGTATCGTAAAGGTAGGTATAAAAAATTAAAATAATATATTAAGTTTAACGAAAATATTACTTATCTTTTAAATTTTAATTTTTGGTTATAGCTTTTAAATTTAATAATATATTATTTTAATTTTTTATACTATTTTTACGTATTAATTGTTTAAAAAATTTGAAAAACTACATACTTTTTTTTTTCAATAAAAATTGAATAAAAGATAATTTTTAAAGAATGCATCGTTGCATTGAATTAATTATTTTTTACGCTAATAACTGTCAATATTGTTAGGTTTTATTTGTGTTCCAACATCCAATGAATATATTAACCTGACGAAAATGACCAAAAGAATGGGTCCCACTTAATGCATTAATTGTAACTCACAATGCTCAAAACTTTTAGTAGTTGCTTTAGTTGTATCTAACAGCACCAACATCTGATCAATTAGTTAAAGGAGATACGTGTAAAGCTGCAAATGATTGAACCCAAAAAATACAATTTTAAAAAGAAAAAAACGCTGTCCAAATGCATGCATTATTATTCCTTTTACAAAGGCATTGATCCTCGAGGGAGTGGTTTAAACTTGGCTTTAGTGGAACATGAAGTTCATTTCATATTCATATGTATTGTAGCTTGATTTTGAGGGTCCACCTTGCTGCAACACAAGTGACATAAAAAAAAAACTAGATGACATAGAACTATTTAGGTTAGTTTGGTTCGTTACATAGAAATTTCCCTAACCCGCTTGACGGTTCATCTTTGTCACCTGCTCCTCATTGAAAGCATATTATATTATTTTCATGATTTTTTTTACAGTGAAATAGAAAGAAAAATGAATATAGTAACTAATAAGTTTTTTTTAAAAGGTAAAAATTTACGTTTAATTGTTTTTATATAAAATTAATATTTAATAAATTTGACTAAATTATTATTTAATAATTTTTAATTATTAATCTTACGTAAAAATAACTGTATATATGCCTTTATATTTTTTTTTAAAGTATGCATTATATATATATATATATATATATATATATATATATATATATATATATATATATATATATATATATATGATTCTTTTCTATTGTTAGAAAGATAATCTTTATTTTTTGATTGAAAAATATTTGTTACTATAACATAATCATATATTTTCATTATACCAATTAAGTAAGATTAAAAAAATTAGCGAGCATAGATTTTGAAAAATTGTTTATCTAAATAACTGATTTTGGTATATATTATATAATCATACCAACGGGAACGAAATGTATATTTTAAACTTTTTATGTAGGATTCATAGTATACATTTTTGTTATTTTTATAATTGCTAGTATAATTAACAAAATTAATTATATATTTACACAAATATTTTTGTATATCTTAATAAAATAAAATAAAACTAGGTTTATTTCTAGCTAGTACGTACCGGATGATATCGAAAATTGTGTTTCTACATAACCTTCAAATAATATGTGTTTGTTAGAAAAGTTAAACTTAATTTGCTTATATTACTGCTTGAATTATATTTTAAGATAATAAGTTATACGCTAAAACTAATATAGCGCACTACAATAAATAAGAGTTTTCGTAATGGTAAAAATTTTTTGTTATAAATCAAAAAATCATTTCTAAAATTTTAAGCAACGCTTTGGCAACGATTTTTGACCTGTGGTATATGTTGTCGTTATCAATGCTCATAGACAACGGTTTTTTACTTAAGGCAACGGTAACAAAAAAACTGTTGTCACAGTTACTGGCATAGACAACGATTTTGAAGGAAAATTTTAAACAACGGTTTCAAACTATTACTCGATAAGCAATGGTTTAGAACCGTTCTTATTAATGATCCAACGGTTTAAAATCGTAACTGAATAGGCAATGGTTTTAAACTGTTGTAGTTTTATTATTTACATAGTCAACGGTTTTAAAACGTTACCGTTGGTATCATTTTTCGACAACAGTTTTAATACCATTGCTATTTTATAGTCATCTAAGACAACGGTTTTAATACTATTGCCATTATGTAATCATCTTTGACAATGGTTTTAACACCATTGTCTTTTGTAACTTTTGACAACGATTTTTTGTAATATATAATTCTTTATTGACAATAATTTTCTCGTAAATGAAATTATTTTCAATTTTTTTAATTATTTAGTGTCAATAAATAATCTAAACTATTTGAATCAAGTCGCTAAAGAAAAATAATTGAACATTTCCTATCAAATTTAACTTATAAAATATATGTGTACATTTTCAAATAGTTTCTAAAAGTAACAAGATTAATATTCTCACTTGAACATATTCCCAAATAGCTTTTTTATCTTTAATCCCCTTTAAGTTTGTGTAAATTAATGGACAAAAATCTGAATTCTTTGCCACTGTGCCAAAAAAATTGCTCAAGTTGTTTACAGCTTTATCAGTAGGATCAATTGCCTCTCCTTCAATATCTAAAGTAATTTTTTCTCTATCTTCCAATTGTCTTGCATAAATTTTCACGCATTCTATAAGTCCTCGTATTTTTTTCACTATTGTCTCTATACAAAGAGACTTATTAAAATTACAATAATATATTCAAAGAGAATAAAACCTTAATATTTTAGCATTATATACCATCCTTCTTATTAATTTATATATATTTAATTGAAAAAAAATAGCTACATCAATTTAGCCAAATAAATAAAATTTTATAATTTTATTATTGCTAATGATTTATTCCAGCGGCGTATAAAAATTAGAAATCGCTTCTAAAATTAAAGTCAAAGTGTAAAAAGAGTTACAGACCAAGACATAATTTTTTATTTTCCTATTCAAATATTATTGCCATTCAGACATACGAAAGGCATTTGTCTTTATAAAAATAAATCTAGTTAAGCTATAATATAATCAAATTAATATTTATAATATCAACGACAAAGACCAAGACAGAGTTTTATTTTACCTATTCAGACATACAAAGGGTATTTATCTTCATAAAAATAAATCGGTTAAGTTATAATATAATTAAATAAATATTTATAATTACAAGGGAAAAGATCAAGACAGAATTTTATTTGATTTGATCTCATTTCAGTGACAGATTTATCACTTGGTAGAATATAAAAAACTACCTAAAAAACACAATCTGCACCAATAATGGGCATAGCACATTCAAACTAACCCTAACTTCACTCCTTTAATCATTGCCTCTATTTACAATGTAAAGTCAACTAGCAGATCATTTTAAAGAGAAATTGTGTCATAAAATGTTTTTAAAGAAACAAAAAATTTACCTTTTAAAGTATTATTTATGTCCTCAGCCTCAATTGGATTAATATAATTCTTGTCTTCCTCCTCTATATTATCTTCTTCATTCTCATCCAATTGCTCTTCACCATTAGGTTCATTGTTAAGTTTAATAAATGTATCAATCGGTATTGAAGCAAATTGACGTATTTTTTTTTCTTAGTTGGCCTTTCTTGCAAGCTGCCACACTCTTGAACATCATCTACAATTGTGGTCTCTTTTCTTTTCAAATCTTGACTCATTCTAGAATCTACTTTTCTAGTATTCTTGTGAGCCATAGTTGTAGATTTAGAAGGAAGTTCTTTTTGACACTAGTTATCACGTAACCAAAACAATTTTCTGATTTATGACATCCAAAAATTAACAACAAAATCAAACCTATTTGAATTGAACAGTTCAAAAAGACTCAAAATAATAGCACGAGTAAAACCAATCTACCATATACAAATCTTCATAATTGTGGTAATATTTTTCTATTTTAAATCAATGACTAAAACAGAGTAATAACCAAAATCAATATTAAAAATAACACAAAATTAGAACAGCATTTTCAGATAACCAATTTCCAAATCAAAATCAGAATAGCACTATACCAAATCAATATTAAAATCAAAATAAAATCAAAATAACATTTCTAGAGAACCAATTTCTAAATCAAAATCACACAACATTATACTAAATTAATATAAAACTAAGTTTAAAATCAAAGCAAAACCAGAACAACATTTTCAGAGAACTAATTACCAAATCAAAATTGATGAGTTTAGAAAATTTCAAATTAAATTAGTGATGATTAAACATTATTAATATAACTAATTACAAAATTATTAATTTGATGTTAATTCATATGTGTTAATTAATAATTTTGTGGTGTAGATTTTGCTACTGGGCCAGAAAAATAGCAATCCCAAGATGTTAAAATAAGATCAGTCTTGGTTATCAAAAATATTAAATGTTGTGGCTGAATTGTTATTACACTTGTTGGGCCAAAGTTAATTATTAATAGCCCAAATCAATTTTGAAGAAGAGATCCACTAGCTTGGTCCAAATTGGAAAAATGAGAAAGATGGAACTTGCATGCTTCCACAGATATCACATTCCTCATTTGATGGATTTCAAATTTTGATTAAATGCACTTAATGCAGACATTGGAAATAGGAAAGAGAAAGTGAAACTTGATTTGATTGCCTTAAATGTATTACACGCTACTAGGCATGGGTTTTGGGAAACTTAATTCATTTCATTCTTTTTCTTAGTTCCACTAAAAGCATTTCAATTTCTCTCTCTTCTCTCTTCAAGCTTCGGTCACTTCACAGGAAATATGGAAGAAAGTTTAAGTTATCAGAAGAAGGTGGAAGAAGCTAGTAGCAAGGCCATTGTGATGATGGCGGTAAGAAAAAGAAAATCTGAGGTATGGAGTGGCTAAGATTTTTACCACAAAAAGTAAGATGTGGTGAAGTAATCTCAAGCCTTCCATAACCAAAAGTAGAAAAGATCCACTTCAGTCAGAGGAAGAAGATCCTTGGAGGCATGGTTTGTCTCTACTTTTGATCAACCACCATAGGAGGTAGCTACTGTAGCTACGTGGTAATTTCATGTTGGATTTTACATACGGTTTCCTTTCTTCTCTCTCTGGCCGAACCGATTTTTGCATGAAGAAGAAGAAGTTTAGCTCGGTTCAAGAGTTTCAACCTTGGAGGCTTCTCCTTTTATAAATAAGGGAGAACAGCCAGGGCTTGAAGCAAGAAAAAGAGTGAAAGCATAGTGTTTCTATAGCTACCCAAGCTAACAGAAGTTCTTCTCCTTTAATGTGTTTTATTTTGTATTTTTCTATTTAATTTTGTCTGTCTTGAGTCTCATGGAAAAAGGCAAACAGTGAGGTTTGTAAGAAAAAGTCATAGAGCGAAAAAAGGCAGAGTGCACAAAATTAAAAGAAAAAGCCATAGATGTCTTTAGACGTCTTTTGTACATCTGTTTTGTGTTTCATGATTCTGTGGGAATCCCCTTGCAAGTTGGGTTAGCACTTAGCAGTTGAAAGCTTGGTGGGTTACCAAGTCAAGTTCAGGATTGGGGTTAGATTCTAGACTTGTCTCGTATAGGAAGGGTAGTTCCTAGGGAGAATTGGTGTATGTAATCATGATTATAATGAAATTCTATCATTGTTGTGATGGAGACTAGATGTAGGCTGCATTGCACTTAGCAGCTGAACCAGGATACATCTTGGTGTGATTTTCTCTCTCTTCTACTTCATTTCTGATTCTGTTGCAGAGGAGACAAAACTGAAAAATATCTCTTGGCTGGTTACGAGACAAAAAAAAAGTCTCTTGACTAGACATGAGACAAAAACAAGAAAAATCTCCCAAGTGTTCTAAAAGGACAGCAAGTGTTATTAAGCGAAAAAAGGGGCTAAGATTCAACCCCCCTTCTCTTAGCCACTAATAAACCATCAAAAATCATAACAATATTATAACAAATTAATATTAAAATAAAAAAAGATCAAAGCAGCATTGACAGAGAATTATTACCCATTTTATGTCTATAGAGATTATGCAAAAAGCTAGCAAATCATAGAATTCCTAGCTGCTTTAAGTATATGGCATTATATATTTAACTTCTGAGGTGAACTATTGATGAGCGGATATTTTATACGCTTTTTGGGGGTAATTTCATGTAGATTTTAGCATGTTTTAATTGGTTTTTAGTAGAATAATATTAGTTTTTAGGCAAAAATCATATTTCTGGACTTTACTATGAGTTTGTGTGTTTTTCTGTGATTTCAGGTATTTTCTGGCTGAAATTGAGGGAGCTGAGCAAAAATCTGAGTTAGGCTGAAAAAGGACTGCTGATGCTGTTGGATCCTGACCTCCTTGCACTCGAAATGGATTTTCTGGAGCTACAGGAGTCCAATTGGCGCGCTCTCAACGGCGTTGGAAAGTAGACATCCAGGGCTTTCCAGCAATATATAATAGTTCATACTTTGCACGAAGAAAGACGACGTAACTTGGCGTTGAACGCCAAGTACATGCTGCTGTCTGGAGTTAAACGCCAGAAACACGTCATGATCCGGAGTTGAACGCCCAAAACACATTATAACTTGGAGTTCAACTCCAAGAAAGGCCTTAATTCGTGGATAGCTTTAGTCTCAGCCCCAGCACACACCAAGTGGGCCCCAGAAGTGGATTTCTGCACCAATTATCTTAGTTTACTCATATTTTGCAAACCTAGGTTACTAGTTTACTATTTAAACAACTTTTAGAGACTTATCTTGTACCTCATGACATTTTCAGATCTGAATTACATACTTTTTGACGGCATGATCTCTAAACTCCATTGTTGGGGGTGAGGAGCTCTGCGGCGTCTCGATGATTTAATACAATTCCTTTGTTTTCCATTCAAACACGCTTGTTCTTATCTAAGATGTTCATTTGCGCTTAATTATGGAGAAGGTGATGATCCGTGACACTCATCACCTTCCTCAATCCATGAACGTGTGCTTGACAACCACCCCGTTCTACATCAGATTAAATGAGCATCTCTTAGATTCCTTAATCAGAATCTTCGTGGTATAAGCCGGATTGATGGCGGCATTCATGAGAATCCGGAAAGTCTAAACCTTGTCTGTGGTATTCCGAGTAGGATTCTGGGATTGAATGACTGTGACGAGCTTCAAACTCCTGAAGGCTGGGCGTTAGTGACAGACGCAAAAGAATCAATGGATTCTATTCCAACCTGATTGAGAACCGACAGATGATTAGCCGTGCTGTGACAGAGCATAGGAACGTTTTCACTGAGAGGATGGGAAGTAGCCATTGACAACGGTGACACCCTACATAGAGCTTGCCATGGAAGGGACCTTGCGTGTGGGAAGAGGATTTCAAGGAAGAGTTAAGATTCAGAGGACAAAGCATCTCCAAAACTCCAACATATTCTCCATTAATAAAGTAACAATTCTTTATTCCAAATACTTTGACTTCTTATCATTAAATCCAATTAATCTTATTGACATCCTGACTAGGATTAATAAAATAAACATAGATTGCTTCAAACCAATAATCTCCGTGGGATCTTACGTAAGGTATTACTTGGACGACCCAGTGCACTTGCTGGTTAGTTGTGCGGATTATAAATTCGTGCACCAAGTTTTTGGCGCCGTTGCCGGGGATTGTTGAGTTTGAACAATTGAAGGCTTATTTTATTTCTTAGATTAGGAATAATTTATTTTTGTTGTTATAGAGTCATTAAATTTTGATAGGATAGTTTCTTTTCAAAAATTTCTTTTCAAAAATATTATTTTTCTTAATTAATTGTTAATTTTTCGTGAGTTTAGTGTCTTATTCTAAGTTTGGTGTTAATTGCATATTTTGTATTTTCTTTAAAATTTTCGTGTTTGTGTTCTTGGTTCTTCCTTGATCTTCAAATTGTTCTTGTTCATTTTTCTTGATTAATCTTTAATTTTTCTTGTTCTGTGTCTTTTCTTGTTTTTCTTATACTAATCCAAAGCATTAGTCTTCCAAAAAGAATATACCCATTCAGAACAATTGTTACCTTTTCTGCCCATTTGGGTAGAATATTGGTTTATATTCTTGACGAGTGGGCACCAGTTCTTTTGAAAATCTTTTTCAAAAATAATTTTTCCTGATTTAATCTTGTGCCAAACTTTAAGTTTGGTGTCTTCTTATAAATTTTGATATAATTTTCGAAAATTCATTTTGGTTTTCTAAAAATTTTAAGTTTGGTGTTCTTTCTTTTGTTCTTGGTGTTCTTGTGAATCTTCAAGGTGTTCTTGAGTTTTTCTTGTGTCTTGATCTTAAAATTTTTAAATTTGGTGTTCCTTGGTGTTTTCCCTCCAAAAATTTTCGAAAATAAGGAGCATTAGATCTAAAAATTTTAAGTCTTGTGTCTTTTATGTGTTTTTCTCTTTTATCATAAAATTCAAAATTCAAAAAAAAATAATATATCTTTTCTAACTAATTTTAAACTATATTTTCGAAAATTTTCTATAAAAATTCAGATTTCAATTTCAAAATATTTTCAATTTCTTTTATTTTGTTTCGTTTTTATTTTATTTTATAAAAATTAATTTTTATAAAATAAATAAAATCAACATATAAATTATCTCTTGTATTCCATCATGGAAGCAAGTAGGAGTGAATAGTCCAAGAGGACTCTGGGGTCATATGCTAACCCCACTACTGCTTCATATGGGAGTAGTATCTGTATACCCTCCATTGGAGTTAGTAGCTTTGAGCTGAATCCTCAGCTCATTATCATGGTGCAGCAAAACTGCCAGTATTCCGGTCTTCCACATGAAGAACCTACAGAGTTTCTGGCACAATTTTTGCAAATTGCTGACACAGTACATGATAAAGAAGTGGATCAGGATGTCTACAGATTATTACTGTTTCCATTTGCTGTAAAAGATCAAGCTAAGAGGTGGTTAAATAACCAGCCTAAGAACAGCATAAAAACATGGAAACAGCTGTCAGAAAGATTCCTGAATCACTATTTCCCTCCAAAACGGATGACACAGCTAAGGCTAAGCATCCAAGGCTTCAAACAAGGAGATAATGAATCCCTTTATGATGCCTGGGAGAGATACAGAGAGATGCTAAGAAAATGCCCCTCTGAAATGTTCTCAGAGTGGGTGCAATTAGACATCTTCTACTATGGGCTTACAGAAAAAGCTCAGCTTTCTCTAGACCACTCAGCTGGTGGATCTATACATATGAGAAAAACAATTGAAGAAGCTCAAGAGCTTATTGATACAGTTGCCAGAAATCAACATCTGTACCTAAGCAGTGAATCTTCCATGAAAGAAGAAGCTAAAACAGTAACTGCAGAACTCAGTCCGGTAGATCAGGCTAATGAATTTAATCAGCAATTAGACTTTCTAACTCAGCAGCTAGCCGAATTCAAGGAAATATTACAGGAAACAAGAATGGCTAAGAGGAATATGGAAGTGCAATTAAAGCAGACAGAAAAGCAACTGTCAAAACAAATAGCAGAAGAATGCCAAGCAGTTCAATTAAGAAGTGGGAAAACATTAAATACCTCACTTCAAAGCAGCAGGAAACCAAGAAATGAACAATTGGTTACTCAAAATCCCTCTGAGGACAGTCAGAGCCCAGAGAGGAATAAAGCTGGCGCTGAACGCCCAGATCATGCTCATTTCTGGCGTTCAACGCCAGAAACAAGCATGAATCCGACGTTGAACGCCCAAAGGGAACATGGTTCTGGCGTTCAAACGCCAGTAACAAACAAGGAGGTG
This sequence comes from Arachis hypogaea, assembly GCF_003086295.3. Taxonomy (NCBI): domain Eukaryota; kingdom Viridiplantae; phylum Streptophyta; class Magnoliopsida; order Fabales; family Fabaceae; genus Arachis; species Arachis hypogaea. The sequence continues at coordinate 108,639,853 of NC_092039.1, forward strand.
GCGTCTAACGCCACTCCAGCTTCCACCCCTGGCATTCAAATGCCAGTGGGAGATCAGTCACATACAAGTGCTGATGACAACCCTTCTAAAAAGGCTTCCCAACCCACTCCTGTAGGTAATAAACCTGCAGCAACTAAGGTTGAGGAATACAAAGCCAAAATGCCTTATCCTCAAAAACTCTGCCAAGCGGAACAGGATAAGCAATTTGCCCGCTTTGCAGACTATCTCAGGACTTTTGAAATAAAGATTCCGTTTGCAGAAGCACTTGAGCAAATACCCTCTTATGCTAAGTTCATGAAAGAGATCTTAAGTCATAAGAAGGATTAGAGGGAAGCTGAAAAAGTTTACCTCACTGAAGAATGCAGTGCAGTCATTCTTAAAAGCCTACCTGAGAAGCTTAAAGATCTTGGGAGCTTTATGATACCATGCACATTAGAGGATACTTGTACCAAGCAAGCTTTATGTGATCTTGGGGCAAGTATCAACCTAATACCTGCATCTACTATCAGAAAGCTTGGTTTAACTGAAGAAATCAAACCAACCAGGATATGTCTTCAACTTGCTGATGGCTTCATTAAATACCCATCAGGCGTGATTGAGGACATGATTGTCAAGGTTGGGCCATTTGCCTTTCCTACTGACTTTGTAGTGCTGGAAATAGAGGAGCACAAGAGTGCAACTCTCATTCTAGGAAGACCTTTCCTAGCAACTGGCCGAACCCTCATTGACGTCCAAAAAGGGGAAGTAACCTTGAGAGTCAATGAGGAGGAGTTCAAGTTGAATGTTGCCAAAGCCATGAAATATCCAGACACCCCAGATGACTGCATGAGTATTGATATCATTGACTCTCTGGTAAGAGAGGTCAATATGGCTGAGAGTCTCGAATCAGAGCTAGAAGACATCTTTAAAGATGTTCAGCCTGATTTGGAGGAATCAGAGAGAATAATAGAACCTCTGAAAATCCCTCAGGAAGAGGAGAAACCTCCCAAACCTGAGCTCAAACCATTACCACCATCCCTGAAATATGCATTTCTAGGGGAAGGTGATACCTTTCCTGTAATCATAAGCTCTACCTTAGAGCCACAGGAAGAGGAAGCACTAATTCAAGTGCTAAGGACACACAAGACAGCTCTTGGGTGGTCCATCAGTGATCTTAAGGGCATTAGCCCAGCCAGATGCATGCACAAGATCCTATTGGAGGGTGACACTAAGCCAGTGGTCCAACCACAAAGGCGGCTGAATCCAGCCATGAAGGAAGTTGTGCAGAAGGAGGTCACTAAATTACTAGATGCTGGGATTATTTATCCTATTTCTGACAGCCCCTGGGTAAGCCCTGTACAAGTCGTCCCTAAGAAGGGAGGCATGACAGTGGTTCATAATGAAAAAAATGAACTGGTTCCTACAAGAACAGTTACAGGGTGGCGTATGTGTATTGATTATAGAAGGCTCAATACAGCCACCAGAAAGGATCATTTTCCTTTACCATTCATAGACCAGATGCTAGAAAGACTAGCAGGTCATAAATACTACTGCTTCCTGGATGGATATTCAGGTTATAATCAAATTGCAGTAGATCCCCAGGATCAAGAGAAAACGGCATTCACATGCCCATCTGGAGTATTTGCATACAGAAGGATGCCATTTGGCTTGTGTAATGCACCTGCAACCTTTCAAAGGTGCATGCTCTCTATCTTCTCTGATATGGTAGAGAAGTTTTTGGAAGTCTTCATGGATGACTTTTCAGTATTTGGAGACTCATTCAGCTCCTGCCTTAACCATTTAGCACTTGTTCTGAAAAGATGCCAAGAGACCAACCTAGTTTTAAACTGGGAAAAATGTCACTTTATGGTGACTGAAGGGATTGTCCTTGGGCATAAAATTTCAAACAAGGGAATAGAGGTGGATCAAGCTAAAGTTGAAGTAATTGAAAAATTACCACTGGTGGATGAAATTGTGATAAAAGAATTTCAGGCACTGTTAGAGAAGCTCACAACTCCGTTCAACTAACCAGCAAGTGTACTGGGTCGTCCAAGTAATAAACCTTACGTGAGTAAGGGTCGATCCTACAGAGATTGTTGGTATGAAGCAAGCTATGGTCACCTTGTAAATCTCAGTTAGGCAGATTAAATTGATTTATGGGTTTTCGAAAATAAAAATAAGAAAATAGAATATAATAAAAAGGGATAGGATACTTATGCAGATTCATTGGTGGGAAATTCAGATAAGCGAATGGAGATACTGTATGGCTCAAGCACGCCTACTTTCCTACTGCTTCAACTCAATCCTTCTTACTCCTTTCCATGGCAAGCTGTGTATAGGGGTTCACCATCAGCGGTGGCTACTTTCAATCCTCTCGGGAAAATGATCCTATGCGGCTGTCACTCGCACGGCTAATCGTCTGGAGGCATCACCCATGGTTGATGGCTACATCCCATCCTCGCAGTGAAAACTACGCTCACGCACTCTGTCACAGCACGGCTAATCACTGGTTGGTTCCTGCGCCTACTGGAATAGAATCCCTTGATTCTTTTGCGTCTGTCACTAACGCCCAGCACTTGCAAGTTTGAAGCACGTCACAGTCATTCATTACCGGAATCCTACTCGGAATACCACAGACAAGGTGAGACTTTCCGGATTCCCAGGATCCTACTCGGAATACCACAGACAAGGTAAGACTTTCTGGATCCTCATAAATGCCGCCATCTATCTAGCTTATACCACGAAGATTCTATTGGGGAATCTAAGAGATACACATTCAAGCTCGGTTGCCTGTAGAACGGAAGTGGTTGTCAATCACGTGCGTTCATAAGTGAGAATGATAATGATCGTCACTTTCATCATTACACTCATCATGTTCTTGGGTGCGAATGAATATCTTGGAATAATAATAAGAGAGATTTGAATAAAAGAAAATAGAATTGCATTAATACTTGAGGTACAACAGAGCTCCACACCCTTAATCTATGGTGTGCAGAAACTCCACCGTTGAAAGTACATAAGTAAAAGGTTCAGGCATGGCCGAATGGCCAGCCCCCATGGTCTAAGAACTATGCGTTCAAAGATCTGATCCTAAGATCTCAAGTGATCAAAAGATTCAAAGTGATCAAAAGATGTCTAATACAATAGATAAATGTCCTATATATACTAGACTAGCTCCTAGGGTTTACATGAGTAAGTAATTGATGCATAAATCCACTTCCGGGGCCCACTTGGTGTATGTTTGGGCTGAGCTTGATCAATCCACGAGCTGAGGCTTCTCTTGGAGTTGAACTCCGAGTTATGACGTGTTTTGGGCGTTCAACTCCGGATCATGACGTTTTTCTGGCGTTTAACTCCAGACAGCAGCATGTACTTGGCGTTCAACGCCAAGTTACGTCGTCAATCTCCGAATAAAGTATGGACTATTATATATTGCTGGAAAGCTCTGGATGTCTACTTTCCAACGCCGTTGAGAGCGCGCCAATTGGAGTTCTGTAGCTCCAGAAAATTCATTTCGAGTGCAGGGAGGTCAGATTCCAACAGCATCAGCAGTCCTTTTGTCAGCCTTCTTCAGAGTTTTGCTCAAGTCCCTCAATTTCAGCCAGAATTTACCTGAAATCACAAAAAAACACACAAACTCATAGTAAAGTCCAGAAATGTGAATTTAACATAAAAACTAATGAAAACATCCCTAAAAGTAGCTCAAACTTACTAAAAACTATATAAAAACAATGCCAAAAAGCGTATAAATTATCCGCTCATCACAACACCAAACTTAAATTGTTGCTTGTCCCCAAGCAACTGAAAATCAAATAGGATAAAAGAAGAGAATATACTATAAATTCCAGAATATCAATGAATATTAATTTAATTAGATGAGCGGGACTTGTAGCTTTTTGCTTCTAAACAGTTTTGGCATCTCACTTTTTCCCTTGTAGTTCAGAGTGATTGGCGTCTCTGGGAACTCAGAATTTTAGATAGTGTTATTGACTTTCCTAGTTAAGCATGTTTGATTCTTGAACACAGCTACTTATGAGTCTTGGCCGTGGCCCTAAGCACTTTGTTTTCCAGTATTACCACCGGATACACAAATGCCACAGACACATAACTGGGTGAACCTTTTCAGATTGTGACTCAGCTTTGCTAGAGTCCCCAGTTAGTGGTGTCCAGAGCTCTTAAGCACACTCTTTTGCTTTGGATCACGACTTTAACCACTCAGTCTCAAGCTTTTCACTTGGACCTTCATGACACAAGCACATGGTTAAGGACAGCTTGATTTAGCCGCTTAGGCCTGGATTTTATTTCCTTGGGCCCTCCTATCCATTGATGCTCAAAGCCTTGGATCCTTTTTACCCTTGCCTTTTGGTTTTAAGGGCTATTGGCTTTTTCTACTGCTCCTTCTTTTTCTTTCTATTTTTTTTTTCGCAAGCTTCCTTTTTCACTGCTTTTTCTTGCTTCAAGAATCAATTTCATGATTTTTCATATCATCAATAACATTTCTCTTTGTTCATCATTCTTTCAAGAGCCAACAATTTTAACACTCATAAACAACAATATCAAAAGACATATGCACTGTTCAATCATTCATTCAGAAAACAAAAAGTATTGTCACCACATCAATATAATTAAATTAAATTCAAGGATAAATTTGAAATTCATGTACTTCTTGTTCTTTTGAATTAAAAACATTTTTCATTTAAGAGAGGTGAAGGATTAATGGATTTTATTCATAGCTTTACGGCATGGTTACATACTAATGATCATGAAGTAGAGACACAAAACAGAGATAAACACAATACTAAAAACCGAAAACAGAAAGAATTAAAGAACAAGGAATGAATCCACCTCTAGTGGCGTCTTCTTCTTGAAGGTCCAACAATGTCCTTAAGCTCTTCTATGTCCCTTCCTTGCCTTTGTTGCTCCTCCCTCATTGCTCTTTGATCTTCTCTTATTTCTTGGAGAATGATGGAGTGCTCATGATGTTCCACCCTTAATTGTTCCACATTATGGCTCAAATCTTCTAAGGAGGTATTGAGTTGCTCCCAATAGTTGTTGGGAGGAAAGTGCATTCCTTGAGGCATCTCAGGAATTTGTTGATGATGAGCTTCCTCATGCACTTCTTGAGGGCCGTGAGGAGCTTCTCTTGCTTGCTCCATCCTTTTCTTGGTGATGGGCTTGTCTTCTTCAATGGGGGTATCTCCTTCTATGATGACTCCAGCTGAGTAACATAGATGGCATATAAGGTGAGGAAAAGCTAGCCTTGCCATGGTGGAGGACTTATCGGCTATTTTGTAGAGTTCATTAGAGATAACCTCATGAACTTCTACTTTCTCTCCAATCATGATGCTATGGATCATGATGGCCCGATCCACAGTAACTTCAGATCGGTTGCTAGTAGGAATGATGGATCTTTGGATGAATTCCAACCATCCTCTAGCCACAGGCTTGAGATCCAGTCTTCTTAGTTGAACTGGCTTGCCTTTGGAGTCTATTCTCCATTGAGCTCCTTCCACACATATGTCCATTAGGACTTGGTCCAACCTTTGGTTAAAGTTGACCCTTCTAGTGTAGGGGCGTTCATCTTCTTGCATCATGGGCAAGTGAAACGCCAACCTCACATTTTCCGGACTAAAATCTAAGTATTTCCCCCGAACCATTGTAAGATAGTTCTTTGGATTCGGGTTCATACTTTGATCATGGTTCCTAGTGATCTATGCATTGGCATAGAACTCTTGAACCATCAATATTCCGACTTGTTGCATGGGATTGGTTAGGACTTCCCAACCTCTTCTTTGGATTTCATGTCGGATTTCCGGATACTCATTCTTTTTGAGCTTGAAAGGGACCTCGGGGATCACCTTCTTCTTTGCCACAACATCATAGAAGTGGTCTTGATGGCTCTTGGAGATGAATCTTTCCATCTCCCATGACTCGGAGGTGGAAGCTTTTGTCTTCCCTTTCCCTTTTCTAGAGGATACTCCGGCCTTAGGTGCCATTGATGGTAATGGAAAAACAAAAAGCTTATGCTTTTACCACACCAAACTTAAAATTTTGCTCGCCCTCGAGCAAGAAAGAAAAGAAGAGTAGAAGAAGAAGAAGAGAATATGGGAGAAAGGGGGAGAAGTAGGTTCGGCTATGTGGGAGAAGAAGGGGTTGTGTTGTGTGAAAAATGAAGTAGAAGGGAAGGGAATTATTGGGAGAGGGAGGGTGGGTATTCGGCCATTTTGGGTGGGAATGGGTGGGAAAGTGAATTTGAATTTTATGAAGGTAGGTGGGGTTTATAGGGAAGAGTGGGTTGATGTGAATGGTGAATGGGGTAATGGGAAGAGGAATTGAGGTGATTAGTGAAGGTTTTTGGGAAGTGTGACATGGGAAAGAGTGAAATGAGATTAGGATTTGGAGAGTGTGATTAGGATTAAAAGAAAAGGTGGGAATATGGTAGGTGGGGATCCTGTGGGGTCCACAGATCCTGAGGTGAAAAGAAATACCATTCCTTCACCATATAGGCATGTAAATTGCCTTCGTGCATCATTCTGGCGTTCAAACGCCCATTGGTGCACGTTCTGGGCGTTCAACGCCCATGTAATGCATGTTTCTGGCGTTGAACGCCAGTTTCATGCTTGTTACTGGCGTTTAACGCCAGCTTGTCCCCTCCAGGCACATTCCTGGCGTTCAGCGCCAGGATGTTGCTTGTTTCTGGCGTTCAGCGCCAGAATGGTGCTCTGTTCTGGCGTTGAACGCCAGCCAGATGCATCTTACTGGCGTTGAACGCCAGTCTGCGCTACCTCCAGGGTGAAAATTTTTTTCTTCTGTTTTTGACTCTGTTTTTAATTTTTTTGATTTTTTTCGTGACTCCTCATGATCATGTACCTAATTAAACACAAAAATAACAAAGAAACAAAATAAAATAAAATTAGATAAATAAAATTGGGTTGCCTCCCAACAAGCGCTTCTTTAATGTCAATAGCTTGACAGTGGCTCTCATGGAGCCACAAGGTGATCAGGCCAATTTTAGTGTGTAGTCCCAACACCAAACTTAGAGTTTGGATATGGAGTTTGAACACCAAACTTAGAGTTTGGTTGTGGCCTCACAACACCAAACTTAGAGTTTGACTGTGTGGGCTTTTCTTGACTCTGAACTGAGAGAAGCTCTTCCTGCTTACTCTCTTTTGTCACAGAGGGATGGCCATGTGCCTTAAACACAAGGTAGTCCCCATTCAATTGAAGGACTAACTCACCTCTGTTGACATCTATCACAGCTCCTGCTGTGGCTAGGAAAGGTCTTCCTAGGATGATGCATTCATCATCTTCCTTCCTAGTGTCTAGGATTATGAAATCAGCAGGGATGTAAAGGCTTTCAACCTTTACTAAAACGTCCTCTACTGTCCCATAAGCTTGTCTCTATGACTTATCTGCCAATTGTAGTGAGAACAAGGCAGGTTGTACCTCAATGATCCCCAGCTTCTCCATTATAGAGAGTGGCATAAGATTTATCCCTGACCCCAGATCACATAGAGCCTTTTCAAAGCTCATGGTGCCTATGGTACAAGGTATTAGGAACTTGCCAGGATCTTGTTTCTTTTGAGGTAGAGTTTTCTGAATCCAAGTATCTAGTTCACTAATGAGCAAAGGAGGTTCACTTTCCCAAGTCTCATTACCAAACAACTTGGCATTCAGCTTCATGATAGCTCCTAAATATTGAGCAATTTGCTCTCCAGTCACATCTTCATCCTCTTCAGAGGAAGAATAGTCTTCAGAGCTCATGAATGGCAGAAGGAGATTTAATGGAATCTCTATGGTCTTTATATGAGCCTCAGATTCCTTTGGATCCTTAATAGGAAACTTCTTTTTGCTTGAGGGACGTCCCAGGAGGTCTTCCTCACTAGGATTTTCGTCCTCCTCCTCCCTTGTGCATTCGGCCACTTTGATCACATCAATGGCCTTGCACTCTCCTTTTGGATTCTCTTCTGTATTGCTTGGGAGAATACTGGGAGGAGTTTCAATAACTTTCTTACTCAGCTGGCCCACTTGTGCCTCCAGATTTCTGATGGAGGATCTTGTTTCATTCATGAAACTGAAAGTGGCCTTTGACAGATCAGAGACTATATTGGCTAAATTAGAATTATTTTGTTCAGAATTCTCTGTCTGTTGCTGAGAAGATGATGGATATGGCTTGCTATTGCCCAGCCTATTGCGTCCACCATTGTTAAAGCCTTGTTGAGGCTTTTGTTGATCCTTCCAGGAGAAATTTGGGTGATTTCTCCATGATGGGTTATAGGTGTTTCCATATGGTTCACCCATGTAATTAACCTCTGCTATGGCAGGGTTCTCAGGATCATAAGCTTCTTCAGAAGCTGCCTCTCTAGTACTGTTGGATGCATGTTGCAATCCATTCAGATTTTGAGAGATCATGTTGACCTGTTGAGTCAACACTTTGTTCTGAGCCAATATGGCATTCAGAGCATCAATTTCAAGAACTCCTTTCTTCTGAGGTATCCCATTATTCACGGAATTCCTCTCAGAGGTATACATGAATTGGTTGTTTGCAACCATGTCAATGAGTTCTTGAGCCTCTTCAGGCGTCTTCTTCAGGTGAATAGATCCACCTGCAGAATGGTCCAATGATATTTTCGAAAATTCAGAGAGACCATAATAGAATATGTCTAATAGGGTCCATTCTGAAAACATGTCAGATGGACATCTTTTGGTCAGCTGCTTGTATCTTTCCCAAGCTTCATAGAGGGATTCACCCTCTTTTTGTTTGAAGGTTTGAACATCCACTCTCAGCTTGCTCAGCTTTTGAGGAGGAAAGAATTTGTCCAAGAAGGCAGTGACCAGCTTATCCCAGGAGTCCAGGCTATCCTTAGGTTGTGAATCCAACCATATTCTAGCTCTGTCTCTTACAGCAAAAGGGAAAAGCATGAGTCTGTAGACTTCAGGATTAACTCCATTTGTCTTTACAGTCTCACAGATCTGCAAGAACTCAGTTAAAAACTGATAAGGATCTTCAGATGGAAGTCTATAAAACTTGCAGTTTTGTTGCATTAATGCAACTAGTTGAGGCTTAAGCTCAAAGTTATTGGCTCCAATGGCAGGAATGGAGATGCTTCTTCCATCAAACTTGGACATTGGCTTTGTGAAGTCACCAAGCATTCTCCTTGCATTATTATTATTATTTTCGGCTGCCATGTCCTTCTCCTGTTCGAAAATTTCTGAAAGGTTGTTTCTGGATTGTTGTAATTTAGCTTCTCTTAATTTTCTCTTCAGAGTCCTTTCAGGTTCTGGATCAATTTCAACAAGAGTGCCTTTTTTCCTGTTCCTGCTCATATGAAAGAGAAGAAAACAAGAAAAGAAAGAGGAATCCTCTATGTCACAGTATAGAGATTCCTTTATGTTAGTAGGAGAAGAAAGGGGTGGAAGAATCCAAACACCAGAGATATAAGAAGTTCGGATTCGTAGATGAAGAGAGGTGAAGAGAAGTGTTAGTGATTAATTAATTAAATAGAATAAGAGAAGAGAAGAGAAATTTTCGAAAATAATTTTGAAAAAGGGGTTAGTAATTTTCGAAAATTAAAGATAAGATAAGTTTAAAATTAAAATTTAAAACAAAAAGAATTTTTGAAAAAGAGATAAGATATTTTCGAAAATTAGAGAGGGAAAAGTAGTTAGGTGGTTTTGAAAAAGGTAAGAAACAAACAACAAGTTAGTTAGTTGATTGAAAAAGATTTGAAATCATATTTTGAAAAAGATAAGAGGATAAGAAGTTAGATAAGATATTTTGAAATCAAATTTTGAAAAAGATAAAATTTTTGAAAAAGATAAGATAAAAGATAAAAAGATAAGATAAAAATTTTAATAAAAAGATATTTTGAAAAAGATTTAATTTTTAAAAAGACTCAACTAACAAGAAACTACAAGATAAGATTCTAGAACTTAAAGATTGAACCTTTCTTAACAAGAAAGTAACAAACTTCAAATTTTTGAACCAATCACATTAATTGTTAGCTAATTTTCGAAAATATGATATAAAAGATAAGAAAAAGATTTTGAAAATATTTTGAAAAAGATTTTTGAAATTTTCGAAAAATATAAAAAAAATGAAAAAGATATGATTTTTGAAAAAGATTTTGAAAAGATAAGAATTTTAAAATTGAAAATTTGACTTTGACTTGTAGGAAACAACTAATTTTGAAAATTTTTGACTAAGTCAACTCAAATTTTCAAAAATTTGGAGAAAAATGAGGAGAAGATATTTTTTTTGATTTTTGAATTTTTAAAGAAAAACACAAAAAATGACCCAAAACATGAAAATTTTGGATCAAGACACAAGATGCGTGCACGAATGCTATGAATGTCAAGATGAACACCAAGAACACTTTGAAGATCATGATGAACATCAAGAACATAATTTTGAAAAATTTTTTGATGCAAAGAAAACATGCAAGACACCAAACTTAGAAATTTTTAATGCTTGGAAAATATGAATGCAAAAATGCACATGAAAAACAACAAAAGACACAAAACAAGAAATCTTCAAGATCAAACAATAAGACTTGTCAAGAACAACTTGAAGATCATGAAGAACATTATGAATGCATGGAATTTCGAAAAATGCAAGAAAAATTTTAAAAGCATGCAATTGACACCAAACTTAAAAATTAACACAAGACTCAAACAAGAACACAAAATATTTTTGATTTTATGATTTTCTAATTTTTTTGTATTTTTATTAAATTTTTTTTTCGAAAAACATTTTTGGAAAAACGAAAAATAAAAGAAAAAATTTTTGAAAAAGATTTTTGAAAAGAAAATTACCTAATCTGAGCAACAAGATGAACCGTCAGTTGTCCATACTCGAACAATCCCCGGCAACGGCGCCAAAAACTTGGTGGACGAAATTGTGATAAAAGAATTTCAGGCACTGTTAGAGAAGCTCACAACTTCGTTCAACTAACCAGCAAGTGTACTGGGTCGTCCAAGTAATAAACCTTACGTGAGTAAGGGTCGATCCCACAGAGATTGTTGGTATGAAGCAAGCTATGGTCACCTTGTAAATCTCAGTTAGGCAGATTAAATTGATTTATGGGTTTTCGAAAATAAAAATAAGAAAATAGAATATAATAAAAAGGGATAGGATACTTATGCAGATTCATTGGTGGGAAATTCAGATAAGCGAATGGAGATACTGTATGGCTCAAGCACGCCTACTTTCCTACTGCTTCAACTCAATCCTTCTTACTCCTTTCCATGGCAAGCTGTGTATAGGGGTTCACCATCAGCGGTGGCTACTTTCAATCCTCTCGGGAAAATGATCCTATGCGGCTGTCACTCGCACGGCTAATCGTCTGGAGGCATCACCCATGGTTGATGGCTACATCCCATCCTCGCAGTGAAAACTACGCTCACGCACTCTATCACAGCACGGCTAATCACTGGTTGGTTCCTGCGCCTACTGGAATAGAATCCCTTGATTCTGTTGCGTCTGTCACTAACGCCCAGCACTTGCAAGTTTGAAGCACGTCACAGTCATTCATTACCGGAATCCTACTCGGAATACCACAGACAAGGTGAGACTTTCCGGATTCCCAGGATCCTACTCGAAATACCACAGACAAGGTGAGACTTTCCGGATCCTCATAAATGCCGCCATCTATCTAGCTTATACCACGAAGATTCTGTTGGGGAATCTAAGAGATACACATTCAAGCTCGGTTGCCTGTAGAACGGAAGTGGTTGTCAATCACGTGCGTTCATAAGTGAGAATGATAATGATCGTCACTTTCATCATTACACTCATCATGTTCTTGGGTGCGAATGAATATCTTGGAATAAGAATAAGAGAGATTTGAATAAAAGAAAATAGAATTGCATTAATACTTGAGGTACAGCAGAGCTCCACACCCTTAATCTATGGTGTGCAGAAACTCCACCGTTGAAAGTACATAAGTAAAAGGTTCAGGCATGGCCGAATGGCCAGCCCCCATGGTCTAAGAACTATGCGTTCAAAGATCTGATCCTAAGATCTCAAGTGATCAAAAGATTCAAAGTGATCAAAAGATGTCTAATACAATAGATAAATGTCCTATATATACTAGACTAGCTCCTAGGGTTTACATGAGTAAGTAATTGATGCATAAATCCACTTCCGGGGCCCACTTGGTGTATGTTTGGGCTGAGCTTGATCAATCCACGAGCTGAGGCTTCTCTTGGAGTTGAACTCCGAGTTATGACGTGTTTTGGGCGTTCAACTCTGGATCATGACGTTTTTCTGGCGTTTAACTCCAGACAGCAGCATGTACTTGGCGTTCAACGCCAAGTTACGTCGTCAATCTCCGAATAAAGTATGGACTATTATATATTGCTGGAAAGCTCGGGATGTCTACTTTCCAACGCCGTTGAGAGCGCGCCAATTGGAGTTCGGTAGCTCCAGAAAATCCATTTCGAGTGCAGGGAGGTCAGATTCCAACAGCATCAGCAGTCCTTTTGTTAGCCTTCTTCAGAGTTTTGCTCAAGTCCCTCAATTTCAGCCAGAATTTACCTGAAGTCACAGAAGAACACACAAACTCATAGTAAAGTCCAGAAATGTGAATTTAACATAAAAACTAATGAAAACATCCCTAAAAGTAGCTCAAACTTACTAAAAACTATATAAAAACAATGCCAAAAAGCGTATAAATTATCCGCTCATCAACCACCACCTGCCAATGTTAAGGCAATCAGAAGCTTTCTGGGGCATGCAGGATTCTATAGGAGGTTTATAAAGGATTTTTCAAAAATTGCAAAACCTCTGAGCAATCTGCTAGCTGCTAACACGCCATTTGTGTTTGACACAAAGTGTCTGCAGGCGTTTGAGACCCTGAAAGCTAAGCTGGTCACAGCACCAGTTATTTCTGCACCAGACTGGACATTACCCTTTGAACTAATGTGTGATGCCAGTGACCATACCATTGGTGCAGTATTAGGACAGAGGCATAACAAGCTTCTGCATGTCATTTATTATGCTAGCAGTGTTTTAAATGATGCCCAGAAAAATTACACAACCACAGAAAAAGAATTACTTGCAGTGGTTTATACCATTGACAAGTTTAGATCCTACTTAGTAGGATCAAAAGTGATTGTTTACACTGACCACGCTGCTCTTAAATATCTACTCACAAAGCAGGATTCAAAGCCCAGGCTCATAAGATGGGTGTTGCTTCTGCAAGAGTTTGATATAGAAATAAGAGACAGAAAAGGAACAGAGAATCAAGTAGCTGATCACCTGTCCCGGATAGAACCAGTAGCAGGAGCATCCCTCCCTCCTACTGAGATCTCTGAAACCTTTCCGGATGAGTAATTGTTTGCTGTTCAGGAAGCTCTGTGGTTTGCAGACATTGCAAACTATAAGACACAAGGTTCTCCTTTTGTAACAATGGAGAGGAAGCATGAAAAGCTTCTCTCACTGCAGAGTCAACCAGAACCCCCACATTCAAACTCTAAATTTGATGTTGGGAGGTCCCTACCTTGCTCTGATTATCTGTGAGACTCCATGAGAGCTCACTGTCCAGCTAAGGACAATAAAGAAGCGCTTGCTGGGAGGCAACCCAGCCAATCACAAAATTTAATTTTATTTGTTTTTGTTGATTTTTACAGGTATATGTCAAAGTATCTTCAAGGAAAAAAAGCAATTGATTAAATTCACAGAGTTATAGGGGAATTTGGAAGCTCACTGGCGTAGTAAGAAATGTTTTGGGCGTTGAACGCCCAAAAGAAGCACCCACTGGGCGTTCAACGCCAGTAAGGGTAGCCATCTGGGCGTTCAACGCCAGAAAGATGCATCAGCTAGGCGTTGAACGCCCAGGAGAAGCAGCATTTGGGCGTTAAACGCCCAAAACATGCATCGTTTGGGCGTTTAACGCCAGGATGGTGGGGAGGAGGTAAAATTCACTTTTCTTTACAATTTTTCTAAATTTTTATGTTTCAATTCATGATTTCTTGCATACACATGTTTCAAAATGTCATCCTTCAAAATCAAATTAGTTTTCTAAGAACCCTAATTTCTAAAATCCCTTTTTCAAAAATATCAAATATATCTTAATCTATACAGCCAAATTGTTTTCCAATCCAATCCAACTCAATTATCTTTTTAAAATCTTTTTCAAATCTTTTTCAACTCATCATATCTTTTGATTTCGAAATTGCCTTTCCCTCTATTCCTCATCTATCCTTTATTTTGCTTGAGGACAAGCAAACCTCTAAGTTTGGTGTGATTTGCCATGATCACTGAGCTAAAACTCATCAAGATCATGGCACCTAAGGGAACAGGAAGAGCAAGGATGTGAACTTAAGGGAGCTGAAGCGTCAGAAATTAATTCTTGAAGGCACCCCACAGACTAGAGGAACATCCACTTCCCAAAATACAGGTTGTTAAGTTCTAATTCTAGCTTTAACTCTGTGATAGTATTATTATAAGATTCTACCTTAGAAGTTATATAGGAGTAGTAGTAATTAGCATATCTATTTTGATTTTATTTTCAATTAAGTTATAATTTATTTTTCTCATCATCACCAAACATGAATAAAATAGTAGATTTTTTTTAATAAAGAGGCAATTTAATCTTTTCGAGTTCTTAATAAGGAAAATTCTAATTATTTATATGTGGTGGCAATACTTTTTGTCTTCTGAATGAATGCTTGAACAATGCATAATTTTGATATTGAATTTTATGAATGTTAAAATTGTTGGCTCCTGAAAGAATAATGAACAAGAGAAATGTAATTGATGATCTGAAAAATCATGAAATTGATTCTTGAAGCAAGAAAAAGCAGTGGAAAAAAAAAATTTTGCGAAAAAAAAAAGAAAAAAGAAAGAAAGAAAAAGCAAGAAGAAAAAGCCAATAGCCCTTAAAACCAAAAGGCAAGGGTAAAAAGGATCCAAGGCTTTGAGCATCAATGGATAGGAGGGCCCAAGGAAATAAATCCAGGCCTAAGCGGCTAAATCAAGCTGTCCCTAACCATGTGCTTGTGGCATGCAGGTCCAAGTGAAAAGCTTGAGACTGAGTGGTTAAAGTTGTGATCTAAAGCAAAAGAGTGTGCTTAAGAACTCTGGACACCTCTAACTGGGGACTCTAGCAAAGCTGAGTCACAATCTGAAAAGGTTCACCCAATTATGTGTCTGTGGCATTTTTGTATCCGGTGGTAATACTGGAAAACAAAGTGCTTAGGGCCACGGCCAAGACTCATAAAGTAGCTGTGTTCAAGAATCAACATACTAAACTAGGAGAATCAATAATACTATATGAATTCTGAGTTCCTATGGATGCCAACCATTCTGAAATTCAAAGGATAAAGTGAGATGCCAAAACTGTTCAGAAGCAAAAAGCTACTAGTCCCGCTCATCTAATTAGAATCTGAGCTTCACTTGAAACTCTGAGATATTATTGTTTCTTAATTTCTTTTCATCCTATTTTATTTATCTAGTTGCTTGAGGACAAGCAACAGTTTAAGTTTGGTGTTGTGATGAGCGGATATTTTATACGCTTTTTGGGGGTAATTTCATGTAGATTTTAGCATGTTTTAATTGGTTTTTAGTAGAATAATATTAGTTTTTAGGCAAAAATCATATTTCTGGACTTTACTATGAGTTTGTATGTTTTTCTATGATTTCAGGTATTTTCTGGCTGAAATTGAGGGAGCTGAGCAAAAATCTGAGTTAGGCTGAAAAAGGACTGCTGATGCTGTTGGATCCTGACCTCCCTGCACTCGAAATGGATTTTCTGGAGCTACAGAAGTCCAATTGGCGCGCTCTCAACGGCGTTGGAAAGTAGACATCCAGGGCTTTCCAGAAATATATAATAGTTCATACTTTGCACGAAGAAAGACGACGTAACTTGGCGTTGAACGCCAAGTACATGCTGCTGTCTGGAGTTAAACGCCAGAAACACGTCATGATCCGGAGTTGAACGCCCAAAACACATTATAACTTGGAGTTCAACTCCAAGAAAGGCCTTAATTCGTGGATAATTTAGTCTCAGCCCCAGCACACACCAAGTGGGCCCCAGAAGTGGATTTCTGCACCAATTATCTTAGTTTACTCATATTTTGCAAACCTAGGTTACTAGTTTTCTATTTAAACAACTTTTAGAGACTTATCTTGTACCTCATGACATTTTCAGATCTGAATTACATACTTTTTGACGGCATGAGTCTCTAAACTCCATTGTTGGGGGTGAGGAGCTCTGCGGCGTCTCGATGATTTAATACAATTCCTTTGTTTTCTATTCAAACACGCTTGTTCTTATCTAAGATGTTCATTTGCGCTTAATTATGGAGAAGGTGATGATCCGTGACACTCATCACCTTCCTCAATCCATGAACGTGTGCCTGACAACCACCCCGTTCTACATCAGATTAAATGAGCATCTTTTAGATTCCTTAATCAGAATCTTCGTGGTATAAGCCGGATTGATGGCGGCATTCATGAGAATCCGGAAAGTCTAAACCTTGTCTGTGGTATTCCGAGTAGGATTCTGGGATTGAATGACTGTGACGAGCTTCAAACTCCTGAAGGCTGGGCGTTAGTGACAGACGCAAAAGAATCAATGGATTCTATTCCAACCTGATTGAGAACCGACAGATGATTAGCCGTGCTGTGACAGAGCATAGGAACGTTTTCACTGAGAGGATGGGAAGTAGCCATTGACAACGGTGACACCCTACATAGAGCTTGCCATGGAAGGGACCTTGCGTGTGGGAAGAGGATTTCAAGGAAGAGTTGAGATTCAGAGGACAAAGCATCTCCAAAACTCCAACATATTCTCCATTAATAAAGTAACAATTCTTTATTCCAAATACTTTGACTTCTTATCATTAAATCCAATTAATCTTATTGACATCCTGACTAGGATTAATAAAATAAACATAGATTGCTTCAAACCAATAATCTCCGTTGGATCGATCCTTACTCACGTAAGGTATTACTTGGACGACCCAGTGCACTTGCTGGTTAGTTGTGCGGATTATAAATTCGTGCACCAACTATTACAATAATATACCTAAAGCAAAACATCAAACAGATGGAGTGCAACTTTCATACCACTTTATATGAACAGAACGAACCACCACGAAGACTCCTCCACAAGCCCACAAAGACTGACTGAAGCTGCCGCCACCGTCAAAGAGATTGCCAACCGCGCTCCAACTTGTCCCTGGATCGATGGTCTCTCAAGACGCCATCTACTCTCAAAATGGCTAAGATGAACGTTTGTCTCTGCCTTTTTGGGGTCTTGGGCCGTCCCTGCCTTCAACTGAAGCAACTGTTTATCTCTTAGGCCTAAAATTGGGTCAGAAAATCAACATTAAAATCAAAATAAAATTACAATAGCATTTTCAAATAATAATTTAGTGAACAAAAGCAACAGCAAAAGATTAGCAAATCCCACATTTTCATACTTTATTCCGCTCCCTAATCACAACACCATAATCAGTTAATCACGTCTCATCTCAATCCAAACTCTAATAATGTTTAAAAATCTAAAGGTTCAGTAGCCAATTAGCCATCCAACTCAGGAAAGATTCACAGATAAATAAACATTCAAGTTGTTATAATATTTACCAAGCAAAGAACTTGCAAAGCTATTGTTCTCCAGAAATTCATACACCAATATTCGATGACCACCCTTGACACAACACTATTCAAAAGGACTGAAACAAACACAAATGAAGCAGAGACAAAAATGGCCAAGGCAAACACGCCCTAACTAAACAAAAGAAAATCAGAGACAAAAACCACTTACCACAGACCCACAAACGGCCAAGGTAGCAAAGTAGCAACAACGAAGTAGAATCACAACCCACAATCAGCCAAGGCAATGAAGCAGAAGCAGCAAGATAAAAGCAGCAAAGCAGAAGTAGAACAGGGGAGAAGCAGTGAAGCAGAAGCAGAACAGGGGAAAAGCAAGGAGGCCGCGGAGAACGGAAAAGCAGTGACACCGCACAGAGAGGGAAGAAGTAGCGACACCACGGAGAGGAGAGAGTCAGCGACTCCAGAAAGCGGAGCACGCAGCAACGACTTTGGGAAGAAGGACGTAGTGACGATTTTGGGAAGAAAGAAGCAGTGACGATTTCGAGAACAAGGACGGCGCACCAAAAACTCTTTCTTTGACAATGGGTTCGGTCTAAATGGTGAGCTGCGGTGCGATGATGGTCTGATGGCCTGGGTTGGTGTGGGTTAGGGTTACGTTGATGTTGGAGGGAGGAAAAAGAGCGCACTCTGATTTCTTTTTTAGGAGATCAGTAAAGTCCTTCGTTTTTGTTTTTAATTTTGAGTAGAGTCCTTGGTTATTATCTTATAGAAAATTTTTTTTAATAAATATTTAATCTTTATTTTAAAATTATTTTAATTTTATTTTTTTATAATTATATTTATTATAAATGTATTTTAGCTTTATTTTTTCTAAAATAATATTTGTTATATATTTATAACAAAAATATATAATATTTATTATAAATTTATTTTAATTTTATTTTTTTGAAAAATAATATTTGTTATATATTTATAACAATTAGTTTTGAGTATTTTATAAATTTAGTATTTATAGAAAAATAGTTTTAATTTATATGATTATTTAAAATTATTTTTATTGGTATTGTTTAATTTGTATAATTATTTAATTAATATTAAAAAATTGTTGTTTGATAAATAATTGTTGTAATGGTTATAAAACCGTTCTTTAAAATAGTCAAAGAGAAAGATTTTATTTCGTTGCTATAACGTAATGAAAAATTGAACTTCAACAGTAGCATTGTAAAAACCGTTGTCTAAGATCATCTAATAGAACGGTTTTAAAGTCTAGAATTTTGGCAATGATTTTTATACATTTTTTTTGTTCAATTATTTAAACAACAAGCAAAAATTGTTGCTTAAAAAAAATCATGGTAACGGTTATAAAACCGTTCTTTAAAATTGTCAAAGAGAACGGTTTTAATTTGTTGCTATAAAATAATGAAAAATTGAATTCAACAGTAATACTATAAAAAATCGTTCTCTAAAACTATCTAAAAGAATGGTTTTAAGGCCTTGCAAAATTTTGCGTTGCTAAAGGCCATATTTGTACTATGATAGATATATTGTTTGAGCTATGTAAATTATTAAAATTTTAAGTTTGAGCTATGTCAATCATTAAAATTTTAATATAGTTTTCTTTATTTTCGGTTAAATAATTTGTGGACTTATTACATTATTTAAATATATTAATATATAATTTTATTTTCTAAAAAAATTCAAACACAATAATTTTTTATTTAACATTAATAAAAGTAAATATCGATATGATGAGAATGTGGAGCTTCACTCAAATATATAAAGTTACTAATCAACTTGGGTTGGTCGAGTAGTCAGTTATCATTCGTCTACTTGAACAAATATTAAATGCATGTTTGAATTTTGACTTGTATATGTGATTGTTAATCGAATAAAATAAATTATAAATTGAAGATGGTGCAATAATCAGCGTCAAAGATTGTATACGATAAATCTTGTCAAGCGTGATGAGTTATTGTCGAAGTAAAGTGGTCGATATAGAAAAAAGGTATTTGGTTTGATGAGGTTTATCTAAGTGAAACAGAGCATTTAAAACAGTGTTAGGATTGATGATCAAGATAACTGAAGGCGGTTACACAACACATATATCTGGCGAGAACAGTTACTTTTCAAGTTTTGCATATGGAACATGTGATAAAATTTGATTGGTTGAGGAAGTCTATAAATATACAAGATTTATCAGAATAGTTATTGATGGTGATACCGGAGAAGACTATAGATTGAATTTTATACTTGCTATTTAGTTTTTTTATTCTGTTATTGCTCCGCCTTATTATGTTGAGCTTCTTTACTTCAAAAAAATGGTCGAAATTCGGTTTCAGATAGTACTCTTGCATACTCACATTCCAGTGACTTTCTGAATCTACCAACAATTTTGTTTTCTATAAGATTCCTTCCATGTCTTTATTTTTTATTTAAATTCTCTGTAATTTCCCTTTCAGTAAGTTATTATTATTTTTACAATGTACTCTTTTCCTTTCTTTTGAATTTTAGATTAGCAATTTTAATTTCAAAGTATTTTGACTTTGTGGAAGTTTACAGTTTATTTCTTTTATTTTCAAGTTCTTACTTTTCTGCAATTTCTTTTCTTTTCAATTCAAGCATTTAAATTTCAGTTTACATTTCTCTTTTTTCTTGGTCTTGTTCAAAGAAAGATCTTTGATGCATATTTGAAAATTGGTACTCGCAAAGAGTAGGTTTCGCTCCCATATAGTATATATCAAACCAATAAAAAATTTGCTAAAAATCTGCATAACAAATTGACACAACCGGTGGGACATTTTAAAAAAAGTGTGTCAAAAGATTCATTGGTCTTTTTGTTATATTTTAGTTTATGCAACTTTGAAGTGGCTGGGTCATAAATATGATTGATAAAATTTTGAATAGTAATATTAAGTCATCTTCAAATAATAATGTCCATGTAATAATTGCACAAACTTCTGCAGAATTAACATCACACACAGAAAGGAGTATTCAAAATCAAGGCAACAGTTTTGGAGACAATACTATGGTCAATAATACTTCTGCAGAAAATAATGGGCGAAATCCATGACCACAAATTAATCCAACACAAATGCAAATACCAATAACTGCAAGATGGCCTCCTTGTGGCCTTCCTCCATGTTATACTCCACCTATGAGTGATTACGTGTCTCCAATTAGATTTGGTAGTGCACTAGGAGTGGTTAATAATCAACTGCATCTACATAATCCTGAGTTTGCTCGAGATTATCAGGTGAGATCAACATGAAATAATTATAGTTTATTTGATGGCTGCATTTTGACAGCATGTCGATGAGAGTTATCATGACTTGGTCAATTTATTGACTCAACAGATGACTACAATCTTGAATCCAATGATGGTTGATCATGAGACAAAATTTGAGTATTTGGCTAGCCAAGTTGAACGAATCGCTCAGATTGTTGATTATGATAAGAGTGATCGTCAAAATTTAGGAATGAATTCCGACGACCTAGGGAATAATCCTAGAGATATGAATGACAATGTGAATTTAGATGGGAATGTTCATCATGTAGTTCGATGCGATCAAAATGCTGATGATGTATTGGATAGGATTCGTGTTAATCAGCGAGGGAAATGTTATCAAATAACTAGGATTGTCGATAATGTTTTTAATAGGGTTGGTAATAATGTGGATTTAATGAATCGACCATATTTTATTTCCACATTCTCTACTGCTGTTCAAATGGCAGAAGTGTCAAGGGGAGTGAAAAACCCTAAAATAGTAACAAAATTTACAGAAGAAGTTGGAGAGTCCACTATTGACCATATTGCTCGATATATGGTTCAGTTAGAATATTTGGCAAATGATGAAGATTTGAATATGAAATTTTTTTCTTCTTCATTAATGAAGAATGCTTTTACTTAGTTTTGAAATTTAAAACCTAACTCGATTGTTACTTGGGCACAATTGGAAACTGATTTGGTTGCTTTGAAGCATGATGATGGTGAATCACTCAATGATTTTATGATTCGATTTAAAAACGCTCGAAGTTGATGCTATGTTTCTCTTCTCGAAAGTGAGGTAGTAAAGATAGCAACTATAGGTTTAAGTTTTTACATGTGTCAAAAATTTCTTAATGTACATATACCTGATTTGGCTCACTTGGCAGAAAGAGTTTGACAGGTAAAAATTCTTCGAAAAGAAAAAAAGGTGTTTAAAAGTAAGAAAAAGTTTAAGAATAAGTCTTTTGCTCGAACAGAGAAAGTTTTATATATCGAAATGGGATCTTCTAGTGAAGAATCTAATTTTGAATTTTCTGAAGTCGATTTAGCTAAACTAAAGAAAGGACCACCTTATGTTTGTTCTTTAGTTAAGAAAATAGCAAATGTTGAAAAGTTCAACGATGTGAAATATAAAAATGGTAAAATATATAGTTTCGATATTTCAAATTCAGAACAAATATTTGATGTGTTGCTTAATGATAAATAATCGGTTTTACCAGAAGGTAAATCATTGCTTTCAATTAAAGATTTGAAAATAAAATCTTATGGTAAGTTTCATCAACCAACTAGTCATTCAACTAATAATTGTGTCCGTTTCAGAGATTTGATTCAAAAAGCAATTATGGAAGGAAGATTGAAGTTTGATGATGGGAAAAAGAGATGAAGGTCGATACTGATCCCTTCGATGCTAAAGCAAAATTGATGAACTCTATTTCACAGGAATAAACATGGCTGATTTTACTTCCTTTGAGTTTAATTCAGCCTTGGGGGATTTTGAAGGGAATGTTCAAAAAGTGCACCTAGGAATAGGAGAAGGATTGTTAGAATTTCTAATGCATTAGAAATTAAAGGATCGAGATGTTTCTTTATGCCCTCGATGTAATGTTGTATTTGATGCAGAAGTTGCAGCTATTTTCGAGAAAGAAAGTATGAAAAAAGAATTGGTTCATAAAGAAGAGCATGTTTGTCAAAGGCATCCGTCTCGACGTCAAGAAGGGTAGAGTTCTCGAGGTCATCAGGAGAATTATTCTCCTTCATTTAATCATTCTCAAGAACTTGGAGTTCAATGGATTAAGAATTGTCATGTGTTCCGTAATCGAGAAGTGCAAGAGTATCGAGATGAAGCTTCGACATTCAAAGCTCGACTATACTCCTACATGGTGGGAGTAATAGCTTTTATGATTAAATAGTTCGATTGTCTTTTGGAATAGCTAGCAAGATGTGTCGAGCTATTTACTTTCTTTAAAAAAATTACTTAATTAGTTTTGATTCTGTAGCATGTTTCTCCATTCCTAGCAACAATTTTTCTCATAAAGTTGTGTCAAATAGGGATTTCCTAGCATAGTTGTGATTCCTAAATAAATGAGAAGTTTCGAATAGAGTTGATTAAACTTTTGATTGAATACAAAGATTGTTTTGCTTTGGATTACGTTGAGATGCCTAGTCTTGATTGATCTTTGGTGGAGTACCGATTACCACCAAAGTCATTTTCTCGACCCATGAAGCAATCTTCAAGGCGTTTTGCACCTGAAATAAATGTTAAGGTAAAAGAAGAAATTGAGCATTTGATCAAGGCTAAATTTATCCAGACTGCTCGATACGTTGATTGGGCATCGAGTATTGTTCCTGTAATGAATAAAAATGGAAAGTTGTGTGTGTGTAATGATTTTCGAGACCTAAATAGTGTAACTCCTAAAGATGAGTATTTTATGCCTACATCAAATATGTTGATCGATTATGCATCTGGAAATGAAATTTGAAGTTTTATGGATGGTTATTCTGGTTATAATAAGATCTTTATTGCTATGGATGATGTATTAAAAACAGCTTTTCGATGCCCTGGTGCTTTGGATACTTATGAGTGGGTTACGACGTCTTTCGGTTTGAAGAATGTGGGGGCAAAATACCAATGAGTAATGAATACAAATTTTTATAAATACATTGAAAAATTTATAGAAGTCTATATCGATAATGTTATGGTTAAGTCAAATGATGTTGATCAACATGTTGAAAATTTACGGAAGGCTTTTGATACAATGTGTCAGAAAGGTTAGAAAATGAATCCCTTGAAGTGTGCTTTTGGAATGTCGGCTGAAAAGTTTTGGGTTTTGTGATTCAGAAAAAGGGAATTGCAATTGACTAAAATAAAGCTAAATCCATTTCGGAATTACCACCTCCAAAATTGAAGAAGGAAATCAAATCCTTTTTGGGAAAAGTGAATTTTTTACGGCGGTTTATTTCGAATTTATCTGGTCGAACCCGAATATTTTCTTTTTTGGTAAAATAGAGAAATGCTTCACAATATGTTTGGATCCAAGAGCATTAAGAAGTTTTTGAATCGATAAAAAACTTATCTTTCTAATGCACCAATTATAGATAAGGTTTGAGTTTATGAGCCATGAAGATTATATATTACAGCTTCAATGAATACAATTGGGTGTATGGTTACTCAAGATGATGATAATGGTAATGAAAGAGCAATTTATTATTCGAGCAGGGTTTTTTCTGATATTGAAATAAGATATTATCCTATTGAAAGGTTGTGTTTATCGCTTTATTATGCTTGTACTAAGCTTAAGTGTTACATGATTGCAAAAATTATTCAAGTTATCGCACAAATTGATCTTGTCAAATATATCTTGTCTTACCCAGATTTACGTGGTCGAATAGGCAAGTGGATGCTTGCTTTGACTGAGTTTGATCTGCAATATGTTCCTACTAAGGCTGTTAAAAGTTAGCACATGGCAGATTTCTTGGTTGATAAACCTGATGATCTTCATCACCAGGGGGCGAATCAAGAAGTGAGTGTTGTTGAAGTTGAACCTTGGAAGTTATATTTGATGGTTCGAAACACAAAATGAATATAACTCCAAATGGAATTCTATCAAAATTTTTCTTTGAGTTAAAATATCCATTTTAAATAATGAGGTTGAGTATAAGGTTTTAATATTAGGACTAGAGATATTGATTAATAAAGGGGCACAGGATATTTAGATTTTTGGTGATTCTTAATTGGCGTTAAAAATAGCTTTCCAAAGAATTTAAGTTTACAAATGAAGTATTATAAAAATATTTATTGATGGCATGAGAATTATTGGTGTCATTTTGAAAGGTGATATTAACACATATTCCGAGGATTCAGAATGAAAAAAACAAATGAATTGGCTCAAATTGCTTCAAAGTATAAAGTTTTTCCTAAGATGTTAGAGAAATTGATAAAGGTAAAGCAAATTCTCGCCCCTATCAAAGAGAAATTTTAGCAATTGATGAATGGGATGATGATAATTGGAGAAAACCAATTGCTGAGTATTTAAAGAATTTCAATGTTCAGATTGATCAGAAAATCATATTAAGAGCAATGAATTTCATAGTAATAGGCGATGAGTTATACAAAAAAGGTGTTGAAGGAAGTCTTATGAGATGTTTGAGGAAACTTGAACAAGTAATTGCTCTTGGTGAAGTTCATGAAGGCGTTGATAAACCCATATTTCATGGTTTATCTTGTACTCAATTGAGTGGTTTTTATCAACTCTTTACCCACGTATTCATACTATTTGCATGGTTTTACATTTGCCTTCCTAATTATGTGCTTTGATTGAAAACATGTTTCTTTGGCTTTTATTTTCTTTTATTTAATCCTCTCTTATTACTATTAGATGCCTTGATATGTGTGTTAAGTGATTTCAGAGATTACAGGGCAGGAATGACTCAGAGGATGGAAAGGAAATATACAAAAGTGGAAGGAATACAAGAAGTTGGAGAAACTGCTAAGCTGTCCAGCCTGACCTCTTCACACTCAAACGGCTATAACTTTAGCTACAAAGGTTCAAACGATGCGGTTTCAGTTGCGTTGGAAAGCTAATATCCAGGGCTTCGATTTGATATATAATTTGTCATAGTAGCCGTACAGATAGGCAACGCGAATGCATCATCCACGCGGACGCGTCACATCTGCAAAAATCAGCGTGGCAGATTTCGCAAACAGCGAATCGTGGGCTATTTTCGGCCCAGTTTCAAGCCCAAAAAATACATATTAAAGGCTACAAAGTGAAGGAATGAAGGAGACACTTCGGATGCTCTCATAATTTACTTTTTTATAATTTTAGATGTAGTTTTCAGAGAGAGAGGTTCTCTCCTCTCTCTTAGGATTTAGGTAGTGTTTTTAGAAATTAGAATTTAATTCTTCTTCAGCCACAGGTTCAATATTCCTTTTACTATTTATTTTCTCTTCTATTTTTATTTACTCTGAAGCTTTTATTGGTATTTGATTTATGTTGCCCAATTGGCTTTTGAACTTTTCATGTTAGGATTATACATTATTAAGATGTTTTCAGATAAATGTGTTTAATTTAGCTTTCTACATTCTTGGCTTTAATTGATTAACTGGAAGCTCTTGAGTTATCAACTATTCATGAGTGATTGTTATGTTGGCTAATTAACTGGAATTCCACTAACTCTAGCCTTCCCTTAGGAGTTGACTAGGACTTGGGAAATGTAACCAATTGGTTTACTGGACTTTCCCTTGCTTACGCATGGGTTGACTCAGTAGGATTAACTTCCATTCTTATAAGAGTAACTAGGATAGGACTTCCGAAATTTCACATCTTGCCAAGAGTTTATTTTATAGTTATTTATTTATTTTATTTGTCATTTGAATTACTTGTCATACTTCTTCCTTATTTCCAAAACCCCCAATTTTACCTTTTTCATAGCCAATAATAAGAATATACCTTCCTGCAATTCCTTGAGAAGACAACCCGAGGTTTGAATACTCGGTTATCAATTTCAAAAGGGGTTTGTTACTTGTGACAACCAAAACGTTTGCAAGAAAGGATTTCTGTTGGTTTAGAATCTATACTTACAACGCGATTTTATAAAATTCTTTACTAGCAAAAATTCTCTCTTCAAAATGGCGCCGTTGCCGGAAAATTGCAAACGTGTGCCTTATTATTGGTTATTGTAAATATTTTTCAAAAAAAAATTTCAGATTTTTATTTTAAAATTTTTATCTTATCTTATCTCTTTCAAAAATCATATCTTTTTCAAAAATATTTTCTTATCTTTTTCAAAAATCATATTTTTTTTCAAAATATTTTCTTTTTATTAATTTTTATTTTTATTTTCTCCTACTACCATGAACTCTCACCCCTTTGGCTATGAGTCTGGTTACAATTATGTTGCAGGAAGAGAAAACTATAATGAAAATAGGCATCAAGGTTGGAAGAATCAAAGATGGGAGGAGCCACAAGGATTTGATCAACCCTCTTGGCAACAACCCCCTCTAATGCACTACAACCAACAACCATTCTGTGATGCATACCAAAATGATGACTATGGTGGGCCCCTTGTAGTTACCAACAAGTTCCGCCATATGTTTATGAACCATCTCCTCAACATAACTTTGGACCACCATTCACCTCCATATGACCTTAACCCGTATCCACCATACCAACCACCTTATGAACCGTATGAACCATATATAGAACCACCCCAATTCCACCCTAATTACTCCCAAGAACCACCACCTCAATATACACCATCTCCCTATTCATCAACCCAAGAATCACAGGCTCGCTTCGAAGAATCAGTAGATCAATTTCTTGCAACCCTTCATCAACTGGAGCAAGCAATAAATCAATTAGCTTCTCGACATTCGGATACTCAAGGAACCCCCATGGCTTCATGTGGACAATCTAATGAAGAACGTAGCATGAAGGAGATACCAGAAACTCCGGTGGACAGCAAGGAGCATGAATTTGTACTGGAACAAGTGAAGGAAGCCGGAATTATTGAAGAAGAAGAAGTGGTTGAAGACTTAGGAGATGCAGAACCTCCATGGAAACGTCTAGTCATAGAACCCCCTTTCAAGACGTTTGAAATTGATGCTGAGGAAGGTGTACAACCTCCAAGGCATATCACAGTTGAAGACTTGGAAGAGGTTGATCAAGAGATGGAGATTCAAGAAGAAGAAGCACAACCTCCCATGCCCTTGGAAAGCAATGAAGAGGAGATTAAATTGGAAGAGAGCTACCAAGAGGAAGAGGTTGAAATTGAAGAAGCTTGCAAAGAGGTGGTAGTTATCAGAGAAGAGCACAAGGGAGAGCTTGCAATTTCATTAAAAATACCTCCCCCTAAGTTGCTATCATCCTTCACAACATTCAAGTGGGTAAAATTCATATCCCTTAGCTTTCTAATTCCACTTGAATATGGGCTACTAGAGACGGATGGTCAACTTAGAGCTCTTTGTGACATTAAGAGTAAGCGGAAGATGGTCAGTGGTAAGAATTGTCCTGCAAGGTTCATCATGGTTGGAAGCCTCAAGTTTAAACGCAAAGGTTGGTATAGAGCTCAATTGAATGGGTCTAGGAAGTTGTTTGGCTACTTTAGTGAGAATTCAGATTACCTGCCACCCGTTTGGAACACTGATGATCAACTTGAAGACGGGTGTAGAAACAAAATTTGGGATCCCGGAGGCTATTGGAAGTACAAACATTGGTGGAGATTCCTGGATCAGTACAAGCATAAGCCACCATAACAGGGAGCTCACCAAATGTCCAACTTAAGGACTTTAACTAAAAGTGCTAGGTGGGAGACAACCTACCATGGTATGATCGTTCCTTTTTCAATTTTAATTTTATTTAGTTTTGTTTGTTTTTTAATTTTATTTTATTTTATTGAACCTAGAATCATGCATAGCATTCACATTATGCACTGCATACTGCATAATTACATATCTGCGTAAAAAAATGTCACGCGACGCGACTGCATCAGCGATGCGTCCGTGTCACAAGGAGGGGGAGAAAATAAAAATGAACAGAGAGTCACGCGAGAGCGTGGTTGGAGGTGTGCCAATGGCACAAATCGTCCTACACGACCGCATCGTTGACGCGACCGCGTCATATGGGAATAATGGCCTCCCATGCGACCGCTTGCCCCACGCGGCCGCGTGCCCTGGATTTTGACGTAAAAGGGTGCACAACCAATTATTGTACTAGAGTGGTGCTGGATTGGTGCTGAACGCACAATTCTACCCACGCGGCCGCGTGACCCACGCGACCGCGTCACATTCTTCTAAAGCCCACTCACGCGACGCATGCCCCATGCGATCGCGTCACTTAAAATTTGGCACTAATAATAATTTGAACAGAGAGTTGTGCGAGCGCGAGGCTGCCCTCGCGCCAGTAGCATGAATTGTGTTACGCGACCGCGTTACCGACGCGACTGCGTCGCCAGCATCGCACACCTTAACCTAATATGCCAAAATATTTCATCTTTTCTTCCCCAATCCTAATTTTTCCTCCCTCCTTTCTTACTTACTTCTTCTTCCTTTCTTTCACTTCTCATTCTTCTTATCTCTTATTTTATTTAATTTATTTGCATACTTTCATTCATTGCATTATTGGTGTTGGCAATTTATTTGGGTCATTATTTTTCATATTTTGCTTATGGATTGTTTGGGATTTGTTTAAACAATTATATATTATTATAATGGTTACTTGCATGTTCTAATTAATATTTTCCATACCTTATTTAATATGCATGCTTTGTGTTTGTGAAAACGCCCATATGCCATTTTGCACTATTCTTGGATTTCTTTTAAATCTACTACTCTAAATGCCTGCTTTTCACATAATCCCTTCTCTATTTTATTATTTAAATATAATTGTTTTTAAGAACATGTTATTAATTTGAGAGACTTGGTAATCTAATTTGGACATTGAATGCTTGACCTATGCTACTCATGCCCTTTGCCGGCATGCCAATAAACACCTTGCATTCAATTTTTCTCACATGCACTTGCTATATTTTCACTATTGATTTGCCACATGTAGTCATGACCATGTGTTCACATCATTATCCATACCTATGCATTGATTACCACCTTTCATATTCTTCTCCTTGCTATAAACCTTGAATGCTGATGTCTTTTCTCGCTTCCTTTCAGGATGGCCACCAAGAAAGGTACAGAGAAAGTTACTCCCAAACCACCGGTAAGGAAAGGAACAAAGAAAGCACCAACTGAGGAACAACAACCCCCGTCCACCTGCACATCTTAGCATGCACCGAGGACGGTGCTATCTTTAAGTGTGGGGAGGTCGATACCGATCTCCACAGGTTAGTTAGTCCCTTCTCAACACCAATTTTGTTTTTCATTGTTGCATTTGCATGTTTGATTGCATATCTATTTGATTTTGTGCATATTTTACCACTTGGTTGAAGTAATATTTTTTTTTTCAAGAAAATTTTTATAACATTTCACTAATTTGATTTTAAACTTTTTGAAAAACTTGTTTGGAAGTTTTATTTGGAACATAGATAAAAGCTAGAACACACAACCTGTAAGATTTGAACTTAATTGTATGGTTACATTATTTAACCATAATATTTTATTCTTGTGTGTTTCCTTCTCTATAACTGCAATCTAGATTTTGTTCCAATCTATATGTCCATTATTTAGTGTATTTACATGCTTGCATATGAGTGAGGCCATTACTTGTTTTTGCTCACTATTCCCAAATAAGCCTGCCCTTTTACATCACCCTTGTTAGCCCCCTTGAGCCTTTTAATCATCTTCTTCCTTATAACCACATTACTATCCTTAAGCAGAAAAATAAAATAAAAATTCCAAGTTGAATCCTTAGTTAGCTTAAGATAGATTTTGTGTATAATTTAAGTGTGAGGAATTTTATGGGAACATATGATGATAGAAAAAAAAAGTAGGGAATTAAATTGAATATGTTATTTGAAAATTTGGGAAGCATACTCATGTGAAATCAAAATAATTAAATTACCATGTGCATTGAAAAAAATATTTATTAAGTAATTAAATAAGGGGATACAAAAAAAAGGAAAAGAAAAAAAAAAATATATATATATATATATATATATATATATCCCCAAATGCAAAATAAAAAGAATCAATGCACATGGGACAAAATTCAAAAAAAAATATAATAATAATTTTGGTGCATGAGCATGTAATACAAAAAGTGAGAAAATTTGGGTAGCTAGGTAAAGAACTTTGAAATTATAGAATATATGTATGTTAGGTGAGATCTTAGACTAATCAAGGATTCACTTTGTTAGCTCACTTAGCCTTATATATACATCCTCACCCTTACCTTAGCCCCATTACAACCTTAAAAAAGACCTCATGATGTTTGTATGTATACATTAAATATTTGTTGATTGGTTGGATGAAGAACAAAGTTTAGAAAGCATGACTAGGGAAGAGTAGAGTGATTGACCCTAGACACTTGAGAGGTTAGAGTGATATACAATACCAGTAAGGGTTCAGTGCTTAATTCTATGTTCCTTGCTTTCATGAGCTATCTTCTTCTTGCAAGTTATTTGTATTGTATTTTGTTATTTGAATTAGTGAAATCCAGTTCATATTTGTTCTTGAAATAATTATTTACTTTTTAACCAAGTAGGTAGAAACATTTTGCATTTAGTTGCATTCATAGGTTGCATCTCATGCATTCTATCATTCCTCTTCATCTCTTTATAGTTTCTCTTGAGCTTAGCATGAGGACATGCTAATGTTTAAGTGTGGGGAGGTTGATAAACCCATATTTCATGGTTTATCTTGTGCTCAATTGAGTGGTTTTTATCAACTCTTTACCCACTTATTCATACTATTTGCATGGTTTTACATTTGCCTTCATAATTATGTGCTTTGATTGAAAACATGCTTCTTTGGCTTTTATTTTCTTTTATTTAATCCTCTCTTATTACCATTAGATGCCTTGATATGTGTGTTAAGTGATTTCAGAGATTACAGAGCAGGAATGACTTAGAGGATGGAAAGGAAGCATGCAAAAGTGGAAGGAATACAAGAAGTTGGAGAAACTGCTAAGCTGTCCAGCCTGACCTCTTCGCACTCAAACGGCTATAACTTTAGCTATAGAAGTCCAAACGATGCGGTTTCAGTTGCGTTGGAAAGCTAACATCCGGGTTTCGATTTGATATATAATTTGCCATAGTGACCATACAGATAGGCGACGCGAACGCGTCATCCACGCGGACGCGTCGCATCTGCGAAAATCAGCGTGGCAGATTTCGCAAACAGCGAATCCTGGGCTATTTCCGGCCCAGTTTCAAGCCCAGAAAATACAGATTAAAGGCTGCAAAGTGGAGGAATGAAGGGGACACTTCGGATGCTCTCATAATTCACTTTTTTATAATTTTAGATGTAGTTTTCAGAGAGAGAGGTTTGATAAACCCATATTTCATGGTTTATCTTGTGCTCAATTGAGTGGTTTTTATCAACTCTTTACCCACTTATTCATACTATTTGCATGATTTTACATTTGCCTTCCTAATTATGTGCTTTGATTGAAAACATGCTTCTTTGGCCTTAAGTTCCATATGTTTAATCCTCTCTTATTACCATTAGATGCCTTGATATGTGTGTTAAGTGATTTCAAAGATTACAAGGCAGGAATGACTCAAAGGATGGAAAGGAAGCAAGCAAAAGTGGAAGGAATACAAGAAGTTGGAGAAACTACTAAGCTGTCTAGCCTGACCACTTCGCACTCAAATGACTATAACTTTAGCTACAGAGGTCCAAATGATGCGGTTCCACTTGCGTTAAAACGCTAACGTCCGGGGCTTCGATTTGATATATAATTTGCCATGGTGACCGTACAGATAGGCGACGCGAACGCGTCATCCACGCGGACGCGTCGCATCTGCGAAAATCAGCGTGGCAGATTTCGCAAACAGCGAATCCTGGGCTATTTCCGGCCCAGTTTCAAGCCCAGAAAACATAGATTAAAGGCTGCAAAGTGGAGGAATGAGGGGAGATTACAGATGCACTCATAATTCACTTTCCTTATTTTTAGATGTAGTTTTTAGTGAGAGAGGTTCTCTCCTCTCTCTCTTAGGATTAGGATTTAGGACTTCTCTTAGTTTTAGGAGTGACTCTCAATCCCAGGTTCTTTGTATTTATTTATTTTTCAATGTTCCATGTTTAGATTGATCTCCTTAATTAATGTTATTTGAGATATTTCAGATTGATGATTGCTGTCTTTTATTTATATAAATAATTTGGATTTTCCTGTTTCTCTTTTGGCTTTGGTTGAATAATTGGTGACTCTAGAGTTATCAAACTCATTGTTGATTGAAATTGGATTTCTTCATTTCATTAATTCATATTCCAATAACTCTGGCCTTTCCCAAGGAAGGACCAGGACTTGAGGAATCAGAATTAATTTATCCATTTAACTTATCTTCATAGTTAGATGTTAACAAAGTGGGAGAAAAATCCAATTCTCATCACAATTGATAAGGATAACTAGGATAGGACTTCCAGTTCTTACACCTTGCCAAGAGTTTATTTTACAATCATTCATTTACTTTTATTGCTTTGAAAATATACCTGTGCCCATTGCCCAACTAACCTTTTACCTTAATCCAAAAACCCCAAACACACTTTTTCATAACCAATAATAAGAACGTACCTCCCTGCAATTCCTTGAGAAGACGACCCGAGGTTTAAATACTTCGGTTATCAATTTATTTAGGGGTTTGTTACTTGTGACAACCAAAACGTTTGTACGAAGGGATTTCTGTCGGTTCAGAGACTATATCTACAATGCGACTGTTTTTATGAAATTCTTTACTGGCAAAAATTCCAACGTCAAAATGGCGCCGTTGCCGGGGAGTTGCAAACGTGTGCCTTATTATTTGTTATTATAAATATTTTTCAAAAAAAATATTTTTCTTTTACTTGTTTATTTGTTTTCTCTTTTTTTCCTCTTATTTCTGATAGCTATTATGAATTCTCACCCCTCTCGCTTTGAGTTTGGTTCTAACTTTGTTGAAGGAAATAGAAACCACAGCAGGAATATGCATCAAGGTCAGACCAATCAAGGATGGGTGGAGCCAAGAGGATCTAATCAACCCTTTAGGCAACAACACCATCCTAGATATCATGGACAAAGACCAGGCTACAATGCATCCCAAGCTGATAAATATGGTGGACCACCTTGTAGCTACCAACAAGCCCCACCCTATGCGCAGAGATCATCCTTTCAACACAACCTCAATCCACTACACTCACAAGCCCCTTTCCACCATTCACCTCCATATGACCCTAACCCGTATCCACCATACCAACCACCTTATGAGCCAAATGAACCATATACCGAACCACCATCCCAATATACACCATCTCCTTATCATTATCAAGATGAACCACCTTCCTACCATGAACCCTTTTTCCCAACAAATGAACCCCCTTATCCACCCCAAACCTCTGTGGAGAAAGCATTGGCCGATCTAAACTCTACTATACAAGCTCTCGCCGCCCAAATCGGATTACCATATCCCTTCAACAATCAACCCTCAAGCTCTAGTGCACTTCCTTTTCAACCACAGAATGATCTCTCCACCCCATCACTACCCTCCATGGAAGAGCACCAACATCCATCAATCCAAGAGCAACATGATCCCACTGATACAATTGACATAGAACAAGAGAGAAGGGATCATCTTCGTGAATCCATATTTCATAAGGAGCTAGAGGAGGCACTAAGGGTAAAGGTAGTAGACACCCTTGAAGTTGACAGCGCAGTTGAAGAACTAGTAAAAGAAGACAACAAGGAGGATTTTGTGCTTAAAGGTGAAGAAATAGTTGAAAGGAAAATCATCAAGGATGAATACGATCTCATACTTAAATACCTGGATCAAGAAAGAAATCAATTACCCTTCCGACGTTCGGACATTCAAAGACCCTCCATGGTTTCATGTGGGAAATCTACTGAAGAACGTAGCATAAACGAGAAATTGGGCACTCCAGTGGATAGTGAGCAGCACGATTTAGTATGGGAACAAGTGGAGGAAGCCGAGATTATTGAAGAGGAAGAGGAGGCAGTGGTTGAAGACTTAGGAAATGCTGAACCTCCATGGAAAAGTCAAGACATAGAACCTCCTTTCAAGACGGTTGCATTTGATGTTGAGGAGGGTGTACAACCTCCAAGGCATATCACAGTTGAAGACTTGGAAGAGGTTGATCAAGAGATGGAGATTTAAGAAGAAGAAGCACAACCTCCCATGCCCTTGGCGAGCAATGAAGAAAAGATTGAATTGGAAGAAATCTACCAAGAGGAAGAGGTTGAAATTGAAGAAGCTTGCAAAGAGGTGGTAATTGTCAGAGAAGAGCACAAGGGAGTGGAGCTTGCAATTTCATTAAAAATACCTCCCCCTAAGTTGCCATCATCCTTCACAACATTCAAGTGGGTAAAATTCATATCCCTTAGCTTTCTAATTCCACTTAAATATGTGCTACTGGAGACGGATGGTCAACTTAGAGCTCTCTGTGGCATTAAGAGTAAGAAGAAGATGGTCGGAGATAAGATTTATCCTGCAAGATTCAACATGGTTGTCTGTTCAACATTTAAATGCAAAGGTTGGTGTAGAGCTCAACTGAATAGGTCTAGGAAGTTGTCTGGCTGCTTCAGTGAGAATTCAGACTGTTTACCACCTGGCTGGAACAGTATTGCTCAACAAGAAGACGGGTGCAAAAGCAAGATTTGGGACCCCGGAATTCACTCTAGAACTCAACACTCTTGGGGCCTTGTCACTTGCTTTAACTTGCTTGAAGGCTTTCTGCGCCTTGTTTGGGACCCCGGAGGCTATTGGAACTCCAAACATTGGTGGAGATTTCTGGATGAGTTCAAGCACAAGCCGCCATAACAGGAAGCTCCTCAAATGTGCAACTTAAGGACTTTAACTAAAAGTGCTAGGTGGGAGACAACCCACCATGGTATGATCGTTCTTTTTCAATTTATTCTATTTCGTTTTGTTTGTTTTTGAGTTTTATTTTATTTTATTGAACCTGGAATCATGCATAGCATTCACATTAAGCATTGCATTCTGCATACTGCACTCTGCATTTTTCAAAAAAAAGGAAAAACACACAAGCGACGCGGCAGCGTCGCTGACGCGTCCGCGTCACTAGTGCGCGAGGAAGAAAAGCATTGAACAGAGAGTCACGCGAGAATGTGGCTGGCGCCGCGCCTTTAGCATCATTTGACCCCATGCGACCGCGTCATGTGGAACTTTGGCCTCCCACGCGACCGCGTCACCCACGCGGCCGCATGCCCTGAAAATCGACGTCAAAAAGGTGCATGGCCGAAAGTTGTGCTGAAATTGGGCTGGACTCGTGCTAGACGCCCAAGTCCTCCCACCCGAACGCATGCCCCACGCGGCCGCGTCATTTTTCAAAAATGGCCATCCACGCGATCGCGTCACCCAAAATTTGGCAAAATAACATTTTGAACAGAGAGTTGTGCAAGCGCGAGGCTGCCCTCGTGCCAGTAGCATAAATTGAGTCACGCGACCGCGTGACCAACGCGGCTGCGTCGATTAACTTACAGCGCAAGTCACGCGACCGCGTGCCCCACGCGTCCGCGTCGCTTGCGCCGCACAGCTTATCCTAATTTGCCAAATATCTTATCTTTTCTTCCCCAATCCTAATTTCTTCTATCTTTTCTTCTTTCTTCTTTCTTTCTTACTTTACTTCTTTCCCTTCTCATTCTTCTTATCTTTTATTTTATTTTACTTAATTTATTTGCATATCTCATTCATCGCATCTTAATTTTGTGCATATTGTTTTTATTTTCTTTTCTGAATTTTTTATTTTTCCATTGGTGTTAAAAAAAATTCTTATTCTACTGTTGCATCTTTTCTTGAATTTATTTTGGTAACTTATTTTACACTGTGGGATGATATTAATTATCTGCCAATGCCAATCTTTTATGATACTTACACTCCATTTGCATTGGCATGAACTTGTATTGATACTTCCATTACCCATTCTCCTCCCCTATGTTACAAATTTCATACCACTGGTATGCCATGGCTTCTATTATTTTCTCACGTACATGTTGAAGCTTCCATGTAAATGAGACCCTTATTATTTGGCATTAACCCACCATACTTTATTTATTTTCTTATCTTTATTTCTGGGTTACTTTTCTTCCCTTTTTCTTTCAGGATGGCCACCCGGAGGGGAACCGAAAGACGTTTACATGGGGAGACAAACAAGTCCATCTGCACAATCCTTGAAGAAAGGCATCAATTGGAACAACCCGTCCACCTGCACATCTCAGCATGCACCGAGGACGGTGCAATCTTTAAGTGTGGGGAGGTTGATACCGATCTCCATGGGTTAGTACTTTCTTGTCTCAACACCAATGTTTAAATTTTCTTTGTAGATTAGTTGTTGCATTTGCATGTTTATTTGATTTTTGCATATTTTACCACTTGGTTGAAGTAATATTTTCTTTTTTTTAAGAAACTTTTTATAATATTTCACTAATTTAAATTAAAAACTTTTTGAATAACTTGTTATGAAGAAATTTTATTTTGGAACATGGTTTAAAGCTTGAACACACAAAACCAGTGAGATTTTGAGCCTATTTGATTGGTTGCATTTTATCAATCAATATTTTAATTTTGGTGTGTGTTTTTCTCTCTAAAATTGTGATCTTTGTCTTGCTTGCTCTATATTTCCATTGTTTAATGTATGCATACACTTATATGATTGAGGCCTTGTTTCACTGAGCTTACATACCCATATGGCCTTAACCTTTTCATTATCTATTGCAAACCAATTTTGAGCCTATTTTACCCCTTTGTTCTTTATTTTAGCACATCATTAACTCTAAGCGAAAAACAATAATGTCCTTAATTTGAATCCTTGGTTAGCTTAGACTAGTGAGAATGCTTATGAATTAAGTGTGGGGAAGAGTGGGTTTGGAAACATCTGGTTTGAGAATTGAGTATGTTAGAATTTTCTGAAAATGTGAAAGAAATGTTTAGAACATGTTCATGCATTCAATAAATTAATCATATACATTGAGAAAAACAAAAGAAAAAAATATATAAAAAAAAGAGCAAAATAAGTGAAAGGGGACAAAATGCCCCAAAGTAAGTGGTGAAAGCAATGCATATGAGTTGTACTTGAAATTAGAATGCATGAATATGTGGAAAACATAGTTAATGGGAAGTCAGATTTTATATTATGATTACATGGATTGTACTAAGTTAGGTGGAATAGTTTATGTTAATTAAGGATTCAAATTTTAGTCCACTTGGCCAAATACAATCCTACCTTGACCCTAACCCCATTACAACCCTTAAAAGACCTCTTGATTTGTGTATTGGTGCATTAAATTTTTGTTGATTATTAGATGAAGAGCAAGCTATAGAAAGCAAGATTAGTAGAGAATTGAGAGAATTGACCCTAGACACTTGAGAGTTAGAATGATATACACTACCAGTAAGGGTTCAGCGCTCAATTCTATGTTCCCTGCTTTCATGAGCTATCTTCTTCTTGCAAGTTATTTGTATTGTATTTTGTGATTTGAATTAGTGAAATCCAGTTCATATTTGTCTTGAAGAACTTATTTATTTTTAACCAAGTAGGTAGAAACATTTTGCATTTAGTTGCATTCATAGGTTGCATCTCATACATTCTATCATTCCTCTTCATTCCTTTATAGCTTCTCTTGAGCTTCGCATGAGGACATGCTAATGTTTAAGTGTGGGGAGGTTGATAAACCCCTATTTCATGGTTTATCTTGTGCTCAATTGAGTGGTTTTTATCAACTCTTTACCCACTTATTCATACTATTTGCATGATTTTACATTTGCC
Organism: Arachis hypogaea; assembly: GCF_003086295.3. NCBI lineage: Eukaryota > Viridiplantae > Streptophyta > Magnoliopsida > Fabales > Fabaceae > Arachis > Arachis hypogaea. Next base: position 108,678,046 of record NC_092039.1, read on the forward strand.
TTCCTAATTATGTGCTTTGATTGAAAATATGCTTCTTTGGCCTTAAGTTCCCTATGTTTAATCCTCTCTTATTACCATTAGATGCATTGATATGTGTGTTAAGTGATTTCAGAGATTACAAGGCAGGAATGACTCAGAGGATGGAAAGGAAACATGCAAAAGTGGAAGGAATACAAGAAGTTGGAGAAACTGCTAAACTGTCTAGCCTGACCTCTTCGTACTCAAACAGCTATAACTTTAGCTACAGAGGTCCAAATGACGCGGTTCTACTTGCGTTAAAAAGCTAACGTCTGGGGTTTCGATTTGATATATAATTTGTCATAGTGACTGTACAGATACACGATGCGAACGCGTCATCCACACGGACGCGTCGCATCTGCAAAAATCAGCGTGACAGATTTCGCAAACAGCGAATCCTGGGCTATTTCCGGCCCAGTTTCAAGCCCAGAAAACACAGATTAAAGGCTGCAAAGTGGAGGAATGAGAGAAGACTTCAGATGCACTCATAATTCACTTTCTATATTTTTAGATGTAGTTTTTAGTGAGAGAGGTTCTCTCCTCTCTCTCTTAGGATTAGGATTTATGACTTCTCTTAGTTTTAGGAGTGACTTTCAATCCCAGGTTCTTTGTATTTATTTATTTTTCAATGTTCTATGTTTAGATTGATCTCCTTAATTAATGTTATTTGAGATATTTCAGATTGATGATTGCTGTCTTTTATTTATATAAATAATTTAGATTTTCTGTTTCCCTTTTGGCTTTGGTTGAATAATTGGTGACTCTAGAGTTATCAAACTCATTGTTGATTGAAAATTGGATTTTTTCATTTCATTAATTCATATTCCAATAACTCTGGTCTTTCCCAAGAAAGGACCAGGACTTGAGGAATCAGAATTAATTTATCCACTTAACTTACCTTCATAGTTAGAGGTTAATAAAGTGGGAGAAAAATCCAATTCTCATCACAATTGATAAGGATAACTAGGATAGGACTTCCAATTCTTACACCTTGCCAAGAGTTTATTTTACAGTCATTCATTTACTTTTATTGCTTTGAAAATATACCTGTGCCCATTGCCCAACTAACCTTTTACCTTAATCCAAAAACCCCAAACACACTTTTTCATAACCAATAATAAGAACATACTCCCTGCAATTCCTTGAGAAGACGACCCGAGATTTAAATACTTCGGTTACCAATTTATTTAGGGGTTTGTTACTTGTGACAACCAAAATGTTTGTACGAAGGGATTTCTGTCGGTTCAGAGACTATATCTACAACGCGACTGTTTTTATGAAATTTTTTACTGGCAAAAATCCCAACATCAAGGTTCTCTCCTTTCTCTTAGGATTTAGGTAGTGTTTTTAGAAATTAGGATTTAATTCTTCTTCAACCACAGGTTTAATATTCCTTTTACTATTTATTTTCTCTTCTATTTTTATTTACTCTGAAGCTTTTATTGGTATTTGATTTATGTTACCCAATTGGCTTTTGAACTTTTCATGTTAGGATTATACATTATTAAGATGTTTTCAGATAAATGTGTTTAATTTAGCTTTCTACATTCTTGGCTTTAATTGATTAACTGGAAGCTCTTGAGTTATCAACTATTCATGAGTGATTGTTATGTTGGCTAATTAACTGGAATTCCACTAACTCTAGCCTTCCCTTAGGAGTTGGCTAGGACTTGGGAAATCTAACCAATTGGTTTACTGGACTTTCCCTTGCTTACGCATGGGTTGACTCAGTAGGATTAACTTCCATTCTTATAGGAGTAACTAGGATAGGACTTCCGAAATTTCACATCTTGCTAAGAGTTTATTTTATAGTTATTTATTTATTTTATTTGTCATTTGAATTACTTGTCATACTTCTTTCTTATTTCCAAAACCCCCAATTTTACCTTTTTCATAGCCAATAATAAGAACATACCTCCCTGCAATTCTTTGAGAAGACGACCCGAGGTTTGAATACTCGGTTATCAATTTCAAAAGGGGTTTGTTACTTGTGACAACCAAAACGTTTGCAAGAAAGGATTTCTGTTGGTTTAGAATCTATACTTACAACGCGATTTTATAAAATTCTTTACTAGCAAAAATCCTCTCTTCAGGCGTCAAGCAGGAGAAAGAATGAAATAGATGTGATCGGGTGTTTTTGCCAATAACGATTAAGGATTGTATAGAATACGCGAAAGCGTGACAAGAATGTTAGAAACATAGTGTAATACAACAAATACCTGCTTCTAAATTTCATTCGATTATAAAACATTGGCCATTTAGAGGTTGAGCTTTGGATTTGATTGGAATGATTCATCCTCCATCATAAAAAATCATAAGTTCATTTGGTAGCGATTGATTATTTTACGAAGTGAGTTGAAGCTGTTCCTTTAATAGAAGTTTGTCAAAATAAAATCATTGATTTTATCGAGGAACATATAATTCATCATTTTGGAATTTCTCAAAATTTGAGTACTAATTAATGTACCATGTTTATTGGCCAGCGTACTAAGAATTTTGAAACATCGAGAAATATAACTATTGTGACTTTCACCCTGTATTATATGCAGGCAAATGGCCAAGTTGAGGCTGCAAATAAAATTTTAATTAATTTAATTAAGAAGCAAATTAGTCAAAAATCTCGTACTTGGCATGAGACATTAAGCCAAGTTTTATGAGCTTATCGATGTTCACTAAAAGGTTCAACAAATACATCTCCTTAAATTGGTTTATGACCATGATGCGATGCTATCTTTGGAAATCAATCTTAACACTATGAGAGTGACGAGGCAAGATGATTTGCCAATAAAAAATTATTGGAATGTAATATTTGATGAATTAAATAATTTAGATAGTAAACGAATTTTGGCACTCAATAATCTTATTCATCAAAAAGAGAGTATAGCTTGAATTTACAATCGACGAGTGAAAGAAAAAGTGTTTTGCATTGGTGAGTTAATCTTAAAGGCTATTTTATCATTAGATAAGAAATCAAGAGTTTATGAAAAGTGGTCACCTAGTTGGGAAGGGCCTTTTTCAAGTGATCAGTCTATATTCAAGGAATGCCTATAAAATTAAATATATAGATACTGGTATCGAGGTCAAATCGATTAATGGAAAGTATTTGAAACGATATCGATATTTAGAAAACAATGCTTGACATCAAAGGTTAAGTAATAAAATTAAAGTTCCAAAATATTGAAGTTATAGGAAGTGAGTAAAAGGAAAATACACAAGAACTTAGCATTCCAAGCCATCAAAAATAAGGTTCTAATAATTCTTCCAAGTCAAATCGAAGATGCACTCTTTCTTTGTAATAGAAACTGTATATCTGATTTCCTCTTGCACTTCAAGTTGTATCTTCTCATATTTTCTTCTGATTTCAGCTCGAGTGTTTTTCATCTTACATAGTTCTTGAAACAGGTCTTTCTTCCTCTTTTCAGCATTTAGGTAAGGGCATTCCAGCAAAGCATCTTCTTTAAGAATTTTAGCAAGTTCTCTTTTTAGTTTTTCTCTGCGTCGAGCTAGTTGTTCTCGAGCATTGGCAGCATGAACAACATTTATTTCATACTTCTTATAAGTTTTTTTGTGTTAATGCAAAAGAAGTTTCAAGTTGTGCAGATTCTGTTTCAATTTCTACCATGTTTTTCTTGAAGTCAGTGAGCTTGTTGTGGAAAATGAATTTTTTGCTGGCAATTTTTCGAATATTTTCACCACTTCGGAGTAGCTGAAAGGAACTCGATATTCAAGAGAAGCACTCAGAATATCAGAGAATATGGAGTTTAAGTCATCTTGATTTACCTATTCATCAATAGTATGCTTTAGAGGTTGAAGAAGAGCTTTTGGCCCTTCGATAGCATGAGGAGTTAGTTTTTTAGGGAGCCCATGTCCTGGTGATTTATCAGTAGCCAAAACTGAAGATGGAATTTTTATTTTGTGAGAAATATTGGATATGACAGAAAGGAGCTCGTCTAAATTAGCTTCTAGTGTGCTTGAGATTGTGGTTGATGGAGGTTGATGACTTGTTTGAGACTGATCAGAAGCATGTTCAGCTTGATTGTGAAGATTGGGTATAGTATTGGTTTCTGGACTTGTATAAGAAGTGGTTTTGTCCATTTTGTTATCTTTTTCAATTGGGCTGTCTTCTTTAAAACGAGAAGAAATAAGGGAGAGATCGACATCAATTCGTTGAAGAGAAAGTTCTTCCGTAACTTGGACTTTTGGGGGATTTTCTTGATTTTGTTCATTTAGAGAATTTCCCTCTTCGACAGGCTAAACGACTTCTTCGACAAGTTGGATGACTTCTTTAGGATGTTCAGTTTGTTCATAAGGCTGTTGGTTTTTCAATCAATCTACAGGTAATGTGATATCACATTACCACTTGACAAAGAATTCGAAGAATTTTCTCCTTTTTCATCGATTGGAGCTTTTGTTGTCGAAACTAATGGAGAATTCTGAGGAAATATCTCGATCTAAAATAGTTTAGTTTCAAAATTCAATTTTAGTTCAGCTCACTGTTACAGCTATTTTAAAAAAATTGATAGCTCACCTCTACTTCTTGGGGTTGAGAGTGTGATGAGCGAGTAGAGCTTTTCGAAGTGCTGCTAGAATCCACAGTACTGAAGGTGGCAGAATAATCACTCGAATGAGTGGGAGTCTTTTTTGGAGAAGAATTGGTAGGTTTATCAGATGACCCTTGAGTAGAAGAGCATCCCTATGCTAAAGTTTGAAAGTTTTTCAAGAGTATAAGATCAAAAGTTAATGATATTGAAATTCATATAAGAAGATTAAAATTTGATTAAAGCTACCTTGTTTGTTGGAGGAGCTTTTATTGAACTGGGTCAAACTTTCTTTTCTTGTCGAAGTTTTGGTGACTCAACTTTCCTTTTAGAAGATTTCTGAGCAGGTACATCGATGGTATTTGGAAAAGTCTTTATGAGTCCTTTTGAAATGCCATCAAGAGATAGATCATAGTGAGCATAGTAATGGTCCCACCATTCAACAAAGAATTTGGTAACATAACAGCTTCAAACAAAGTTGAGTGAAAAGTAGTGGCTTTGATTTTTCTCGTTGCAATCAAGACATTTGTCAATTTCTTTCTTTTTGTTGAAATTTATTTGGCAAAGAGAAGGAGACTTGTTTGGAAATAGTGCTGGGATGGCTTGAGAAAAACTCATTTGTCTTGCAACATAATGTGGAGTCTAAAGAGTGGCTCGAAATTGTTCTTTTTTGTAATGAGAAATTAATATCGGGATTATTTGGATGGCAAGAAAATTAGATCACATGGAATCATTTGGCTGTTGTTTTTTCTCATTCTCCTGTCTTTGAACAAAGGGTGTCGGAACTAGGTTGGTCCACATCTTTGGTCGACAAAGGGAGCAAGTTTTGAATTTTCATTTTGGAAATACTTACATGAATGAAGTTTCGAAAAAGCCTCCCAAAAAAGTTCACTAGTGAAATGAGAGTTAGTAAAATTTGGTTGCAAGCTGACCAATCGGAGTCCTTCAATGCTTTGTATCTCAGAAGAAGCAATCCCTTTATGTTTTATGTGTTTTTCGAAAATGGCATTCAACCATAATTGCATCAGCCAAAAGGACCCAGCACTGATTAAGGATTTGCTTTGAAGGCTAACAACCATTTGTCGTAATTCATCATAGAGATTTCTGAGAAGCAATTTGGCCAAGCTAAATATGCAATTTTCATGAATCAGAGCAGCTAATGGGAGAAATAGATTCTGCATCGAGACACTTTTTGAACAAAATATAATGGTATTGAGCTAATAGTATAGAAAAGCAACATGTTCGTCATCCGTAATTAGACTATTATCAGCTCTCATATTGTGCTTGATGAATTTTCGTAAGAGCTTTTTTCAACAATGTGCTATTTTTTTCAGCTTTCATATCGAAAGTAGCTGCCACATCGAAGAGTGTAGGCCTGACCATGCCACAAGGGAGATAAAAGTTGTTAGTAGTTTTATTCCAGAAATATAGTACAACCCCAATCATCTAATAATGTGTTGTTGGTAGAAAAAAAGTCTAAAATGGTCATAACCTCGAAATTTATATCCTTCTCATTTTTCAGAATCTAGTCTTCGGTACCAATCAAGGAAATGGTCATTTATTTTCAACAAAAGCGGCTACAAATAAGTCATCTTTGATAAGCAAATCTTGACTCTCGATACTAGAAAAATAGTGGAAAACCTTTTTTCTTGATCGAGAGAATTCAAAAGACTCAAGAAGCAATGAAGTTTATTTTCGACAAAAAAGGAAAAATGATCTTCTTGTCATTCTTTATGTCAATTGGATCCTCAATGATTGTATCTGCTGTGTAAGACAATATTTTAAACTTGAATGTTCGAAAACTTTGGTGGTAGCTTATTCTTCTGGTTGCTCAGCAATTTGTTTTCGTTTAATCTTAGTTGAGAAGGTCGTAAGAAAGGATGATTTATCCATTTTTGTGTAACAGAAAAAATAAAATTAAGTTTAGTGAGAAGTTTATTTAATGAAATTGGGAAAGAAGAAATGTATGAATCAAGGCATATAAGATGAAGCAGAAACTTACCAGAATGAATGAAGAAGTATGGAGAAGTTGGAAGTTTGAAATTTTTTGCAATGATTATGTTAGAGGAAGAGTGCGAAATAGAGTGATAAAACTCTTTTGAAATTTGTTTGAAGATGAAGAATTTTGGATTTTAACTCTAATTTTCTTGAAAACGTGAAGTTGGAAGAGAGAGAAAATGGTAACTAACGAGGGATGTGTGTTATGACATATTTAACGGAATTGTGGAGATATGGGCAGTTTAGAGACGTTTGAACTGACTTACCCAAATCTTTAATTAATCTTAACATTTAAGGAATTTCTTTCATTTAAAATTAAGTATTTTATCTTCAGAATTATTTTTAATGGACGCGTTAATTCTAAAGGAAAAATTTGTTAGTCGAATAAAATAAATTATAAATTGAAGATGGTGTAATCGGCGTCGAAAATTGTACACGGTAAGTCTTGTCGAGCGTGATGAGTTCTTGTTAGAGTAAGGTGGTCGATAGGAAAAATATATTTGGTTTAATAAAGTTTATCAAAGTGAAACAGAGGAGTTAAAACAGTGTTAGGATCGATAGTCAAGACAGCTCAAGCCTGAAGACGGCTACACAATACATATATCTAGCGGGAATAGTTACTTTTCAAGTTTTACAATATGAAACATGCGATGAAATTTGATTAGTTGAGGAAGTCTATAAATATACAAAATTTATAAAAAATAAAGGTTGAAATAATATTCCGCATACTCATATTCTCAATGACTTTTTGAGTCTGTTAAGAACTTTCGTTTTTTGTAGAATTCTTTTCATATCTTTATTTTTCATTTAAATTTTCTGTAATTTTCTTTTCAACAATTTATTTTCCTTTTGTAATATACTATTTTCCTTTCTTTTGAATTTCAAATTAATCATTTTAATTTCAAAGTATTTTAATTTTGTTGAAGTTTACGGTTTTTTTTCAAGTTTTTATTTTTCCTACAATTTTTTTTTAATTCAAGTATTTAAATTTCAGTTTATATTTCTCTTTTTTTTGTCTTGTTTAAAGAAAGGTCTTTTGATGTCTATTTTAAAACTAATATTCACAAAAAAGAGTAGATTTTACTCTCAAATAATAGATATCGAATTAATAAAAAATTTGCTGAAAATTTGCATAACAGTAATAATTCATTAACCAACTATTAATCTTTAAATAAAATTTAAATTTATAATAAATTAATTTTTAATTTACTAAATTAAAAAATACCGTAAAAAATCAAACGAAATACAAAATTACCACTAATTAACCATACATGCATCTTGTAAAAAAATAATAAACAAAGAAAAAATCATGCATGTATATATAAAAGTACTCTCTTCTCTCTTTTCTCTCTCAATTAGGGGATCTACCATATCCCATCATTTTCAATTTTTGATGGTTTAATGAATACAGAAGCTTAGGATCTAACTGCTCACAAAACCTTTAAAATAATGATAGGTATAACTTTTCTTCCTTTTCCTTTTTTGTTTTAATTTGATTTTCCAATAATAGAGACAACACTATATATACAACAGGCACCTCAAGAATCGACATCATCAGAAGGTGCTAGAAAAATATCGGAGAAAATATAATATGTATCTGCCCATTATTGTGGACAGTGAAGTATATAGAATATATCAAAGATATTTTTAAGGTTTTGTGCTTTTCCCCTTTATTTTACTCCATCAACTTTCGTATCTTGTTTTTTAAGAAAACGATAAATATTAATTAAATTTTTTATTAATTAAAAATATAAAAATATTTTTTATTTTCTAAAATGCAGAATATCACAGTCTCTTTTAAAGATTTATTTATTTTAATATATTTTAGATGAAAAAAATTAAATATTTTATATTTTAAAAAATAAAAATTATTTTTATATTTTTAATTAATAAAAATTTTATATATCTTTCGAATATAAATATAGGACCTATTTTTTTTTCTTTAAATTATTCAACCTTTACTCTTAATTATTTTTTTTTTATTAATTTTTAGATTAACAGAAAGTTCATTATTATTTTTGACATCAGATATGTTATGTCAAAAGTAATAATGAATTTTCTATTAGTCTAAAAACTGATAAAAAAAAAATATCTTATGTCAAAAGTAATAATAGGGCCTATGGTCAAATGAGTCTGTGGCAACGAAGTTTCCACTACCATCTTAACAATGAGAAAAGTTACCAGATTAGAATTTAGATCATTTTGTATTGGCACTTATAGTACAGCCGTAGAATAAATGTTGATTACAATGGATTTGAAACCAACCTCACCAAGATTCTAAACAATTTTATTCTGTGACTAAACTAACCCATGCTTCATTAATTTAATTATCCTTAAAACGTGTTGGAATAAAATAATAGAAAAAGGAATATTTAGAATACATCATTATTGATTTAAGTTAAGATTAGATTAGTATAATTTAATATAATCGTTATGTATATTTAGATTTTATCTTTAAGCTGCTTTATGACACAACAGAACACACGACATACAAGAAAAACACACACACACACACACACACATATATATATATATATATATATATATATTATTTTGAATTAATTATAATAATATATCTTAATATTTCGTTGATATCAAATTGTAAATAAAATAAGCATTACTAGTTGTATTCTGAAAATATGAATACAAAAATATTATTTACATACTAAAATTACCTATTAAATATATGTATAACTTATTTATAATGTGTATTTTATTTTTTAATGTATATTTTATCTTGATATGTAATTTTGGTATACATCTAAAACTATTGTATAGAATAAAATATTATTTAAAATATTATTTATATATTAAAATTAACTATTAAAATTAGTCACTATATATTTTTATATAAATATTAGTTTAATTTTTTAATATATTTTATATTTTAATATATATTCAATATTAATAATTAATTTAGATAACTAATTTTAATATATATTTAATATGGTTGAATATTATTTTGGTCTTAATGTTTAAGTTAAAATCAGACTAAAGAATTTTAATATAGAAAAAAAGAAGTGAGCTTTACTTGAAAATGAAGATTTTTTGTGTATATACAGCTGGGTGGAGGTCGCAGAGATGCAAGGACAACAAGCAGGTAACGTGCTGACTCAGCATGCACCTAAGGTGTTGGACACGTGTCACAATCGCACGCAACACACACCCTCTGTGTTGAAACGTGGCGCTCATTCGTTCAACACGTATCCTGCATATTGCACACGTGGCAAACGCTGGTTGGATGGCATTGCAACACGTTTCCTGCGAGATGAGTCTTCTGCCTATAAAAACCAAAGTTCATAACTATTTTACTTCATTGTGAGAGAAGTGTTTTCCTCCAAAATCAGTACGATGGAGGGCACTACAAATATAGTGGTTTACCACAACGGTGAGGTCGTACGAAATACATATCAGGGGGTGTGCTTTGCATGTGAGAATATGTTTTCATTTGTGGTTCTGTGCACTATAATATTTGTGGAACTACAGTACAGGCTCTATCAAAGCATAGAGGCTGATATTTTAAAGAGGGTGACCAACATTCTCTACAGGAATATGGTTGTCGTATTTGGCGGCCTGATACTGTTTGAGGTTATGCTAATCGTCGACAAAACAAGTATTTAGCGGATGTTTCATATTTACCAGCAAACTCAGGTGCAACAACCGAGGATTGAGTTATATGTTAAGTTTGAGCATATAGCTACAGATGAGGTTAAACATGACATAGATGTGCAAGATGACAGAGTTGAGGCGTACTTGGGAATGAACGATGATAGCGATGAGGAGTTCGAAGCTACATATGAAGCTGGTGATGAGGACGAGGACGACGATGGGGGAGGTGAGGCACTGGCGAAAACTTTAGTGGTTTTAGCCGCAGTTAGTCAAAGCAATGGACGTTCCACTTTTTATGTATTGTTTGGATCTTGACGCCATGCATGCACCGGAGTTTTCTGAATATGCAAACATAGGTACGTGAGCAATGGGTAGTATGTTTACTTGATTTTGTTTTAGCAGATAGATGAGCAACAAATTTGTTTTGTTATATGTGCTGTTGATCCTAATGATAGGGAGTTTAGAATCGGAATGGTATACGGTTCAAGAAAATCAGTCATTGCGGCAATTCGGAGTTACAATATCTCCAGATGAGTTGATTACGTTGTTTATGAATCTGAGTCACAGACGTTTTATGCAAAGTGCAAGACTTATGGACGTGGGTGCGACTGACTTATCCGAGCCAGCTTGATACAAAAGAAAGCCTATTGGGAGATTTAGAGATACAATGGAAAGCACACGTGTTCCATGGAAACAATCTCACATTATCACTCCAAGTTAGACTCGGATACGATTGCTGAGGCTATGAAGCCATTGGTTGAATTCGACCCATTCATAAAGGTCAAATCTATAATTGCGGAAGTCCAGGCAAGATTCAACTACACTATTAGTTATTGGAAGGCTTGGCTAGCAAAGCAGAAGTCGATAGCCAATGTTTTCAGTAGATGGAAAGAATCTTACCGAGATTTGCTGTCGTGATTCTTGGCAATGGTTCAGAAGATGCCTGGTTCACAAGTCCAAATAGAAACATGACTCCTGTATAGCGAGAGTCAAGAAGAAGACGGTGTTAGGATACTTCATCAGGTATTCTGGAGTTTCAATCCATGCATAAGAGCTTTCAAATATTGTAAGCCGCTGGTTCAGGTTGACGGGACCCACCTATACGAAAAATATAAAAGGTTGCCTTTTGGTTTCAGTTGCGCTAGATGAAAATAAAAATATTGTACCGATTACTTTTGCAATTGTAGAGGATGAGACTGCTGATGCGTGGTACTTTTTTCTCAGTAATTTACAAACACATGTTGTAAGAAGAGACGGCGTGGGTATAATCTCCGATCGTCATGAGTCAATTCGGGTCGCAATAAATCGTAGTGGAGGTGATTGGAAACCTCCGAGAGTATGGTGGATGTTTTGTATTCGGCACATCGGTAGAAACTTCTTAAGGGAATTAAAGGTCCTGCACTTGCAAAAGCTTGTGGTCAAGATCGGGTATTCAAGGACAGTGGAGGAGTAAAATGTCAACTACAGGAGGTTGCAAGAACGAGGCGAGGCATATGTTTGTTGGTCAACAACATTGAATGTCCCTAGTGGGAGTTGGCATTTGATGAGGGACATCAGTGGGGTCACATGACGATGAACCTTGTCAGGTGCATTACTTCGGTGTTGAAGGGTGCTCGAAATCTTACTATCTTGGCGCTCGTCCAAGCAATATATTATCGGTTGAATGAGTTGTTTACGCGGAAGAATATTGAGGCTTACCAATGTAAGCGTGCTCGATTTACTTTCTTTGAGTTTGCCACTCAGCGGATAGAGGCAAACATGCAGCGTGCAGGAAACATCGTAGTGCACCGGTTTGATAGACGAAACAAGGTGTTTGAGGTGCGCGAAATGACTAGTGAAAAAGTGTTAGTTGTTGATCTTGCGCGACGGAGGTGCGACCATGGAAATTTTCAGGTGGAGCGACTTCCATGTCACCATGCTAGTGCATGCTGTGCTAACCAGCGACTGGATTGGCAGGTGTATGTCAGCGATGTATACAAGATGTCAGAGATTTGGAAGGTCTACAGAGTTGAGTTTGTCCCGTTGGGCAACACGGAGACATGGCCTAATTACCCGGGACTGACGATGGTCACGAATCCTGCCTTGGGACGAAAGTCAAAAGATTGTCCCAAATCGACTCGCTATCTGAATGAAATAGATTCACGGAAAATGCGTGGTCCCCGGGTATGCCGTCTTTCCAGGAGACAGGATTATAGTCACAGTAGATGTTCTCAATGTGTCACAGACATCAAGGTGTGCGTGTAGTTCGACAAGAATGATAATGCCAACATACGGCCTCCAGACAAACTGCAAAATGTTCTGAGGGGCATTAGATTATTAATAATACTGTAAATTATAACATAAAACCTCAAAATCCATACTCACCTCTTCCATAAATTTGATTGTGTGCCTAATAGACGCCAGACTCATAGGCATCTATTTTCGGGTCCATGGATGATGACTCCATCTACAACACAGAACATTATTCACATAGTTTGAATTACATCTTCCTAGTAAACAATAAATAACATACAAGTTAAATTCTAATAAAATAATGATGGTTACCTGCGTGCCATCGGTATTTTAACCGGTGCAAGCTGGTGTCGGGGAAAGGGCGCCAGCCACGGCATACGCTCTCATGCCCAAGCAAACAACAAATTAAGTGGGCCATCCATCTCTTTGCAATCGTACCATGATGCACGACACAGTGACCTATAAAGGTGCGCGAGACAAATTGACCCCCAGCTATTATTGCCAATTTGATCGAAATTTTGGAGCAGTGGTAGATATTTCGCGTGGGCATATGCCGTCGACTTATCCGCGAAGAGGGTGGTACTCAGCAGACAGAAGATGTGACACCTAACATAGCGTATAACAGACTCCCATGTGTCCAAAGACTGTGTGTCTCTAATATGGCGAACCCATGAAAGATTTATGTAACTCTTAGAGGAACTGTTCGCTTGGGGTTCGCTGCCGAATATCGCGAAACTCTGGGTGACCAAGAAGTCGTGACTACTATCAATCCAATCACTCACAACCTCTTTGTCGATCGGTAGGCCAAATATGTGTAACACGTCCTCCATTGTCACTATAACCTCACCCACTGGCATTACAAACATATGTGTCTCCGGCCGCCACCTTTCCACAAGAGCATATAGCAACGCAAAATGTCCTCTGATCACTTCAACTTTCGAGAGCTGGTAGAATCTGGTGGTTTGTAAGGCTTGGTCAATCGCCGGATGCCACGTCTCTGGCTGGTCAAGCTTAAGGGGCAGAAGATTCCTATTAGCCTGGTAAAGTTCAATCGCAAAAGAAATTAATTTAATAAATAGAAAAAAGAATAAATTAGTAACATCTTTTAACAAAAATTAAAATAAATAATAATAACAAAAATCCGAATTTCTTATTATTCACATTTATATTCTTTATTAGTTTCACTATATACATCATTTTATTAATTAAAACAGAAAATAAAATAAAAATAATATTAAAACACAAAACAACATATAATTATATATTATTCATTAGCAAAATATATGTTTATAATCATATTGATTATTAATTTTAATAAATACCAATTACAATAAAGTACTGATGTTAAAATAAAAAATAAAATAAAAAACAACATAAAATTCGAATTTTATGTATAAATGTTTTATTATTTTTTTAATTTAATCATTAAAATTTACACTACATAACAACAACCACAATATTATAACAAAAAATTTTAAAAAAATATGTGTCTTATTTATTAATTTAAAAATTAACAAAAAAATATATACATACTAACAACACAAGAATAGTAAAAAAAACAGCATAAGATTAATTTCGAAAAAAAATATTATTAATTATATTATTTATTTATATTAATATTTAATAGTACATTTAGAGTAATATTATCCAAATAAATAATAACAAACTATTAAACTAATGTTAATCAAGTAAATACTAATAAATTAATCAAAATAACAAACTTATATAATTAAGATGTCCCAAATAATTGATAACATAATTTTCAGGAGACGTATAATTACGTACCATTTTAAATGTTCTAATCTGACTCTCAACCCTAAAACTAATTTATCACTCTCAACCCAATGAATGGAACCAACTGAATATGAAATGAAATGAAATACTCTATTTAAGCTTTCTCTCTCAACTATGGAATGAAACGAAGATGAAGCCCAAAGTCCCACCACTCTTTTATACACTTGCGGCCAAGGTTTTGAGAACCGGACCGGTCATCGAACCGCTCTAGTCACTGGTTCACTGGTTCACTAGTCTAACCGGTCTAACCGATGGTTCAACCGCAAAAATCGTTTAGAATAAAATGATAAATAAATTATAATTAAACACCCTAAAATATAATTATAATCTAATATAAATCTTAAAAGATCAAAAAGTACATCAGCAACCGTAAAACAGCAACACCAGTATATTATCAAACAGCAACAATGAAATAGCAACACATTATAAAACACTAAAACAGCAACACCAGTACATTAGCAACATCATTCAGCAAGGCAGTGATGACACTAAACTAAAAACTAAAAACAGCAAAATCAGTACATTATACTACATATCAAAAGTTCAAAACAGAGCATTCAGTAACCAAGCATTAGCATTAGCAAGGAAGTGATGACACTAAATTAAACAGAGCATTACCAAGGCAGTGATGAGTGATGACACTAAATTAAACACTAAAAACAGCAAAATCAGTATATTATACAACATATCAAAGGTTCAAAACAGAGCATTCAGTAACCAAGCATTAGCATTAGCAAGGCAGTGATGACACTAAATTAACCAGACCATTAGCAAGGAAGTGATGTCACTAAATTAAACATTAAAAACAACAAAATCAGTACATTATACAACATATCAAAAGTTCAAAACAGAGCATTCAGTAACCAAGCATTAGCATTAGCATTAGCAAGGCAATGATGACACTAAATTAAATGAACATTGTTTTCTCGTAGCAAGTCAGATATGACCATTAGCATCTGAGCTACCAATTGTTTGAACTCATTTCTTGAACACGAGGTATTTTGAACAAGACCCAAGCACAAAGTAAATGTGCAACCAGAGACAGATACTTCATGTAAGCAATCAACAGATTGTAATAGAAATTTTTAAGGGTACAATATGATTATTGTTGTTTCCAATAGAGTTCTAGTATGAGAAAAGAAAAGATATGATTTCTGCTAAATCAGAGATATCCATAGACTCAAGTCTGCAGGTTCCATTAATAAAAATTGAACAGATATTATTTGTTGGTAAAGCTCCTTCTATGGTTGGCTCATAACTATCAGGTTCTCGAAACATTATTTCTTGCTTCAAGATTTCAGGATGCCAGCAATCAACATCTTCAGAGATACCAGAAACCAAATAGTCATTAAAAAATAACATGAAAACAGCAAAAACATGAAAAACAGCAACTCAGAAAACAAATAGCACAAGAAAATAATTGCAACAATCAAGAACAATAAGAATAAATATAGCAGTGAACAAACATCACCAATCAAAACCATCAAGAACAAACAGCAAAATCAGCAACAACAATAAACACAACACTGAACAATTAAATAAAAAAATACATCTGAACAACAAAAACAGTTCCATAATTACTGTAAAATAAAATAATCTAAATTGCTAATAATAGAAAAACCTAAGAAAATCATTACTAAGAAAAAAACCTAAGAAAACTAAAAACAGATAAGCAAGAAACCTAAGAAAACTCAAAACAGATAAGCAAGAAATTACTTAAAAAAATTAAAAAACCATGAACAACATAGATTCAGCATTTCAGATGAGGGAGAGGGAGCTCAGATCAGGGCTGAGCACTGGCATAAGCTCAGCCAAAACAGAGGCCGAAGCATGGTGATAACAGTAGGCTGGAGCAAAAACAAGGGCTTGAGGCAAGTGATGAGCGGATAATTTATACGCTTTTTGGCATTATTTTTAGTATGTTTTTAGTATGTTTTAGTTAGTTTTTATTATATTTTTATTAGTTTTTAGTTAAAATTCACTTTTCTGAACTTTACTATGAGTTTGTGTGTTTTTCTATGATTTCAGGTATCTTTTGACTGGAATTGAGGGACCTGAGTAAAAATCTGATTCAGAGACTGAAAAGGACTGCAGATGCTGTTGGATTATGACCTCCCTGCCCTCGAAGTGGATTTTCTGGAGCTACAGAAGCCCAATTGGCGTGCTCTCAACAGCGTTGGAAAGTAGACATCCTGGGCTTTCCAGCAATATATAATAGTTCATACTTTGCCCAAAATTTGATGGCCCAAACCGGCGTTCCAAATCAGCTCAAAACTGCCCGGCGTTAAACGCCGGAACTGGCACAAGAATGGGAGTTAAACGCCCAAACTGGCACAAAAGCTGGCGTTTAACTCCAAGAAAAGTCTCTACACATGAAAGCTTCAATGCTCAGCCCAAGCACACACCAAGTGGGCCTGGAAGTGGATTTTTATGTCATTTACTCATTTCTGTAAACCCTAGGCTACTAGTTCTCTACAAATAGGACCTTTTTGCTATTGTATTTTCATCGGGTGATCTTAGATCATCTTTAGATCTTTGAATCTTTTGATCACGTTCTGGGGGCTGGCCTCACAGCCATTCCTAGACCTTGTTCTTATGTATTTTCAACAGTGGAGTTTCTACACACCATAGATTAAGGTGTGGAGCTCTGCTGTACCTCGAGTATTAATTCAATTACTATTGTTCTTCTATTCAATTCAGCTTGTTCTTATTCTAAGATATTCATTCGCACCCAAGAACATGATGAATGTGATGATTATGTGACGCTCATCATCATTCTCACTTATGAACGTGTGCCTGACAACCACTCCCGTTCTACAAGCAAACAAGGCTTGAATATTTATCTCTTTGATTCCTTAATCAGAATCTTCGTGGTATAAGCTAGAATTGATGGCGGCATTCAAGAGAATCCGGAAGGTCTAAACCTTGTCTGTGGTATTCTGAGTAGGATTCAATGATTGAATGACTGTGATGAGCTTCAAACTCCTGAAGGCTGGGCGTTAGTGACAGACGCAAAAGAATCAATGGATTCTATTCCAACCTGATTGAGAACCGACAGATGATTAACCGTGCCGTGACAGGGTGCGTTGAACATTTTCACTGATTGGACGGGATTGTAGCCACTGACAACGGTGATGCCCAACATACAGCTTGCCATGGAAAGGAGTAAGAAGGATTGGATGAAGACAGTAGGAAAGCAGAGAGACGGAAGGGACAAAGCATCTCCATACACTTATCTGAAATTCTCACCAATGAATTACATAAGTATCTCTATCTTTATTTTATGCTTTATTCATATATCATCCATAACCATTTGAATCTGCCTGACTGAGATTTACAAGGTGACCATCGCTTGCTTCATACCAACAATCTCCGTGGGATCGACCCTTACTCGCGTAAGGTTTATTACTTGGATGACCCAGTGCACGTGCTGGTTAGTTGTGCGAAGTTGTGAAATTATGTTTAGACCATGGTATTGAGCACCAAGTTTTTGGAGTCATTACCGGAGACTGTTTGAGTTGTGAAAAGAATGAATCACAATTTCGTGCACCAAGTTTTTGGCGCCGTTGCTGGGGATTGTTTCGAGTATGGACAACTAACGGTTCATCTTGTTGCTTAGATTAAGTATTTTTCAGAGTTCTTAAGAATGAATTCTAGTGCTTCAAGGTGATGTTATTATCATCACCAAAGCTGATTGATTCTCATCAATTTAGCTCTTGAATGCAATGTCCTGCTGAAGCTTGGCTAGCCATGTCTAATTTTTTTAGACTGAAGCTTTAGACTAACATTGCATGATTCCTGGAATTCTCATTAAGAATTTTGATATCTTTATTTTCCTTTTCCACTTAATTTTCAAAAAATCCAAAAAAATTACAAAATCATAAAAACCAAAAATATTTTCTGTTTCTTGTTGAGTCTAGTGTCTCATTTTAAGTTTGGTGTCAATTGCATGATTCTGTTCTTCTTGCATTTTTCGAATTCATTCATGTGTCTTAAGTGATCTTCAAGTTGTTCTTGATGATTTCCTTATTCTGATCTTTAAATTCTCTTGTCTTGAGTGTTTTGTTGTTCCTCATATGCATTCTCATTTTGTTAGTGTCAATAGTGTACAAACTTCTAAGTTTGGTGTCTTGTATGCATTGTTTATTTGATCTTAGTTGCATTTTGATTATTCCTCATTAATAAAAATCCAAAAAAAATTTTTAAATTGTGTCTTTTCAAGTCAATAATACAGAGAATTGAAGATTCAGAACATTCAGCAGAGGAATTACACAGAAAAAGCTGGGCATTCAAAACGCCCAGTGAAGAAGGAAAACTGGCGTTTAAACGCCAGCCAAGGTGCCTGGTTGGGCGTTTAACGCCCAAAAGGGTAGTGTTTTGGGCGTTAAACGCCAGAATGGATACTATTCTGGGCGTTTAACACCAGGATGGCACAAGAGCGAAGATTCTGTTTTTAATTCAAATTTTTTTCAGGTTTTCAAAATTTTTCAAAATCAAATCTTTTTCAAATCATATCTTTTCAATCAAATCTTTTTCAAAATCAATTTCTTTCCATTTTCAAAAATACTTGCTATCAATTAATGATTTGATTCAACAATTCAAGTATGTTGCCTTTTCTGTTGAGAAAGGTTTAATGTTTGAATCATATCTTTTCTTGTTAGCCAAGTCATTAATTTTTAAAATCAAATCTTTTTAAATTGTTTTTCAAATCATATCTTCTCAACCATATTTTTTTAAAAAACTATAACTTTTCAATCATATCTTTTCTCTCACATCTTTTTCAAAATAGTTTTCAATCAAATCTTTTTTATTTCTAATTTCAAAATTTTTTTCAAAAATCACTTGATTTCTTTTTCACTCTTAGTTTTCGAAAATCAATTAGTGTTTTTCAAAATGTTTTTAAAATCTTTTACTTAATTTTCGAAAATTTCTTCCCCTTTTCTCACATCCTTCTATTTATGGACTAACACTCCTCCTTAATACACAATTCGAACTCCATCTTTCTTGATAAGTTCGAATTCTTCCACCTCTTCCTTCTATTTTTCTTTTCCTTTGACACCTCAAGGAATCTCTATAATGTGACATAGAGGATTCCATATTTTCTTGTTCTCTTCTCTTTCATATGAGCAGGAGCAAAGACAAAAGCATTCTTGTTGAGGCTGACCCTGAACCTGAAAGGACCTTGAAGCAAAAGCTAAGAGAAGCTAAGGCACAACTCTCTGTAGAGGACCTAACAGAAATCTTCAAACAAGAAGAAGACATGGCAGCCGAAAACAACAACAATGCCAACAATGAAAGGAAGGTGCTGGGTGACTTTACTGCACCTACTCCCGACTTCTATGGGAGAAGCATCTCTATCCCTGCCATTGGAGCAAACAATTTTGAGCTTAAGCCTCAATTAGTTTCTCTGATGCAATAGAATTGTAAGTTCCATGGACTTCCATTGGAAGATCCTCATCAGTTTTTAGCTGAATTCTTACAAATCTGTGACACTGTCAAGACTAATGGGGTTGACCCTGAGGTCTACAGACTTATGCTATTCCCTTTTGCTGTAAGAGACAGAGCTAGGATATGGTTGGACTCACAACCTAAAGAAAGCCTGAACTCTTGGGAAAAGCTAGTCAATGCCTTCTTGGCAAAGTTCTTTCCACCTCAAAAATTGAGTAAGCTTAGAGTGGAAGTCCAAACCTTCAGACAGAATGAAGGAGAATCCCTCTATGAAGTTTGGGAAAGATACAAACAACTGATCAGAAAGTGTCCTTCTGACATGCTTTCTGAATGGAGCCTCATAGGTATCTTTTATGATGGTCTGTCTGAACTGTCTAAGATGTCATTGGACAGCTCTGCTGGAGGATCTCTTCATCTGAAGAAGATGCCTGCAGAAGCTCAAGAGCTCATTGATATGGTTGCAAATAACCAATTCATGTACACTTCTGAAAGGAATCCTGTGAACAATGGGACGAATCAGAAGAAAGGAGTTCTTGAGATTGATACTCTGAATGCCATATTGGCTCAGAACAAAATATTGACTCAGCAAGTCAATATGATTTCTCAAAATCTTTCTGGAATGCAAGCTGCACCAGGCAGTACTAAGGATGCTTCATCTGAAGAAGAAGCTTATGATCCTGAGAACCCTTCAATGGAAGAGGTGAATTACATGGGAGAATCCTATGGAAACACCTATAATCCTTCATGGAGAAATCATCTAAATCTCTCATGGAAGGATCAACAGAGACCTCAGCAAGGTTTCAACAACAATAATGGTGGAAGAAACAGGTTTAGCAATGGCAAGCCTTTTCCATCATCTTCTCAGCAACAGACAGAGAATTCTAAGCAGAGCCACTCTGACTTAGCAACCATGGTCTCTGATCTAATCAAAACCACTCAAAGTTTCATGACTGAAACAAGGTCCTCCATTAGAAACTTGGAGGCACAAGTGGGACAGCTGAGTAAGAAAATTACTAAACTCCCTCCTAGTACACTTCCAAGCAATACAGAAGAGAATCCAAAAGGAGAATGCAAGGCCATTAACATGACCCACATGGCCGAACTTGGAGAGGAGGAAGAGGCAGTGATCGCCACTGAGGAAGACCTCAATGGACGTCCACTGGCCTCCAATGAGTTCCCTAATGAGGAACCATGGGAATCTGAGGCTCACAATGAGACCATAGAGATTCCATTGGATTTACTTCTGCTTTTCATGAGCTCTGATGAGTATTCTTCTTCTGAAGAGGATGAATATGTCACTGAAGAGCAAGTTGCTAAATACCTTGGAGCAATCATGAAGCTAAATGACAAGTTATTTGGTAATGAGACTTGGGATGATGAACCCACTTTGCTCACCAAAGAACTGCTTGTCTAGGCATAGATTACCTCAAAAGAGACAGGACCCTGGGAAGTTTTCAATACCTTGTACCATACGCACCATGACCTTTAAGAATGCTCTGTGTGACTTAGGGTCAAGTATAAACCTTATGCCTCTTTCTGTAATGGAGAAGCTAGGGATCTTTGAGGTGCAAGCTGCAAGAATCTCACTAGAGATGGCAGACAATTCAAGAAAACAAGCTTATGGACTTGTAGAGGATGTTTTGGTGAAAGTTGAAGACCATTACATCCCTGCTGATTTCATAGTCCTAGAGACTGGGAAGTGCACGGATGAATCCATCATCCTTGGCAGACCCTTCCTAGCCACAGCAAAGGCTGTGATTGATGTGGACAGAGGTGAATTGATCATTCAAGTGAATGAAGAATCCTTTGTGTTTAAGGCTCAAGGATATCCCTCTGTTACCATGGAGAGAAAGCATGAAGAGCTTCTCTCAAAACAGAGTCAAACAGAGCCCCCACAGCCAAACTCTAAGTTTGGTGTTGGGAGGCCACAACCAACTTATAAGTTTGGTGTTGAACCCCCACATTCAAACTCTAAGTTTGGTGTTGGGAGGTTCCAACATTGCTCTGAGCATTTGTGAGGCTCCATGAGAGCCCACTGTCAAGCTACTGCATTAAAGAAGCGCTTGTTGGGAGGCAACCCAATGTTATATTTATATAGTTTTTCTTTGTTATTTTATGTTTTCTGTAGGTTGATGATCATGGGAAGTCACAAAATCAATTGAAAAGGCAAAAACAGAATGAAAAATAGAAAGAAAAATAGCACACCCTGGAGGAAGACCTTGCTGGCATTTAAACGCCAGTAGGGCAGCAAATGGGCGTTTAACGCCCAGTCTGGCACCATTCTGGGCGTTTAACGCCAGAAAGGGATACTAGACTGGCGTTAAACGCCAGGAAAGGGCAAGAAGCTGGCGTTAAATGCCAGAAAGGGGCACCAGCCCGGTGTTTAACACCAAAATTGGCATAGAGAGCATTTTTGCTCGCCACTTGGTGCAGGGATGACTTTTCCTTGACACCTCAGGATCTGTGGACCCCACAGGATCCCCACCTACCCCACCACTCTCTCTCTTCTTCACCCATTCACCAATCACCTCAACACCTCTTCCCCAAAAATCCGTTACCTATCAAATCCCACTATTCTCTTCACTACTCACATCCATCCTTCATAAAACCCCACCTACTTCACCATTCAAATTCAAACCACTTTCCCTCCCAAACCCACCCTCCCATAGCCGAACCCTACCCCTCTCTCCACCCCTATATAAACCCATCTTCACCCCCTCATTTTCACACAACCTAAACACTACTTCTCCCTTTGGCCGAATAACAAAGCCATCTCCATCTCCTTCATTTCTTCTTCTTCTACTCTCTTCTTTCTTCTTTTGCTCGAGGACGAGCAAACCTTCTAAGTTTGGTGTGTTAAAATCATTGCTTTTTATTTTTCCATAACCATTTATGGCACCTAAGGCCGGAGAAACCTCTAGAAAAAGGAAAGAGAAGGCAAAAGCTTCCACCTCCGAGTCATGGGAGATGGAGAGATTCATCTCAAGGGTGCATCAAGACCACTTCTATGAAGTTGTGGCCTTGAAGAAGGTGATCCTCGAGGTCCCTTTCAAACTCAAAAAGAGTGAATATCCGGAGATCCGACATGAGATCCGAAGAAGAGGTTGGGAAGTTCTTACCAAGCCTATTCAACAAGTCGGAATCTTAATGGTTCAAGAGTTCTATGCCAATGCATGGATCACCAAGAACCATGATCAAAGTGTGAACCCGGACCCAAAGAATTGGCTTACAATGGTTCGGGGGAAATACTTAGATTTTAGTCCGGAAAATGTAAGGTTGGCATTCAACTTACCCATGATGCAAGGCGATGAACACCCTTACACTAGAAGGGTCAACTTTGATCAAAGGTTGGATCACTCATAGACATCTGTGAAGAGGGCGCTCAATGGAAGAGAGATTCAAGAGGGAAGCCGGTTCAACTGAGAAGGCATGACCTCAAGCCCATGGCTAGGGGATGGTTGGAGTTTATCCAACGCTCAATCATTCCCACTAGCAACCGGTCCGAAGTTACTATAGACCGGGCCATCATGATTCATAGCATCATGATTGGAGAAGAAGTAGAAGTTCATGAGGTTATAGCCCAATAACTTTATAAGGTGGCGGACAAGTCCTCTACCTTGGCAAGGTTAGCCTTTCCTCATCTCATTTGTCACCTCTGTTATTCAGTTGGAGTTGACATAGAGGGAGACATCCTCATTGATGAGGACAAGCCCATCACTAAGAAAAGGATGGAGCAAACAAGAGATCCCACTCATCATGAAATCCCTGAGATACCTCAAGGGATGCACTTTCCTCCACAAAATTATTGGGATCAAATCAACACCTCCCTAGGAGAATTGAGTTCCAATAACGGACAACTAAGGGTGGAGCACCAAGAACATTCCATCCTCCTCCATGAAATTAGAGAAGATCAAAGAATCATGAGAGAGGAGCAACAAAGACAAGGAAGAGACATTGAGGAGCTCAAGCACTCCATAAGATCTTCAAGAGGAAGAACAAGTCGCCATCACTAATGGTGGACCCGTTCTTTAATTTCCTTGTTCCTTATTTTCCTGTTTTTCGAATTTTATGCTTATGTTTATCCATGTTTGTGTCTTATTACATGATCATTAGTGTCTTAGTGTCTATGCCTTAAAGTTATGAATGTCCTATGAATCCATCACCTTTCTTGAATGAAAAATGTTCTTAATTGAAAAAGAGAAGAATTGCATGAATTTTGAATTTTATAACAGATTAATTATTTTGATGTGGTGGCAATACTTTTGTTTTCTGAATGTATGCTTAAACAGTGCATATGTCTTTTGAATTTGTTGTTCATGAATGTTGGCTCTTAAAAGAATGATGAAAAAGGAGACATGTTACTGAGGATTTGAAAAATCATAAAAATGATTCTTGAAGCAAGAAAAAGCAGTGAATACAAAAAAAAAGAAGAAAAAGAAAAAAATTAATGAAGTTGTGATCCAAGGCAAAAAGAGTGTGCTTAAGAACCCTGGACACCTCTAATTGGGGACTCTAGCAAAGCTGAGTCACAATCTGAAAAGGTTCACCCAATTATGTGTCTGTGGCATGTATGTATCCGGTGGTAATACTGGAAGACAGAGTGCTTTGGGCCACGGCCAAGACTTATAAAGTAGCTGTGTTCAAGAATCATCATACTTAACTAGGAGAATCAATAACACTATCTGGATTCTGAGTTCCTATAGAAGCCAATCATTCTGAATTTCAAAGGATAGAGTGAGATGCCAAAACTATTCAGAGGCAAAAAGCTAAAAGCCCCGCTCATCTAATTAATACTGATCTTCATAGATGTTTTTGGAATTCATTGCATATTCTCTTCTCTTTATCTTATTTGATTTTCAGTTGCTTGGGGACAAGCAACAATTTAAGTTTGGTGTTGTGATGAGCGGATAATTTATACACTTTTTGGCATTGTTTTTAGTATGTTTTTAGTATGTTTTAGTTAGTTTTTATTATATTTTTATTAGTTTTTAGTTAAAATTCACTTTTCTGGACTTTACTATGAGTTTGTGTGTTTTTCTGTGATTTCAGGTATTTTCTGGCTGGAATTGAGGGACCTGAGCAAAAATCTGATTCAGAGACTGAAAAGGACTGCAGATGCTGTTGGATTCTGACCTCCCTACACTCAAAGTAGATTTTCTCGAGCTACAGAAGCCCAATTGGCGCGCTCTCAACGGCGTTGGAAAGTAGACATCCTAGGCGTTCCAGAAATATATAATAGTCCATACTTTGCTCAAGATTTGATGGCCCAAACTGGTGTTCCAAATCAGCTCAAAACTGTCCGGCGTTAAACGCCAGAACTGGCACAAGAATGGGAGTTAAACGCCCAAACTGGCACAAAAGCTGGCGTTTAACTCCAAGAAAAGTCTCTACACATGAAAGCTTCAATGCTCAGCCCAAGCACACACCACGTGGGCCCGAAAGTGGATTTTTATGTCATTTACGCATTTCTGTAAACCCTAGGCTACTAGTTCTCTACAAATAGGACCTTTTTGCTATTGTATTTTCATCGGGGGATCTTAGATCATCTTTAGATCTTTGAATCTTTTGATCACGTTCTGGGGGCTGGCCTCACGGCCATGCCTAGACCTTGTTCTTATGTATTTTCAACGGTGGAGTTTCTACACACCATAGATTAAGGTGTGGAGCTCTGCTGTACCTCGAGTATTAATGCAATTACTATTGTTCTTCTATTCAATTCAACTTGTTCTTATTCTAAGATATTCATTCGCACCCAAGAACATGATGAATGTGATGATTATGTGACGCTCATCATCATTCTCACTTATGAACGCGTGCCTGACAACCACTCCCGTTCTACAAGCAAACAAGGCTTGAATGTTTATCTCTTGGATTCCTTAATCAGAATCTTCGTGGTATAAGCTAGAATTGATGGCGGCATTCAAGAGAATCCGGAAGGTCTAAACCTTGTCTGTGGTATTATGAGTAGGATTCAATGATTGAATGACTGTGACGAACTTCAAACTCCTGAAGTCTGGGCGTTAGTGACAGACGCAAAAGAATCAATGGATTCTATTCCAACCTGATTGAGAACCGACAGATGATTAGCCGTGCCGTGACAGGGTGCGTTGAACATTTTCACTGAGAGGACGGGATTGTAGCCACTGACAACGGTGATGCCCAACATACAGCTTGCCATGGAAAGGAGTAAGAAGGATTGGATGAAGACAGTAGGAAAGCAGAGAGATGGAAGGGACAAAGCATCTCCATACACTTATCTGAAATTCTCACCAATGAATTACATAAGTATCTCTATCTTTATTTTATGCTTTATTCATATATCATCCATAACCATTTGAATCTGCCTGACTGAGATTTACAAGGTGACCATAGCTTGCTTCATACCAACAATCTCCGTGGGATCGACCCTTACTCGCGTAAGGTTTATTACTTGGACGACCCAGTGCACTTGCTGGTTAGTTGTGCGAAGTTGTGAAATTATGTTTAGACCATGGTATTGAGCACCAAGTTTTTGGAGTCATTACCGGGGACTGTTTGAGTTGTGAAAAGAATGAATCACAATTTCGTGCACCAGCAAGCTCGACCAAGCGACGAAGAGGGAGCACCGCGGCAGAAGCACGGTGATACAGAGGCGGCGAAAGCTCAGAACAGACGCGGAAGCTCAAAACTGATGGGAAAGCGAGGCGAGCAGACGCGTTTCGACGACCATGGGTGCAGCGCAGACGGCGGCGGCGCAGATCGCAACGGCGGCAGTAGTGCGGTGGCGGTGACATAGCTTGAAGAAGAAAGTGGCATTGGAGGCTAGGTTTTGTTGAGAGAAGGAAGCAGAATAGCAGATGCGGTGAGTGAGAGAGACAGAGAGGGAGTCAGGGCGTCTTTTATTTTTTTTGTTGAAAAGTGAAAACCGGCCGGGCTTCGGTTCGGTCCGACTGTCCGGTTCCCGACCAGTTCAGCGGTTTATTAACGATTTTTAAATTAGCGGTTTTTAGATACTAACCGAACCGTGATTATTGCCGGTTCACAGTTAGACCGGTCAGACTGGCCGGTCCGGTCCGGTTTTCAAAACCTTGCTTGCGGCACCAACCCTCACCATAAATGACGCCTGTTTTTGGAGTGGGGCCTGTCTCTTGCATGGAGACACTGGACACGCATGTTGCGTGCTGCTGCATGGGCGACACATGGCGGAGCCACATTAACACGCAGCTTGCGTGCTGCTTGGACGAAGACATGTGGCTTTAGTGTGTTTGGAGCCACTAATCAATGCACCTTGAGAACCTGCGAAGAATCTCTGCAACAAGAATTACGCATCTTGAGTGTTGCAATTCAGCTGACACGTGGTGAATCTCTACTAGAAATCTCTTATAAAGTTGTCTCGAAAAATTGCGCGGAATTCCTGCTAAAGCAACACGGAGCCTACATGTTGCACGACACGTGGCGAATTTCTGCTGAATTCATTTTTTAAAAAGCCAACATAGTACCTACATGTTGAACAGTGTTTCTGATACCTCCACATTTCTGTAAAGTACCTCAAACACCAATATTTAACAAAAACACCACATATTTTTTCATATCTAAAATAATTTCTGTTAAAATCAAATGATCTTTAATAATTTTTTTTAAATTATTTTTTTTCCATCTTTAACGTCATTATCAGTTTATCACCATCGTAACATCAACACTGTAATTGTCACTTCCACTATGACACTTACCTAGCAATTATTTAGAAAACAATATTTCGGGACTAATTTAAAATAGTTAAAGACAATTTAAAAAAATTAAAAAAAATGATCATTTTAATATTCAATTCAAATGTTACTAACTAAAACTAAATTAATAACTCTAGCAAAAATATAAAAAGTCTTGAACTGCTTGCCACTTGATCCACTAATTTGGTGCCCTTAAACAAATCATAAATTATTTTGTATCTTCTCATCTGCTGAGCCTAAAGCCTTGAACCCCTTAAGACCAACATATAAATTGCATTTCAAACTTATATAGGAACCAAACACATCATCACCCCCCCCCCCCCCCCCCCCCCCCCCCGAATCTCGAGTGTGTGTGTGTTGCATTACTTTGTTAAGGTTAATTAGTTTCTTCCATTAACAAGAAAGGAACATATTATTTCTGAGAGAAACTGGGAGAATCAAACCTGAATTGTAGCAGCACAAGAACGGTCCCCAATTAGGATAACAACAACTTTTCTTTTCAATACCCTCAAAATTTTCACCCTTCATTTTCCTTATCCTATTCTAATTCTAAATTCTCAAAAACAAAAGACAGAAACAGATGCTTTTCCTATTGTTCATTGTCTTTTTCTAATCAGAATCTCTTCTCGTCACACACTTCAGAGTAGTAGTAACCCAAAAACCAAAAACTCTGAACCCAAAAAACAAAAAGAGACTCCATTGAAATTTCTTCTTATCACTTCACTAAAAGAGGAGACACCCCATTAAAATTCTCAGCAAAAAGCTTCAAACTTTAATAAAAAAGAAGACAAATTCCCACTACAAACTATGCAATTGCAACGGCGTGTTCTCGAAACAGGGTTAAGCATTTCACCATCTTCTTCATCGTCTTCTTCTTCTTCGATCATCAATGAAGCGAACTTCGACACCAACATGGTGATAATCCTGGCGGCGCTAATGTGCGCACTGGTGTGCGCCTTGGGTCTGAACTCCATAGCACGGTGTGCGCTCCGGTGCGGACGGAGGCTGACGGCGGAGCAAGAGGCGGAGAGGCTGGCGACGACGGGGCTCAAGAAGAGCCACCTGAGGAGGATTCCCGTGGCGGTGTACGGCTCCGGCGAGAATATTCCAGCGACGGAGTGCCCAATATGTTTGGGTGAGTTCGAGAGAGGGGATAAAGTTAGAATGCTTCCTCAGTGTAACCACGGGTTTCACGTGAAGTGTATTGACACGTGGCTCGTTTCGCATTCGTCTTGCCCTAATTGCCGACACTCCTTGCTTGAGAAGCCTAAGGTAAATAATAGTGGTTCTGCTTCTTCAGGTGGTGGTGACGGCGGCGGTGGTGGGGGAGGTGGGGGAGGCGGGGGAGGAAACATGGTGATCGTCCTCGACCGGGCAAGTTAATACTTATTACAAACATTTGACAATCAGACTCGGCTCGGATCGGCTCGGCTCAACTCGGCTCCATTCTGCATTTGTGGTTGGCTCTTTGAACGTGATGGTGTTTTTAAGGAACGCAGGCAAGTTAGTTATTGCCAGAGGAAAATGTGATATAATTTCAGAGACACGATATTAAATTCAGTAGACTTTTTATACATCTCTCTTATATCATTTGTTTTTATGATATAACTTCATGCAGATTAAGATAGCTTTAGATAATATGAGTAGTTTTTGTAATTTGATGAGTTAATAATTGGTTGTGAATATGAAGGAAAATTTAAAACACAATGAGGATACAAAGAGCAAAGGATAGTGTTTGGTGAAGGGAGTTGGGATTACACAGGCAAGTTAGGTTGAAGTTGAGGGAGGGGCTAAAAATTAAATTTATAATAAAAAAGAGTAAATTAAAAATTTTAAGAGAGGCTAAAATAAAATTTATACACAATTTATAAAAGAAAATTTAAAGTTTGGGAGAGTCATTGCCCCTTTTGTTATATGTGGCACTCGTGGTTGGAAAAGTTAAGAATAGTTGTTAGTTATTAGATAAGTAAAAATAGTATATGCACACTAAAGTTAATTTTTTTCTAAGGTAGGAAAATATTTATTAAAATAATAAGATGAATACAATAAGTTGTTCGTCCTATCTAGACACTAAAAACTAGATTCAGAGCGGTGGGTTTTCCAAAATATCCTTATGAGTTATGATTAAGAAAAGAAGTTAATTAAAAAACTCAGAAGAAAGAAAGAAAATTGAAAAGAAAAAAGAAAGAAAAAAGAAAGTCACGCTACAAGTTCTCGTTCTTGTCTAAGACACCCGTAATAATGTTATGGTTTGTTCAAAGACATGTTGAGAAGCAATGATTTTATTCTCAAAGATCTTTATTAAATTTTTGGCTTCCCAGTTCATTCAGCACAACACTGCGAGCACCAAGTTCTTCATCTCATAAGGCATTTGGTTCGACTAATTTATTACTTACGACCACCACTTTTAGAATGGTAGAGTTTTCAATACTTGGCTTTAATGTCTAACCGGTGAAAACTACCATGTTTGATTTACGAGATGGTACTGGATCAAGCAGTGAATGACTGATTCTCTATTTTTCTCACATCTAGGGCAGAAATTGGAGATGCTCTAGAAATTTTTTATTCAATCTTCTCCTCACAGCGAGTTCATTATGACAAACTTTTCAAAAGAAGACATGTTTTCGGAGCACATCACAGATTCCAAAGGGCTCGGTATCTTTTTCTTTTTTTCTATTTGCTTCCGGTAAGACCCAAAACCTTTGAAACAAGATTATCGTTAGCTAATTTTAAATTCAGTGTTTTTGTAACTTTAATTTCAGAAATTTCTCTATTAAAGAAAATTAAAACAAGTTTTGATTTATTGAATTTGAGATGAATTATGATTGTTATTCAATTTTATAATTATTGAATTATTTTCTACGTTTAGATTATAAATTTAGCAGTTATGAAATAATAGGGGTTTTACATGATTTGGATTAGATAAGTAATATTTTAATATATTGATATTGCTATTTTAGAAAATAGAGAAATTAATTACATTATTTCTAATTATTTGATTTGGGCATTTTATCGAAAATAATTTGTAAAATTAATGAGCAAATAGTATTTTCAATATATAATTAGTGTTGGATTTAATTGAGTTTCAATTATTATATTACTCCCAATTTTATGTGAAATTACCAATTTGTCCCTAACCCTAATTTTCACACACACCTCACCAAAAGCAACACTTAGCCACCGAAACCCTAATTCAGCTACCCTCTCCCCCAAGACACAGCAGCAGCTGCGCAGCCCCTCTAACCTAAACACCACACACAGTATCTGAAGCAAAGAAGAAAGGGGGAGATAGAGCAGAGCTGCGAACAGGGGAGGGACGAGCCGCGCTACTGTCGCCGGTCACCTCGCCGCTGTGCCCAGATCGCGTCCAGCCCTCGTCACCGCCATTCGTCCTCAGCCTCATCACGTTCTTGTTAGGCCGCCGCTGCTTCCATGTCCTCCAACGGCGTTGCTGTTGTCGCAGATTGAGTCACCGCAAAGAGGAGGAAAGGGCGTTGCTTCACACCTCGCCGCCATCGCTGCTCTGAAAGGGGCTGTATTGGTTGCCGTCGAACTCGAATGGGAAGGAAGAACGATGCTGGGATAGAGAGAGGCAAAGGTGGTGTGGCGCAAGAAAGGAGGTGGGTTATTCGGGTTGCCGTTCGCGCCACCGAGGTTGAGCCGTAGCGCCGCCATCGCGCCAATGACGGCCACTGCAAGGGTTCGCTGCCGCCACCTTACCACTGCCGGCAAGCACAGAGGGGGAGAGAAATCGGAGAAGACCCGAGGGGAGACAGAGAGGCCTGAGGCTGAGCTAGGGTTCAGCCACCATGCCCAGTCGTGCTCGCGTCGCCGGCGCCGCCTCCACCGGAGCTGCCGCCGTCAGAAAAAGGTTTCGACCGTCGCAGGGTCGCTGCCAAAAGAGGGAGCTGCGTCTCTGTGATTCTGAACATCGGAAGGGGCTCTGCGACTTCCGAGAGCACCGCCGGAGCTTCTGGCTATTTTCGCCGTCGCCGAAAAATTCTATCGGTAAGGGTTTTAAGTTGGTTCTCCTTTCCGTTGAGTTTCTGGGAACCTCATTGTCACTGCATATGGTTCAGGTCATCGCTGCCGATTGAGGTGGCTGCCGGGTTGCTGCCGAACCGGTTCAGAGACCGCCGCTATTTCGGTTCAGCCGCTCTTTCTTCGGTTCGGTAAGCGTTTCGATTTGAAAGCCCTTTTATTACTATTCTGTTATCTCACACTGAGGTTTGTGGCGTTAATTACTATACGATTGAGTTTTGGTTGTTGTATGTTGCGATTAGAGTTCTTGAGACTGTTGCAAAAGTGGCTTGGAACCGAGGTTTTGGTTGCCGGGATTTTGATTGTTGATTTTGAGTTGAGGCGGAAAGAACTTTTGAGGCGTTTGGATTATGGATTTGCATTTTGAGGTAGGGGCGCTTTCAGAAAATCATATTTTGTATATTGAAATTATTACATATGGATACTGATGTGAGAAAATGTGTATTTGGTGATTGTATCGGCCTTATGTATGGTTTGAATTGTCTCGATTGATTATGAACGTTTGTTGGTTGGTTTGTTGTGTGGTTTTGTGAAACAAAATGCTTTTGAAGTTGATTCTTTTAAAGCTTTGAGATCGAGTGTAATCCATTGGAAATTAATTTGAATTGAGTTGATTTTCTTGAGAAGGTGAAAAATAGATTACACTCTTGAATTCAGCCTGGTTTGCTTTAAATGATCTGGTTTGATAAATGATTGTTGCTGAACCGTTTCTTTAAAACTTTAGAAATGAGTTTATTCGGCTTATAATGATTTGATTTTGAAACATTTTTCTTGAAATATAGAATTGAGACGACTGTTGAATTTTGGCTTGCCTTGGACTGATTTTGGACTTTGGGCTGTTGGAAAAGGATTTGAAATGGTTTAGTTGGGACCCGAACCGGGTGGCAAAGTCCAAGTTTTAGGGGATATGCTGTCGAAATTTCTATAAAAATCCGAGCCTTTATTGAAATGTTGTTTGGAAAAATGATGAGTTAAATACTTCTACTCTTTTATTTGAATTATCAAGAAAATGATGATTCATGCTTTTGGAATGAATTATTAAAGAGAAAATTGTGATTTAGTCTTGTTTCTTAAGAAAGGCATTGTATCTCTTTCAGGAGAAAGTTATTTAGATGAAACTTATGTTTTAAAGTTGTTTTAAATGTAACAAGGGCAATGCCTTTGAACTTGACTTGAGGGTTTCAATTTGAGGAGTTTCAATGACTTTGAAAGAACCTGAATGTCTATTGACAAGTTTCATTTTGAAATGTTTTGAGAAAGGTTTTAAGTATTCTTTGAATTCTGGATTCTTGCAAGACTAAAACAATTTTGAATGGTTGAAACGTTCTAGAATTTATCATGGGGGTTGAAATTGGTTTTCGCCTAAGTAAAGGGAACGGCTTTGAAAGAAGCAAATGATTACGTGACTCAGTTTGACTTAGATCCTATTATATTACTCAAATCGGAAAGCCAAGGTTTTAATGATTTTAAATGAATTTGGCGAAATGAGTTATGTTATTCTCCCCTAAAGACTTGGGACTTTGCCAAGAAACTTTGTTATAAAATCCCATTGTTGGATGGATGATTTTGAATGTTTCAAAATGAATCTTTAACTTTCCATGGTTATGGAAGTTTTGGAAAGGGGGATGCCGAGAGTGGCATGGTTTTAAAAGGGAAATTTACCTTGAGTAAAAGTAGCTTATGAGCCTGAGATGATTTGAGAAATGAGATCTTTAAAACCAAGGCTGAAAAGAGTTGAAACGTTATTTCAAAGTGAAATGATTTGGGAAAAAGTGATTTATGGCTTAAATGTCGATTTTATGAATTGATGATGTTGAATGTGGAAGTGTTGTTTTGTTGTGAGCCGGAATGGCTGTGTATGATTATAAATATTGGTTGGTTCTAGATTGAACCGTGAGCCGGAATGGCTGTGTATGATATGAATATTGGCTAGTTCTGGACTGAACCGTGAGCCGGATGGCTGAGATGGATGTTGATCCATGGATGAGATTGAATGCATGTATATGCTGAATCATTGATAAATGTGAATGTTGCATTTCCACTACCGGAGATAAGAGTTTCCCTGGGAGAAAGCAATGGCTAGCCACCACGTGCTCCAGGTTGAGGCTCGAAGCTCTTTTGATCCTATGTCGTCAGGGTGGTCGGGCACTGTGAAAGTCCCGGATGAGCTCACCCCCATAAATATTCACCAGTGAGGGTGATGGATGTGGATCATGATTATGATCAAGTTTATATTGAGTATAACTCGAGTTGGGGAGACACGACAGAGGGACAGTTCAATGGTTAGCAACCAGGACTTGTCGGGTTGGCTCTATAACCGACAGATGATATCATCAGCCACTACGAACAGGCATGCATCAGATGCATCTATGTGACATTGTTTGGGTGTGCATCTTGTACTTGGTTTGCCTTTGTGATTAACTGCTAATTGTTCTACTTACTGTAATTGTTTGTTTGTGCTTGAACTTCCTATCTATGTTTGCAACTGGGATTCTGTTGGATTGTGGTGATTGGTTGTTGGTTGGATTGTTTGGGCCTAGGGCCATGGTTAAAATGAGATGGATCAATGGTTGGTTTCAGTTTTGTGTTTCTGATTTGGAATAGTATGAAAGGCTATTTTTGGTTTAGCATAGATAAACCGTTTTGAAAGGCTTTTGAGTTTTGAGAATTGAATGGTTCCTCTTTCGGAAAAGGATTTAAGATTTCTCTTTTATTGTAAACCGTTGTTTTTGAAAAGAGGCATAAGACGGTTATTAATCACTGGTACGGTTTATCTTCATGTATCCTATTACAGTAATTCCCAAAAACCCTCTACTGAGAACCCTTTCGAGGATGATGTTCTCACCCCCTACATTTTTCCCCTTTCAGGATATGGGCGCTGAAGTCACGAAGAGTTTATTTAATTGTTGTTGTGATGTTCTATATTGCTTTAGATTGTTACTTATTGTACCCTCGCTTTTATCTTGATATATTCTGTAAGAGGTATAGGAATTGTATTGGATAATACTTGTAATATTATTTATATGTATATGTATATATATGGATGTACTCTTTATAAGTTTTTGTAAGTTGTATGATATCTATGGATGTACATTATCGAATGAAGTATCTTGGGAGCGATATTGCGGTAAAAAATTTTAAACAGGCTCATATTTTAGTATTAAATAGTATAAGTGTCGTCGTAATGTCCGATCTATCAGAGTTGCGCAGCCGAAAGCTTGAGCTTTGGTAGTTAGGGTGTTACATTATGGTATCAGAGCGGTCTTTCCTATAGAGCCTGAGGAATGGACCGACTATGCTTTAGTTGCATACTCTAGGCGTTTGTCATGTATTAGGTCTTGTCGAATGACGAGAATTAGAGCTTTATGCACATGACGGTCTATTGGTTAACGCTGTTAGTCTTGCATTGCATGATTCTTGGTATTAAGTTTGGCCGGATTATTACTAGTGAATTATGTATATGAGAGCACTAATGGGTTGTCATAGAAGATATGCGAGTTTTGAGTAAAGCGAATCGCGGGTTTTGGGAACGTTGGAGACTATTTCTCGTGGCTATTCAGTTGTGTGTCTTGAATTTATTTCGAGTCGACCCATTATTTCAGATCCTAACTTGAGGTTCTTGTTTGCTAATCCTTTAGAAAGGTGGTTTGATTTTCCAACTCTATTCCTCTATTCATATGCATCCTTGTTTGATCTTAAAGTGCATATGCTTGTTTGAAACCCTTGTTGCATCTATCTTTCTTTGTTTAAGTCCTTCTTGATTCATGTATTCCTTGCTATAGCTTTGAACTTGTCCTATTGCGTTGTGCATTTTAATTCTGGATTCCGAGCCCATTCTTAGAGAACTTGTTGATTCAGTTTTTCTCTTATTTGACAGTGATCACAGCCAATTTTAAGATTTTTATAAAAATTGCTGTTGAATAGATACATACTTGTCTATATATGAAACCTTGAAGATTTCTTATACAGTTTAATAACTATTTATTCCTAATATCTCGCCTGTACTTTTACTGGATTACGGAACTACATTTACTTTAAATTACATTTTTACTTTCTAGTAATATTACTATAGTTCCAATGCACATCTTCTTTTGATTATGTATTTGGGTATTTTTTTTAAATTCTGAAAAGAAAAGATTTTTCACTTTTATCCTGGTTGAGTTCGTTTGATAAACTTCACTTAATTTATCTTGATTTGAGTTTGATTTAGCATACCACATTGTTTATGCCATTGTTATTCTTTTGAAACTGTTGGACTCATAGCTTTCTTCCTATGAACGGACTAAATTCTCTATTAAATCTTCCATCTCTATGAATGTCATACTTGACTTTATTTTTAACTAATCTCTTGCATCTTATGAACATTACCATTGATCTTGGTTTTTCCTCTTTTGCGGACCTCATTCTTATATGAGTCAGTTTGATTCGTTTCAAAATAGTGCATCGTTTATTCTCTCATTATCTCTACAAGAGTTTTTAGTCAAAGATTTCTCCTTTAGAAATTACTAATGATTGAGTTGTCTTTCCTATGACTTTTGTATTCTTTTGGATCAATTGAAAGTTTGTTTGAACTACTTTGATTTTGAGATTCTTTCTTGTATGGCTTGACTCCTTTTAAGTACATTCTAACCTCCTTTAATATCCTTCGGAGATGGTGATTTCAAGAACTCTTTTGAGTCTTGTTTTGAACTTTCTAAAGGAGTTTTGAATTCTCTTTGAAGGAATACTAAATGGAACTTACTTTCTGTCCTTTGATTGAGATTGGAACCATTGTACAATTTTAACAAGTTGTTTTAGAATTGGCATGCACAATTTAAAATGAAGTTTTGAAAGCTTTCTGGTTTATTAGAAACTGGTTTGTTTGTAATGCAACACTTAATTCCTTTACCAATTTATAAGCAAACTTTTACCTCGGATTTTCTTTTCTGAATAGAGCTTAACTTCCTCTTTCGACCTTGCTAAGACTTTTATACATACTTGTTTGAATATGGACTTTGGAGATTTTTGAACCAACATTTGATTACTTCCGGGTTTTTATGAATTGCCTTTGGTTAAGTTGTGCATCTAATTATCTTTCTAAAATATTTGGGGAAATATTTTAGCTCTCAGCCAAATTTGTGTGCATTTTGTTTTAAAAACTCTACATGGTCTACTTCGACATAAAATTGTATTGGAGTAAAGCCACATTTATGCTTTTGGCTACTCTCTTGCAGAATGGTTGTTGCTTAACTTTTCTTTTAAATTGCAAAGTGATTTTTCCGCAAGTTTTTTATTCTTTTGTGAACAATGCATTCGGAAGTACTTTTAATCATGCTCTTGAGTTCTTGAGCTTTATCTTGGGTTTGAAAAATTTTCTTCTGTAAACATCATGCTTCCTCGACTTAGCTTGGAATTGTTTCAAACTAATACACTGATTTTCTGCTTATTGGTCCTATTGAATTTCTTTGATCCTAGGGTTATCTTTGAAGTTGTCAATCGAATGGCTTTTAGCAAACTTCATTGCTTGAGCATCTTTGCTTATCTGGAATTGGATACACTGTCTTGAATCTATGAGTATTATCCTTGACAATTGCCTCTTCTTTCTAAATCTTGTATCCTTCTGAGTAGAGTCGAGAATTATTTTGATATCACGTGCGACTTGTAGACATAGCAACGCGATGCATTAGTTCTTTAAGATGTGATATGTGTATATGAAATGTGAAACGGTAAGTGTGTAACGTTATGATGAGTTGTGGGTGTTTTGTTCTGTGCAAACGAGCTTGCGGGTATTAGGCCCATAATCGGCTATGAGGTTATAAAGTGATTGGTGGAGTTGGGAAGTTGAGGTTCTGAAGTAGGAACGAGATTTGTCAGCGAACGTTATGCCGCTGTTTAAATACCACCATGCTTTGCAGCTTTTTGCCACTCTAATTGTCACCTTGCTTTGTGAACGCCTATCTTGATTTGCACCCTATTTTGGGACCTCCAGTTTTTGTAAAGCCTTGAGATCATATGACCTTGTGCATTGAACCTATCTTGTAACGTTTGATTTACAATCACACTCCTACCTTTGTATCTTTATGCATACGACCGTCCAAGTATTTGAAAACCGTATATATATGTTTATATGTTGAGATATTTTTGCTTCTTCCTCAAATGTGTTCAAGGGTGAACTGTTATGAAATTTCTTTCGTTCTGTATCAATTTTCGAGGGCGAAAATTTTTATAAGGTGGGTAGAATGTAAGACCCAAAACTTTTGAAACAGGGCTATCATTAGCTAATTTTAAATTCAGTGTTTCTGTAGCTTTAATTTCAGAAATTTCTCTATCAAAGAAAATTAAAGCAAGTTTTGATTTATTGAATTTGAGATGAGTTATGATTGTTATCCAATTTTATAATTATTGGATTATTTTCTATGTTTAGATTATAAATTTGGCAGTTATGAAATAATAGGGGTTTTACATGATTTGGATTAGATAAGTAATATTTTAATATATTGATATTGCTATTTTGGAAAATAGAGAAATTAATTATATTATTTCTAATTATTTGATTTGGGTATTTTATCAAAATTAATTTGTAAAATTAATGAGCAAATAGTATTTTCAATATATAATTAGTGTTGGATTTAATTGAGTTTCAATTATTATATTACTCCCAATTTTATGTGAAATTACCAATTTGCCCCTAACCCTAATTTTCACACACACCTCACGAAAAGCAACACTTAGCCACCGAAACCCTAATTCAGCTACCCTCTCCCCCAAGACACAGCAGCAGCAGCGCAGCCCCTCTAACCTAAACACCACACACAGTATCTGAAGCAAAGAAGAAAGGGGGAGATGGAGCAGAGCTGCGAACAGGGGAGGGACGAGCCGCGCTACTATCGTCGATCACCTCGCCGCCATGCCCAGATCGCGTCCACCCCTCGTCACCGCCATTCGTCCTCAACCTCATCACGTTCTTGTTCGGCCGCCGGTGCTTCCATGTCCTCCAACGGCGTTGCTGTTGTCGCAGATTGAGTCATCGCGAAGAGGAGAAAAGGGCGTTGCTTCACACCTCGCCGCCATCGCTACTCTGAAAGGGGCTGTATTGGTTGCCGTCGAACTCGATTGGGAAGGAAGAACGATGCTGGGATAGAGAGAGGCAGAGGTGGTGTGGCGCAAGGAAGGAGGTGGGTTATTCGGGTTGCCGTTCACGCCACCGAGGTTGAGTCGTACCGCCGCCGTCGCGCCACTGACGGCCACTGGAAGGGTTCGCCGCCGCCACCTTACCACTGCCAGCAAGCACAAAGGGGGAGAGAAATTGGAGAAGACCCGAGGGGAGACAGAGAGGCCTGAGGCTGAGCTAGGGTTCAGCCACCATGCCCAGTCGTGCTCGCGTCGCCGGCGCCGCCTCCACCGGAGCTGCCGCCGTCAGAAAAAGGTTTCAACCGCCGTAGGGTTCCTGCCAAAAGAGGAAGCTGCGTCTCTGTGATTCTGACCATCGGAAGGGGCTCTGCGACTTCCGGGAGCACCGCCGGAGTTTCTGGTTATTTTCGCCGTCGCCGAAAAATTCTATCGGTAAGGGTTTTAAGTTGGTTCTCCTTTCCGTTGAGTTTCTAGGAACCTCATTGTCACTGCATATAGTTCAGGTCATCGCTGTCGCTTGAGGTGGCTGCCAGGTTGCCGCCGAACCGGTTCAGAGACTGCCGCTATTTCGGTTCAGCCGCTCTTTCTTCGGTTCGGTAAGCGTTTCGATTTGAAAGCCCTTTTGTTACTATTCTGTTATCTCACGCTGAGGTTTGTGGCGTTAATTGCTATATGATTGAGTTTTGGTTGTTGTATGTTGCGATTAGAGTTGTTGAGACTGCTGCGAAAGTGGCTTGGAACCGAGGTTTTGGTTGCCGGGATTTTTATTGTTGATTTTGAGTTGAGGCGGAAAGAACTTTTGAGCCGTTTGGATTATGGATTTGTATTTTGAGGTAGGGGCACTTTCCGAAAACTATATTTTGTATATTGGAATTATTACATATGGATACTGATGTGAGAAAATGTGTATTTGGTGATTGTATCGGCCTTATGTATGGTTTGAATTGTCTCGATTGATTATGAACGTTTGTTGGTTGGTTTGTTGTGTGGTTTTGTGAAACGAAATGCTTTTGAAGTTGATTCTTTTAAAGCTTTGAGATCGAGTGTAATCCATTGGAAATTGATTTGAATTGAGTTAATTTTCTTGAGAAGGTGAAAAATAGATTACACTCTTGAATTCAGCCTAGTTTGCTTTAAATGATCTGGTTTGATAAATGATTGTTGCTGAACGGTTTCTTTAAAGCTTTAGAAATGAGTTTATTCGGCTGATAATGATTTGATTTTGAAACGTTTTTCTTGAAATATAGAATTGAGATGACTGTTGAATTTTGGCTTGCCTTGGACTGATTTTGGACTTTGGGCTGTTGGAAAAGGATTTAAAACGGTTTAGTTGGGACCCGAACCGGGTGGCAAAGTCCAAGTTTTAGGGGAGATGCTGTCGAAATTTCTATAAAAATCCGAGTCTTTATTGAAATGTTGTTTGGAAAAATGATGAGTTAAATACTTCTACTCTTTTATTTGAATTATCAAGAAAATGATGATTCATGCTTTTGGAATGAATTATTAAAGAGAAAATTGTGATTTAGTCTTGCTTCTTAAGAAAGGCATTGTATCTCTTTCAGGAGAAAGTTATTTAGATGAAACTTATGTTTTAAAGCTGTTTTAAATGTAACAAGGGAAATGCCTTTGAATTTGACTTGAGGGTTTCAATTTGAGGAGTTTCAATGACTTTGAAAGAACCTGAATATCTATTGACAAGTTTCATTTTGAAATGTTTTGAGAAAGGTTTTAAGTATTCTTTGAATTCTGGATTCTTGCAAGACTAAAACAATTTTGAACGGTTGAAACGTTCTAGAATTTATCATGGGGGTTGAAATTGGTTTTCGCCTAAGTAAAGGGAACGGCTTTGAAAGAAGCAAATGATTATGTGACTTGGTTTGACTTAGATCCTATTATATTACTCAAATCGAAAAGCCAAGGTTTTAATGATTTTAAATGAATTTGGCGAAATGAGTTATGTTATTCTCCCCTAAAGACTTGGGACTCTGCCAAGAAACTTTGTTATAAAATCCCATTGTTGGATGGATGATTTTGAATGTTTCAAAATGAATCTTTAACTTTCCATGGTTATGGAAGTTTTGGAAAGGGGGATGCCGAGAGTGGCATGGTTTTAAAAGGGAAATTTACCTTGAGTAAAAGTGGCTGATGAGCCTGAGATGATTTGAGAAATGAGATCTTTAAAACCAAGGCTGAAAAGAGTTGAAACTTTATTTCAAAGTGAAATGATTTGGGAAAAAGTGATTTATGGCTTAAATGCCGATTTTATGAATTGATGATGTTGAATGTGGAAGTGCTGTTTTGTTGTAAGCCGGAATGGCTGTGTATGATTATAAATATTGGTTGGTTCTAGATTGAACCGTGAGCCGGAATGGCTCTGTATGATATGAATATTGGCTGGTTCTGGATTGAACCGTGAGCCGGATGGCTGAGATGGATGTTGATCCATGGATGAGATTGAATGCATGTATATGCTGAATCATTGATAAATGTGAATGTTGCACTTCCACTACCGGAGATAAGAGTTTCCCTGGGAGAAAGCAGTGGCTAGCCACCACGTGCTCCAGGTTGAGACTCGAAGCTCTTTTGACCCTATGTCGTCAGGGTGGCCGGGCACTGTGAAAGCCCCGGATGAGCTCACCCCCATAAATATTTACCAGTGAGGGTGATGGATGTGGATCATGATTATGATCAAGTTTATATTGAGTATAACTCGAGTTGGGGAGACACGACAGAGGGACAGCCCAATGGTTAGCTACCGGGACTTGTCGGGTTGGCTCTATAATCGACAGATGATATCATCAGCCACTACGAACAGGCATGCATCATATGCATCTATGTGACATTGTTTGGGTGTGCTTCTTGTACTTGGTTTGCCTTTGTGATTAACTGCTAATTGTTCTACTTGCTGTAATTGTTTGTTTGTGCTTGAACTTTCTATCTGTGTTTGCAACTGGGACTCTGTTGGATTGTGGTGATTGGTTGTTGGTTGGATTGTTTGAGCCTAGGACCGTGGTTGAAATGAGATGGATCGATGGTTGGTTTCAGTTTTGTGTTTCTGATTTGGAATAGTATGAAAGGCTATTTTTGGTTTAGCATAGATAAACCGTTTTGAAAGGCTTTTAAGTTTTGAGAATTGAATGGTTCCTCTTTAGGAAAAGGATTTAAGATTTCTCTTTTATTGTAAACTGTTGTTTTTGAAAAGAGGCATAAGACGGTTATTAATCACTGGTACGGTTTATCTTCATGTATCCTATTACAGTAATTCCCAAAAACCCTCTACTGAGAACCCTTTCGAGGATGATGTTCTCACCCCCCTACATTTTTCCCCTTTCAGGATATGGGCGCTGAAGTCACGAAGAGTTTATTTAATTGTTGTTGTGATGTTCTATATTGCTTTAGATTGTTACTTATTGTACCCTCGCCTTTATCTTGATATATTCTGTAAGAGGGATAGGAATTGTATTGGATAATGCTTGTAATATTATTTATATGTATATGTATATATATGGATGTACTCTTTATGAGTTTTTGTAAGTTGTATGATATCTATGGATGTACGTTATCGAATGAAGTATCTTGGGAGCGATATTGCGGTAAAAAATTTTAAACAGGCTCATATTTTAGTATTAAATAGTATAAGTGTCGTCGTAATGTCCGATCTATCAGAGTTGCGTAGCCGGAAGCGTGAGCTTTGGTAGTTAGGGTGTTACAATCTAGATTCTAGAGTCATTAATAAGTTTTTTGACCAATAAAATGTCATTAATAATCTTCTCTAAAAGTTTAAGTTGCATAAATATAATTAGATAATTTTAATAAGAATAATATTACACATTTAAATTTATCTATTCTATTATATAAAAATTGGATTTTTGTACTTAATGATGAAACTAATGTAGCATGCTTTTGAGAATGTTTTCAATTTATTTCTTTTAACTCATTAACTATAAGTTATTACGATAAATTAACTATATCAACTAATTAATTTGATTAAATATTTAAATATTATATAATTATTGTAATTTATATTAATTTGATTCGGTATTATTTTCTAATTTATTTATTTTAATATTCTGTTAGTATTTTTAATTTATTTCTTTTAATTTATTAACCTAAATTTATTGTGTGTACTAATTAATTAATTTGATTAATTTATTAGTCATTAAAATAATAAATCTATGAATAAAATAGACAACTGAGATATTTTCAACTAATAATTAAATTAAATCAAATCAAATCATATATATTGAGCTAAATTCAAATCATGTGAATTATGGACCAAATTAAAATAAAATAATTTCTTACTTATTCAATACACTTTTTGTATTTATAAATAAATTGTTGTCTACTTCAACATATGAAATTTTTATAAATTTTTTATTGCGCAATTCACTTTAACACAAATAAATTAATTTATAAAAATTTAAACTTGAACGGTTGCTATAATTAAACTCAAACTTTAATTTATTTTGTCATATTATTATATAAATATTAAATTCTTTGATTAAACATTTATTTGATTATGAAATGATATTATATATTACTTTATATTGACAATTAAATTTTAGTTACTACACAAATATTATATTTTAGGTAATTGTATATTTTTTTTGTTATGTTAAAAATTATTATATAATTTTAAGATCATTTAGTTATGTTTATGTTTTTAAAAGTATTGTCATTATTGGAGAGTAACTAATGTTTGTGATAGTATAAAATTAAAAAATAAAAATACAAAATATTAATATACTGTATTTTCAAAGTATAAATCTTGAAGTAAATATATGTAATTATAATTAATGATTATAATTAAAAGTCTTTATTTTATTTCAATTTGTTCAAGACATATTTATCTTAAATTTTATTTCTTTATTAATTAGTATTTTTTGTACATTTAATTATCATTAATTTATATAAATCAAAATGTATAACTTAAACAAATAGATATGTGTCTAAAAAATTTTTTTTGTTAGTAAAAACTTTTTGTCGCTTTAATTTTTTTTGGCATCATATCTTACATTTTTACCATAAGTTAGAGGTAAATTATTAAATGTAAATTAGATTTACTACTTATTACCCTAATTCGAATTCATTAAATTCGATTTATATGGAAATGTAAATGGAGACAACTAGGTAACGTTATTGGGTTTAGGGGATTCAGGTAATTTTAGGGTGACTTTGGTTTATCAATATAAATTAGCCTAATATGTGATATTAGTTATTGTTATATATAATAGAATAGATGACATATTTATGCATTGTTTAGATTAGAAGAATTTATAGAGAAATAACATGTTGGAGAAAAAAACGGATGGAAATCAATTTTTCATTATTTGGTTCAACAAAAAAATTGAATAAAAAATATAAAAGTGTATATGGAGCTCACGTAAATTTTTTCTCTTCAAAATTGCGAAGAAAACTTATTCAAAAGTGCAAACATGGATAAAAATACAGAGTTACCATTTGAATTATAATTTATATATAATATATAAAAATATTAATATAATTTTTCTCCGTTATGATTTTTTCTCTTCTTACTTTTCCTTCCATTCAAGCAAAAGAAAATTTTTTCTCTATTTTTTTTCATTCATTTTTTTCATCTAAACAGCAAACAAAAAATATACTTTTCTTTCCATTTTCTTTCCTCTTATTTTTTATCTTATATCCAAACAATAGTTTAGTGTTTATCCATTTATCTTTTATTAATATTGTTATAATAAGGATACATGTAACTTTATAAAAATGATATAACCTACACTTTGATTATCTGAGAATTTATTGAGTGGCTAGAATAGCTCCACGTCACAAACCAATGAATGCTAGCAATAAGGATGATCACAAAAAC
Organism: Arachis hypogaea; assembly: GCF_003086295.3. Classification (NCBI taxonomy): domain Eukaryota; kingdom Viridiplantae; phylum Streptophyta; class Magnoliopsida; order Fabales; family Fabaceae; genus Arachis; species Arachis hypogaea. The sequence goes on from NC_092039.1 coordinate 108,722,382, forward strand.
AGTCGAAACGGGTATTTGCAGAGATTACTCATGTTTTGGAGCCTGATGGGACTCCTGAAATCCTCACGACCTGCCACGCGAAAATGGATGGGAACTAGGGGTGACAAACGGGTCGAAACCTGTAGAGCTGGTCGCATAACCCGCCAAAAAATGCAGGTTGGGCTGGAAATTTATGACCATCAAACTTAAAAATCCTGCCTACCCTGCACCTCCTAATCCATGGGATTTAGCGGGCTTCGGCGGGGCAGGGTAGGCTTTCCCGCTGGGCCAAGCTTTTATTTTGGTAGAGCCATTTTTTATAAATTTCTATGATGTTATTGATCTACAAGAGGATGAAGATGATAATTGAATAAGTTTTAAGTTATATTTTGGATTATGTTTTATGTTTGATTGATTATAAACTTGAAGATGTTTAATTATATATTTTGGATAATATTTTTTTTTGCTTTGAATAATGCTGGTTTTATTATTTTGTTTCAAAAAAATTAATTTATAATTATATTTATTACATATTTATAATTATAAAGACGTTAATGTGCGTGAATTTAAAAATTATAATTTTTTTATGTTTTTAGAAATTATAAATTTATTGAAATTTTTGTGAAATTATATATATTGTTTAATTTTTAATGGTTTATAAGAAAAGAGATCCCGCCAACCTACCATTAGACGGGTGGGAAAAAAATTTAGGACCGTCTTACTAGGCGGGGCGGGCTTTTGGCAAGATAGGACGGACTTTCCCATTTGCCACTCCTAATAGGGGCACGAACATAAGTACCCGCCCCATGAAACTTATTAAATATACGTGAATATAAAAATTATTAATTTATCCTAATTTATATATACGTAAATCTATTTCTTGAATTTAGTAACCCTAATTTCTGCCTCCAATTTGAATTTTTTCTTTTTCTTCCAGACTCATTCTCATCCTTGATCCTCTCTCTCTAACTCACTTTCTATACCTTTCATCAAGTCCGTCACTACGTCGCTCAGCATCATCCTAAATAATTATGTTATGTTATTATGTTGGATTATTTTTTTATGTTTTCTTTTTTTTGAAAAGTTATTTTTTATAACGAATATGTTATAAATTGTATTGAATTATATTGAATTGATTATTTTATGATTTATTATATTATGTCTTTTGTGTTAATTTTTTAAAAAAATTTCAAAGAATATTCGTAGATACCCAAAGAGATCTACGTTCTCTGAGGGGTAATTAAATAGGAACTTGCAATGACAGAGAAAGAATGGGGACATTTTTTTAAATAGGAATGAGGGATGGAAAGTGGGTTTCTCAAGCTCTCCTGAGTCTTCATTATTATATCTAACTACCAACGGAAATTCAATCTGAGCCGATTTAAGAGGGGACGCGTGGACTTCATCTGCATTAGGCCTTTAAGGTAATGAACCTAAGTCAGATTTGGGACCCTAACAATAGATTTTAGTTGATCTTGCTTGCATTGAGGTTTTACTAGGCGCAAATATATCTTAAATTAATATTTTGAGTCATTGTTATAGCAAATAGTATACTATTTAATATTATAACACTTAGTATATGTAAAAGTTAGATATATTTACAAGACATTTTTTAATTTTAAATATTATTTTCTAATGTAACGAAAAAGTGAAAATAACAATAATCACTCACATAATTAAAATAGAGAATCTTAATATATACATGACACTATATATATCAAGGATTATTATATATAATATATATTTTTTTTTTCTTTTCTGTAATGACTATATCTATAATTTATTGAAGAATTTTAATTTTTCATCTTAACATTTAATAAATTTAACATACTAAATAAATAATGTAAGTTATCATCTAAAACAATAAGTATAATAGTATAAATATTTATTTATTTATTAGTAGTGAAAAAATATGTAAATAATATAAATTGACATTTTTTAGTATAAAAGTAATAATAAAGATTATTAATTAAGTTAATTACATAATTAAAAAATTATGAAGAATTTTTTAAATAATAATATAAAATAAAATTACTATTTTTACATATTACAAAGTTTATAAAAAAATTTTTGGATAATAATTAATCCTCAATTAATTATACATTAATTCTGTTAAAAAAAATAAATAATCAATACATTGGATATTATTATTTACGTACTTTTATATATATATATATATATATATATATATATATATATATATATATATATATATATATTATCGATTATTAAACTTAAAATTAATTTTTAATCCAATTTTTGGTAATTAAAATTTAAATAGTTAAAATTATTAAATGATGTATATTTTGCATCTAACCAATTATTTTTTTATTGAAATTAACAAAATAATGAGTTATTAATCAATTCTAAATTTAAATTTAAATTTGAGTAAGAAAAAAAAATATTTTAAATTTTATCTCACTAACCAAAATTAATTTTAAGATAAGAAATTACTTTATACATCACATATATTGTAAGATAGTATGGTCATTTGCTATTTTTTAATGATAAATATTGTCAAATAAAATGGTGTAAGAAATTAGAAAAAAATATTTTACAAGTTTAAAAAATATTAATTTATTTTCTAATAGAATAAACTATATATTGAATAACAAAAGTTGTTATCAATTTCTTTTCACACTAGCTAATACTCAACGATGGTGTTTCAATACACCATATTACCAAAAAATATTAATCGATCTAATAACTTTTGTAATGACATAAGTTTATGAATTTGAAAATTTAAAAATTATTTTATAAAATGTGAAGTTGTAACAAGTAATTAATCCACCACTTATTAAGGGTCTGTCACTAACTAATGAGTTGTGATACACACAAGGCGAGATTCGAACTCCAAATACTTGCTTAAGCGGACAAATGAGATGACCATTCAAGAAATTTAAATTGATTAAAATAAATATTAATTATTTTTAATATTTTTAAGTTATAAAATATTTATAATAATAATTACTATGTATATTTTTTATTTAAATTTTAATAAAAAATTTTATATAATTTTATGTATTATCCCGTGTACGACACGGAAACATACACTAGTATACTTAAAAAACTAACATATTTAATTTAAAATATAAAAATATGAAAATATTCTTAACCAACAATAAATAATCTTTTAAGATATAGTCAAAACTAATTTCATATTTATCGAATTTTAATAATCTTTGCTTATATGAAAAGATGAGAAATTTATCCTCATTCTTTGAGTTCAGTACAAAATCAAATTCAAATTCAATTAGGTAGATAAATCTGTTACAAATTCATAGTAGAAGATCGCGTCGTAACCAACCAACCTAACATAATAATAGTATTTCGTAAATATCTCAAGTTATAGTTATTCGATTGACTTAGTTCAAAGTTCATTTTAAAGTTAACTCAATTATCTATAAATTTATATATAATAGGTATTTTCAAATTTCAAACGTAGAAAATTTTATAAAGCTTTTAAAGTGACATTTCAGATTGTAAATTTCAATCCTTTGGTAATAGAAAGTGACCCCCAAAGATAAAATAATCAAAGTGATCTTTCAGTAAAAGAAGGTGATTAACAAGCTTTTGGGATAAGAAACTTTAACAAAAAAAGTGGACTTCTATCAATTTTATATCTGGTTTGAGCTCTCAATATCCTCCAAAGGCAAAGTAATGTTAAAACTTAAAAGAATGCTTAAGAAAAGTTAAATTTAATTTCATGCATTGTATTAGAGTCCATATGAACAATGGATCATTTTCAGTTCAAGCAAGGAGATGTTAGGAGAAGGTCAAGAGAAACTAAGTCAAAGTTCTTGTGTTTACGTTTCGTATGATTTAACATTATAGGCATTTCAGTCATGAGCCACATGATTCATAACATAAATAAGTGAGAAGCATCTAAAAGTCATACCACTCCGACTAACAAGGATTTTTGAAAATAATAATTGAACAATATTTCATCATCATTTTTTTATTTTAGAATTCAAAGTGGTCGAAGATAGATACGATGACACCATATAGATAAACTAATAATAAATCTTTGTTTCTCACTCCTCTTCCTGTACCATCTTCAGGAACAACGCAGTACGAAGCAATACGCTACTCGATTGAGCTGAAAAGATCAGTATACTATAAGACGATTAGAAACTGGATACCAAGGACATAGACATGAAAGGTTATGCACTTGCTCAAATTCATATTAAAGATGGAAAATAGGAAATTACAAAATGAGAGAATAAGTTTCTCAATGTATCCTATTTTATTTTTATTGAGTGATTAGAGTTGTGGCTATGATATTTATTTTTTTATATGATTATTTGATATGAGTAAAGTTTGTCATTGTTTTTGTCTATATAGTTTTGTACGTCCATTTCCGTATTAATATCACTAAGTACACTTATATTTCTCAACTAATAACAATTCTAATGATCAAAACTCGCTATTTTCAAATAGCTTTCAAAAATAAATATTAGTTATCCACTATTTTTTTATAAATTATTTTATATAAAGATTTTATTTCAAAAATTTTATACAATTTAAATATCAACAACCAATATAATTTAAATAATACTTAAGCTACACTATTTATCCCTTACCCGAACCAATTTAAGTAATGAAGGAATACCATGGGAGAATGAAAATTGTCTCAAATGCTGAATTCACAATGGGTAGTAGAAATAATGTGAAAGGAGAAAGCAGAAAAATGCTAAAACTAAAACATCTTGCAAAAAATGAGAAAGCAAGAGAGAGACTATTTGTTAGAATCGGAGGTAAAAGAAGTCCATATCAGAAGGATGATGATTTGGAAGAGGAAAGCATGAGCAATTCAAAAAAAAAAAATCTTGCTGAAATGGAGTAGGGTGCCATCTGAAAATGGACATCCCTATAATTATGAAGATGCACTAGTAGAACTGTTGGGATTTCGAAAAGCTTATAACAGTTCACAATATCAAAGGGATTCGGATTTTTCATTCCTCTGAGGTGCTGTTTCTAAGTGAAACAAAGCAACATCCCTCATTTGTCGAGAGGCAATTAAAGGAATATGATTTCTCATAATTTTACAATGTAGTGCCCAATGAGATAGTAGGAGGACTAACCTTAGCATGGAAGGAAGGAGACAACATAGTGGTGCGAAATAGTAGGGAGTTTTTCATAGTATTTTCTATTAACGAACCAGAAACTCATATCATGTGGAAAGTAATCGGGGTACACCTTAACAACACGAATAACGTTAGACTAAAACAATTCGAATAACTCCTGGAGATTATGCAGGATTGAGAGAAAGATATCTGATCACTAGTGACTTCAATGTAATCCTATCATCTCATAAAAAGGTAGGAGGTAGAGAAAAATCTCTATAATCCTTCAGTCAGTTCCAAGACTTCATCAACTGAGGACAACTAATAGATATGGATTACATTGGGAAAAAATTTACTTGGTAAAATCGAAGTTGTCAAGACTGAGCTATTAGGGAGAAATTGGATAGATGCCTAATATCAACTAAACTAAGAGAAGAGTATCCGACACCGATCATTACCCACCTAAAAAACATCAGGTTAGATTACAAGCCCCTTTTTGTTGTGCACCAATTCAAACATTGAGAAAGGTAAACGTAGATTTAGGTTTCAAGAGCAATTGTGTGGGATGGAATGATTGATGATATCGTCAAAGAAGCATGAACACTACAGGTGATAGGCTCCCTAATATTTTGAGTCCTCCAAAAGGTCAAAAAATGCATATATAAAATTGTTAAATGATAGCAACAAGTGGCACTAACTCAAGAAGAGAAATTGAGAGGCTTGAAGCTGAGTTGGAAGAAGAAAGCGTTAACCTAGAAATGGCAAATAAAGCACACATCCTTCAGATAGAAGAGAAGCTCACTCAAACCTATTTAACGAAAGAGAGATTCTAAAAGGAAAAATCTATAACAAACTGGCTAAAGTGGGGGATAAGAATACCCAGTACTTCCATGTAAAAAACAAGGCAAGAATGCGGAAGAATAAAATCTGGAAGCTGAAAGATGAGGATGGAAATCGGTGCACTACCACTGACGCTATAGCGGGAAGGACACAGAGATATTTTGAGGAACTATTTCAGTTAGGGACACCACAAGACCCTATCTGTTTGATGGATGACCTACGCAAAAAAGTAAATACAGATATGAATATATGCCTAACTAGATCAGTTTCAGAGGAGGAGATTAATATGGTAGTATTCTCAATTAACCCAGAGACAGCTCCAAGGGATGATGGGTTCACAGCTAAATTTTACTAATTCTATTGGGGTACCATCAAATCAAATATTGTTGAAGTAGTGAAAAGTTTCTTTGGGAGGAACAAGATATTGAGAGGCTTCAATCATACTCAAGTTTTTCTAATACCGAAAGTACCAAATGCCTCAAACATGCGGCAAATCAGACCGATCAGCCTCAGCACAGAGTTTTACAAGATCATCTCCAAGGTACTAGTACATATATTACAGTCACTCATAAATCTATTAATCAATAACAATCAAAGTACCTTTATTCGGGGTCGATTGATTAGTGATAATATCTTAGTAACTCATGAATGCATATATTTTCTTAAAACTAAGAGTTATGAGGGGTTCATATATGGCTTTTATAGTTGACATAAGCAAGACTTATGATCGAGTTAAATAAAATTTTGTCTCGTTTATGATGAAAAAATTAAGATTTTGCTCTAGATGAATCATTTGGATGAAAGAATATGTATCTATTATTTCTTATTATGTTATTGTGGAAGGCTTACCCACTAGTTTCTTCAAACCAAGTAGAGGGATCTGTTAAGGAAACCCACTCTCTCCCTATCTCTTTTTTTTTTTTTGTGTTTTTTGCGTAGAAGGTCTTTCTTTCTTGCCCCATAAGGGTGAACAGAATAACCTCTACCAATGACTTTGGCTAAACATTAGATGCTCAACTATCAACCACTTGCTCTTTGCAGATGATTCCCTCCTATTTTGGAAAGTAACTAGATAGAGTTGTGAAAATCTTACTCAGACAGTACTTGACTATAGAAGCTTAAGTGGATAACTAGTTAACTTTCAAAAGTCAACAGTTTCTTTAGCAAAAACACTTCTGGTGATGTAAAGCAGGATCTCGCTGATTTTCTTGTAATTTCAAATATAGGCACTCAAGATAACACTACTAGAAAACTAGTTATTACACACGAATATTTCCGACGGATTTTATCCCACGGAATTTCAGAGGAATTTTTTGTCGGAAAACAAAAAAATGAATTAGCAAAAAATTACAGACGAAAAAGAGAATCTGTCGATAATTCTGTCGAAAACATAATTTTTTTCGTGGAAAATAGTTAAAGACGGAAAATCCGTCTGTAATTTAAAATTTTTCGTCGAAAAATATTAAAATAAGGGTTGTGACCGAAAAGCTCGTTTCAATCACGATACTTCTACAAATCTCCACACTCATCCCTTCCATATCCTCCATCAGCAGTGCATCTCAGCTTTGGTTCAGTCGCACAGAAGCTCCGTCAAACCCCTTCCCGGATCTTCTCCGTGTGTTGCTCGCGTCTCTCCTTTCAAACCCAAACCTGCAATCCGCTAATTTAGCCAAAGTTTGGAGGTTAGATTTTCAATTTCATGCAATTAATTCCTCTTTTTCCAATGGATCTTTTCCGTCACGCTCTCTTCCGTTCCTCCTCCTCCTCTGCCACCGCCTCTGCTGCCATTGTTCGGTTGTTCCTCTGAGTTTTCGGCGTCTTCCGCCGCTGCCGCGACCGCTCACGTCGCACGATCTCTCTCTATCATCCCTTGCATCACACAAGCCCCCTGCTTGTGATTCTGTTGCTTAGGGTTCAATTTTTTTGTGCCAATTTTATATTTATCAATTTTTTCGCAGTTTCTAGCTATCTTATTGTTGTTGTTAATGCTGATTGAGCTTCTTATTCCTGTTGCAGTTTCTATCACATGCTGCTATCTCAAAACAGATGGTAATTTTGCCCTTTTTATTCTCTTTCTTCTGTTTAAATGTTTCTGAGCTTGTTCCACGATTCTACTCTATTTGTGATTTTTTTTATGTGGATAAATGCATTGCTTTCAATCATTCATCTTGGTTAATTATTTTTGGAACCCTAGAATTGCACATTCTTTATTAATCAGTGTTCTAGCAATACAGTGAAATTCGTTGAACTTTTATACATATAGAATGGAATTGAACTTCTATATTATGGCTTCTCTTAATCACTTATTGCAGTAAATGAATTTATCTATGCAGAAATTATAGTATTAGGACTATTTATTGCAGTATTATTCTCTCTTCTGTGATTTGGAAGTCGTAAAAGTAGTTAGGTGATATGTTAAGATAGAATATTGAAAGGTTCCTTTTGTATGTAGCTTCTGCTTTCATTTTATTGGTTCCATAGAGCTTCAAATTGGAAGGAGGCTTTACCTCCAGGGATTAAGGGATTCTGAGAGTCATGGATGTGATGTCGGAAGCTCTTCGAGCTTGTCAAAAAACTTCCATGAGATGGATTCATCATTTGAAGATGAGGATCAGGGAACTCATCAATGTGGTTCTGGCAGTTCCAAAGATAAAATTCGTCTTCCTAAAGGTGTTGTGGAATCTTTAATGAATGGCTGATGAGCGGATAATTTATACGCGTTTTGGCATTGTTTTTAGGTAGTTTTTAGTATGATATAGTTACTTTTAGGGATGTTTTCAATAGTTTTTACGCTAAATTCACATTTCTGGACTTTACTATGAGTTTGTGTGTTTTTCTATGATTTCAAGTAATTTCTAGCTGAAATTGAGGGACCTGAGCAAAACTCTGATAAGAAGGCTGACAAAGGACGGCTGATGCTGTTGGAATCTGACCTCCCTGCACTCGAAATGGATTTTCTGGAGCTACAGAACTCCAATTGGCGCACTCTCAACGGCGTTGGAAAGTAGACAATCTAGAGCTTTCCAACAATATATAATAGTCCATACTTTATTCGGGATATGATGACGTAAACTGGCGCTCAACACTAGTTCCATGCTGCATTCTGGAGTCAAACGCCAGAAACACGTCACGAACCAGAGTTGAATGCCCAAAACACGTTACAACTTGGCGTTCAACTCCAAGATAAGCCTCAGCTCGTGGATAGATCAAGCTCAGCCCAAGCACACACCAAGTGGACCCCGGAAGTGGATTTATGCATCAATTACTTACTTCTGTAAACCCTAGTAGCTAGTTTAGTATAAATAGAACATTTTACTATTGTATTAGACATCTTTGGTCTCAGTTTTATTTTATTATCCATCCTAGGAGACTATTGATCACACTTGGGGGCTGGCCATTCGGCCATGCCTGGACCATCATCACTTATGTATTTTTAATGGTGGAGTTTCTACACACCATAGATTAAGGGTGTGGAGTTCTGCTGTACCTCAAGTTTTAATGCAATTACTACTATTTTCTATCCAATTCGATTTATTCCTGTTCTAAGATATTCGTTGCACTTCAACTTGATGAATGTGATGATCCGTGACACTCATCATCATTCTCACCTATGAACGCGCGTGACTGACAACCACTTCCGTTCTACCTTAGACCGGGTGCATATCTCTTGGATTCCTTAATCAGAATCTTTGTGGTATAAGCTAGAATTGATGGCGGCATTCATGGAAATCCGGAATGTCTAACATTGTCTGTGGTATTCCGAGTAGGATTTCGGGATTGGATGACTGTGACGAGCTTCAAACTCCTGAAGGCTGTGCGTTAGTGACAGATGCAAAAGAATCACTGGATTCTATTCCAGCCTGATTGAGAACTGATGAGCGGATAATTTGTACGCTTTTTGGCATTGTTTTTAGTATGTTTTTAGTATGATCTAGTTAGTTTCTAGTATATTTTTATTAGTTTTTAGTTAAAATTCATTTTTCTGGACTTTACTATGAGTTTGTGTGTTTTTCTGTGATTTCAGGTATTTTCTGGCTGAAATTGAGGGACCTGAGCAAAAATCTGATTCAGAGACCAAAAAGGACTGCAGATGCTGTTGGATTCTGACCTCCCTGCACTCGAAGTGGATTTTCTGGAGCTACAGAAGCCCAATTGGCGCGCTCTCAACGGCGTTGAAAAGTAGACATCCTGGGCTTTCCAGCAATATATGATAGTCCATACTTTGCCCAAGATTTGATGGCCCAAACCGGCGTTCAAAGTCACCCTCAGAAATTCCAGCGTTAAACGCCGGAACTGGCACAAGAATGGGAGTTAAACGCCCAAACTGGCACCAAAGCTGGCGTTTAACTCCAAGAGGAGTCTCTACACGAAAATGCTTCATTGCTCAGCCCAAGCACACACCAAGTGGGCCCAGAAGTGGATTTTTATGTCATTTACTCATCTCTGTACACCCTAGGCTACTAGTTCTCTATAAGTAGGACCTTTTACTATTGTATTTTCATCTTCTGATCTTTGGAATCTTTTGTTCTTGAGATCTTTTGATCACTTGAGATCTCTAGATCATCTTTGGACATCTAGTTCTTAGATCATTGGGAGGCTGGCCATTCGGCCATGCCTAGACCTTGTTCTTATGTATTTTCAACGGTGGAGTTTCTACACACCATAGATTAAGGTGTGGAGCTCTGCTGTACCTCGAGTATTAATGCAATTACTATTGTTCTTCTATTCAATTCCGCTTGTTTTTGTTCTAAGATATCACATGTTCTTCAACTTGATGAATGTGATGATCCGTGACACTCATCATCATTCTCACCTATGAACGTGTGACTGACAACCACCTCCGTTATACCTTCGATTGGGTGAATATCTCTTGGATTCCTGATACACGATGCATGGTTGATTGCCTGACAACCGAGTGCTCGCCTGACAAACGAGCCAGCCATTCCGTGAGATCAGAGTCTTCGTGGTATAGGCTAGAACTGATGGCGGCATTCAAGAGAATCCGGAAGGTCTAACCTTGTCTGTGGTATTCTGAGTAGGATTCAATGATTGAATGACTGTGACGTGCTTCAAACTCCTGAGGGCGGGGCGTTAGTGACAGACGCAAAAGAATCACTGGATTCTATTTCGGCCTGATCGAGAACCGACAGATGGATAGCCGTGCCGTGACAGGGTGCGTTGAACATTTCCACTGAGAGGATGGGAGGTAGCCACTGACAACGGTGAAACCCTTGCTTCAGCTTGCCATGGAAAGGAGTAAGAAGGATTGGATGAAGACAGTAGGAAAGCAGAGAGACGGAAGGGAAGGCATCTTCATACGCTTATCTGAAGTTCCTACCAATGAATTACATAAGTATCTCTATCTTTATCTTTATGTTTTATGCGTTTATCCCTATACCCATTTGAGTTTGCCTGACTAAGATTTACAAGGTGACCATAGCTTGCTTCATACCAACAATCTCTGTGGGATCGACCCTTACTCGCGTAAGGTTTATTACTTGGACGACCCAGTACACTTGCTGGTTAGTTGTGCGAAGTTGTGTTTATGCCATGGTCTTGAACACCAAAGTTTTTGGATTCATTACCGGGGATTATTTGAGTTGTGAAAAGTATTGATCACAATTTCGCATACCAAGAACCGACAGATGATTAGCCGTGCTGTGACAGAGCATTTGGACCATTTTCACTGAGAGGATGGGATGTAGCCATTGACAACGGTGATGCCCTACATACAGCTTGCCATAGAAAGGAGTGTTGAAAAACTGGAAGGAAGAAGTAGGAAAGCAGAGATTCAGAAGGAGCACAGTACCTCCATACGCTTATCTGAAATTCCTACCATTGAATTACATGAGTAACTTTATCTTTATTTTCTGTTTATTTACTATTATTTGATTTTCGAAATTCCATAATCAATTATTATCTGCCTGACTGGGATTTACAAGATGACCATAGCTTGCTTCATACCAACAATCTCCGTGGGATCGACCCTTACTCACGTAAGGTATTACTTGGACAACCCAGTGCACTTGCTGGTTAGTTGTGCGGAGTTGTGACTAAGTGTAATTCACGTGTGAGAGCTACCAAGTCTTTGGAGCCATTGTTGATGATGACAATTTCGTCCACCAAGTTTTTGGCGCCGTTGCCGGGATTGTTTGAATTACAATTACGTGCAACTACAGCGCCAAGTTTTTCTGATCCAGCAACAACACCAAGTTTTTGGCGCCGTTGCCGGGGATTGTTCGAGTTTGGACAACTAACGGTTCATCTTGTTGCTCAGATTAGGTAATTTTCTTTTCAAAAAAAAATTTTTCAAAAATTTTTCAAAATTTTTCTTTGTTTTCGTTTTTCCCAAAAATTATTTTCGAAAAAAATATAAATAATAAAAATACAAAAAAATCATAAAATCATAAAAAACCAAAAATATTTTATGTTTCTTGTTTGAGTCTTGAGTCAATTTTTAAGTATGATGTCAATTGCATGTTTTAAAAATTACTATGCATTTTTCGAAAAATTCATGCATTCATGGTGTTCTTCATGATCTTCAAGTTGTTCTTGGTAAGTCTTCTTGTTTGATCTTGATGTTTTCTTGTTTTGTGTCTTTTGTTGTTTTTCATATGCATTTTTCGTTTGTTAGAGTCCAAGCATTAAAGAATTCTAAGTTTGGTGTCTTGCATGTCTTCTTTGCATAAAAAGTTTTTCAAAAATATGTTCTTGATGTTCATCATGATCTTCAAAATGTTCTTGGTGTTCATCTTGACATTCATAGTGTTCTTGCATGCATCATGTGTTTTAATCCAAAATTTTCATGTTTTGGGTCATTTTTATGTTTTTCTCTCTCATCATTAAAAATTTAAAAATAAAAAATATCTTTTCCTTATTTCTCTCCTAATTTTCGAAAATTTGAGTTGACTTAGTCAAAAATTTTTAAAATTAGTTGTTTCTCATAAGTCAAGTCAAATTTTCAATTTTAAAAATCCTATCTTTTCAAAAAATTTTTCAAAAATCAAATCTTCTTTATTTTTATCTTATTAATTTCGAAAATTTTAAAATTATTTTCAAAATTTTTTTCTTAATTTTATTTCAAATTTTCGAAATTACACTAACAATTAATGTGATTGATTCAAAAATTTGAAGTTTGTTACTTTCTTGTTAAGAAAGGTTCAATCTTTAAATTCTAGAATCATATCTTTTAGTTTCTTGTTAGTTAAGTAATTAATTTTAATTTTAAAAATTTAATCTTTTTCAAAATATCTTTTTCTTAAAAATTATATCTTTTATATCATATCTTTTTCAAAATTTTATCTTTTTCAAAAATTTGATTTTAAAATATCTTATCTAACCTATTATCTTCTTATCTTCTCAAATTTGATTTTAATATCTTTTTCAACTAACTATTTGACTTTTTGTTTGTTTCTTATCCTTTTCAAAACCACCTAACTACTTCTCCCTCTCTAATTTTTGAAAATATCTCACCTCTTTTTCAAAATTCTTTTTAATTAATTAACTAATTATTTTAAATTTTAATTTTAATTCTATCTCATCTTTAATTTTTGAAAATCATTAACTACTTTTTCAAAATTATTTTCGAATTCTCTCTCTCTTCTCTTCTTCTATTTATTTATTTATTTACTAACACTTCTCTTCACCTCTCTTTATCTCCAAACACTGCTTCTATCCTCACCCTTGTGTTTGGGTTCTTCTTCACTTTTATTCCTTTCTTCTTCTACTAATAATAAGGATCCTCTTTGTCCAGATATAGAGGATTCCTCTTCCTTTTTCTTTTTCTCTTCTATTTCATATGAGCAGGAACAAGGAAAAAGGCACTCTTGTTGAAGCTGATCCTGAACCTGAAAGGACTCTGAAGAGGAAACTAAGAGAAGCTAAATTACAACAATCCAGAGGCAACCTTTCTGAAATTTTCGAACAAGAGGAGGAGATGGCAGCCGAACCCAACAACAATAATGCAAGGAGGATGCTTGGTGATTTTACTAAACCCACGTCCAAGTTTGATGGAAGAAGCATCTTAATTCCTGCCATTGGAGCGAACAATTTTGAGCTGAAACCTCAATTAGTTGCTTTGATGCAATAGAACTGCAAGTTTCATGGACTTCCATCTGAAGATCCTTATCAGTTTTAACTGAGTTCTTGCAGATTTGTGAGATTGTCAAGACGAATGGAGTAGATCCTGAAGTCTACAGGCTCATGCTTTTCCCTTTTGCTGTAAGAGACAGAGCTAGAACATGGTTGGACTCACAACCTAAAGATAGTCTGGACTCTTGGGATAAGTTGGTCACGGCCTTCTTGGATAAATTCTTTCCTCCTCAAAAGTTGAGCAAGCTTAGAGTGGATGTTCAGGCCTTCAAGCAAAATGATGGTGAATCCCTCTATGAAGCTTGGGAAAGATACAAGCAGATGACCAAAAAGTGTCCTTCTGACATGTTTTCAGAATGGACCATATTAGATATATTCTATTATGGTTTATCTGAGTTTTCCAAAATGTCATTGGACCATTCTGCAGGTGGATCCATTCACTTAAAGAAAACGCCTGCAGAAGCTCAAGAACTTATTGACATGGTTGCAAATAACCAATTCATGTACACTTCTGAGAGGAATTCCGTGAATAATGGGACGCCTCAGAGGAAGGGAGTTCTTGAAATTGATGCTCTGAATGCCATATTGGCTCAGAACAAAGTGTTGACTCAACAAGCAAACATGATTTCTCAAAGTCTGAATGGATGGCAAAATGCATCCAACAGTACTAAAGAGGCAGCTTCTGAAGAAGCTTATGATCCTGAGAACCCTGCAATAGCAGAGGTAAATTACATGGGTGAACCTTATGGAAACACCTATAATTCATCATGGAGAAATCATTCGAATTTCTCATGGAAGGATCAACAAAAGCCTCAACAAGACTTTAATAATGGTGAAAGAAACAGGTTTAGCAATAGCAAGCCTTTTCCATCATCTTCTCAGCAACAGACAGAGAATTCTGAACAGAGCCCCTCTAACTTATCAAACATAGTCTCTGATCTGTCTAAAGCCACTTTAAGTTTCATGAGTGAAACAAGATCCTCCATCAGAAATTTGGAGGTACAAGTGGGCTAGCTGAGCAAGAAAGTCACTGAAACTCCTCCCAGTACTCTCCTAAGCAATACTGAAGAGAATCCTAAGAGAGAGTGCAAGGCCATTGACATAGTCAATATGGCCGAATGCAAGGAGAAGGGGGAGGACGTGAATCCCAATGAGGAAGACCTCATGGGATGTCTCTCAAGTAAGAAGGATTCCCTATTAAGGACCTAAAGGAATCTGAGGCTTATATAGAGACCATAGAGATTCCATTAAATCTCATTCTGCCATTCATGAGCTCTGAAGACTATTCTTCCTCCGAAGAGGATGAAGATGTGACTGGAGAGAAAGTTTCTCAATATCTAAGAGCCATCATGAAGGTAAATGCCAAGTTATTTGGTAATGAGAGGAAGCATGAACAGCTTCTCTCAATGTAGAGTCAAACAGAGCCCCCACAGTCAAACTCTAAGTTTGGTGTTGGGAGGCCACAACCAAACTCTAAGTTTGGTGTTGAACCCTCACATTCAAACTCTAAGTTTGATGTTGGGAGGTCCCAACAATGCTCTGAACATCTGTGAAGCTCCATGAGAGCTCACTGTCAAACTATTGACATTAAAGAAGCACTTATCGGGAGGCAACCCAATTTTTATTTATCTAATTTTATTTTTATTTTATTATTATTTTGTGTTTTATTAGGTTCATGATCATGTAGAGTCACAAAAAAATAAAAAAATTAAAAACAGAATCAAAAATAGCAGAAGAAAAATCACACCCTGGAGGAAAGACTTACTGGCGTTTAAACACCAGTAAGGAGCATCTAGCTGGCGTTCAACGCCAGAACAGAGCATGGATCTGGCGTTGAACGCCAGAAACAAGCAACATCCCGGCGTTCAAACGCCAGGAATACACCCTGAGGAGAGTTGGTGCTGAACGCCAGAAACAAGCATGGACCTGGCGTTCAACGCCAGAAACATGCTGCACATGGGCGTTGAACGCCCAGAATGAGCATCACTTCAGCGTTTAAATGCCACAAATGTATGCAAAGGCATTCTACATGCCTAATTGGTGCAGGGATGTAAATCCTTGACACCTCAGGATCTGTGGATGGTGGACGAAATTGTGATCCATATTCTTTGTACTTGTATGAAATTTAATAATTGGCTCTATTTGAAGTCACAAATTCGTTCAACTAACCAGCAAGTGTACTGGGTCGTCCAAGTAATAAACCTTACGTGAGTAAGGGTCGATCCCACAGAGATTGTTGGTATGAAGCAAGCTATGGTCACCTTGTAAATCTCAGTTAAGTGGATTCATAGGGTCAAATGTAATTGGATTAGATATTTAAAAGATAAATAAAATAAAGGGATAGAAATACTTATGTAAATCAATAGTGGGAATTTCAGATAGGTGTATGGAGATGATGTACTCCTCTTGGATCTCTACTTTCTTCTTACATTCATCCAATCCTTCTTACTCCTTTCCATGGCAAGCTGTATGTAGGGCATCACTATCATCAATGGCTACTTTTAATCCTCTCGGGAAAATGGTCCTATGCGTTGTCACTGCACGGCTAATCGTCTGGAGGCATCACCCTTGTTGATGGTTACATCCCATCCTCTCAGTGAAAATGGTCCAAATGCTTTGTCACAGCACGGCTAATCATCTGTCGGTTCTCAATCAGGTTGGAGTAGAATCCATTGATCCTTTTGCGTCTGTCACTAACGCCCAGCCTTCAGGAGTTTGAAGCTCGTCACAGTCATTCAATACCGGAATCCTACTCGGAATACCACGGACAAGGTTAGACTTTCCGGATTCCCGGGATCCTACTCGGAATACCACAGACAAGGTTAGACTTTCCGGATCCCCATGAATGCCGCCATCTATCTAGCTTATACCACGAAGATTCTGTTGGGGAATCTAAGAGATATGCGCCCGGCCTAGAGTAGAACGGAAGTGGTTGTCAGTCACGCACGTTCATAGGTGAGAATGATGATGAGTGTCACGGATCATCACATTCATCAAAGTGTTGTGCAACGTATATCTTGGAATAAGAATAAAAGAGAATTGAATAGAAAGTAATAGTAATTGTATTGAAACTTGAGGTACAACAGAGCTCCACACCCTTAATCTATGGTGTGCAGAAACTCCACCGTTGAAAATACATAAGTGAAAGGTTCAGGCATGGCCAAATGGCCAGCCCCCTAAAACGTGATCAATAGCCTCCTAAGATGAAGAATAAAACAAAACTAAGACCAAAGATGTCTAATACAATAGTAAATTATCCTATTTATACTAGACTAGCTACTAGGGTTGACATGAGTAAGTATTTGATGCATAAATTCACTTCCGGGGCCCACTTGGTGTATGTTTGGGCTGAGCTTGATCTATTCACGAGCTGAGGCTTCTCTTGGAGTTGAACGCCAAGTTATAACGTGTTTTGGGCGTTCAACTCTGGGTCGTGACGTGTTTCTGGCGTTTAACTCCAGACAGCAGCATGTACTTGGCGTTGAGCGCCACTTTACGTCGTCAATTCCAGAATAAAGTATGGACTATTATATATTTCTGGA
Source organism: Arachis hypogaea (assembly GCF_003086295.3). Taxonomy (NCBI): domain Eukaryota; kingdom Viridiplantae; phylum Streptophyta; class Magnoliopsida; order Fabales; family Fabaceae; genus Arachis; species Arachis hypogaea. Next base: position 108,739,900 of record NC_092039.1, read on the forward strand.
AAGCTCTGAATGTCTACTTTGCAACGCCGTTGAGAGCTTGCCATTTGGAGTTCTGTAGCTCCAGAAAATCCATTTTGAGTGCAGGGAGGTCAGATTCCAACAGCATCAGCAGTCCTTTTGTCAGCCTTTTTCAGAGTTTTGCTCAAGTCCCTCAATTTCAGCTAGAAATTACCTGAAATCACAGAAAAACACATAAACTCATAGTAAAGTCCAGAAATGTGAATTTAACATAAAAACTAATGAAAATATCCCTAAAAGTAGCTTGAACTTACTAAAAACTACCTAAAAACAATGCCAAAAAGCGTATAAATTATCCGCTCATCAGTGGACCCAAAGGAACACCTCAGGATTTGTGGACCCCACAGGATCATCTCAGGATCTGTGGACCTCACAGGATCCCCACCTATCTCACCCTCTCTTTCTCCATTCACGTTCATCCCTTCTGTTTTTCATTCACCACTCACATCCATCCACTCTTCCCCATACACCTCACCTACCTTCAAAATTCAAAATCTCTTTCCCACCCAAACCCACCCTACATGGCCGAATACACCTCTCCCCCTCTTCTCCATAGTTTCTTCTTATTTCTCTTCTCTTCTTTCTTCTCTTACTCGAGGGCGAGCAATATTTTAAGTTTGGTGTGGTAAAAGCATAAGCTTTTTATTTTTCCATAACCATTGATGGCACCTAAGGCCAGAGAAACCTAAAAAAAAAAGAGAAAAGAAAGAGAAGACAAAAGCTTCCACCTCTGAGTCATGGGAGATGGAGAGATTCATCTCAAGGGTTCATAACTCAGTAGAAGAGCATTTGACTACATATCAAGAGAGCATGAGAAATTTCCTCATCAAGAAATCCCTGAGATACCTCAGGGGATACATGTTCCTCCACATAATTATTGGAAGCAACTAAGGATAGGAACACCAAAATCACTAGGGATCATGCAACAGAAGCAAGGAAGAGACATAAAGGAGCTCAAAAAGCACCATTGGACCTTCAAAAGGCGCCACCCTCACTAAGGTAGACTCATTCCTTAACTTCCTTGTTCTTATCTCTCTGTTTTTCAGTTTTTTATGTTATATGTTTATCTATGTTTTGTGTCTCTACTTCATGATCATTAGTAGTTAGTAACTATGTCTTAAAGCTATGAATAATTCCATTAATCCTTCACCTCTCTTAAATGAAAAATGTTTTTAATTCAAAAGAACAAGAAGTACATAAATTTTGAAAATTGTCCTTGAATTTAGTTTAATTATATTGATGTGGTGACAATATTTTTTGTTTTCTGAATGAATGCTTAAACAGTGCATATTTTTTATCTTGTTGTTTATGAATGTTAAAATTGTTGGCTCTTGAAAGAATGGTGAACAAAGAGAAATGTTATTGACAATCTGAAAAATCATAAAAATTGATTCTTGAAGCAAGAAAAAGCAGTGAAAAAGTAAAAGCTTGCGAAAAAAATGGCAAAAAAAAATAGAAAGAAAAAGAAAAAGCAAGCAGAAAAAGCCAATAGCCCTTAAAACCAATAGGCAAGAGTAAAAAGCATCCAAGGCTTTGAGCATCAATTGATAGGAGGGCCCAAGGAAATAAAATCCAGGCCTAAGCGGTTAAATCAAGCTGTCCCTAACCATGTGCTTGTGGCATGCAGGTCCAAGTGAAAAGCTTGAGACTGAGTGGTTAAAGTCGTGATCCAAAGCAAAAAGGGTGTGCTTAAGAGCTCTGGACACCTTTAACTGGGGACTCTAACAAAGCTGAGTCACAATCTGAAAAGATTCACCCAGTCATGTTTCTGTGGCATTTATGTATCCGGTGGTAATACTAGAAAACAAAGTGCTTAGGGCCACGGCCAAGACTCATAAAAGTAGCTGATGAGCGGATAATTTATACGCTTTTTGGCATTATTTTTAGTATGTTTTTAGTATGTTTTAGTTAGTTTTTAGTATATTTTTATTAGTTTTTAGCTAAAATTCACTTTTGTCGACTTTACTATGAGTTTGTGTGTTTTTCTGTGATTTCAAGTATTTTCTGGCTGAAATTGAGGGACCTGAGCAAAAATCTGATTCAGAGGCTGAAAAGGACCGCAGATGCTGTTGGATTCTGACCTCCCTACACTCGAAGGGAATTTTCTGGAGTTACAGAAGCTCAATTGGCGCGCTCTCAACTGCGTTGGAAAGTAGACATCCTGGACTTTCCAGAAATATATAATAGTCCATACTTTGCCCGAGATTTGATGGCCCAAACCGGCGTTCCAAATCAGCTCAAAACTGTCCGGCGTTAAATGCCGAAACTGGCACAAGAATGGGAGTTAAACGCCCAAACTGGCACAAAAGCTGGCGTTTAACTCCAAGAGAAGTCTCTACACGAAAATGCTTCAATGCTCAGCCCAAGCACACACCAAGTGGGCCCGAGAGTGGATTTTTATGTCATTTACTCATCCTTGTAAACCCTAGGCTACTAGTTCTCTACAAATAGGACCTTTTACTATTGTATTCTTATCTTGGTAGCTATCTTTAGTCTTATGCTATCTTAGATCATGGGGGCTGGCCTCACGGCCATGCCTAGACCTTGTTCTTATGTATTTTCAACGGTGGAGTTTCTACACACCATAGATTAAGGTGTGGAGCTCTGCTGTACCTCGAGTATTAATGCAATTACTATTGTCCTTCTATTCAATTCAGCTTATTCTTGTTCTAAGATATTCATTTGCACCCAAGAACATGATGAATGTGATGATTATGTGACACTCATCATCATTCTCACTTATGAACGAGTGCCTGACAACCACTTCTGTTCTACAAGCAAACAAGGCATGAATGTATATCTCTTGGATCCCTTGATCGGAATCTTCGTGGTATAAGCTAGAATTGATGACGGCATTCAAGAGAATCCGGAAGGTCTAAACCTTGTCGTGGTATTCTGATTAGGATTCAATGATTGAATGACTATGATGAGCTTCAAACTCCTGAAGGTTGGGCGTTAGTGACAGACGCAAAAGAATCACTGGATTCTATTCCAACCTGATTGAGAACCGACAGATGATTAGCCGTGCCGTGACAGGGTGCGTAGAACATTTTCACTGAGAGGATGGGAGGTAGCCACTGACAACGGTGAAACCCTACATACAGCTTGCCATGGAAAGGAGTAAGAAGGATTGGATGAAGACAGTAGGAAAGCAGAGAGACGGAAGGGACAAAGCATCTCCATTCGCTTATCTGAAATTCTTACCAATGAATTACATAAGTATCTCTATCTTTATGCTTTATTCGTATATCATCCATAACCATTTGAATCTGCCTGACTAAGATTTACAAGGTGACCATAGCTTGCTTCATACCAACAATCTCCGTGGGATCGACCCTTACTCGCGTAAGGTTTATTACTTGGACGACCCAGTGCACTTGCAGGTTAGTTGTGCGAAGTTGTGATATTATGTTTAGACCATGGTATTGAGCACCAAGTATTTGGAGCCATTACCGGGGACTGTTTGAGTTGTGAAAAGAATGAATCACAATTTCGTGCACCAGTAGCTGTGTTAAAAAATCAACATACTTAACTAGGAGAATCAATAACACTATCCAAAATTCTAAGTTCCTAGAGAAGCCAATCATTCTAAACTTCAAAGGAAAAAGTGATATGCCAAAATTGTTCAGAAGCAAAAAGCTACAAGTCCCGCTCATCTAATTAGAATTAATATTCATTGATATTTTGGAATTTATAGTATATTCTCTTCTTTTTATCCTAATTGATTTTCAGTTGCTTGGGGACAAGCAACAATTTAAGTTTGGTGTTGTGATGAGCGAATAATTTATACGCTTTTTGGCATTATTTTTAGGTAGTTTTTAGTATGATCTAGTTACTTTTAGGGATGTTTTCATTAGTTTTTATGCTAAATTCACATTTCTGGACTTTACTATAAGTTTGTGTATTTTTCTATGATTTCAGGTAATTTCTGGCTGAAATTGAGGGACCTGAGCAAAACTCTGATAAGAAGGCTGACAAAGGAGTGCTGATGCTGTTAGAATCTGACCTCCCTGCACTCGAAATGGATTTTCTGGAGCTACAGAACTCCAATTGGCGCGCTCTTAACAGCGTTGGAAAGTAGACATCTAGAGCTTTCCAGCAATATATAATAGTTCATACTTTATTCGGGATATGATGACGTAAACTGGCGCTCAACGCCAGTTCCATACTGCATTCTGGAGTCAAACGCCAGAAACACGTCACGAACCAGAGTTGAACGCTCAAAACACGTTACAACTTGGCGTTCAACTCCAAGATAAGCCTCAGCTCGTGGATAGATCAAGCTCAGCCCAAGCACACACCAAGTGGGCCCCGAAAGTGGATTTATGCATCAATTACTTACTTCTGTAAACCCTAGTAGCTAGTTTAGTATAAATAAAACATTTTACTATTGTATTAGACATCTTTGGTCTCAGTTTTATTTTATTATCCATCCTAGGAGACTATTGATCACACTTGGGGGCTGGCCATTCAGCCATTCCTG